>NC_083385.1:647500-1280000 GCF_031755915.1 Ziziphus jujuba
TTTGACAGATAATGCACATGCCGTATAGAGAAACCTGGCTTTCCTTGTGTCCATGCAATTGCAGCATGTAAGCATCAACATATTTCTCCATATATCCTTTATTCAGCGCATTACTCAGTTGACTCACTCCGTGACGCATATTCGGAAACCATATATCCACTTGGAGATAAATGTCAGTGGCATGCTCTAGATGATGTCATAAACCAGCTTGTACTTCCACCTAAGATTGGAAAACAGTCAGGAAGACCAAGAAAGAAGAGGATTCAATCTCAAGGAGAGGAGCATCATCAATATAGATGCAGGAGGTGCAAACAGATTGGTCACCGCAGCCGATCATGCTCAGCCGCCAGACCTCTTGATAGCACTGCCAACCAACAACACCATTCAACTGAAGGACCATAAATTGCTCTACGTTATATTAAGACAATGAGGGCATGTTATGTGGTATGCGTGTGTTATGCAATGTAGTAAGGAATGCAATTAGTAGCTCAACCGCGTAACGTGTGTTTTGGCATAATAGACGTTGGTTTTATGTGTTGTTTTGTTGGAAAAGTCATCTGTCATATTGTGTTGATGAAATATCAATGACCCTAAACAGAAAAAACTCCAAAAGTTCGGAAAACAGCTCTCAAATTGGCAAAAATATTTGGTTACCGTAGGTTTCATCGGTAATTACCGACACCCCTGTGGTAATCATATTTTTCCAATTTTTTGGCCCCCACAATTTCCCTAATGTGTGTTAAATGCAAAAACATGTAAATATACATTCTTCAATGATCCTAAAGAGAAAAAACCCCAAAAGTTCTCAAATTGGCACAAAAATTTGATTACCGTAGGGCCTTCGATAATTACCGATGAAACCTACGGTAATCAATTTATACTTGCTGGAAAAATTACCGTAGAAATCATCGGTAATTATCGAAACCTTTATGGTAATCACATTCGACCACTTTTTTGGCCCCCACAAGTCCCCTAATGTGTGTTAAATGCAACAACATGCAAAATATACATTCTTCAATGATCTTAAGGAGAAAAAAACTCCAAAAGTTCTGAAAAAGTTCTCAAATTGGCACAAAAATTTGATTATCGTAGGGCCCTTGGTAATTACCGATGAAATCTACGGTAATCAATTTATATTTGCTGAAAAAATTACCGAAGGTTTCATCGGTAATTACCGAAACCCCTGTGTTAATCATATTTTACCAATTTTTTGGCCCCCACAAGTCCCCTAATGTGTGTTAAATGCAACAACATGCAAAATATACATTCTTCAATGATCTTAAGGAAAAAAAATCCCAAACGTTCTGAAAAAGTTTTCAAATTGGTACAAAAATTTGATTACCGTAGGGCCTTCGGTAATTACCGATGAAACCTACGGTAATCAATTTATACTTGCTGAAAAAATTACCGAAGGTTTCATCGGTAATTACCGAAACCCCTGTGTTAATCATATTTTACCAATTTTTTGGCCCCCACAAGTCCCCTAATGTGTGTTAAAATGCAAAAACATACAAAATATACATTATTCAATGATCCTAAGGAGAAAAAACCACAAAAGTTTTGGAAAAAAATTTCAAATTGGCAAAGAAATTTCATTGCCGTAGGGCCTTTGATAATTACCAATGAAACCTTCGGTAATTTTTCCAGCAAGTATAAATTGATTACTGTAGGTTTCATCGGTAATTACCGAAGGCCCTATGGTAATCAAATTTTTGTGCCAATTTGAGAACTTTTTCAGAACTTTTAGGGCTTTTTCTCCTTATGATCATTGAAGAATGTATATTTTGCATATTTTTGCATTTAACACACATTATGGGACTTGTGGGGCCCAAAAAATTGATAAAATATGATTACCACAGGGGTTTCGGTAATTACCGATGAAACCTTCGGTAATGTTTCCAGCAAGTATAAATTGATTACCGTAGGTTTTATCGGTAATTACTGAAGGCCCTATGGTAATCAAATTTTTGTGTCAATTGGAGAACTTTTTCAGAACTTTTGGGGTTTTTTCTCCTTAGGATCATTGAAGAATGTATATTTTGAATGTTTTTGCATTTAATACACATTAGGGGACTTGTGGGGGCCAAAAACTTGGTAAAATGTGATAACCATACGGGTTTCGGTAATTACCGATGAAACCTATGGTAATTTTTCCAGCAACTACAAATTGATTATAGTAGGTTTCATCGGTAATTACCGAAGGCCCTACGGTAATCCAGAACCAAAGGACGTTGCTCGCCATTAAAACAGCAATTGAAGATCTACCAAAACCATCAAGTGGACCAAAATTGAAATCTAGAACCAAAGGACTAATTAGGAAGCAAACCATATTCCCAACTATGGCTCCCAAAGCCCCAAAGAGAACATTCAATTGCTTCTCCAATCTCCTTGATGCAGATTTTTCAAAAGAAACCTTGGCGAGCAACGTCAAAAACTTAAAAACACCCATAAATCCTAGTAGAATTGGAACAAAATTGCCATTTGCTAAAGACCTAGATTCTTCCGATCCCCATTCAAGTATTTTTGAAGCAACAAAGAAGAAATAACCACAAGCGAGAAGGTAAAAGCATTCCAATACTCGTAGAAATAAAGGCCGAGATTGAAGATGGGCATCGTCGAGCATTAGCTTGAAGATCTGAGCATTGCTTTCATCGAACTCAAACTTGTTGTCCTTAGATTTGGTCCTCTTTCTAATCTCAGCATTAGTTTTGGATGAAAACCCAGAAGCTGAATCGAAGGAGCCACATAAGGTTTTCTTGTATTAGATGTAAAATAAAGGACATCCAGGTCTTTTAAAATTTTTTTAAGGGTGTAATAGATATTAAAGGGCAAAACAAAAAGATTCACCAATACAAGGGTATATATCGTCATGGCCTTTCTAAAGAGGGCATTGGGCCAAATTCCCCTTTGCAAAATTTTCACTGGAAAATGAGTGGGATGCATGGGTAGAAAAGACGTAACCTGAACAGAAATTATGAACAATACCGAGGTACAAAAATCTAAAATACAAAAAATAAAATTAGAAAACAATTAACCAAATAAAAAGGGTTTAGTTATGAAAAATATCACCGACTAATCAACCTTTTTCCCAAAAAAAAAAAAAATAGGAAAGGAAAAATATAACAAACATCAAACTATATATTATATTTTATATTGCAAAAACAAAATCCTATACTATGTTTTAGTGAAAAAAATATTATATTTAAAAGCCAATGAAAGTCTGTCACCCTCTATCAAAATCTATTTAAAACTGTTAAAGTGTATGAAAGTCTTTAATAATTTTATTAAATTTATACAAATATATAAAAATCTATAAAACTACCAAAAGTCAATCACTTAAAAATTTTACAAAAGTATAGTAAAAATTTTACCTTCACTTATGCTCCACACTTTTAAAAATCATTGTTTACCCCTTTAGTTTTTTAAATATATCAAATTTATTAATTAATTTTAATAGTTAAATGTCAAATTTGTATTTTTATATTGTCATTCAATCATAAAAATATAAATTTTTAATTTCTATTTGCCTTAAACTATTAAAATTAACAGATAAAGTTTGGCAAATGGTCTTTTTTGATAGATATAGAAAATTAAAAAGAAGTTAATAATAATTTTTCAAAAATGTTAAGTTTATGGATGAAATAATATTAAAAACTAAAAACGACTTCAATGGTGAAGGTGAATTATTATTTATGTGTCATAAAATTGACACGGTTTAAATATAAGTGGCATGAATGTACTATCCATTTTAAAAATTGTTTATCAATGATAATTTATAGATGACAGCTTATGGCTATCAATTAATTATGTATATTTTATTAAGCTTTTAAAAAAAAATTATTTTTTAAGAAAAATTTTATTTTTAAAGAAACTTTATAATGTTTGACATGTAGAAGTAGAGGGCCACATTGATTTTTTACCATATCAGTTTGACATGATATTTAGATAAAACATTGGATATATTTTTCTTAAGTGGCTATTTATTTTTTTGATGTTATAAAATAATTTAAAAATAGACAAAGCCATTAAAGATACTTTAAAAATATTTAAATGAAATTTTGCGCATATTATATATATATATATATTTATGTAATTTTTTATTTTTTATTTTTGTAAATGATGGGTTGAGTTGGGAATTGAATAGTAAATTTAATATAATCATACTCAAATTAAATTTTAATGTCATAATTAATGTCAAAACTTTGTTTTTCAATCCTAAATCGAATTAAAAGTTGTGATTTAAAATTATATTTATTATTTATCAAATTTCAATAAAGTTAATCTTCCCTTGATATAGATTTTAGTATATTACTAAATGTATCTTTTGTCATTTATAAATTTTAAATCCAACCATTTTTTTTCCTATTAAATCCAACCATTTATATGATTCGAAAACGAACTAATTAATAAATATATATATATATATATATATATATATATATAAATGGTTGGATGAGACACTTTAAAGAATCCCAAGCATGTTGCAATTGTTAATTTCAAAATTATACATTCATCAAGTGCGAACACGTAGATGAATAGTCCCATGTCTGGGTGACCAGAAATTAAGAATGCAAAATGATAAAATATTATCAACAAGAATGAGAAGAAGTTTTCATTAAAAAGAAAAAAAAAAAAAAAGGAGGAAAAAGGTAAAGTCAGAAGCGCGTTGGCTAAAACTCAAAACCAGTTTCGGATAAGCTGAGGCCTGACCTGAGCTGACACAAAAAGCATGAAATTTCCGTGCTTCCTCAAAACCCCCCTCATTGACTGGTCTCCCTTTAGCCGTCTGTCACAACAATACACCAGATTTTAAGAATTACGTACCTACAGCCAGCCTGCATTTACAAATTCAATTCAAATTTAACAAACACACACACAATACATTTCTTTTGGGTGAATATATATATATATATATATATAATATGCATTCTTCTAGTCAGACCAAGTCAAAACTTTGTTTCACAAGTAATCCCCCTCTCTGTTTGGTGACTCCCTCTATCTATATACCTATACATATATATTCACCAAAATAATAATTAAAAAAAAAAAAATCCATATATCCATATATATATATATATATATATGTGTGTATGTGTGTGTGTGTGTGTGTGCGCGCGCGCGCGCGTGTTTCCTTCGAAAACATTGACATATAAATATATGATGAGTGTGGCATGCAATTTCAATTGCTTCTAAATGA
This sequence comes from Ziziphus jujuba, assembly GCF_031755915.1. Lineage (NCBI taxonomy): Eukaryota > Viridiplantae > Streptophyta > Magnoliopsida > Rosales > Rhamnaceae > Ziziphus > Ziziphus jujuba. The sequence goes on from NC_083385.1 coordinate 652,698, forward strand.
AACAAGTCTTTTTCTCCGAGTGTTAATTGTCTTTGTCTCTTGTCTCTCTCGCTGTTTGATATTTTTTAATATTTAGGCCATGGGAAGAGCTCCATGCTGTGACAAAGCCAAAGTGAAGAGAGGACCATGGTCTCCTGAAGAAGACGCCACCCTCAAGACGTATCTCCAGAAACACGGCACTGGTGGCAACTGGATTGCTCTGCCCCTCAAAGCAGGTTTCAGTTATAGAATATGCATACATATATATATAGTTCTTGGTTCATTTCAATATAAAACTAGTCACGTAATATTTCCCCCAAAAAAAAAAAAAAATGTAAAAATGAATAATTATAAGTTGGAATTTAATTAATAAACTAGGCCTCAATCGTTGCGGCAAGAGTTGTCGTCTGAGATGGCTGAATTATCTTAGGCCTGACATCAAGCATGGAGGTTTTACTGAGGAGGAAGACTATGTCATTTACTCCCTCTTCTGTACCCTTGGAAGCAGGCTAGTAGTAACATATGTTTAATTCTCTCTCTTTGTTAATTCGTATTTTAATTAATTTCAATAAGAAACATATTATTAATTTTTATTAATAATTTGATGAATGATTTTTTTTTTCTTTTTTTTTTTTTTTTTTGGGGACTTGTATTGTACATCCATAAGGTGGTCTGTCATAGCTTCTCATTTGCCAGGAAGAACAGACAATGATGTGAAGAACTATTGGAACACCAAGTTGAAGAAAAAAGTAGGTTTGGCAGGCAAGGCTGGTACTTGTTCCACTGCTACTAGTAACATTATTAATCATGATCCTCAACATCCCAGCAACTTGGGACTAGTACAATATCATTATCAGTTTCCTCCTGCACCTTCAATCTCTAATACTAATCATGAGAAATCATCGCCTAATAACCACAGCTCGGATACAAATTCATGTCTGGTGTCGGATCATGACGTCGTTTATGGGCAACAACCCCATGGTTCAGATTTCAATACTAAAGCCAATACCAATACCATTATTATTAACAATAATAATATTGGAAACAAGATCAGTTTGATATCTCCTCATCAAGAACAACAAGACATGGTGGTCAATCCAACAAGTTGCTCATCATATACGAGGGGTTTGGAGAAGAGTAATTTAGGGTCATGTTCTGGCATTGGAAGCACAACTACTATCACTAGTACTGCTGCTGTGCAAGAGGATGGAATTCTTATGGAGTTGGGGTTTGAGTCTTCCAATATTGATCTTCTTCTGAATGGCTTTGGTTTTTAGCTGCCTATGTATTGCTACGCCATCTTTATTTTTTACTGTTATTATTAGCTAGCTTTGTCTCTTTTACTTCTAGTTGACACTACCCCCATCTCCAACTAACTATGATGTTCAAAAGAAAAACAAGTTTAAAGAGAGAAAAAAAAAATTATATATATATTTGTAATTTTTGTTTGGGTTAGATTATTAATTGGTGGACTTAATGGAAGCGAAATGTTGATGTTATATGTATATATATATATATATTTTTGTAATTTTTGTTTGGGTTAGATTATTAATTGGTGGACTTAATGGAAGCGAAATGTTGATGTTATATGTATATATATATATATATATATGATGATGATGATGAAGGTGGTGATGAATGTGAAATTGTTCTGACATGGTCAGTGGTCACAAAAGTTGCATTGCAATATTGCCCTGACAATTCAAAGATGAAGAAAATGTCTCTCTTTTTCTTTCTGACGATAACCATATACTCTCTCTGTCCTTGCCTGTTTGTTTGTTTTCTTTTGCCCTCTAAAAACTTGGAAACCATATAGATATAAATATGTATTAATGTTCATATTTTTTATAAATTTTGAGGAGCAAGCCATTCTTTTGCTTCCAAAAATCTCGTCATCAGAACAACGCCCTTTGAATGAACCGAATATATACTAATATTGTGAACGCTGGACCTCATCATTTGCAATATATCCTTCTTCTTTTTTAAAATAAATAAATAAATAAAGTTACCATCATAATTGTGTACGTATACCAGTATTCTCTGTAATAAATTCATAATTCTAGAGATAACACATAACAGAAATATTAGATTTGGGAAACTTGCTAGAAATTTATTCCATATACACAAGTTTCTCTCCGCCTTAATCACACCATATGGTAACTACATCCTTTCACCTTTGAAGGTACAGAAGAAAAAAAGTAATTGTTAATATTATATAATGCAATACAACGCATATATCCTCTTTTAAGACTCCAGTTCTCTTGAAACAATAAAGTTGGCAATAAGCATTGGTGACAATTAACAACCATTAATTAATTATATTAAAGTTTAATATACTAGACAAAGAAAATAATTTGACCTTTATATGCATGAATTATTGTAAATTTCTCTATACAAGCTAGGGAAACAAAAAGAGGGAATTTAATTAAAGAAAAATTAAGAATGACATATATATATATATATATATATATATATATATATAAAGTTTGACTAGCTAGTCTACCTTGGAAATGGTGCAGTCATTGACTGAGCATTGAGGGAATGAGTAGTATTGTTGGAAGAAAGTTCATGATCAGATGAAAAATATGAAGATGACGTTATGTAAATGCGATCCTGATTATGATGACTAGTATCAGTACTTGTTGTACTTTGTGGATGCGAAATGCTATCCCTACATAACTCCATCTCCAAACACAGTTTAAGGTCTGCCAATAGAGAACCCATTGTGGGTCTCTGAAGGGAGGTGGAAGTGGTGCATGCCATTGCTACTTGTAAAGCTTTTTTAACAGACTTCACTTGTAAATCTGGTTGCAATTGCATCATCCTTCCATCAACAATTCTTGTTATATCTCCTTTTTCCAGCTCCGTAACCAGCCAATCTAAGATGTGCATTCGAACCTCACTTTTAATCACTGCAGTTTGCCCTGTGATTAGCTCTAACAGAACCACACCAAAACTATATACATCGCTTTTCTCGTTCAACTTACGAGAGGTGTAGTACCTGCAGCAACAACAACAAAGAAATATTTTCATGAAATTTATTAGTCAGTACTGATAAAATGAGTAGATTAATAATGGAAAATTAAATTAAATTAAATTGCTTTACTCTGGATCAAGATATCCTGCTGTGCCTACGACTTTGGTTTCAACATGAGAGTCTCTGTCACTGGGAAAAGCTTTAGAAAGACCAAAATCTGCTATTTTAGCATCCAAGTTTTCTGTTAATAGAATGTTGGCTGTCTTCACATCTCTATGTACTATTGGTGGCTTGCATCCATTATGCAGGTACTCTAGACCTGTCCCCCATTAACCATACATACCATACATATTCCAAATGCAATTAATTCCTCATCAACCATTTTAACCAATGTAAATTTCTATGTATGATATACAGATATATAAATGTGCCAAACTAATTAACCTTGAGCAGCATCTATTGCTATGTGAAGCCTCATTTCCCAACTCAAATCCGAACTCTTCTCTGCAAAACTCAAATTTTACATTGCATTATATACTTTAAGGTCCTATCATAATACATATATGTATATTACTGTAATAATAATGATACCTGAAAGATATTCTTTAAGGCTTCCATTGGCCATGTACTCGTAAATGAGAGCCAAGTGATCAGCATCATCGCAATATCCAACAAAACAGGCCAAGTTTCTATGGTGGATTCTCATCAACAGCTCCGCCTGATAGTAGTCCGCAAATAACCTTAATGAGTTTTTTAAATATGAATGTATTATTCGATATTGTAAATCTTCAACATTAATAATTAATTAATAAATTAGTGACATGTTAACCTCGGTCTGGAATTCCCTGGGTCCTTGAGATGATGATGGAGAAAGCATCTTGACTGCAACTTGGTTGCCATCCTTCATGTAGCCATGGTACACTGTCCCAAATCCTCCTTTCCCTATCACTTTTCCAAAGTTGTTGGTAATCTCTAAAACCTCTTCATGACTCAGCTGCATCTTCTTTATTGCTACTGTTTTTCCCATTTTCTTAGTCATATCTGCCTCTGCATGCATCCAAAACAAAATTCCATACCTTCGACTTTTAGCGTGCTTTACTCCACATAAATTGTATGTATCAAACAGCAATTAGCAAGTAACGTTACTTGATTTTCTCTCTTTTCTCAGTTTCCATATGACAGTCAGTGCTATAAGGACTACTACTGCTGATGACACTGATGCCACTATTGGAACAACAATTTGCTTCTTCTTTTTGCATGAATCTGACGCGCAAAGATTTTGGCCATCCACACTAAAATAAACAAAAGAACAAAAAAAAATCAGACCAGTTTTTTACATATCAATACATAGCATGCTGCACTCTTCTGTGTATTTATAGGAGCCAAAATATGAAGCAAGCAGTGATAGGAAATGTGTTTTGAGTTTGAGAAGGGAAGGAAAAGGAAGGTAGACCTCAATACAAGTAATCCAGCGTCTGATCTCTTGAGAAGAGCACTAGGAACTAAACCAGACAATTGGTTGTCTTTCAAATTCCTACATACAATTTTTTCAAATAAATGGATTTCGTTACAAACTGCTGTCAGCCTCTAGTACCATACTTCCATAATTACATTACCAGATTCCATTATGCTCATCACTTACATGAACTTGAGAGATTTTAGATCCTCCAGAAACCGAGGAATTGATCCACTCAAGTTGTTGTTAGAAAGATCCCTGAGACAGTTTTCTAAATCATATAAGATGAGCTGAAGATCTGTAGCTACATGAACAATATTTTTACTTACAAAGACTCCAGCAATGAGAACTTGGCAATGGAAGCAGCTAGTGTCCCGCTCAAATTGCTCGAACTCAAGTTCCTAAGCACAATTAAAGGCACCTCTTGTAAGAACAGCCTAAAAATGAGGATGCAGGTAAGGATTCATACCAGTTAACCAGCAGAAAGACTCACAGAGAAATAATCCGAGGAAATGAAGCATTGTAGCTGCATTTGAGACCTTCCCAAGAGAAATTCTTTGGCCCGCAGGGATCACCAGTCCAGCTTTTGTTAATTTGGTATGTTGTTTTGACATCCACAATAGCATCAACTGTATGAATAAACAACTCATGTTATCAATTCTAAAATCATGGTTGTGTAACCTGACCAATTATTACTTCTATTTAGCTAGATTCAAGTTTAATTTGCAATGCACCAAGGTCTCTTCTGCTGTGGTTTTTTATTCAATTTTCATCTGGTAATTTAATTTTCCTAGGTATGAATTTCTATATACCCAAAGTATTATAAGCATACCATCTTGACTATATGTTGGTAAGTCATCCATGTGCTTGATCATGAAAATCTCAACAGCATTGAGAATAGGCGGATGAGTTGAATCCTCAGTTCTATAAATTGAAATCAGGTGCTCTTTCCCAACCAGGGCTTTTGAATTTGATAATATGGTTGAATAGTTACGACGAGGACTGAAAGATCGGAATAGTGGAGTTCCATTCCAAGATACATTAAACTTTCTAGATTGGTTTCTGCCAAGTTGCTCAACTTCAGCAAAGTACAAGTAAACGTAAAACTCAGAATTGGAATCATTTGCATTCCAGTTCAACTCCAGAGATGCAGTACCATTCTGGGGCTTGGCTGCAGTCCTAATTACGTCATAAGGCACTCTATATCCATCTTCAAAGGTATGAATCACTTGAGAGGTTGCAAGGGGATCCCAAGCGGTTGAAATGTAGGAGGTCCAAATGCGATCATAAACATCCTCCTGATGTCGACCTGTACCGTTGGTTTGCCCAATATCCAGTCTTTGAAAGAGTAGTAACGAAGCAGATGTCCTCCCAAACTCGGTAGCATATATGGAAGCATCAAGGGGTCTGAGCTCCAGCGCAGAGATGAAAGGAACTCCCAAGCCTTTGTCAACAAGGCAAACATGTATGATATCTGATAGTGCGGTGGTGATGATCTCAGTTGTGATAATGTGAGAAGCAGATTGGAATGTGACAGTGAACCAAAGGTTGACATCAAGATAGAGGTCGAATTCGGGCAGTCTGTTTAGTCCATCATAGTTTCCATACAAGAAGGAAGCTCGGATCAAATTCAAGCTGCCATTTCCAGCTGAAGGGTTCAAGGAGTAGCAGTTCTTGAAACCTTGAGGAAAACTCCTGAGGTCGGAAAGAGGGAATGGCAGGTTGGGATTGATTGGATATGCATATTGGGAGGAGATGTTGCGGTTAATCCCAGTGATTATGTAAGCTTCATCTGAAACATAACTTATGCCGGTATCCACGTCTTGGTATTGGAAATTTGGAGAGCCACAGTCGATGCTTATGAATCCTAAATATAAATATAATGTAAACTAGTTTTAACAGAGCAAAAACCAACTATAAATGCATACATACAATATACATATATAATCTAATTTAGCATATTAATTCGTAATAATCACCCCTTCTGGTTTTGGGATGGAAAAACCAAATTAAATCATGGTCATGCATGATGGAACTCAAATCTCGAAATTCAAGCTTAATATGCAACGACTAGTTCTCGCTTTTTATTTTTATTTTTATTACTATTGTTGTGGTTGTTGTTTTAAAAATTAAGAAAATGCTTGCTAATAAACCTAACCTTGCTGACGCTGGGCATGAGCTAAAGTTGCAGCCAGCAAAACACAGAAGAAACCAATTAATGTTGCCATTTGCAAAATATGCTCGCAGTCGCAGAGTCGCTGCTGTTCCCTCAGAGCTTTGTCTAAGACTCACAGCCAGCCAGTTGCAATAATGGCATACAATTCCACCACTTTCTGCTTACTTATTGAATCACTTTATTTCGTATTTTCAGGGCTTTTTTTTTTTTTTTTTTTTTTTTGGATGAATAATAATAAGGGCGAGTTGGTCAAACACAATTTGTCTTTATTTTACCAGGTATTTGTAAACAAGTTGCCGCCTTCTGGATGAGGACTAGCCAACGACCCACCCGCCCACCAAGCAAACAAAATGAACTATGAATTCCCTTTTCTTTCTTTTTTTTCTTTTTTTTTTTTTTTTATGGTGAATGAACTATGAATTCCTGTGTCTGCCTGACAAATATATATATATATATATATCTTATGCAAATTGTCTGATTAATTTAGCCCAATGCAAGTCTGACTCAATAATAAAGAAACTCCATTAAATTTTTAAATATTTCTTTTATAAAAAACCACATTTTGCGTCATACCAAAAGCCACCTATTTTACTTTTCTAATTGTCTCAAAACTCAACCCCTTAATTCATAAAACAAATTAAACATAACTTTACACACAATTTACGATCCGAGCTAATTAATGGCTTTAATTAATTGCAAAACAATTTCTATACCCATCCAAAAGGCACCACCTTATACAATGGAGTACTATTTTTCAGATATATATATATATATATATATATTTATATATTTGTAATGAAATACTATTTTAGATCTTTTTTTTTTTTTGGGGGGCTAAAAGAAATACTATTTTAGATCTTGATTGGATATAATTGAACATCAATATATTATATAAAGCTAGCTAGCCCGTGACTCTGAGCAAAGTAAAAGTATACCTCATAGGCTATAGGCTCCTTATCCTTATCCTTGACAATTGAAACCTTCACATGTATTTTATTTTATTTTAAAATAAAAAAATAGCCATGATATGCAAACAGTGGTTTAGGTCGGTGGACTAGAGAATTTCAGTAATTTGGGCCGTAGGTTAGTATTGGACCAAATGAAAATCATTCCCGCCAATGCCAAATCGAACGAGGAGGGCATCGCACACGCCGCCTGCTCTTCTTCAGTTGTTGTTGTTCTTCTTCTTCTTCCGCAGAGCATAGTGCCACAGTGAGTGAGTAATCCTAATCAGATCTGACATCTACCGGCTCAGCTTGTTCGTAGTACGTACTCCTCCACTTTCAGTTCCGCTTCCATTTCCATGGTAAGTAAATCACTCGCTCTCCATAAACCCTAATTCATTACCTCTCTCAAAGACTCCAACGGACTATCTTTCTGATTTTGCATCATCTTGAATTCTCTTTTCTTTTTCTTCCTCTTCTCAATTATGATTTCCATCTGTCTATCTACCTTCTCAATTTTTCCGTAATCCCTGATTTCTTTATTTGTTTACTTTTCAATTTTGTTACAATTATCTCTCTATTTTATTTTATTTTGTATTATTATCTTTTCTTTGAAAAAAAAATCTTCGCATGCGTTGCAGTCGAAAAAAAGAGGTCTTTCGCTGGACGAGAAGCGCGAGAAGATACTTCAAATCTTTTATGATTCTCAGGACTTTTTCCTCGTGAGTATTCTTGTTTATGTATTAATTTTATTTATTTAAAATGGATAGCCATGATGCGATGTTGCTTTTCTAATCGAGTAGAGCACCAGCTTCAACTGTCTGACATGTGTTTGGTTGTTATTTTGCTTCCCCACATTGATCATATCTATGATGACGGTGATGATGATGGTGATTTCAGCTTAAGGAACTTGAGAAATTGGGCCCAAAGAAAGGTGTGATTAGCCAGTCAGTGAAAGATGTGGTCCAGAGTCTGGTGGATGATGATCTTGTTTTAAAAGACAAGATAGGAACTTCTGTGAGTGGATTTTCCATATTTGTTCACTCTTGATATGTACTATATCACACTATTTTACAACTTGTTTCATCTTTGAATTTTAAATTTCAGGTGTATTTTTGGAGTCTCCCTAGCTGTGCTGGAAATCAGGTGAGACTTTGATATGCTTTTACCACGTTGACATGTGTTTTGTATCCATCTTCCTTTCTAGCACCAACTAAGATGGTCCTATCATTGAGCAGCTGAGGAATGTGCATCGCAAACTTGAATCTGATATTCAAAGAAGTGAAAAGCGGCTTGCAGAACTTGTTGATCAGTGTGATGCCCTAAAGAAGGGGAGAGAGGCATCTGTGAGTGTGTTTAAAAAGACCATCTGGCTTTCATTTAGTTTCTACGTTAAAAGGATCAACTGTTGGGTATTTTATACATTGATTTTTATGCATCGCATTCTCAAGCTAGCTTTCTCCAGGATGAACGAGAGGAAGCCTTAGCTAAGCTAAAATCCATTGAGCTCAAGTACTCTGAGTTAAAGGTTAGAAATATGCTGCACCTAGCCACCTCTTTAAAAGAACCCAACATTGTTATTAGAATTTTATTCATGTTTTTTTAACTGTATTGCATGGTAAACTTCAGCGTGAAATGGAGCAGTATGCGGAAAATGATCCGGCTGCCTTTGAAGAAATGAGTTAAGGGTCGCTTTTCACACCTGAAATGACATTTCCTGCTTGATGCTTGAGTGTTACCCCTACTTATCACATGCTTATTCTGTTGGCAGAGAAAGCAATTGAAGTTGCCCACGCGGCAGTAAACAGATGGACAGGTTTATCATTTTTGCATTAATTTTTTGGTCTTTGTCTGTTGTAGTTCCACACAATTGTGACACTGGTGGGTTCTGTTTGTTTCTTAATTATAACGGGCTAAACCTCTGCAGACAACATTTTCACATTGCGCCAGTGGTGTTCAAACAATTTCCCCGAGGCCAGAGAGCAGCTTGAAAGCATGTACAAAGAGGTATATTATCTGATTAGTTGTTCACTCAATCTATTATTCAATGCGATAACAATAAACTTAAACCTTTGAAATTAACATTGCTGCGGGAATTCTCAGTTTCTCTAGCTAACTCCTACATTTTTAAACACAAAAGCATTGGAAGATAAAATAATAATAATAATAAATAAATAAATAAAGCATTTCAGATTTGTCTCTCTGCTTCTTTTTTTCATGGGGCCATAATTGTTCTTCTTGGCTTGTGATTAAAAGGTCCTAAATCCTGGATAGTAAAACTTTTAATGCCACGTAGTTTCCCAAGCTTCTATCTTTCCTCTGAAAATGTGCTCCAAAATGCAGGTAGGAATAACTGATGACTTCGACTATTTGGAGTTGTCGTCAGTTCCCACGCAGCTCGATGGGTGATTAGACGGTTGCACATGATAATAATATAGCTGGTTGCATTTCTATGACTACATATGTAGACCTAGTGATGTCAGCACAATGCAAGTTTCCTTTTTCTGCATAAAACACTGATACGTTGACTTGATTCAAGCTTTATGAAATCATAAATGTTGAGAAGAAGTTACATCTGATGGTTAGTGGAATTGACTCCGATGCAAAAGTCCTATGCGGCTATTTGGTATTTGTGTGTTGTTTGAATTGAGTAACATTAATGATTTGACTTTGCTGTTTGCCGGAGGCATTCTGAAGCGACAAGGATCTCTCATTTCATTAGAAAAGAAATGGAACGTCTTAATTTGCATTAGCCAAATTATGATCTGTCAACAATATCGAACCTAATGGCTAAATTTGTGCCATATCATCATTGTAAGATAGAAACATTTCTTTTAGTTATCAGTTAGTATTAGTTTCCTTTTAATGGTTTCAAATTTTAAAAAAAAAAAAAAAAAAAAAAATATGACGACTCAAAATAAAATTTCTAGCTGATTGATTAGCTACAAGGTATTTAAAAAAAAAAAAAAAAAAGAATACTATACACTATAAACTAATATAACTAAAATAATAAATAAATATATATATATATATATATATATATATATATATATATATATATATATATATATATATATATATATATATATAATATTACCCTAATTGTTATGTTTTAAGTAATATTAAGAATTAAAAAATAAATTGGCAAAATAAATAGAACCCCTAAATTATTTGGTAGTTACAAGTAATCCTCCTAAACTATGTAAATAACAAATCTCTCTCTGTACTATATTAGTATGTTCCAAATTCAACCCTAGTGTCAACTGTCAACTGTGTAATTAAAAACATAAGTTTTTTTAGTTGAATTGATAAGTAATATGATATTACGATTCACAAAATAATATATAAAGGAATGATAAATAAATTTTGTTAAAATTTTTGGCTACAAATGTATATTATCCATATATTTTGACTAAAAACCAAAATATAATGTAATATTAATAAGTTCAATTTATTTGTATTTCTTTGATGGTAATATTTTTAATTTTAAACTTTTTATATAAAAAAATTACTATATATTAATATTTTAAATTTTAGTTTCAAAAAAATATTCATGTTAATTTCATTTTATGAGGGTAATATGGAATTATGCGCAGGTTTTGTTAATTTGTTAAGGTGGTTATTTGTAAGATGAGGGTGTTTTTGGGTTATAAGCTGTCGATTTAAAGGACGATTATCATTTTTATTTATTTATTTATTTATTTAAGGACAATGGACGAATATCATGTGTCAGACTCTGCTTTTTAAGATTTTGCATTATAAAACGGTAGTAAAAAAAGTTATGGGCATCAGAAAATTATCTAACCGGTCGAATCGGATGGCATCCTCTCTGTGTGCACGTTTATTCGGGTTCTTCAAAAAATTCACTTTTAATTGTGGTTCAAATGTGCAGAAGGCAGTGTAAATTACTCTACACTGCAGCCTAATCGATTCTCCTGATGGATTCTTCTACACATGTATGTAAATTTGTGAGAAAGAACACAGGCTACTACCAATAATATCAAAATTTAATTTTATTTTTAATGAAAGCCAATATTATTAGACTTATAAATCAAAACATTGAGAAGTCGCAGTGTTTCATCAATATAATGGCTGTTTAGATTACAAGGACCAACTAATCCAAATTGAACAATGCTTTACTTCATTTGAATCCACTCGTTTCATTTAAGTTTGACCTTTGAAGGATTGTCAATTCCACACCAAAACTATACATACGGAAGCATTAATAGAAAATTAACAGATTGAGCCTGCTAATTCTAACCCAAACGTTCATCATATTACAACCGACCAATAACCTGCTTAAAGTGCCATCTCAGCCTGCAAAGCAGCAAGTTCATCCTCTTCAGCAGTGCGCTTCTGAGGAACAGGACGAGATGGTTGCCGGCCTGCTGGGACCTGCACTGGAGCTGCAGGAGCTGTTGTTGCAGGCTGAAGGAGCTGCTCTTCCAATTCAGCACCTTCCAGTTCTTCAAGTTCAGCTTCCAATTCATCCTGCAATGACAAAAATGCCTAAACTTCTCAGCAGCCACATATTAACACTCAATTTCATCACATGGAAGGAATATATTAATAACATATCCACTTTGAGACCAAATAAAGCCTGCGAGGAAAAAAATATTCATTACAAGAATACAAACCTCATCAAAATCAGCTGCTGTACCAATTGGAGCTGACAGAGCTTCCTGTATCTGTTTCATGTTCTCTGTTTGCTCATTAATCTCGTCCATGGTCTTGTCCACATCATCTATATTCCTGTATGACCCACATAATTTATATCATTAAAATATTTTTCATTTCAGGTACAGACAGATACTAAATAGAACTATTACACACGTTGCTTTTTGCATTGCCTTCATTGCAGCCGCTCCAGTTCTCAAAGCATCAACAGTTTCTGTTGTGGCTTTGGCACCTTCCAGCATTATCATCTACAACAATATATGTAATAAATCAATAATGATATCATCTGTGATATTCTAATCTGCAAAAAGGAGGAAAAGGTCTTCACACCTATGTAAGCTATTAATATATATAGTTCCACCATTACCTGATCATGGATGCGCAACTGGAAATTCCCAAGTTGCTCTATTTGCTGTTCGTACAGCCTCTTCCTCTTCAAACATTGTATAGCCACTATAAAAGCATTAATGGTTAGCTTTGAAGCATAAGCAAATAGAAAATTGAAAAAAATCATGCACAAAACACTTTTGGTTTAAAATCCAAGTCAAATAGTTGAGGCTATACTGACAGATAAATACAAGCATGAATTACCATTCACATATTTAAAACTACAGGAACTATAAATTTAGAATAGAAGCCCCATGTCATTTTTAATTGTATTTAACAAGTTGGTGGCAGAAGCTGTAACTTCATGATCATATAAACACTCGGACTCTAAATATAGGGTCCATAAAATCAGAAGTAACACTTTGCACTAAGACTAGCAAGGAAACAGATATCAAACAAGAGTGCTAGACTAATAAGCATCTATGTTTAAAAAGAGTACAACACCTAATAAGCATCTATGTTTAAAAAGAGTCGAACACCTATCCCATGGTCTACGTATTCCATGAAGCAAAAGTGAACTGGTAAATAACAGCTTCACTCACTGCAAGAACTACATCAACTCCAAACGCAAAATAATTCAATATAAAACATTCAACAGCTAAAAATATCAGTCTTCATAAATGACAATATTTCACAATCATACATCGTTTGTTCTTTGCTCTGGTGAACTCCTTAGCTTTTTCAACTTCTGCAGTAGCCTTTTTTTGTAAAACTTTCTCCTTTTTCTCCAGCAACTCAAGTGTCTGTACCATTCAAAAAGTTAAAGAGTGTAATAAGGAAAAAAGAAACAAGATTATAAACAGAAGCTTGCATCTATGTAAAACCTTGTGTATAACAGAATATCAACTTGTTGTATATTACTATTGCATTTGAACAATTTCAATAGCGATCACACAAATAAACAGTAAAAAGCTGCTCATTCTCCATCATAAGTTTGGTAAATTCTATCAGAAAGAAACACAGAATGAATAGGTATGTCAATAGAAAACCACTGTCTGTGTATTTGCAAAAGTAGAAGATTGGGGAGGAGAGTCAGTGGAATCTTCTACCACAAGATCCATTAGACAATCATGATATCCATCAATCATGATTTTCTACAAGACTCAAATGTTAGGGGGAAAAAAAAAATTATAGTGCAGATACGAGCAGAGATTACGAACATTAGTTGCTCAAATATTTCCTTCCCATAAACACGCATAAGATTAAGGATGTGTGTGTGCAAGTATGGCTGTGAAAGTTAACCTTTTCAAGCTAAAACAAATTTGAAGCACAAAGAAAGACTACCACAGAAGCATTAATGTGACAAAGGATTCATGAAAGATTAGAATTTTGAAAAATGGACCTCCAAACAAATGTAAAGCTGGAAAATAAAGCCCAATAAACATAGCGAACATTAGTTGCTATACAGATTCTCATACATGTAAAGAATGATGGGTAAGTCGGATATGCAATTCATGCTTGGCTAACAAAGCATCCAAATAAATAAACAATTTAACCAGAATGTTTGCCAAAACGTTAAATACAAATCCTTATTTCATCCACAGTATAGAAACATTACTTCAAAAGCGTAATTGCATGATATAATAATGATTTCATCGGCCCACAATTTAATTATCGAGCAAGCAGCCCCAAAGCAATTCACAACCCCATCAAAAACCATCAATACCAAATGGAAAATATTAAGAATATAATATAATCGATTGAAAGCATATTGAGCAAGCCAGAATCGTAATATTGAAATCAAATGAATAAAACCCGTGCCAAAAACAAAAGCATCAAACAATCAAAATAAGGTTTGTCTAATCCCAATTAATAAACAATAACTAATAAAATTGGCGATCATCATACCTCGTTTAACTTGTCTAAGGAGGTAAGGGCATTGGTTTCCTGTTTAGGTTTCCCAAAAATCCTAGTAAACATGGTTGGTTTATCTGTGATTGACCCTCCTAAATCTTCTGCAAAACTATGAATTAGGTCATGCAAAAAGCAAAACCCTAATCTAAAATCGATCGGAAAGAATTAACAGTCAATAAATAAATAAATAAAAGAAGGACCGCGATATTTACAGATTGATAGGCTTTATTGAAAAAGGATAATTAAAAAAATAAAATAAATAAAAAATCCAAATATATCGTACCTTGAAAATTGATCAGGAGGTTCGAATTAGGGATCGGATTTAAAGAAAATTAAAGAACACCAAAATTCAGAGCTTCGGAGGAGAAAAGGGAAAAGATCGGTGGATCGAGAGAGAGAGAGAGAGAGTGGGTATTTTGGTTAAATGCAAAGGAACTGGGGGTTTTCCCAATTTCTTAAGCGTGTTGGATTTGGGTGAAGTAGAGGACGGGAAGGTGCCTTTTCCTTACGTCGTTGTTTGGAAGTCTTACTCTTCCACGTGGACCGCATTTGATTGGTTTCTGCTCGATTGGGTCCCATTCTCCATAATTTATTCAACGGCTGGATTTGAGTCTTTTCTCTTTGTCCCCTGAAACGGTGTCGCTTCGATGTTCATCCTTTATTCTTTTATATGATAGTTGCTTATTTGCAATTTTTCTTCTTTTTTTTTTTTTTTGGGTTGAAAATCCCACTTGTGTTTTTTTTTTTTTTTTTGTGGTGAATAAAAAATAGACCTATGGTAATTGTCTGCGGTTTAAGTTTTAAAGAATTATGGATCATTAGCAATTGTAGTTTTATAACCATACAGGAATTTACAGACTACCCAGTCCACTACCCGTACAGTTGTCCCTATCACCCTCTCATATAGTACTTAGTATGTGAAATCCACACCAAAACTTAGATAGAACTTACTAGGAATCAAACCCGCTACAACTCCTACAAGCAGATATAAAGGATTTGTCGGCTTCCTACCATTTAATCCACCCACTTGTGTCTATTTGGATACAAGGAATGCAACATTCTATATGTTTATAGTTGGGCTTAGTTTGTATTTTCTAAGAAAAACAATTTTAAGAAAAAGAAATGCAAATAATTACTTAGTATTGGGTAAATTATTATTTTATAATTAATTTATATTTTTTTAAAAAATTTTGAATATTTAATAAATAGCAATGTTTAATTATTGTAATTGTATACAATGTTTAACACAAAATTATTCTATTTTTGTTTAAAAAAATATTATTTTACTCAATGCCGAATATATTTAATATATCAAAACTCAACATTTAAAAATTAAAATTACAAATTGAGGATAATATATATATATATATATATATATATATATATATATATATATATATATATATATATATATATATATATATATATATATTACTAGTAGGAATGACACTAACTTTATTAGTAAAGGTTAAATTTTGTATTTTAAATATTTAAAAAAATTAAAACTGGAATTTCTAAAGCTAGCATTTTATCACTTTTCAAAATTACCTTCTAGAGAATATACATGTATAATTTTAAATTTTAAATTTTACCAAACACCTAAATTAACTTTTAATTAGTTAATAATCAATTTTAGGGCTAAAAAACAATCCCAAACATACTCTTAGATTGTTTCAAACAGGCTATTTTTTTTTTTAAGGTAATAAAAGTGGATAGGATATCATATAAGGGAATGAAATGAATTTTTATTTATTTATTTATTTTTTTTGTGGATGATGGTAATGGTACTTCAAAAGTTATGCGGCTTTAATCCTCATTCATAAATAGATATATTATATATATATATATATATATATATATATATATATATATATATATATCATTATAATAGTTTCTATTGTTATTTTGGTGTTTTGAATTCAATTTTTTTTAATTTTAAGTGTAAGTAATTTACTAATTGATTTAACATCATTGACACATGAATTTCATATGCTTGCAACCAAAAATGAATGTTTGTTGTGCTATGATAGTATATATTTGGATAAGACAATTCTAAACATGTATTGAAATAGTTTTATAATCAATATGATTATTTTGTTAAAAAAAAAAAAAACATTTATTTTGAGTTATTGCAATATTTTTATTTTTTTGAAGATAGTGATTGCAAAATTATTATCAACATCTTTATCGACATTGCTATAGTTATTGCAAAATTAGTATCAACATCTTTATCGACATTGCCTTTTTTATATGTGATAATGTGACCAAGAAAAAAAAAAAATCGCTTTTAATTATGTGCTCCATTAATAAGTTGTATGCTCCATTAATAAGTTGTACATGCTTGTTCCAAAAAAAACTAAAAAAAGGTTGTACATGTATGTAACTCTATTCGTTCGACAAAAGAAAAGTGGTAGTTGTTTTTCACGTTGTGCAAAAAGAAAGGCCGGTTGCAACATCTGCAAGTCCATACGAACACCATCCGCAGCAAAGCGTTGTTTTCAGGCTCCGCACTTGATGAGGTCAGCTTCCTTGTATTATAACATAGATTGTTTTCTTTTATTTTAGTTTCTTTCCTTTTTCCGCCCAATTTTCCACTGCTCCAACCAAGCAAAGCGCTCTATTAGAAGCAAAACCCTCTTGTATACTCTCTCTCTCTCTCTCTCTCTCTCTCATTTCGATCGTGTTGTTCATAACTCTAAGCTGTGCAGTCTCCGCATACATTACATTACATGGGTCTCTTCATCTTGAATCGCATGGTCTATTTGATTATCATAGTCACCATGTTCACGGCTTTTGTGCCACCATCCATTTGTATTCTGAGCCCGGAAGAGGTGGCAAAAATCCCAGTTAAATTCCTTGACTTGGCGAAAAAGCAGGAGGTTTTGGATTGGATGGTGGGTGTTAGAAGGAAGATACACGAGAACCCAGAACTTGGATTTGAGGAATTCGAAACAAGCAAGCTTATCAGAGCCGAGCTTGACAAGATGGGCGTTCCTTATAGGTACCCACTTGCTGAAACCGGTTTGGTTGGTTATATTGGGACTGGAATGCCTCCTATTGTTGCCATTCGAGCCGACATGGATGCTCTACCGCTGCAGGTTCATTCATTCTTTAGCTTCATCTTATATATTGTTAAATCACAGTTTCTTTCTTTTCTTTCTTTCTCGTCTTAATTAATTAATTTTTCACTCGGTTTTTTTGTCCAGTGATTGTTGTTGAACTGTAAATTAATGTATTTTTACTATAATAATAATAATACCTATGGTTTCGATTGTTGTCACAGGAGAGTGTGGATTGGGAGCACAAGAGCAAAGTCCCTGGAAAGATGCATGCTTGCGGTCACGATGCCCATGTTGCTATGCTTCTTGGTGCTGCAAAAATCCTTAAACAACATCAACACCAACTGCAGGTTTTTTCTTTTCACATTTTACCTCTTTACAATCTTTTATTGTATATATATTGAATTGAATCTCATATATATATATATATATATTTATATGGGGATAGATACATAGCCTAGACCTAGATGCTTCTATGATTACTAATCATGATTGTTAAATTTATTGTTCTGGGGCCACCACAAGTGTTTTTTGACTTATCATCTAATTTATATGTGCCATTTAATTAATATTTAATTCTGTTCGACATTCAATTCATGATCAATTAGTTTGTTGGCTAGAGTCCGGAGAGTATTTGTCAAGTATTTATTTGGTGTTGGGTGGTTTAAAGATTTGCTATAAAGGAAGATATTGCTTAGAATGCTCAATTGTTGTCAGCATCATCCTCAATATATCAATTCATAGACCTGTACCCGTGGAAAACGAAAAATTAACTCGTTTGATTAAGATATCCTGAAACATGGCTCCTTGTATTGTATAATATGTCTATGGTCGTGCAAAAGTTTCTTCTAACCCTTTCATGTTATCATCTAGGGTGGTAGTTTTTTTGAACATTTTTAGTGCACAGTGAAACTACATGCCAATGTTGCTGGCACCACCAAATTAGTGCATGCCGCTTGAAAAGTTGAAGAAACTACTTGATCCAACATATTGGATGTAAATTTCCTCTTAAAAAAGGATCATCTTCCGTATAAACTATCTGTTAAGTGTGCTTAATGGTATAGTAAGGAGAAGACTCCCCATCAATATTACACTGGTCGTAGATTTATCTATTCATTTTCCTGTCTTCCTCATTGAAGACCAGAGTTATATATATATATATATATATATATATATATTTGATCGTAAATGAGAGATGCATTTTTGCTTGTGTCTGCATATGGGTCATTACGAATTCTTAGTTATTCCATATGTCTTTTATAGGGAACTGTGGTTCTTGTTTTTCAACCTGCTGAGGAAGGAATTGGGGGTGCAAAGAAAATGGTAGAAGCAGGGGCAGTGGAAAATGTTGATGCCATCTTTGGATTGCATGTCTCAGTTGATTTCCCAATCGGTTCAGTTGCTTCCAGGTCTGGCCCAATTTTGGCCGGAAGTGGTTTTTTCGAGGCAATAATAAGTGGGAAAGGGGGTCATGCTGCCATTCCCCAGCACACAATAGACCCAATCTTAGCTGCTTCTACTGTAATTGTCAGTTTGCAACAACTTGTTTCGCGTGAAGCTGATCCCTTAGATTCACAGGTTCTTTCTCTTTCACTTATTTTTAAAAACATTTCAATTTTTTCATTCTTAATGGACCAACAACTGCAGCTCTATAAAACTTACAACTTACATTGTTCTTTCTGTTTCCTTTTTTGTCAAAATTTCTTGAACCTGCCGGTCCGTCACCGGTCCTAATTGATATTCATTATCTGTCCAGTGCAAGTATCAGTAAGTTTACATCTGAAATGCTTGATTCATGTTTTGATACAAAAAATAACAAGTATTACTAATTTAGATAAACTCTCTTAAAAGTAGTTCGTATTTACCAATTTAGATAAATTCTCTTGGACAAGGTATATGCCCTTACACATGCGAAGAGGTCATTGTCGGATTTTCATGCTTTGCGTGTCTGTCAAAATTAAATTTCTTGCATGTGAAAGATATTTAATGGACTTGTATTGTATTGTATTGTATTTTTTATTTATTTATTTATTTTTTATTAACAAAAATTTTCAACAAAATGTTATGGTAGTTCCTCAATTTGTGAAGTAAAATCGCCACCAAAGACTTTGGAACATGTTGCAGTGGCCAATGATCATTTTCATGCTTTGGGTGTCTCTGAAAATTAAATTTCTTGCATTTGAAAGATATTTAATGGATCTTGATTGTATTGTTTTTGTTTTTCAATTTTTTTAACTAAACTTTTCTATGGAATGCTATGGTAGTTCCTGAAGTCTGAAGTAAAATCACCACCCAAAGACTTTGGAACATGTAGCAGTAGCCATTGATCATTGCAGTGAATAAGATATCCCCCACATGCTCTAATCTTTAAAGACGCATTGATCCTCGTTTAGCCTATGCATATGCACGTCGGACTTGAAAAAGAAAAGATATATTGCAGGTAGTAACAGTAGCAAAATTCCAAGGAGGGGTTGCATTCAATGTTATTCCAGATTCTGTCACAATTGGTGGGACATTTAGGGCATTTTCAAAAGAAAGCTTTATCCAACTTAAACAAAGAATTGAAGAGGTAAACTATGCTTCTTACTAAGCAATGAATGTTTGGTTGTCAAGTTTAGCAGTTTTTTTCTTCTTAGAATCACCTCCTTAAATTACCATGCAATTTTTTATTTTTTATTTTTTTTTTATTTTTTTTTTTTTGTATATGAATGTTAGGTTATCACAAGACAAGCCAGTGTTCAAAGATGCAATGCGACTGTAATATTCGATGAAAATGAGAAGCAGCCGTTGATTCCAGTGACAGTAAACGACAAAGATCTGCACAAACACTGGAGAAATGTGGCAGAGAATATGCTAGGCAGCAAGAACGTAATAGAAAGGCAACCACTTATGGGAGCAGAAGACTTCTCGTTTTATCAAGAGGTGGTTCCAGGATACTTCTTCTTCGTTGGTATGAAAGACGAGACTAAATCAACACTGAAATCGGGGCATTCACCTTATTACACAATCAATGAAGATGTTCTTCCATACGGAGCCGCGTTACATGCAGCATTGGCAGCCAGGTATCTCGCGGAAAATCATTCCAAATCGACTTTCACTTTCCCAGAGGCAAGCTCACACGACGAATTGTGAAGCTGTTGGGACTTTTTCGATGGGTAATATTAGAGTATTACTGTGGGCCTTTTGCTTGGAACCACTAACCGCGTGCTGTATTTGTAAAATAATAAATACACTGTGCACCGACGATAAAAAAAGAGAGTATTTTCATGATGTTGAGTGCTTGGTTTTTTCTGATCCATCCATAAGCATTTGGCTCTTTGTCCAAAGACTTCTCTTAAGGTGGAAGAATAGTGGAAAATAAACCATATAAATTTAAGGCTCCTTCCATCCACGATTCGAAGCATATAAAAAATTCGAAGCATATAAAAAATTCGATAATATAAATAAATGATTGATGATGAGAGAAGAGAACACAAAGAAGCAAGAATTTTAATTCTGATTTAACTAGAGCATAATAATTTCAACATAAAATCCAATAATAACTAAAGAGAGCATCAAAAACTGATAATCAAGTAGTACAAAGGGTCTTATAAAAACAACATCAAAATTCAAATAACAAATCACAAAATCCAAGCCTGCCTACTTCTACTTCTCGGACGAGTTGGGTCCTCTCTTCTTGCCAAATCCAACCACTAGCACAGATAAAAAATTATTAAAAAAAAAAAAAATCAATATTCGAAGAAGAGCGTCTTAGAAACACACAACTTTAACTTGAAAAATAATCAGAAGAGCTTTTAAAAAGAGAAGCATGGCAACTAAATACCTGCCGTGACGAATCGACGATTGTATTGCATGCGCTTGTGAGCCCGTCCCCTGGGCTTCTTCTTCTTATCCTGCTTAGCAACTTTGGGAGTTTGGCCTCTCACCTTACCAGCACGAGCCAAAGATCCGTGTACCTTACCTGAAAGAAATATTAGCATTAACATCAATTATCATTAAAACGAAAGAAAGGAACAATGATATGAGAAAAAGGATATCTGAACAGATACAGAGTTGAGCTTACCCATGACGATGAATTGCGCCGGTGTGTACCTCTCTGACTCTGATTTTGCTGCGAGCTTGTAGACGCCGAGGCCAGCAGGTCTTGAGGGAATTTCAGCTTTAGGGTTTTCAGAGACAATATATATACCAGGAACAAACTGAAAATGAGGCTTGGGTTGGAGACATTCGAGTTGGCCCAAGCCCATCCATCCTGCATAGGAGGAGATACGTTTTTCGGCCCATCCCATGTTGCCTTTTTTTTTTTTTTTTTTTTTTAAAATTAAAAAAAATGAAAATGGAACCAATGCTGACTTTAAATATCACATAATAAAAGGTTTAAAGTACCGGACAAAAAAACAAAGAGCAGGGCAGTAGAGAAGAAGGCTTGTTGATGCCAAGAGCGTTCGAAAGTGAACTCCAAAAATTATTATTATTTTTTTAAAAAAAAAGGGGAAAAAAAAAGTGAACTACAAATTGTGGTGCGACTGGGGACAAAAAGTAAATGCTTAGAATATTGTAATATCAGATTAAAGCATTTTGACAGTGAATGTTATTTTAGTACTACCATTTTCAAAATTTGATATTGTTTTTAGAATTATAGATACATATACGAATACTATTTCGAATTTAAGCATTTTTTTTTAATGATGTATCTCAAAAAATCAAAAAATAACAGTGTTAAAATATAAATATTATTAAATAGTTATAAAACTCACATTTCATTTACCTTTTACTAATTAAAAAATAAGATAATATTTACTAAGTCTAATCCACAAATTGTATGACAATGAAATTCAGAATTTGGCACTAAAAATAAAATTTGCCAGAATTGCAATACTTCATTTGGAGGATCCAAATGAAATGAAAGTCTATTGCGATGTTGTGGCGATATGGTACCCCCAAATGCAATGCCATTGGAGTACCTGGGCTAACTGGCATTTTTTTTTTGGTAGATATTTTTAAACCCCAAAAATGAAGATTCTACGCACGTGTTCAAATTGTAGCAGCACCAAATCACATATTCCGTACACTCTTTCTCCGTAAGAAGCAAGCATATATATAATGAAAATGTGGGATTAGGGTTTTTTTTTTCTTGGGGGGTTGGGGAGCCAAAGTTTATCCAGCAGCGTTTCATATATATATATTTTTTGGGTGAGTCTTCTCTCAGTCTCACACGGACTACCATTAGAATAGAATAGAGGAGAATTATTATACAACTTCTCCACGAATGGCTGACCAGAACACGCCGCCAACGGCACAGCTCGCACACGCCACATTACACGATCAAGTCTCATCTTCCCAAGTTTCCAAAGCTGAGTTCTCCGATCGCGTGCTCATCCGATCCATCGTTTCTCGACCCGATGGTGGGGCCGGACTCGCCGGCCAACGCCTCCGCATTGGCGGGTGGGTCAAAACGGGTAGGAAGGCGGACAAGGACGCCTTCGCTTTTCTCGAGCTCAACGACGGCTCGTGCCCTGGAAATCTTCAGGTGATCGTGGAGGCCGATAAGGCGGACCTTGGGCAGCTCGTGCCCACCGGTACCTGTGTTTCTGTTGACGGCCTGCTGAAACTGCCGCCGGCTGGAACCAAGCAGAAGGTGGAGCTTCGGGTTGAGAATGTCCTGCATGTGGGTCCCGTCGACCCAGCCAGGTATCCGTTGCCCAAGACCAGGCTCACGCTTGAGTTCTTAAGGGACTTTGTTCATCTCCGCCCCAGAACTAATACGGTCAATTTCATTTCTTTATCTTATCTTGGTATATCCTATTGAATTTAATTTTGGCTGCTATACTATAATAATAATTATGAGATCAATTCAACTTAGGTTGAATAGGAAGCTACTTGAGATGCCGTGCTAAATATATACGGCACGGTAAATGGTAGAATCAAAGTCAAATTTGTGCAAAGAAGACGCTTTCTGATTAAAGCCAAATTTTAATTAATAATGGAAGCATAGAAAAAAGATTGGGCAGAGTCCTAGTCTGTGTGATGATTGAGAAAATGCAATGAAGATATGCCCTTAATTTTTTGCTAGCTTCAGCTGGAACATGCTGAATTGTTTCCTCAAAACTGATGTGAAGTAACTCCGCGTTTTAAGTTGTTTGCCCTTGAAACAAGTCAATTGAGCATGATTATATTACAGTTATTTTTCACGGAGAGTGTGATTATGACTTACATTTGGTATGTTTCATGGTTTGGTTTTCTCTTGCGATTTTATAAAGTTTGATTGTTTGGTGATGGTGAATATTTTCAGATTTCTGCAGTCGCTCGAATCAGAAATGCCCTTGCTTTTGCAACCCACACGTTCTTTCAAAAGCACGGTTTTCTTTATGTGCACACTCCAATTATCACCACTAGTGATTGTGAGGGTGCTGGTGAAATGTTTCAAGTCACAACCTTGATTAGTGAAGCTGAAAAGTTGGAGAAGGAGCTCATTAAGAATCCTCCTCCATCAGAGTCAGATATAGAAGCTGCCAAACTTGTTGTCAAGGAGAAAGGTGAAATTGTTTCTAAGCTCAAATCTGATAAAGCAAGCAAGGGGGAAATTGGTGCTTCTGTGAATGTACTTAAAAAAGCAAAGGAGAATCTCTTGAAGCTGGAAGAGAGATCAAAGCTTAAACCGGGTATTCCCCAAAAAGATGGAACAATTGATTATTCCCAAGATTTCTTTGCTCGTCAAGCATTCTTGACAGTTTCTGGCCAACTGCAAGTTGAAAGTTTTGCATGCGCTCTTAGTAGTGTTTATACTTTTGGGCCTACTTTTCGTGCTGAGCATTCTCACACCTCAAGGCATTTGGCTGAATTCTGGATGGTGGAGCCTGAAATAGCATTTGCAGATCTCAATGTATGACCAACTTTAATCTTGTACGCTTGTTAATAAACAAATTTGGTTTGTTTTTGTGCCTTTTGATTTCTTGATATATGTCATTTACCTTTATTTTGGCTATTCCACCTTGTAAGCTGTAATATCCATAGTCCTCAATTAAAAAAATCTTGTTGAAGTGGAGGTATATGAAGCATCATTCATTTGTCATGTACATATAGATTGTGCTTGTTTATATATAGGATAGTCCTCAGAATCATCATTTGGTCTTTTGTCCCTCACAACATTCTCAGTAGCAAAATCCTTGACATTTTATCTGCCTTGTAATTCAAGTATATCTTTTCTCCTTGGTTTCTGTATACCAGTGGTGATTATGATGAGTTGGAATGTAGTGCCAACCTTTCATCTCAGCATACCAAATGATATGGAATGATAATGTTGAGTAGACTAATTTATTTTACTTGATATTTCTGTACTCCTTATGCTTGATGTTACATGTGTTGCACATTCATTTGTGTTTGTCTGGTTGATGGAGCCTTAACATATGCATATTCGTGTAGGATGATATGAACTGTGCAGAGGCATATGTCAAGTTTCTGTGTCAGTGGTTACTTGACAATTGCCTTGAGGATATGAAATTTATGGCTGATAAATTTGACAAAAGTTGCATTGATCGACTGAGAATGGTTTCTTCAACACCCTTTGAGAGAATAACATATACAAAAGCAGTAGAGCTGCTAGAGGAGGCTGTGAAAAAGGGCAAGGTGTTTGATAATAAAGTGGAGTGGGGCATTGATCTGTCATCTGAGCATGAGAGGTATGCAAGTGCCATCATTCTTCTTTTGCCAGTTTATTGTGACACATTTCATTGAGCTTGTTGATATCTTGTTGGTTGCCCGTTTTATGCAGATACTTGACGGAGGTTAAATTTCAGAAGCCTGTTATTGTGTATAATTATCCAAAAGGAATCAAAGCATTCTACATGAGGCTCAATGATGATTCTAAGACAGTGGCTGCTATGGATGTCCTTGTACCTAGGGTAGACTGTTTTGCATTCATCTAATTTCCGTACGTCAGGGGAAGCATCAAGTTTGCTTATAAATTACAAGTTGATTTGCATCTTGTATTGCAGGTGGGAGAATTGATAGGTGGAAGCCAGAGGGAAGAGCGATATGATGTTATTCAAAGCAGGTATGAGCAAATGAGTCACCTTTCGTTTTTGTTTTTTGTTTGGAAGCCTAGGATGGAATTTGAAAGTGGTGTCTTTCCTTTCGCCTACTTGTTTATTTATTTGTTTATGAATATTTTGGAGTTGTGCTACAAAGTTTCCTTTTACAATGGACAATAAATTTAATAAAGTGGGGAAATGTGATTGTGATGGTGGGCATTATGTAATCATGTTATTGCAGGATAGAGGAGATGGGACTGCCTGTAGAGCCATATGAGTGGTACCTTGATCTTCGTCGCTTTGGGACAGTAAAACACAGCGGTTTTGGATTAGGCTTTGAAAGAATGCTGCTGTTTGCTACGGGCATCGACAACATTAGAGATGTTATTCCCTTTCCTAGATATCCGGGGAGAGCAGATCTTTGATCATGTCATAGTATTCATTAGTAATTAATTTTTTGGTTTTATTCACAAGATGTTTGAGCATTTCAACACGGCAAAGTTATCCTATTTTATCGAGTGTTTATTATTATTATTATTTTTATATATAAAATTAATCGTAGCGTTGATGCTTTTTGATTCCTAACTGAGAAATTTGTTGTATTGAAATGTATTGTTGATGGGGAAATGGTAGTTTCTTCTTTGAAGCATACTGAAGTCATTCCAGTTGGATTAAGAATATCAATACCAATATGATATATATATATATGGAAATTCTATGGTGAGGACGGTCCGAGAACCGCAATATTAGTGATGGTTTTTCATAGTATTAACGACGGTTTCTTAGAAAATTGTCACAAATACTATGAAAAACCGTCATCAATACTGTGGTCCGCATGAGGACCGCACGGACTGTATATATATATATATATTTATATATTTAATAATTCTTGGCAATTAAATGGTAATTACTTTTTACATTTTGTCAAATAAGATTTTCTATTCGCTCCATTTACTGGTTTTTTCGATCTTCTTTCGTACAAACACTCATGAAAAAGAATAATAATAGTTGGAAAAAAAAAAAAAAAAACTTTCCTAGAATACTGATGGATCCAACATTTTTCAGCCTTTAATTTCTAGAACGTGAACCACTTTACAAACGAAGAAGTGAAGAAGAGCATTGAAGACCCTTCTTTCCTTCCTTCCTTCCCCAAAAAAAAAAAAAAAAAGGGGCCCAATCCTTTTGATAATCCTTGATGCATTGTGGTCGTGTCGCATATTGCAACGCACGCTTACGCAAATGAATCGTATTGTATTAATCTGAAGGGAAGGGAAAAAGCCCCGCCCCAGTTTGTTTGCGTGTGTTAATTCTTGGAGCCGGCGGACAGACAAAAAGCGAAGAGTGAAGATTTGAAAGTGGAATAACAAAGCCAACGCCATGAAGAAGCTGACTAGAAAATGGAGAAAATCTCAGGAAGAAGATTCCTTTCTCCCAACTCGAGGAGACGATCCCACTCTCGACGATTACCGCCCTCTGGATATTCGTGGTAGGTGTCTCTTTTCTCTGCCCCCTTTTTTTTGCTTTTGCTTTTAATACCCATTACATTACATGACATATGGAAGGATGATGATGGATCATACATGCATGCATACATACATTACGGCATAATCATCTATCAATTTAGACGCTGCAAACATTTCAACATTTTTTTTTTCTGGTTTACAGAACAAGAGGAATTGATTCGTTCGTTTGAAACGAGTCAAGCTCAACAAAGTCGTTTATGGAGGGTAATTTTACTATTTCTTATTTTCTTTGGATTTGTTGATTTTACTTTGCCTTTCTTTCCCTAGACGATTAACTGATTTCGCTTTCTATTTTTCCTTTTGACATCTTTTTGAGTAGGGCGTGTTCGCAGCACTTCTCCTTTGTTTTGCTGGTTTTCTTGTATATTCCATCTTTCAGCAGCTTTCATCTCCTTGGGAACTGGTTTAATTTCTTTCATTTTTCTTTTCTTTTCTTTTCTTTTTTTTTTTTGAGCTATTTCACATTTGTCTTTTTTTTTCTGCACAATTTGGAAGAATACTGCTACAACTGGTTGTTTATTTAGATGTGGACTGTCAAGCTTGTGTCTTTTGGATCAGACATCACTGTTTTCTCTTCAGTCCATTGGGACTTCAAAAACCAAAAAAGCATGCATTGCTAACAATATTACTCTTACAAGTTGTGACTATTGGTTTATCGTTGATTGGCACCTGAAAGGAACACTTCTACAAGTGAATATCCAATTGAAAAGTTTATATATGGTTTTATCTTTTGTTGAAAAAGCAGAAGATTAAACAGTTACAAGCAAAAACTCTTGTTGTCCATGGAGTCGAGTTCCTTTAGTCTGTGAAGGTTGGATACATTTTTGTTGTCTTATTGCTTCAACATATTCAATGCGTTTTCAACCCCTCACTAAGATCAGACTAGGATGGCACGGTTGTATGCTCGTTTTGTTTTTCTGGAAAAATATATTCATCAATTTATCTAGTCCTGTCGGTTTGCTTTGATGAGCAGCGTTATCATGCCTACTTTATGGAGGATTTGGACTCATGGGTGATTATATCTGCAGGTTTTGCTCTCATACTTATCACACTTATATTCATTATCAGCTGATTGCAGGTCAATGGAGTGTTTAAGTGCTCATCCAACTTTTTATTATTTAATTATTTACTTATGATGTTTATAAGTTTTCCATGGTCTTTGTTGTTACTTTATTTTCTGTTTAGTTGCTGGCTAATCAAGACTTTTAATAGATTGGGTAGCTGTTGTAGCGTGTTCTTTGGCTATCATAGGGCTGTTTCATGGTGATTCAAAGGACCGAAGGCAATGGATCTGGTACTCGTGCTTTTTTGGCATGGTACTTGTGGTTTTCTGGTTATATTTCATGTCAAGGTATGTGACTTATGTATTAAACTTCTTCATTAAAATTTTCGTATAATCAATCTTTAATCCATTTTAATTTTACTCAGAAATCTCTTTTGTATTTCTTCACTCGAGATCATTGTTCATTTGAGCAATCCATGACTGAACATGCTATGCAGTTAAAATTTTTTGGTCAGTCATCATGAAAATTATAATCTAAAATGGGTAGTCAAGCAGTTTTAAATGCTGCATAAACATTCAATTCTTTCCTTCTTGTTTTGCTTACTCCTGGGTTGTCTTGGCCACGTTATGTATGTCATATGTTTCTATCCTATTGTTTTGTTGCTAGTATATAATAACGGACTCTTTGTTTACTTGCATGATGTTATGTAGACTGCCAAGATTTCGATGGGATGTAATCTGGCTTCCATTTGGACCCCTTTGGTATGTCATGAGCATCCTATATACAATTAGCTTGTGTGAATATTAAGTTTATGTTTTATTGAGTGCTACAAGTTGAACTTTTCAGCGGAGCTGGACTCTCTTTGTATGTGGATCACCTACTGTCCGAGTCATCGGAAGAAATAAGAAAACTTAGAAGCTATATGTACGCTCACAAAGCCCACTAAATGTTTTGTGATGGGGAATCAGCACCCTACCTACCTATGCAGTGTTTTTCCACCTCAAAAGGGTTGACTGATTGTGCAACCAATGTCAATTTTGGAAAAGGGATTAATAGCAATTTTGGGCAGGCAATCAAGTACGAAGGAAATGGATTTGCTATAAAAAAACGTGCTAAGTTGCCGACATGGATAGGAGAGTTTTACTGCTACTCCAAATGGGTTTTTTCACCCTGATTATGTTTTGGTCGAAGAAACTTTGTGACTACTAATCTTCTGTACTAATCTCAAAGTGTACCATCTATATCGCATTTCTTGAAGATCTATTTCGAATGGAATGTTTTAAGAGTTTGATTAGTTGGTAGTCACATTTGAGAAACTAGCAAAAGAGCTCACGTTCATGACGTATTCTATTGTGCTTAATATCCAGCTTTATTTAATTACGACCACCATACTTAATATAATCAGAACAGCCAGTCGGGGGCTAAGAAAGCTTTTGCAAGCCATACAGTCCTCATTTGACCAAATTATGTTTCCGTCTCTAGGCGGTCTTCAATTCTATTGATGCATGCATAAAATAACGCTCAGAACAAAGTACTTTTCCAGAGAGCAGAGTTAAAAAAACAACCATGCCAAGCATTCGTCTCAACTCAACATTCATAAAATAAGTAAATCATCAAAACCAAAATTCTAGATAGGAACACAATAAACCGTAAATTATCTGAAAGATCCAGTCTTTTGTCCGATTAAATTCTAAAGGCTAAGCCAAAAAAGCCCAATGTAACTCTTACTTCCTATGGAGGATATAGTTACTTAAAAAACACAAAGGCACACAAATTAATCATCCTCGTCAATGATCTTGGTGCCCAACCCCTTCAGTCCTTCTGCTGGGATCTCTGCAACGGTAACAAGAGAGTAAAGCTCTTCCTTTGCATCTTCATCATCGTTCCTCTTGCGAGCAATACGCACCCGAATCCTTCTTGGAACACTCCGGATCCCCCTGCTCCAAACTTGTTTGTTCAACTTGACATCCACCCTTACATCATTTGTTCCCATGGCCTTCTGGGCAAACTTCCGGATCTCTTTAATGGCATTGGGAGCCTTCTTCTTGAATGTGCTAATTATCAGAACAATAAAAACAGTAAGAAAATGAGCATATTCCAATCTCAATGATTTTACAAATATTTCAAAATGAAAAGAAAGAGGCAGTGGCTACAAAGAATGATTCTCGTATAACGAGATGAAACAAAACCAACGAGCATCGGTGAGACGTATAGTGTTCAATAAGATTAAAAGTTTTAAGTTTCTTGATGGCAATATTATGCCTCCGCCAAGCACAAACGAAGAGGTGACACAGAGAGAGGAGGTTTCATTTGCATTTAGATAAATGTGCATAAACAGAAATCTCTTTGCGGGTACTACAATCAGGAACCAGCATTTGGCAGAGAGTTATTCGACCCAACTTTCTGCATTTACCCCACACCACGAACCAAAGAAAAAGAAATCCCAGGATAGAAAATGAGTATCCTAATTCAACAACAAGGTCTACCGTTTAGACATCCAGATTCAAACCACCACTATCATCTCTCAGGCAACCTGGCCATAAAGATGTAGCAAGTATGCACCAACAGATACCGCCGCCTTAAATCCCCATAAACATTAAAAAATAAATAAAACCTCTTGAGGCCCATCAATTTACACAAATTGAGAACCAAGTTCATTCGAGTCTAGCAAATAGCAGTACGTAATCCCAAAGTCCCTACTGATTTATTATTATTATTATTATTACTATTATTTTTCACAAGAAATCAGATGAAGCTTCCTGAAGCAATAAACCCGAATTTTCTTTCGACGAAAGCATGAAATTGAAATTTGCATTTGATGAAACCTAAAAGACGAAACAAATTAAACAAGAAAATAATAATAATAATAATAATAATAATAATAAAAGCATGAGTGGGTTTTTCTTATTCAGAAACAAATAGAAGGAGATTTGAGTAGGCACTTACCAGCCATGCAAGCGCTTGTGGAGGTTGATGGTATACTCTCTGGTAACCACCTCTTCCTTTCTACCCTTGCTCTTCTCCACCATTTTCACAGTCACTCACTCACTCTTAAGAGTCTTGGGGTTCCCAAGTAATGTAGAGGAAGAGTGAGGCGATGAAGGTGGGGAGGCTTACACTAGAAAAACGTTAACTCAAAACCCTAACTTTGCACACCCTAATAAAGCTCTATCAGATCCGCAAATGAGCTGTTGGGTTGGGTTGGAGATATTCAAGTAGGCCCAAGTTTAAGCCCATCCCAGAGTGGCGGACATGAGATGTCTTGAACGCGCCCATCCTTTTTTTATTTTTATTTTTTGGCTTTTAAATGTCAAATCAGAATAAATAAATAAATAAATTAGTTTCTAATTATACAATAAAGAATATGAAATTAGATATGAGTAAGCTGCTTTGTTGTGAAAGAGCATAAGATATTAATGTTTATCACAAGAAAAAGAGCAGTCGAGATGCCCTATTTATGCGCAAGTGTTACAAAGTGAACTCCAAATATAAAACAAGCAAAATTTAATATGGATGTTCAACTTGACATCCAAATATTGGAAGATATTGTTTGGCACTTTTGGCTTCGATGGTTTATTTTTATTTTTACTTTTCTAGAAAAAGGGAAACAATCCAGCTATACGACACAATTTAACACAAATTTTTAAAAAAGAATTTTGAAACAAAATCAAACATCCATTCAAAGCCTTTTTTATTTTTTATTTATTTTGTATGATTTTGCATTTGTTTTTCCTGGTGGTTTTACTTTATTAGACTAATATCTATGCATTTGGGCCTCAAACTGATTTGATTGGATCTAAGGTTTTATTTGGAAAATATCAAAATTGAGAGAAAAATTAATTTTTAAAATTTAATTTTTTGAAAATTAATTGTTTTCTTGGTCTGTTTGATAAAAAATAAAAAAATTAGAACCTATAAATAATTAAATTTAATATTATATTACAAATTAAAAATAAATATATATTTAAAAAAATTTAAAAATATTTTATCTGAAATTTTTTAAATAATATATATATATAAATAGAAATAATTTTTCCATATATTTTTCTTTATTAATGGGAATCTAATTTTTTGAATCCACATTTTTCCACCTTATAATAAACATCTAAACAAAAATAAATCATCATTTTTCTAAAAAATTTTAATTCCCACTAATTTTATCTTTATCCAAATATACAGTAATAGTAATTTAGTAAGTAACCCCAAATTCATAAATATTCCCTGATGACAACATATTCCAACAAATAAGTAAAATATTCATAGATTCTATATTTCGGAACAAAATATTTATTAATACAAGGTCTAGTAATTTTTTTTTTTTTAATCACCTAAAAAAACAAAGAAACATTATTTCAATTTGATGTCCAGACGTACAATGATGAGCCATGAGTTTTTGGACTACTCAGAATCAATGGCGGATAGTGGAGCTCGCAAAACATTATATATAATATACATTCATCTTACAATAATACAGATGTATATTTCTACATGTGATCGAACAATGTGGCCATACAAAAAATTGCACATCCCAGTCTTATCCCAACAAGAATCCATAAAGCTCTGCTAATTAAGATAATAAAGTCAGTCAACTAGGATTTGAGGCTACTTCTTGAATATCTCCACAAGCTAACACCCAAGACAGTCAGACCAGCAAGCCCTGCTAAGATCTGCAAAACCAAAATTTGACATTTGAGTGCATGCTCAACCTTTTTAACAATAACAATCTCAAAATGACGAAATCTAAGACTGACCGACCTTAGCATCTCTACCATAACTGGTTCGACAAGATCCGATGTATGACGCTAGCACCTTGAAACGAGATTTTTGGGGCTTTAGAATCACTACTGTGTACTGTCTCTTGCATGGAAAAGGCAGAACTCTTTGTAGCGCCGACTGTGCTGTTGATGGTGTTAGAGATTTTATAACCTTGTATCGCCCTTCATCTTGAATCTGCAACAAAGACATAGAAATTGTAGGATAAATATTTAATATTTATCGGAGTGCAAGAATGTGGTTTGCCGTTCCACTTCCTATCGGCAAAAGTAGCATTACCATGGAAATACCATCACTGTGTAGAGACTACCTCATAAGAAGCACCTAGATCACCAGAATAGACCCTTGACTGGTAGCTGCGCAATATCCTGTCCAGCCAGTAGTAATTTTCCTGAAGTCCATTTTCATGGGCTCTTTGCTCAATTTCAAGGATGGTTGAAACATCCTGATCTGAAGGCCCTTCCTCTTGGAGATGTAATATTTCATCCAAAGTAAGATCCACCTGTTTAGATGATATTGCAGAACCAAAACGAGTACTTCATTGGCCATTTAATCATTAAAACTAAAAATGACAAAATGGAAAATGTCTTACATAATACCTACCAGCTTTGAGGAGATTTCTGGATCACAGGAAAAATTTATGCATATATCACCACGAACATCACCTTTTCTTGAAGGCTTATTACCACCAAGGAATACTGAAACACCTACCGAATAGATCTGCAGCAAGGGGTAAGGTAAGCAGAGAATTTTTATGCCAAACATAAAGGAATTTAGTAGTATAAAACAGATAGGATACACACCTGTCCATGCTTGAATCGTAGAACCTGCATTATTTTTGTTTCAATAAGTTTGCTCAGAAACCCAACACGGTGAATTTCTTCCACCTGCAATTTGGATTTCTTCCCCCATCAGAAATTACATTATGAGCACCAGTACACCACAACAAATGAAGGTTCTAATCATGATCCTCAAACTTTTAATTGATATACAAAAAAGAGAAATGCACCATGGTTCCATTCTTCAGTTCCACAGGAAAGCATAGCTGGACCGAACATTGTGCTTCCACCATAGGGCTATGAACTGTTTCCCTACAAGCACATCAAATGTGGCACATGGTATTTGAATATTTTCTAGGTATTTGCATGTCGAATGGTATTGCATCTCATGTTTCACCAAAAGGGGAAAAAAGAAAATAGAAGCAGTAGCATCCAAGCACCGAACCACGATAAAGTGACTAGATAATTGGATGAACGTTGCCTACTGGAGACCCCAATAAAAGATGATATTCTCATTTGTTTCAAAACAAAATGGAAAACAAAGCATAATCAAGGTACACCAACAAGATCAACCAAATGAAATTGGCACCTTTGGATACCTGAAGACCACTTACATGAATACAATGTAAAATGTCTATGTATCCTGAGTAATTTACCTAATTATGGTTTTAGGAAAAGTAAATGGCAAGCCCTTGAGGTCATCACGATTAAAATGCAGAACAGGTTCAGGAGGCTTTGGTATTCCACCCTGCAACCCATAAACCTGGTTAACAAAAAATATATAATTTCTCCAGGCCTATGTTGATTAGAAAAGGAATTTATTTACCAAATACTGCAATATCAGAGGAACTGCTATGCTAGGATCAATATTCCCCACAATTACAACAGTGAAAGTGGAGGGATCTCTGAAACAATTGTTGAAATATTCACATGCTTTCAATGGATCAACTTTCTGAAGATCACTTATTCTAATAGGCTGCACAATTGGAAATTGATCATGAGTTCAACACAGAATGTATCTTGCCAATAAAAACGTCAGTTAACTCAGAATAAATATCAAGTATACCCTGAAAAAATAGGAGTTCCCATAGTTAAGCTCCTTCACACGGTTTGCAAATGCAGTGTAAGGATCCCTCTCTTGAGCACGAACTGCTTCCTCTGCCATTTGCATCACTATTTTGACATCTTCTTCTCCTGGAAGTACACTCGTTGTAAATAGTTGGTAGACAAGCTGCCAGAACAAAGATAAAGATTAGCAGCCTGAGACAGTATTGCAGCAATTTAGAAACACGGAAAATAAACACTACTAATTATTATAAATATAGACATGCCAATTTTATACACAGAAATATACAAATAATCTGAAAATGAGTATGGACTATCACAGCATAACGCCTATATAAGCCTTTTAGAAAATTCAACCAAAATTCATGAAGCAGACCTGTAAGGCAGTTTCCAGGTCTGAGGGTGAACAATCACCCGAAAAAGTTCTCATGTAAGCGCCAAGTTTTGTGCCAACTTCAGCTCTCTTGCCAGCAAGCATATCCATTAGCACCGATGGCCTGTAACCGTATACACCAATTTCTCCAGCGATGGTTGGTCCCATCGAGCAAGAAAAATAATTGCTTTCAGGAAGTTCAGATAAACCTCCATATGAGAACCCTGTAAAGACAACCTGTTGAATCAAAGTGAGGTTAAGAATTAGACATCGTACACAAACTCATGCTTAATAAGACCTTTTGGATATTATTTTCAACATTCTAGGATATAAAATTCCTTTTTCAGAGGCAATATAAACATGGAAGAACATGAGCATAGGGCAAGGGGTGAGGAAGAGGGAGGATGGAACATATACAAGGGTTCATACTGCCATATCTGGTGGTGCAAAAGCTTTCTTGTCAGTTGCAACATCGTGTAAAAATTATTCAAAAGAAAAATGGATGATCATCAAAACACGAGTTAAGGCAGTGAGAAAGAATAAAAGGCATAGTTGCATTCGAGTTGAAGAGGAGCATGCACCAGAAAGCTGCATTTCCTTCATCTATCAACTTCATCAATATAAATAATATGTAGTGACTTTTTTATGCAACTATTTACATATAAAAAGATATAATTTCTCCCCCATCTCTAGATGTATATACCATTTAGACTGAAGGTTGTTGTCATAGCTATGCATTCACAAGGACTTTTATTGCATGGGCTTTAAGAAATATTGATTCACCATCACAAGATTTTACCTGGTCATCAAGGAAGTCTGTACATTTGTAGCAAACTTGCATGCCATTTGATAGAATTAATTCAGTAGCTCCAATTTTTGAATATTCAATCTGCTGCACAATATTCCTGAGACAAATTATTTGAACAGGTTAACAATACAACCATATTGTATCACATTTAGATTTCCAGCAAAAGTAAGTAAAATAGTTAGAAATTTATTTATTCATACATTTTACTTTGTGGGACTTGACAATGAATATAGAATGAAAACAACATCACCATGATAATGTACTACATTCTTTTACATAAGTTAGATTTCATGTTTTATGAGTCATATAACTACAGAGAGAAAAAAGCAACCACAGATTTCCATGATCAAAACATGGAAGTCACAGTTTATGACACTGAAGCCTATTAAGAAGTACCTTGGAGCTCAAGGAGTTTAATGAGAAGATACATTTTTGTAAACATCAAGGATACAAATAAACATCTTTTCCAAGTACTTGCACTCAAAAAGAGTGGATAAAGGGAAAGGTCAGTCCAAACAGAAAAAAACGATATGCATTGTTGAAAGTTAAACATAATACCAAAATTTAAAAGGTTCCAACATTACCCTGGGTTTGGTTTTGTACTAACAATTTCTTCTGGAATTTGTTCTTCATCCCAAGGGGAAATGCTTTTTTCTCCCTCAAGAGAATTTACATCCAGCACAATATTTTTAAGATCATCTACTGTTGCAGAAGCTCGAGGCTCAATTGTCTTAATGACACAGCTGCATGATGTTCGTAACTTCTCTACATATTTGGACACATCCAATGCCGAAATATCTGGTATAAAAAGCCAGTTGAGAAACACTACATGATAGTACTTCATTTGTTACAAAAGTTGATTACTAAATGCAATTAATATTGCTCACGAGGTAGAAGAGTCTTCTGGAGTTGAGCCTCATACTCTATCCCGATCACAGGCTCATTTCGTAGAAAATGCTGCCAAAAGAAATAAAAATAAGTTTGGAAGAATCAAATTAAAGAACATATTGAAAACGGAAAATCATTTCAAAGTTACAATGGAGTATACTTGTAAATATTCATCTCGCAAACTAGTTGATTGCATTTGATCACGCTCCAAATAGGCAGATTCAATCTCTGACATCAGCAAAGCACGAACAATAGATATTTCACGTTCTGAAAAGCCATGTAGTCGTACTCTTGCAACCTGAAAGAAAAGGTGTCTTTCAAGATCAATAAATTAATTAAAAATTAAGGCAATACTAGGATCAAATGGAAAACAAACCTCAATCAGCATTGATTCTAAGGCCTTCATAGTCCCTTTTTCTTTACAAGATGCAGACATTATATAAGCCTTTAACGGATGAACCAGAACATCAGCAGCAGCTGAGCATGAAAAATAGGGAGGATCCTTTCCGCGAGATATTTTAAAAAACCTCTGGTTCAGAGCATATAGAAACATGGATTCTGCAAGCAAATCCCTATAGTCACCCACTGTCTTCAGCTCGCCTGCTGGCATCTTATAGCTAATCATCACAGCAGACTGTTACAGGCCAATATGAGTAAACAATATCGAAACATATAAGACTTATGCGGCAAATTTAATGAATATGGAGGAACATTAGCATATCATAAGAAGATTAAGATTTGCATACTAACCCCTGCAGCTTCAGATTCAACAAAGCATGAAAACCGTGGCTCTTCATGAGATGGAACTGGAAATGATGGTAGAACTGGAGGTGTATGTGCAGAATTTTTATGCCCAAAGTGAGTCTTTATCAACTCAACTACACTCTGAGAAACAAAGAGATAGATAGATTAGTAAAACATGTGCACTACAAAAATTGCACTTAATGCAAATGTGAAAGTATATATCAAGAAAAGAACCTGTGTATCTGAAAAATCTCCAACAGCTATGACTGCCATGTTGCTTA
Organism: Ziziphus jujuba; assembly: GCF_031755915.1. NCBI lineage: Eukaryota > Viridiplantae > Streptophyta > Magnoliopsida > Rosales > Rhamnaceae > Ziziphus > Ziziphus jujuba. The sequence continues at coordinate 690,475 of NC_083385.1, forward strand.
AATGGTACCATTTCCTATAAAATTGCTTAACAGTCTCAGGTGAAACAGACCGAATCACCTTCTCTAATCCAATTGGTAAACGCTCAGCATACTGCAACCAAACAAGGATTTTGAGAAATAACATAAATTAACAGTCCGTAGATCAAGGACAGGCAAGTTCCATAGTAAGAGAAAATTTGTTAGCTAGCTTAAAAAAAAAAGAAAGAAAAAAAATAAAGAATTAGCAAAGAAAGATTAGTTGTTAATAAGCAGTACCTTTGAACCTTCCATCATCAGAACCCAATGTGCATCCTGCATCCTTCCTGTAGCATTCCTGTTCCCTCTGTATTCTTCCATAACAGCACCTCTTTCTTTCTCCAAATCTTCTTTTGACACACGAATCTGTATCGGATAGTTAAAGAAAGATGAAGTGGAAAAGTTGAAAATAACATACAAGGCGTGATATTTGTAGATACCTCAGTACTGAATTCCGCCAAGACAGAAATAGCCTGAGATAACAATTCAGGCTTGTCAACAGGAACAAACAATTCATAGACAGTGTCATCAGAAGATGTCACCGCATTCTGGCAGGCACCGAATTCAGCCCCAATACTTTCGAGAAACTTGACGATATCATGATTTGTGTATTTTGTGGTAGCGCTAAAAGCAAGATGCTCGACTATGTGAGCAACTCCACGCTCATCCTCCTCTTCCAATACTGATCTGCCATGACTTCAATAAATGAGCTTGTCTAACAGACCACTTATACAACATAGCAATGGGGATGCATTTGTTTGCAAGGCTTTCCATGATGGTAATTTAGTTTATTAGCGAGGAGGGTGGGTAAGATAAAAGCAACAAGATATCAGGTTTTTCTGAGACATTATATTATTTGATCTTGACATTTCACCATTGTCGTCTTATTCTTCTTATCTTATGGGGGTCAAATCGAATTACCATAGCGGAATCCCTGAACTCAGATAATTAATAAACACTCTGAAAAACACAAAGAAGGAAATGAAGGGAAAAACAAGAAAAAAATTAAAACCCAAAGAAAGAGAATGCAAATAATACCCGGCTTTGACGGCGAGAGAGAGGGCAGCTCTCATCCTGGGCTTAGAATTGGAACGGACATAGTAATAGAGGCCATTGTCAAGTCTGCCATAGTGAACTCCAAAGGGTTGTTGGTCTCCAAGAACATGGTCCATGTCCACGCTTACCAACTTTAATGACCTGAATCCATGTTTCTTTACCATCTGAGAGCTCTCTGCTGGAAGCAAATCCATCTCTCGACTACCTCTCTCTCTCTCTCTCTCTCTCTCTCTCTCGCTCTTTCTCTTTCTCTCTCTCCCTCCCACTGACTTCTCTGACTCTGCGTGCGCGTCTACGAACTGAATTTAGCGCAACTTTGCTTTCTCTTGGAATAGAAATAATATTATTTTTTTTGTTTAAAAAGCAAAAATACAATTGTCTCAGTTGGACTCACTAAAACGCTTTCTTTGGCTTTGGTTTGGGGTCTGAGCAAGCAGGGTTAAAAGCTCTAGAAAAACGCTTCTATTATCAGACCACCCTGAGTTTTCCACACCCAATCGGACGAAGCCTATCAGTTTTGGTACATCTGGGCCTCCACTTTTTGAACCATGGCCGGCTTTTCATTTTCCACTGCGCAATTTCTTTATTTTCTGGTAAAAAAAAAAAAATTCAAGTCTTTTAGTTTTTATTTTTATTTTTGGGGTAAATATTTAATCTTAGGATTCCTTATCTTCTAGCGAATTAGGATTCTATAAGACCATTTATTTATTTTTATTTTTTTTATTTACTAGTGAAGTAATTTATTTATTTATTTATTTTTTGCTAAATAGTAAAGCAATTTCTTTATTAAAGTTTTATTAATTACTATTATTATTTTCTTGTAAGTCTCTTCTTTTAAGATTTTGCAGAGGCCTACTTTAATTACCTCAACAAAAGGCCCATTTGTTCCAAAGCCCCCTGTTTGATTTTTTTTAACTTTTCTCACCCAAAAACCAAAACCATGCTTATGGTACACTCCTCTTGCCCGCCATTTCTTCAGAACCCCAAACTGCTTCCCTCCTTTTCTATATGGTTGAAGCCGTTTTCGACCATTAGAGTTGGAGATTGGAGCTACTCTCAGCGTAGGATTTCTCTATGTTTAACCAAAGCCACTCCAGAAGAAAACTTTAAGACCCTCAGTTTAGAGGGGGTGAACCAAGGAGACGATGATGAATATGATGGTGAAGATGGATTTTTCCCAGCAGGGTTCAGAGGGAAAGACGACGGGAAGGATTATGATAGGGACCCCGAATTTGCTGAAATTCTGGGTAGTTGTCTTGACGACCCAGAAAAGGCTCGGTCCAAAGTAAGCTCAGTCACCACCTATTTGTATTTCTCTCTCTATGTTCTATTTTTATGCCTTTTCTTTTTTCTTTGCTTTTTAAAATAATAATAATAATAATAATAATCTGTTTTGGGGATTTTCCATTATTGTTATTATTATTGTTACTGTTTATTAACTTTGAACAAAGGGGTTTGTTTAACCACATTGCAGATGGAAGAGAGGTTAAGGAAGAAAAGAAACAAGATATTGCACACTAAGACTGGTTCAGCCACACCCATGAAAGTGACATTCAACAAGTAAAGATTGAATTTATCCGACTACCAACTTTCGGTGTGCTTGTTCGTACATTTGAGAATTGATGCAGCTTATCAGTTAACTATTTTGTTAATTTTGTGGCATCTATCTGCAGATTTGATTTCTCAAACTCATATATTTGGTTCGAATTCTACAATACTCCATTGGCCAAAGATATTTCCTTAATCTGTGATGTAAGTAGCTTCTCTATAACTAAGCACCGATGCAATATTTCACAAATAAGGTTTTGTAACTTGGTTGGCTCTAAATGGTAGCAGGCAATTCGGTCATGGCACATCGTTGGACGTCTCGGTGGATGCAATTCCATGAATATGCAAGTAATTTATTTATTTTTTTCCTTTTTAAATTTTAGTACAGAACTATATTAAATCTGTAACTTAAAAAAAAAAAAGGGAGAAAGAGAGAGTTTCTAACTGTATAAGAATTGTTATTGCGAAACGGAAACTTTTGAGCCATATTAATTACTCTTTGCATAAATCTCATTCCTGCAGTTGTCACAATCTCATCTGGATAAAAGACCAAGTTATGATGCTATTCAGGGAGCAAATGTGACACCAGCTACATTTTACAATATTGGGGATCTTGAAATTCAAGACAACTTGGCACGGATTTGGTATAGAGCTCGACTTACAATTACAAAAGATAATATTTATTAATATATTTCTTTATGTAATTTGATTTTTTTTTTTCTCTGCTATAATTGTCACTGATCTGTTACAGTTGCTGATGTTCTTACAGAATTGGGAACTGACAAATCAATGTTTTTGCTCACAATGTTGATGAAATTTTTGGCAGGGTAGACATTGGGACAAGCGAACCCTTGCTTCTGGACGTGTTGATAAATGCATTAACTCAGATAAGTTCCGAGTAAGCCCTCTTGTATCCCTGACTCTGACAATTTTTCTATCTGTCTGCATAACAATCAACGGTAGCACAAATAGTGTTGTCTCTGCAATAATAACAGTCATCCAGAGAGAAATAGGACTGTAAAATTATTGTTTTTTGACAATTATAGCAGTGAAAAAATAATTGTTTATTGACTTTTTTTTCCCCGAATAATATAAGTAATTGGAATGTGGGGAGAGATCTTATAAGCATGACTTTCTTACTAGGATTTACGTTTTCCATGCTCTCATCTCAGCTTTATACCACTTCATGTTAAAAAGTGCACTTAAAAAGCTCCTTATTTATGTATTCCTCTTGGCTTTTTATTTTTGGTCTTTTCTTGATAAGTTCTACCTTGATTTTTATTTATTTTTTTATATATATATATATATATTTGTCAAACAGTTATGTAGGAATCAAACAAGTGGTGTTTGGTGGTTCTGAATTTGAGAATTGGAAGGAGAATTGGACATCAGAGAATGCAGGTTGCAGTATACACAAAATTTAGACCATTTCTGAGCTTTAACTACTGAACATTATGGATTTGAAGCCGGGTACAAAGCAATAGTTGATGGTGGTGGAGCCAAAGCTTTAATTTAGTAATGCTGGTTTAAAAGCACACGTATGTGGCATGGACTAGTTGCTCAAGATGTTTATTTCTACCAAAAAAAAGATGAATATGTTACAATGACAGCTTATTATGCAAATTCAGGCTAATATGCTCCACATGTTATTGAACTCTCATTACTAAATGGGAATTTTTTTCTTTGGACAACATTACCAGATGGGAATTGCTGTTCCAAGAAATAAACAATTGTTCTGTTTTATTGTTTTGTCAACCTTTTTCCCTACAAGAGATTTGTTTTATTCTATTTTTTTCTGATATGAAATGACAAAGGCGTCCAAAAACTTTATTCAGAAAATTGACACCATGTAAAGAGCACCAAGAAATTACCAAAGATTACAGCCCGATAAAAGGGGAAAATTAAGTATCAACACAACAGTAAACAAAGCACAGCATAGCCTCCCTCACGAGGGCTAGCCGATAAAATTCATTTAATTTTGTCTCCATACAATCTGAATGGCACAGGGTTGAGATGCATGCGCAGCTCAGTCATTTACATATAGAGGCCTACTTGCCAGATTGCATCGTTTGGCATCAGAGAAACCAAAGCTCATTATACATTGTGGCTTTGGCATTACACAGGGTTTGGTGATACTTTTTGTGCTATTAACTTGATCTCTTGCACCCTCTCATCAACTAATTGTCGGAGCTGTTCTTCCTGATTTGATTGGTTTTCGTCAATCTGAAAAGTGCTAGTCGCTTCACCAGACTCTGACCTGAACATGACAAATGACATCTCAGGATCATAATCAGTTGACACTTCAATCACTTGCTTCCCAGCAGTTCCAGAATCTTTCCCGATTATATCTTCCCTCATATGACTTGCAATGATGCTAACATAATCATCCATGTACTTGTCAACAGGATCAAGGCCTAGGTAGATCAAAACCTCCCAACAGCGTAGAAACTGTTTCTTATTAATTTTCAAACTTTTCCGGACATCCACAATGGTACTTGCAGTTGGCATCAGCCGAGGGGTCTGCGGCTTCTTTGATAGTTTTCCTTGTTTCAGATGCAGAACAGCTGATTTTACTGCATCTTGGACTGGGTCATAATCTAACAGGTGTTGTATGTCAACACAAGTGCGTACATGTTGGAAGTAATCCAATGGCTCTTCAACTGTCAGGTCATAGACATCTTCAGATAGTGCAACACTATTGAGCGCCTCTAGAAGGTATCGGCCATAACCTTTGTGCTGGTAAGGTGGAAATACCAGTATCTACCATTTACACAGACTCATATGAGAGGCTAAAACAAGCAACAACGTAATACACATGTGCGTAAACAATGCATGTTTTGACTAAACTTAGACCTAGGTTATCCCAAAGATTGGTTAGCTAGTAACTAATGTGATGAAAAGATTGCTATATACCTGACTAAGCCGCAAACGATGACTGTCAGGATAGTGGTAAAAACGATATACAGCTGTAAAACCAAGCAGTTTACACTGAAATTTCCCCTGCTGATCAGTTTTCTTCTGAATCAGTAGATACAACTCCCATCTTGGATCCATCACATCAATAGGACTGCTACCTAATTCAGATAATCAGATAACCGTATCGGTTAAAATTAAGTTACACTGCCTTGATAAGTAAAGTTGATAAAAGTTACCATCAACAAGAAGAAAAACGAGAGGAACCAAGCGACAGTAAAGGGGACCAGCAGCTGTCTTGCCAACTACCATGCGAACCACCTGAATAAGAGAGCAAATCATTTGTCAAACCATTCGTTCTGCTTCACGTGCACATGCAGATATAAGGGCGGACTAAACACCATATAACACATTAAATTGAACTACCGATGTCATAAAACTCTCATCATTTTTTTAATAAATTGTGATATTAAAACACCAATTGGCAAATATCATAAACACCTCTAGATCAGAAGTAGCGGCTTCTACTTGACTATTTGAACCACTGACATGTCCATTGGAGGTCTTCTGAGACAATACCTCCCCAGTTGAGACAACGGATCTACAAACAGATTAAGCGTTCATACCATGCAATTAAGTAAAGAACCAAACTTTTTTGCCAAAAAAAAAAAAAAATAGTAAAGAACTAAGGAAATAAATGTGTGCGACCACCAATCAGTTTGATTTAGACATACAAGAATCAACCATACCCAATAAAATTACTCGCGGTTGAAAAAGTTTGAAGGAACTCATCTTTACTCTCAACAAGGGTGTCAGCAAAAATACTCTGCATGATATGAGAATAATTACCAGATCCATAGACAGAGCAAAATGAAGCAATGATGAGACAGCTAGCGAGTTTAATACCTGAAGAGCTGATTTCAAATCTGTGATCCCTTTGCCTCCCTTACAAAAGTTAGCAACATCAATCAATGAGAGAGAGAGAGAGAGAGAGAGAGAGAGAGGGGGATGAATTTATGTACTTACATCAGATGAGCTTTCAAATAAAATATCTGCATATGCATGGAATGATAAAATGCTAACCCAAACAGTAATCTGCATAGCATGTATCAAGAAGCTTAAATAGAGAAGTATACTCCATTAGCATGGCTAAAAGTCACATTTGTGTGGACAATACCTTCAATCCTTGGTACCCATATATCTTTCCATCATCCTCAAAAAAGCGACTCAAGTCAGCAGGCTCAACATAGAAGCTACTTGACAAACCCACTTCCTCTTTGCTAGATACTTAGATTCCAACCATTAAATATGCAGTCAAAATAAATATAAACATATTAACAGAGAGAGAGAGAGAGAGAGAGAGAGAGAGAGAGAGAGAGAGAGTGTGTGTGTGTGTGTGTCAAAGATCATTTTGCAGCACGATAAATACATACTGATGCAGTGGTAAAAGATTTGATAAAAAATAATACATATATATATATATATATATCAAATACAGAAACTGTACAAACTTCTCAACTTAAGCTGCTCATTGATAGTCATCTCTCCCTCCATCTCAAAAGGAAAACTAGTTCCCTTAAGACGCTCACTTATTCTCAGCTTAAGAACCAAGTTGTTGGTCACCGAAATAACTCATTCGCCAATTTTCTATTTCCAGATTTCAACGGCAATCAAACAGCTAAACGAAGTGAATATCCATGGAAAAATAAATAATTTTTAAAAAAAAAAAGAAAAAAAAAAGAAAAGGAAGGAGAAGGAGATGAAAACAGCTAAAGGCAAGCGAATACGTAAATTAGTGGAAGAAACAAGAAAAAACAGGTAATTACTAACAACAAAATCGAAACAAATTAAACCCATACCCAAGAATATTTGAATGCAGTCCTTAGCCTCGACTCCAGCATCTGCTCCGAAATAAAAAAATAAAAATAAAAAAAGACAAAAATCATGAATTTGGAAACACAAAAAGAAAAACGACGAGCAAAGTTTCAAATGGAGTCATGAAATGAAATGCAACCAAAAAAAAAAAAAGAAAAAGAAAAAAAAAAGAAGAAGAAATAATAATAATAATAAAAGAGAGAGAGAGAGAGAACGTGGACTGACCGATACTGGAGAAAGCGACACGGCGGCGTTTCTTGGGGTCGGCGGTTGGATCAGAGGTGGATTGCTGCTTCTGCCCCATGGTTTCGGCACAGTGTTAGGGTTTGGGGAGCGGGAAATGTGAGAAAGATAGGCGGGAAATTGTACTGTTTACAAAAATGGGGGGAAATTAGGGCTTTCTCTATAAATAGCATCGGTGGGGAAGATCGGTGTCACGAGCGACGCACGCGTTAAGGCTTTTAGGCTGATCCGAATAATAATTAATATTTAGCTATAAAAGTGTATGTGGGTTACTGGGTTGGGTTAAGGGTGTATATAATAATATATAGCGTAGCCGAATAAACGTGGGCCTTCCAATTGAGCCCAACTGGTTAGCTTTTTGTTTTTTTTTTTAATTTTTTTATTTAATTATGGTCCGCCCGCCGCTTTTTCCCGTTTCGGTCCTCGAATTGTTGGGGGGAACCTTTTTTTTTTTTTTTGATTTTATAAAAGAACGAAGCGTTGCGCAGACCGCGGTCGACGATCGACAAGAGGATTTTGGAGATTGTTTCTGGACGAATACAACAGTTTAGTTAAGTTAGTTAATAAGGTCGAGGAGCAATGGAGGACGAGGTTTTTTCGGCCGTACACTCCACAGTCTTCAAAGATTCCGAGAATCTCGAGGGCAAATGCAGTCAGATTCAAGGCTATGACTTTAACCAAGGCCTCGATTACTCTCGCCTCCTCAACTCTATGATTTCCACTGGCTTTCAAGCTTCCAATCTCGGCGATGCCATTCAAGTCGTTAATCAAATGTTGGGTTAGCTTCTCTTTCCCTTTCCTTCTTTTTTTTTTTTTTTGGGAGGTTGGGGGGGTGTGAAGGGGGTGTATAAAAAAGATTGATATTTTTAAATTTTGTAAAATTTTGTTTCTGGGTGCGCTTGAAAGCTAGATTGGAGTCTTGCCAATGAGACTATAGCGGAGGATTGGAGCGAGGAGGAGAGAGATTTAGCGTTCAGAGAATCTGTTAGGTGCAAAGTGTTTCTGGGTTTTACTTCAAATTTGATATCTTCTGGTGTTAGAGATACAGTTCGATATCTTGTTGAGCATCATATGGTGGATGTGGTGGTTACTACGGCTGGTGGTATAGAAGAAGATCTTATCAAATGCCTTGCACCCACTTATAAAGGTGATTTTTCTCTTCCTGGAGCTTATTTGCGCTCCAAAGGTTTGAATCGCATAGGTAACTTGTTGGTTCCTAATGACAATTATTGCAAGTTTGAGGATTGGATCATTCCCATTTTTGACCAGATGCTGAAGGAACAAATTGAACATGTATGTAGTCCTCTTGCACATGCAGTTTTCTGCCTGCTTGTAGTTGCTGGTTTGTATTTTTAACTTTTTTCTTTTTTCCAACAATTTTTTACCAGAATGTATTATGGACGCCATCTAAACTAATAGCTCGATTGGGAAAAGAGATCAATGACAATGGTTCATACCTCTATTGGGCGTACAAGGCAAGTAATGAGTCAAGTTTGGTTTCAATTCGTGTGTTATTAACTGCAGTTATTCGTTGTCATAAGCTTTTCTTTATCCTAGTTCTTTCGATTTGTCATTTTGTTGTTCCATATTCGGTATCCATGTAATCTCGCATAGTGTTTTGTCTTAGTTCTGAAAATATTATGATCTTGTATAAGTGCTATGATTCGCTTTTGGAAGGTTTCACTAATAGTATGTGCTTGAATCTCTAGCTTTTGTTTACATCTTTGGGAAATGTACATGCGCTTTTTACTTATTCCAATTAAATTTTGAATGATATACTAACTCGGTTTAAGATGTCTTTCTGAGTAGTTTTTGGCCTTGAGGGTTGATTTTTCGGATTTGTAGTAGTATTTTTCTAATTTATGCGAGAAAAGTGTCTAGGATCAACAATGGTACTTTTTAAGAGTTTGCTTTACATAGTTTGCTTGTCCATATTCTCCAGAACAATATTCCAGTCTTCTGTCCGGGCTTAACTGATGGCTCACTGGGGGACATGTTGTACTTCCATTCCTTCCGCAGCCCAGGTCTGATAGTTGATGTAGTGCAAGGTGTGTTCCTTTTTCATTTTTCCCTGACAAGCAGTAAGAATTTTGACCTTCATTGCAATTGCAATGTCAACATCGAACGAGCCATCAAGTGAAACAAAAGTGTATATTTGTTCTTTGAACAGATATTAGGGCCATGAATGGTGAAGCTGTCCATGCAAGTCCAAGGAAAACTGGAATGATTATACTTGGTGGGGGATTGCCCAAACATCACATTTGCAATGCCAATATGATGCGTAACGGTGCAGATTATGCTGTCTTCATTAATACTGCACAAGAGTTTGATGGGAGTGATTCTGGAGCTCAACCTGATGAGGCTGTATCGTGGGGGAAAATACGAGGTTCTGCTAAAACCGTAAAGGTTTGCTATGCTTTGCCAAGAGTTTTATATTTTCTAAGTCTGATAATTATATTGCCAATCTAATTGCTTCTTGTCTTTTTGCTTTAACCAAGCAGGTGCATTGTGATGCAACGATTGCATTTCCTCTGCTGGTTGCAGAAACATTTGCCAAGAAGACTACCAAATTTGTTGCTTGAATCAGTTTGTGGCATGGTGAAGATTGATTGAACTATTGTAATAATGGTGAGAAAGCTTTTAAAAGGGATTATGGACTAAATGCGGGGGAGACAAGATAAAATGAAAGTTTAAACGGTAGCAATGATTTTTAGGAGATGCTACATTGACTTAGTTGTTTGAATGAGACATTATTCCCCAAAACTTGATGTTGACTTTGTTTTAAAACAGTGCTCGAGATGACAGAGTATGGGAAATATACACCTGGTGATTTTTTTTTTTTTTAAATTATACTGTTGCTCGTTTTCATGCTTGCTGTGAAATATGATAAAAAGTCTAATTTTTTTTTTTTTTCATGATATTGTAATATGTATATATAGTTTTATTTCAACACCCGTCTCACCAGCTTGCTTTGGCGAGATGTATGCATTCTACTTTTATATCCCACCAACATTGGTGGGATGAGTTGGGCAACAGTGCCCCGTAGAAAATATCTGAATATGTATAGTTTGGATGGAAAAATCAGGAAATGCACCTGAAAATTGAGATCCCGTGGCCTGATGGAAGATATGAATCATACATATCAACCTGGCCATCTTCACAAGATGGCAAGGGCTGTTAGAAGAAGAACAATCCAGTGAAAACTCCAATTTCAATTTAAAAGAATCGGATTAAGAATCCTGTTTCTTTTGAGCCTCATACTCGAAAGCTTTACATTCCTCAAAACAAATATGACAAAATTTCAGAGCCCTTAAAAGGCGTCCATGACCAGATCAATTATTCTACATCATTAATTTAGAAGTTTCTTGTATAAATAATTGACTACATTAATGTAATAAACATCCTAGACAAACGGATCATTGTTTATACAGATAGTATTGTGTCTTAAAGCCACGGAAGCCATTTACGCATAGCTCTATAAGAGAAAATGAAAACTATTAACAGAGAATAAAAAATAAAATAAAAATTAATTAATTAATTAAAAGTCAAAATGACAAAACAGAGCAGTATTCTACAACTTGAATATCTATCTTAACACAGCCAATAGAAATATTTATTTCATTATAACAATGTAATCTCATATTTTCTCAGTACAAATATAAAACAAAACAATGGCACTACGAGCAACGGAATATGGATAGCTAAGTAATATATACACATCCTGCATCCTCCTGATTTTTCACTTGCCTCTGAGATCAAGAATTTAACATTATGCAAGCTATGATGGAAAAACAACCATTATAAAGCAACCTACAATAGTATGTGCAACCAAGTCATAGATTTCTAGTCACCCTGCCGGAGAGACCGAAAATGTGCAGTTAAGGCATCATAATCAGGAAGCTTTGGATGAACATGACTTGCCTTCTCCTTTGACGAAGAAGCTTCCCCAGATGCTTCAGTTTTCAGAGGTGAAGGAGAATTAGATGTCTGTTTCCTTGAGGACAGTCGTGTCGACCTCTTGGATTCTGTTACTGCCTTAGAAGTGTCCTGTTCCGCTGACTTATGCTGCTCCTGACCTCTCAAGCGATCAGAGCTGTTGGTCTCAGACAAGCGGTTTGGTCGAATTTCAGTGGCATAGGAACTTCTTGAAGACGACCTACTTTCTGCTCTAGGAGCCACTGATCTATGCTGCTCCTGACCTCTCAAGCAATCTGAGATGTTGGTCTCAGACAAGTGGTATGGTCGAATTTCAGGGGCATAGGAACTTCTTGAAGACGACCTACTTTCTGCTCTAGGAGCCACTGATTTATGCTGCTCCTGACCTCTCAAGCGATCTGAGCTGTTGGTCTCAGACAAGTGGTATGGTCGAATTTCAGGGGCATAGGAACTTCTTGAAGACGACCTACTTTCTGCTCTAGGAGCCACTGATTTATGCTGCTCCTGACCTCTCAAGCGATCTGAGCTGGTGGTCTCAGACAAGTGGTATGGTCGAATTTCAGGGGCATAGGAACTTCTTGAAGACAACCTACTTTCTGCTGTAGGAGCCACTGATTTATGCTGCTCCTGACCTCTCAAGTGATCTGAGCTGCTGGTCTCAGACAAGCTGTTTGGTCGAATTTCAGTGGCATAGGAACTACTTAAAGATGACCTACTTTCTGCTCTAGGAGCCAATGATTCCTCCGACAAAACTGTAGCTTTGGAACAAGAAGTTTTACCAGATTTTGAAGAAGATATTTTCGTCCTTCGAGAATATCCACTGGCTAGACGAGCATTACTGGTGGAGGTCATTTTCGGAAGGTTTTCCTCTGTATCACTATTATCCGAATCAAAGTAAGTAACTGAGGCTCTTGAACTTGCTTTTTTATTTAGTTCAACACCAGATTTCCGGTTGTATGGCTCTTGACTCCTAAATGTAGGTTCTGGGAGTTTCTCTTCTAAATAATGATCATCAGAATCTACATTTCTCATGCCTGTTTTCTTGTCTATACTTGAGTTTCCCTGCTGATTATATGGCTTTTGAATATCAGCAACAGAACTAATTGACATCCTTACTGTTGGAGAAGAGGAAGATTGAGCTATCTTAGAGAAGGTATCTGCAGTTTCTTCTTTGGATGATAAAGAATTCCCCAATGATTTCCTAGCATATAATGGATGCCTATTACCCTTATTTCGTAAACCCCCAGTCAATGTCCCAAAACTCAACTCCTTACCACTTTGCAAACTAGAACCCTCCGAAAATTCAGTATCTTTCATAGTATCAGGCAAATCTGGTGATTGAAAATTGTCTCTAAAATTTGAATCCAGACCATATTTCATAAACCCAGTAGGTGGTGGACCAGTGGCCAATTCAACAACATCAAACTTCTGCTCGAATACAGAATTAAATTTGCTCCCTTGGCTTCTATCAGGGCTTTCTTCCTTTAGATACAAATCAACAGAAGAGGGTGGTAACAAAGGCATTTTCCTTGATCCCACATTTTCATTATCGTCAGAGGATGATCCTCTTGAACTATCACTTGGACTCTGCACCTTCTCAGAACTTACGGAGTGTACATTCTCCCTGTGCGGAAATTTATCAAAGGTTGTACTCTCAACATGCTTAGACTTGCACAAGTCTTCACTGTCTGAACTTGGACCATCTGAATCATCAAATGCCACAGGCAACAAAGAATCTGCATTTGAAGGGATAGTAGAACCAGTCATACCCTCAGAAAATACAGAAGAAGACTGCTCTAATGGTGAATGCGGCTTTGAAATCGACTTTCCTTGCTCCTTATCAAGGTTTTGTTTGGGTCCCCAAACAGTTGAATTGGCTAAAAGTTCTATAGGTAACTTTCTACTAGGAGGTGAAAAATATGAACTTGATTCCTGTTCTTTGTAATCTTCCATATCAAACTTATAGTTATCATCATCTGAACCTGAATCATCAAAAACTGCTGTAGATTTTTCATTATGATTCATCTCCTCTGTGTTTGTATAAATGCTTCCTTCATTAACAAATAAATCCTCACCGAGGTAATTCTTTTTCAAATCATCTTCATGAATATCATTGGAAGTATTGGAATGAGAACGAGAGGAAATCCTGCTAGACTGTTTTTCAGTTCTCATATCCTCAAGATAACCATAGCTATTATTCTTTTTAAGAACATCCTGATCATCGCTAAATGAGCTAGAATGAGAATGGGAGGAAACTATACTAGATTGTTTTCTGGTCCTTGAATCACCAACATAAGTAATGTCCTCAGATTTCACTCCATCTTGCAACTTGCTAGCAGGTTCTACCAAATATTCACTAAACTGATTCTTGTCACTCCCTTCACCTGACAGATCACTCTTCTTGGGTTCAAATAACTTCTTTTGAGGATATCTATCAATCTTATGGAGATCATTAATCAACATGTTATCATCAGTAGAAGCTGTAGTGGACTTCAAAGAAGCTGACCGGCTATATCCATCAGTGCCCTTATAAGCATCCCCATAAAACATTTCTGACATCTGTGATAGCTCCTCTTGTTTCTTGTCAACAATATGCTCATCATGCATTGCAGAATTTCTTCCATGATAGGCATTATTTTCTGGTGCTCTGACAACATGTTCACGCCCTTCATCTTTTGAAACATAACCAGAAGACTGTTGTGATTCAAAAGAATGCCTTGAAAGTTCTGCAGCTGCTCTGGCAGCCATGCTTGCTTGTTCTGCAGATTCGGCAGCTGCCTGTGCAGCAGATGCAGCATCCTTGAATTGCATTTTCCAATTCTGCCTACCAGAAGAATAAGTATTCTGGTCTCCAGGATATGAATTCTTAAATTCCATTTGTTCGGTTCTGGATCCTGTAAGACAAAACAGACCAATCAAATTCCTTTAAGCGAAAAAAAATATATTAAAAAGAAAGATTCACACCAATAACAAACTAAGAAGTACCAATATGCAAGAAATCACCATCTTCGGATGAATACTTCACATACCTGAAGATCTCACTTCAGGATGAAATTTTCCAGATGTGGTTGTGTAATTGACAGAAACATCTGTAGAAGCAAAATTTTGGGAGAAAGATGAAGATCCTGCATTGTCCCCATTGAATATATCGCGCTTCTCATCATGCTGATTTGGAATTTGAACATTAGAATGTCCCTTGTCATCGCTACTAGGCAATGGTGGGTCAGGAAAAGGTTCCATTTGAATTTTACTGGCCGTCTCAAAAGTCTTTGGTCCATTCTGCTCAAACGTTTTTGCTTACATATTAATCAAGACATATCATCAAAAAATAAAATGCAAATAAAAAACTTCTAATCACTATGCTCCATATCAAGAAATAAAAAAATCACTTCAAACTGACTCAAACCATAGAAAAGCCCAACCTACTACTTAAAACGGAGCGAACCTTACCAGCAAATCTTCAGAAGCCTTAGAATCTGTGCCACTAAATGAATCAGGATCCCATTTAACATTATGTTCCGCAGCAATAGCACTCAAGATTTTTAACTTGGTTGGACCATCAGGAGCTTTTGCAGATAATTTCTCAACCAACTAAAAAGATGACATAGAAAATAATTAATCACAATAACTGTTAGATTAATCTATGCTGCCATTTTGGTTAACTGTCTTTTCCTGTGTTACATTTATGGAGGAAAAAGAAAAAGAATTTACACAACTGACCATGCGATGTACACCACAATCCGGACGCAACTCGACAGCTGCAGAGGCAAACTCTTTTCCATATTTTGCTGTAAAATGCTTGCGAACATCCATTAGTTCTGGTATGTCTGCACATCTTGGAGATGCAAATATTACACTTGCAATTGCTTCCTTCAGGTCGATGGGACAACTTCTGAAATGCGGAAAAATACATAGAAAATATGAACACATGGAAATCACTTTCTTTCAAAAAAATAAAATAAAAAAAAAAAAGATAGAAAATATCAACTCATAAAAATGTAATGAGTATGCATACTTCTGTGACTCGATGATTGGCATGCGTGCCACAATAAGCTCACAGTATGTCTCAACAAGATCGTATGCTGTTATCGCCTTCTCTTCCCTGACCACATGTTCAACCTGAGATGCAGAAAGATAGTAAAAGTCAACACCAAGAAAAGCACCAAACTCGTATGAAACATTGTTATCTCTATTGAAACCTCCACATTAGTACTCAATCCAGACATGCCACTTTTTAGAATTGGCAAATAATTATACTAAATGCTGAAACTACCTTGGGTGCCCAATCAAGGAGAACGAATATTTCATCACTGCAATATATTTCCTCCTAAAATAAATAATATGTTTTAAGTAAACAAAAGATCCTCCTCCTGCACCAATTAACAATATCACAAAGAAGAACAAACTTCCAATCTCTTTGATTTCAACTTGTAATCATCTAAACCATTACTCCGCCGCCAATTCATTTTTTTTTTTTTTTCCTCATACTGCTGGTATGAATATTTTACTATTTATAACAGTAGGCAGAGTGATCGGCGTTCCAGAAAAAGGATATGAATTGCAAAAATAAATGAGAAATAAAAGAAAACAATAATAAAGAAGGGAAAAAGAAAAAAGAGCAGATTAGAAGAGTCATAACCCAAATACGAAAATTGAAACAGAAAAGCGAATCTAAAACCGATTAATGATGGGAATAGAGAGAAGGACATACCCGAATTCGAGCAGTCTGGACCTGACCAGAGTCGAGCAATTGAGCCAATTCCCTCTTGAGCTGCTTGACGTGCGCTTCTTTCTTGTTCTTCAACAGCTTTATACGCGACACGGCGAGCTTCAGAGCCGTCTTGCTGCATTAAAAACATCCGAAATTCATGAATGAAACAGTTAAATCTAATGCACGGCTAGAGAAATAAAAACAATCAAAAAAACATTTTATTATTATTGACAAGAGAAATATATAAAAACTTGATGGGATATATAAGGATGCAAATTGATATGGAGGCGATTCAAAATACAAGTCCAAGTTATGGTTAAAAACAAGAAAATTACCATTTGGCGGGCTTGAAGTTCCTATGAAGCATTGCTGATCAAAGTTAGGAAAAGGATATTGAGATCGTTGTTGTTGGTATAGAATGGATAGCAAAAAAGGAGCGGTTTTCGGATCCTAACTGAGCGAGCGAATTGCGAATTCGTGAAAAACAATTGGAATTAAAAAAACACAGCCAAAGCAGGATTCTATTATAATTATTTCTATTTCTATGACTAAGAAAGAGTAATACTCCCTCCCAAGGATTATATGAATACGATTCGATTGGAGTTTCGCGGAAAATTCTTCTCCTTCCTTCTTAAAATCCAAAATATGACTTGTTCCAACTTCTCCAGGAAACGCCTCCTTTTCTAATCCGCTGCAACAACATCCATGTACCAACCACTGGGACCGTTGACTTTTTTCTATATGGACTATTAACAATTCCTTTTTATTTATTTATTTTTGCTTTATTTTATTTCATATTCTCTTTTGAAATAATATTGAACACGATGCCAGTGACATAGGACTATAATTTTATTTTATTTTTAATTTTTGTTTCCGCGTTTTGCCTTTTAACAAATCTCTATTGTGTCTTTTTTACCCCAATTACCTCCGCTTATTAATTCCAAAACAGTTAAGTTATTTTCAATATTGATCCCAAAAAAACGCTATTTTGAGTATGGTTTCCTAATAAATCTAATCTTTCTTTTTCTTGTTCTTTTATTTATTTTTTTTTAACCAACTAACGTATGTATTAACCTTTTTAGACTTCTGTAAAAATTAATAAATATGGCTATGGAGTAGATAAAGCTTGCTATACGAGAACCCAAAATAATAATAATAATAATAAGAAGAAGAAGAAGAAGAAGATCTTGTACTGAAACTAATAATCTCTTAGAGGATCTTCAATAATAAATATGATATAAAAATTAATATTGTTAAATCTATATGGTACAAATGCACAATTAATTCTAAAATTATTCTTAAATAGTAATATACACAAAATTTATTATGGTTATTAATTAATTTTATCTTTTATTATCTTTTTTATTTTTTAAAAAATTTAGCTTATTAAGTAAATTTTTTATTCTAAGAGCATCTTCAATATGTTTATGGATTGTAAAAATAAATATATCACATAAAACAAAACATCTTCAATATGTATATATTGTAAAAACAAATATATCACATAAAAGTAATATATAGTATTTTAAAAAAATTGCACTTCAATGCCAATGTCTAAAATGAATGTCATATTTAGTGACATTATAGAATTAAATATCTATTTTTAAAGGCTTTGTCAAATATTATAAAGTTTTCTAAAAGTAATATTTTTCTTAAAATAACAATTATAATTATAAAATAAAAATATATATAATTAATGAATAGTCATAAATATTTTTTTATATTACTATTGAAAAATAATTTTATAATTAACTGTATATTTAAAAGACCTTCAATGGGGCATTTTGAATTTAATATTTAATGGATTTCAAAGAAGTGATAAATTTTTAAGGAATTTTTTCATTGTTAAATGAATTTCATGGACTCTATGCAAATTTCATATGAATCTTGAACATATCCAATGAAATTCGTGGTATGAATGATGGATTTGAGAAATATTATTTTACTCAGATTTTTCTTTTTAAAATTCCACTAAATCCATTAAAAGTTCTAAAAAATAAATATTTAATTGAATACCTTCAGATTTTTGTATAATTTTACAAAATTATAATTGAATATTCTTAGATTTTAATAAGCTTTTAAAAAATCTACTAGAATATGAATTAGATATCTCTCGATTTGCTTGCGTTCTAGTAAAATTTTAATTGAATATCTTAAATTTTTAAAATATTATAAAATCTATTAGATTTTGAATTGAATACACCATTCTTAGATTGTGAAAATAAATATTTAATATAAGCAATATAAACAATGTTTAAAAAAAAAAAATTCAATAATAATGTCTATAATGAATGTCAAGCTAATATATATGGCATAGGCATTGTCAAAATGAACGTATATTTATAAAGACTCTTTTAGACTTTGTAAAGTTTCATAAAAAAATAATATGTTTCTTAAAAGGTTAATTATTTAAAGAAGGAAAAAAAATCAATAAATATAAAATTAGTCAATAGCCATAGATATTTTTCATGTACATTATTATTAGGGAATAATTTCATACTTAACTTACAATTATGCTATTTAAATTTAAATAATCTCAATTTATATGTTATATAGTGACTAATTTATATTCACTATTATAAATACTCTTATATCACCTAATTTTCACAGTGTCAATTACATGCCATATAGAGAAGAATACACATTCAATGTGTGAATCTGGATTATGACACAAACATTGTCAACATGAATGTCTTTTCTTGGAAATTGAATGTGAGAAGTTGCTTACAAAGTAATTTTTTTTTTTGAAAAGTAAACTTAAAAAAAAAAAAGTTAATGAAATATCTAATCAATAGTCATAAATAGCTTTTATATACATTACCATTGAATAATAATTTTATAATTGACCGTATATCAATGCAATATAAATTTAAACAATATCAATTTTATGCTACACTAGATCCTTAAACCATCAAAAATTATATTAAATGAACATTTACTTTAATCATATTTAGACTACATGAGTTTGACTTCGGCTATAAATATAACAATTGAAAAGTAATTTTTAAAATAAATTGTTTATATTGCTTATGTAATATATTTATTTTCACACTTCATATTCTCATTAAATATACTTGTGAATTAGTTTAAAAAATTTAAAATTATTGGTAAATATAAATAAATATATATATATATATATACACAAATATGATCATTATTTTATAAAATTAATATATATTATAAATCAATCAAAATAAATAAATAAATTTTATTTTAATTGAATTTTTTATGTTGGATAATTATTCTAAAACAAAGATTGTTATGTTGAATAGAAGTAACAGAGCAATAACTGCGCGTGATAGTCAGGTTGACCAAATTTAACCCTACGCCGACTTCAACGCGTTGTCATTGGACTTTAAAAAACAGAAATAATAGTAATAATTGTTTCACGTTTTCAGATTTCCAACTTCTCTAACCTTCCACGTCGATTGATATTGTCGTTGTAACTTACAAATTGTCTTTCGCAAACAACCAAAACCTACATTTTTCTTTCATACTAATTATTATTATGCATTCACAAAATATGTAATATAATAATATATATATATATATATATATATATATATATGTATGTAACAATTATTATTATGCATCCATGGGATGGGAGCCACGTACTTATAACATGGTTGGGTTAGTTGAGTGTTGCCAACGCCATCTTTGAAGGGGAACAAATGTCTTTTCAACATCAGGCGTCTCTTTTTATTTTATGTGGATATAGAAAAAATACATGAATATTAAGACACAAATTGGAAACGAAACTCAAGTGCTTTTACATCCTAATATTCTATTGCAAAATTCAAAATGATTCCACCTCTACAAAAGCTCTTAAGAGGGTGGCCAAAAGGCAAAGTCCAAACCTCATAGAATAGAGGTAATATTTTTTAAGCAAATGGCGTGTGATTTTCCATTTTGATTGGTGATTAAGAAACTTTTCTTTTCTTTTCCGTAAAGGAAAATTAAAAGTAGCATTTTTCTTGTCGAATAGCACAGGTATAGGCATCACATTCTCCTAAGTATTTTTCGGTAGATGGTAAAAAAGCCTTTGGAAATGCACATATGGAAATTACAGACAACATGAATCTCGAAGAAAAAGAAGAAAAGGTGGTCATAGGCGAAGGCTTTAGTAGCTTTAGTGGCTTTAATGGCATTTCCCTGATCCTAAGCTTAAGCACCAGACAGACGGCTTCTAAAATAACAAGACATTAGGAAATGTTCTTAAAAGGAGGGGGAAAAAAAAAAAAAAAAAAAAAGGGAAAAAAAAAGAAAAGGGTTTTATATCTAGAGTCTTGGGGCTGAGGTAGTATAACATGATAATAAACCTCTGATTGGAGTTGGAGTTGGAGTTGGTGAGCCATTTTAAAAAGGATTGGCTCTTTGACAAAGCAAGGGTTGTGTTCCACATTGTTTGGGCGTAACCATTCAGAGTTCAAGCTTGGAGTTGCCAAACTGGCTCAATAAGATGGCTAAATCCATACCCTGTACCATAGTAGGCACGGCTGTCTCATAAGGGCACTCCCGAGAAAATCCAACCTTGCCTGATTTCTGTACTTTCTTTATGCACCTCTTGAACTTCTCATGGCATTTCACATTTGTTAAACCTGAAAAATGTCCATACATTAACACCAGAATTCCCCACAACAGTGTCTTACAACAGGAAATAGTGCACTGGATTTCTCGCATAACTCAAGCTAACTAAATAATTCACCATGTATTATTGCAGCTTTTATACTTTGCTTCACAAACAGTAAAAATTAATGCCAATTTTTTTTTTTTTCCTTTTTGCAAAAATAAAGAAAAAAGCCTCATGGGAATTCCACAAGAATCATTGCTACGGGCCTCAAATTTCAATTCAAAAGTGCTTTTATTTATTTTTTTTCATTGTTTTTGAACCTGCTTTGGCTCGGGAGGAATAGTTGGGAGGGAAGGACACATAAAAAGAGAATTTAATAGTTTAATGAAATATATGTTGTTTATTCCTAGTAAGGAACTGTAGAATTGAAACCATTACGATAGACTATGGAGGGGTGGTTGCGCACAAAACAAAACAAAAAAAAAAAATTTACGAATTTCGAACAGAAGAAGAGGAAAAAAAACACAATAAAATTATATGGTAAACAAACATAGACAACAGTAGCATTCCATGTCATCGATTTGTCAGTGGGGGGAATTGAATTAAGCATTTTTAATATCAGATTAGAAAAAAAGAATTGGAAGGAAAGAGTGTACCTTTGTTAGAGACGCAATCGTCGTGAATCTGACAACAAGCATCCAGATCATCACAGGGCTTCTCACCTGGGCACCCACTCCATCCTACTCCGCAGAACTTCCCGTATCGAATGCCAACAGCTAACATCAATCCCATCATATCATCAATTCACTTTTTTAACACTCACTCACATATTGATATTACCATGTTTAATTTATTCAGCAGGTAATGAAATTATTAAAATATATTTTTTTGGGAATATTTCAAACCACCACCAACCCCCCCCCCCGGGGGCCGAAAAAAAAGAAAAAGAAAAAAACTTACAATTACAATTCTGTGCAACGCAGGTCCTGCTGCACTTGACCTGCCCATTGAAAATTTGAGAATTGAAATTAAACCCCATCCACCTTAGATTAGACCTTCAATTATTTGTTAATTACCAAATATCCAAATTTCTTTCCGGCCTCAATGAATGTTACCTCGGAATCATTGTTAGAGGACTGAGCCAGGCCAACCACGGAGGCGAACACCACCATCGCCACCACCACCAATGAGCCGGAGACACGTGTTGTGGCGAGAATAATACCCGCACCACTCCACATTCTCTTTTCTCTTCTCCGCAACGGAAAATACACAAGAAAAACAAAACAAGAAGCCTACTCCTTTTCCTTTGAGAGACGTCCCCGCCCTCTTCTGCCTTCTTCTCTTTCTTTCCTCCCTCCCCTGTTTTCTTCCCTTTTCCTTCTTTTATTTTTTTAAAACCCATCCCCATTGGAGGAAATTGAATCACTTCTCCAATAGTAATTGAACACGTGGATTTCCTTGGTATCGCTGCACCCCGCCCAATAAGCTCCACCTCTAGGGCCTGGGTGTGGTATCCATATTTGGGCCGCTCGGGTTCACCCCCAAGGACAAACCCTACTTCTTATCACTCTTTCAGGACAGCCTGCAATTATGCTTAAGATCCAAAATATAATTTTTACTAATTATTATTATTATTTTCTTGTCATGGGACTCTCACTCTAGTAAGAGTTTGATGATTATTTACTTTTAAAAGAAATTAAATAAATATGATTTAAAAGCAAGACAGAGGTTTTAAAACATTTTCAAGTTAAACGAGCAAGAGAAAATCATCCCTAGTTTTGTTCTCGTATAAATAAGAAATAAGAATGTGTATAGAAATCTGAAAAGGCCAAGTTAAAAAAGTGTATGTGTATAGAAATCTGAAAAGGCCAAGTTAAAAAAGTACACTTTTTTCTCCTTTGATCACTTTTCATTCAACGGCACACGAAAGGTGAGAACGGTTTCGTGTGAGAACGGTGCGCATAGAATTACAGTATTAATAACAACTTTTTTATAATATTAATAATTATTTTTTAAAAAATTATTACTAATATTATAAAAAATTATCAGCAATGACTACCGACTGGACCCTGTATATACATAGTCCACCATGGGAACCGCATGCTTTAGTGCGGGCCAAAAACTGTGATTAAAATGTGAGCCCTTTGATTTGCACATCTGGCATCGACGGCCCCAGATTTTCTCACCCACTGGCTGCTCATCTCGCAGAGTTGGGTGGTTTTCTCCGCTTCCTTCTTTCAGAATCTCTGCTACTTCCCAGGCTTCCCCTGCTTCCACTGAAGCATCGAAAATATCATCTTTGCCTTCTGAAATGAAGGCATGGGTTTATGGTGAATACGGGGGTGTTGATGTTTTGAAGCTCGATACCAAAGTTTCTGTACCCGAAGTGAAGGAAGACCAGGTTCTGATTAAGGTCGTCGCCGCGGCTCTTAACCCAGTTGATTTCAAGAGGAGGCAGGGCAAGTTCAAGAATACCGATTCTCCACTTCCGGTAAAAACTCTTGATTTGAACTCGGATTTTTTGTTAGGATTATTGCAATTAGAATGTGTGTTTGGATTAGTTTCGAGTGTATAGTTTACAATTGTAGTACTGAAATGGAAAATGATGAAATTTCTTTTGTATGTTATCCGTTTGTTAAAATGACATTTTGGACATTTTGGGGGTTTAAGGTTTTTTCTTGTATGAAAGAAATTAACTGAAGGATTTATTTTTTTAATTTTTATTTTTTTGCATTCTTTGAAGACTGTTCCAGGATATGATGTTGCCGGTGTGGTAGTAAAGGTTGGGAGCCAAGTAAAGGAGTTTAAAGAAGGGGATGAAGTATATGGGGATATACATGGGAAAGCTCTTGAGGGTCCCAAGCAATCTGGCTCTATTGCAGAGTACACTGCTGTGGAAGAGAAACTATTGGCTCTAAAGCCTAAGAATCTTAGCAGTCAACTTTCAACAAGCCTATTTATTGATAAATGATATCTCGGTGTTGAGGGAACAAAAAGCTTTACTCAACATGAAAAACAAATTAAACCATTTCGACTCAGATATAGCACATAAAGAGAATAGACCTTATTAATATTCATAGGAGAAAAAAAAAAAAAAAAAAAGTCAAAAAAATATAAATATTTTCCTCTACTTTTCTGGTAACCGATCTGAAATTATAGTAACATAGATTGCTGAATTTCATTTATAAAGAATAAAAACAAAGATAAACAAAAGGAAAACGATGAAAATCTAGGACAGGATTGGCTGGTGGCCGGTGGAAGCAGCAGAGAAGTTGCGAATTTTATCTGGGGCAGGGATGGCACAGGTGGGGCTGAACGACTTTTCCAAAAGCTAGAAATCGGTGGCTTGCAACGTCACTGGAATGGAGAAGTAAAACTAAGCTGCATGGAAGAAGAAATGGGAGGAGAAGAGAAGGGAATTTGTGAATGGAAAATGGGAGATTTGGCCAAAATTTTCACGTGAGACCAATTTTTATCCAGGATCGTTGATGCCAGATGTGCAAATCAAAGGGCTCAAATTTTAATCACATTTTTTATCCGCACATAAGGCATGCGGTTGGTCCCATGGTAGACCCTCTCTCTCTCTCTCTCTCTCTCTCTCTCTCTATATATATATATATATATATATATATATATATATATATATATATATATATATATATAGAGTGAGGCTAGCATCAGGTCGGTCCTAATGGCAATATACGCGGTCCAAAAATGTGGAAAAAAAAACTGACCTTTAGATTAAAAACGGATGGTTCAGATCACCCACAATCTATACGACATCACTTTGGACACCCACACTCCTTCCATGGTGGATTCTTGGATCTCACACTCTTCATCTCCACCACCACCACCCCACTGCCACACACAACAACAACACCAACAATGACAACAACACTACCCTCCTCATGGTTGGCCTCGACATTGAGTGGCATCCCAATTTCAACCCCCAGATTGACAACCCCATACCCACCCTTCAGCTCTGCATCGCCGATCACTGCATCATCTTCCAGATCCTTCACTCCCCTCGATTCCAAACTAACTCATTGATTTTCTTGGGAATCGAAGCTGTGCGTTTGTAGGTGTTGGGATTCAATTCAAAACGATGTGGAGAAGCTTCTACTGGATTATGGAACACTTCCAATATATATGTATAGAACACTTCCCAAATTCTAATTCTCTAATTGAAGAATCTCATTGCCACCACCCACCCTTATCATCATCATCGTCAGCTATAAAACCAGTAATCTAAAAGCCAGTCTCTTTTCCATGTTTTTGGTCCGTGTATATTGCCATCGGGACCGACCTGATGCTAGCCCCACTCTCTCTCTCTCTCTCTCTCTATATATATATATATATATATATATATATATATGTATTTCACGTGGATTTTGGTGTTTAAAAGTCGGAAACAAACAACATTAACACCTGTGAGGCTATGATTTTTAAGAAATAAAAAAATGCAGAAAGAAGATCCAGCATGCGCCACCTCCGAGCACTTGGACCGAAATTTAGTAATGAAACAAAATCAAAGGCAATAAATTTTGCAGTATTATCAGCCATTAGATGTGGCAGCAGTAGCTTCCAAGTTGCAACACAAAACAAAAACAACACATGGATGATTATTAAGGCTGTCAACGAGTTTTCCCCCCGATTTCTCAGCTACCAAAAATTTCCAGCAATAAAACAAAAAATAAAATTCATTGCATTTGCAATGCATACTTCCCGCAGTTGTTCAGACACGCAAATGATAAGAGGGGTTTTACAGAGATGCAATCCCTAAGAAACAATTTTCCACCAAATTGGTTGTTATCTCACACATAGTAACCAGTGAAAGTGAATCCCCTCCCCACAATCTCTCCCGCACAAAACCAGGCAAAGCACTCCAGCCCAAACAAAGCGGCTATACCAGCATCTTCCACCTTCAATTCTTGCCTGTTCTTCCATATATGCTTCACATAATCAACTTCCTTCCAGAACGACTCGTATCGACCGGGAATACTGCATGGTGAAATATAAGTCAACTGAATCATACAGCAAAGCCACATAGGTTAATTTAGATTACCCAATTTGCACTTGCACCATCCTCACCATAGCAACACTAGTATACATATTGTTCCTAAATATCATTGCAATTGATTACAAAGTGTCTTGGAAGCTGTGTCATAGCATAGTATGTATGCTTACTCGATTTTGTACATTATTCCATTAGATTGCCAATAAGAAACAACATTTTTTCTTAGATTGGGACTGGAAAGGGGCGCATGACTATTAACAGATATCATACACCAAATATCCAGAGGATTGACGAAAATCAGTTAGATCTTAAAGATACAATTTACACCCAGATGCATCAGGTAACCAAAGTGATATACAAAAGTCAAAAGCAGCAAACCAAGAATAATGTTATCTTTATATTTCACAAAAATAGATGTTAAAAACTTGATGCTTTTGCCTGACTAATATATGTGTATGCCTACAAGAACAGTATAAAACTACAAGCATAAGCATGGCAGTGCTAGTTAATGCAAAATAGCAACACAATAGAGAAGGATTCAACCATTCAATGCGCATGGACCTTTTAATCCTCTATGGAAACTCATAAGTCAGGTAGAAAAATACACGACCCAATTGTAGTCATACAAAACTGCAATCTTGCAAAAGGGGCCTTCAGGCATTGAGTAAAGGAAGTTTATATATAAACTCCGTAATGGTCTCTAGAATTCCTAGCAGGGCCAAGTGAAGTTAAAACTTAAAAAAGCAAATGGTAAGATGACAAAGATCAGAAGTATAACCTTGCAAGCCGAGTGTAAAACAATTGCTTTGCCAGGACATTGCATTTCTCAACTGTGGGTGGCTCCTGAATATATTGCTTGTTCTCCTCCAACAACTGCTTATAGTAAACAGATCCATGCTTGCTCAGAAATTGTGATGCTTGAGATGCCTTAGATTGCAGCTGACGCAACTTCGATGCCATCAAGATTAAGCCTAAATTCAGTAACAAAAAGATAATATAATTATTAATCAATCTGAAGCAAATTAAATGCACAGTTTAAAAATTTAAAGTCACATTTTCCTAACTGTCACTTATTCACAGTGAGCTCCACGTCCTTTGTCTAGTAAAAAAGCGGGTTAGGCAAGAAGTTAACTCTTCCAAACCTGAAAGTTGTAAGTTTTATATATTTTTATCAAGTGACAAACATACTCAAAACACTAAATAAACCGCTAGATTAGTTAAATGAAGGTTTAGTGTGAAACATGTTAAAAGGATCAACCAAAAGATAAGCTCCAAAAGCAACGTTACTATCTTCCTGAACATTACAATGAAACTGTATATATCACACAATAGTTAAACTATCATCTGAGGAAAGTTAGTTGCAGTATTCTAAGGCTCAGAAGCATAGAACTGAAAAAGTAATATAAATGTCAATTAGCATTGAACACACAAATACATCAGCTTTCTTGTCATTAAAGACGACCCACGATTGGAAGAACAATACACTAAACAGTATCAAATCCGGACACACTTCACATTACACACAGCGAAGACCAGAAGGAGCTAACTTTCCTACACGAATAGACAACATTTTTCATAAAAGATGGAATCTGTACTACGAACTTGATCTGACCAGTAAATAATTGAGGCTTCAGTTCATCAAGGTCCTCATGCTACAATACAAAAAACAATAAATTTTAAAGAAAACTTCTTCTAAAAAGAAATTAAAATTGAGTTCTGGGTAATCATCTAAAATCTCAAAAAACAAAGATCCTCCAACTAAACCTCCAAACTAAGTCGAATAAGCAGTAAACTTCAACCATGGATGACAAAAATTTGTTTTACAGGAATTTAGGTAAAAAAACCCAATTCTGATGCTTCTCCTCCAAAATAAACCATCACAAACCATTATTCAATCAAACAAACAGCAACCAAAATGACTTCATATATATATATATATATATATATATATATATATATATATAAATAAATATATTTCATATGGAAATTTCAGGAAATTTGAGCAACCCAATTATAAATTTCGTTTATATGCATTCAGCTAAAACCCAAATTCTTAAAATTCACCTCCAAAATCATAGTATTGTGAACCATACTTAAAGCAAAACATCAAACGAGAAAAACAAAAAGGATTTTTGGGAATAGAATCTAATTTTTTTGATGAATAGAATCTAAATCGCAAAATATACCGAAACACACAGTCGTAGCAAAATAGCAAAGACGATAGATCGAAACAAATAATAGTGGGAAAAGAAAGGAGGTTTTACTTTGTTGTTTGTTGTTGTAGTTGATTTGAATGCAAAGGTCAGGAGACAAATATGGTTCTTTGCTTTGCTTTGCTTTGCTTTACTTCTCTCGCTGCTGCGGCCGTTGCTAAGTTGCGAATGAAACCAGAGAAAATCGTACTGTGGATTGGAGTCCAAGTTTTCTACTTTGCCATTATTATATATAAGCCTTATTTTTATTATTTTCATGCTATGTCTTTTTTTTTTTTTTGAGGTAAAAATTTGTTATATTCATGTTAATTATAAATATACAATCAGCTCCATATTTCAATAAGTGCTGGAAAAAAAATAATAATAATAAGTGCTGTAAATTTAACAAAATTATAATTTACAATGTGATTTTTTAGCAGTTAAATTTAGGAAAAGGCAACATAGGTTAAACTTAAAATAAAAGAGAAAGAGGCCTGTTCGGTGGGTCTGAATGAGTTTCCAGAGTGGGTGTAGAAGAAGCCCATGTGATCTCTTAAAAAAGGAGGCCCAGTGTTGATGAACGAGACCAGACACAGCAACTCGCTAGGTGGAGGAAAACAAAATATGGCCTTAACAAAAACACAACCGCGAGGCCGAACAAATTCTGTGGCCTTAACAAAACGTACCCTACCCATCAATCAATCCCACCCTCTTAGTCGGTAGACTTACTCATTTAGGATGAAATTTTATTTATTTTTACAGAAACAATAGCTGTTATCATTGAGTTGTTCCCATACAAAAGCCTTTTGTCTCTTACTTAGGAACAATTTAAATGCCATAAAAAGAGATATATAAGATAGTATTATAAATTTAATTAATTAACCATTTTATTTTTGGTTTATTATTTTGATTTTGGTCTTTGCTAAAAAATTTCTATTCCAATTCCAAACACCCCCCCTCCAAAAACAAAAAAAAAAAAAAAAAACAAAAAAAATAGTCGCAGCGACTATCACGCCAGAAAAAAAGAGTTTTGCACTTTATGGCCATTCATTCAGATTCAGCGTCCTTTTGTTCTTCCCAATCGGCAATCCCGAGGGGAGAAAATCTTGCCTAATACCGTGGTGTACCCACACGGGCTTATGCGTTATGACCTGG
This sequence comes from Ziziphus jujuba, assembly GCF_031755915.1. NCBI lineage: Eukaryota > Viridiplantae > Streptophyta > Magnoliopsida > Rosales > Rhamnaceae > Ziziphus > Ziziphus jujuba. The sequence goes on from NC_083385.1 coordinate 719,706, forward strand.
ACGCTTATCATTGGCTGGGTACATTTATGGTAAACAGTTGACGTTTGACTTCAAATGTTTAGAGAGAGAGAGAGAGCGAGAGAGATGTGTTGGTTTAGGCGTCGAGATTAGTAAGTGTTGATTTCATTCATATATGGAAATTGTCAACATCAAGCTCTACGCCGCTCCAGAATCCTCCCAACAACTTCCACACGTGGTACACCATCTTTCTTCTTTCCTTTTCCTTTCTCTTTTTTATTTTTTCCTTCTCAATTTCTAATTATTCATAATTAATTAATTAGGTTTTCATGAATATTTACTGATCATATGGTCCATCTCCAAAATCATCGTATATATATCATGTCTGTTGTTTTTTGCTTTCCACAACGTTTTCATGTCAAATTAACAACTGGCGTATAGTAGTATAACTTTAAAAAAAAAAAAAAAAAAAACAAGTAGCAAAAACAAATTTAGGAGGTAGAAAGACTTTAAAACTTTTTTTGTTAAATATTTCTTTTAATTAGTGAAAGTCAAATACCAACTGGTATAGGCAATGTCCTTTCCACCCAATTAAAATGTAATTCTTATTATGCTTGTTTGAAAGGTTTACAACTTCTTAGCATTTATTAGGCCGGACAACAAAGAATATGACTTCATTTAATTGATAATTCTACATTGACTTTCTCCGAAAATTCAACTACAAAATTAAGTTTAACAATTCAAAGCTCGGAGATGTTTTGCCATAATTAACAAAACTCTCGAAATGCACGAGTTGACATAATTAACAAAATATATCAAATTGCATATGTAACAAAGTTTATCAAGACAATATTTTAAAAATGATGAAAGTTTTCTAGCAAATTGATAGTTGAAAGATAAGAAAACCATTCAATCGATAACTAACAAACATTCTTAGCTAATTATTAACTGCATTATTGTTTAAGATTTTCCTTAATTAGTTGTGAAAGTTATATAAAGCTTGTTAAAGTCAAATGGACATTTGAGGAAACTCTATATATATGTATGCGTGTCGTTAATAATGCGTCCACTTCTTAAAGTAGTGATCAATGATGTAGACAAAATATGATTAATATATATAAACTTGATTATGTTAACTAGAATGGATAATTATAATTAATGCCCCATTGTAAGGTCCATAATGCGCCTATTATTAATCCTCATGCTGCTTGATATATGGATTATTAGCACTACCTTTCGATCTTAATTTGTTAGAGTATATATATATATATATATATATTCAACAAACTCATCGGATCACCCAGATTTATAAACTAATAAACATATATATATATATATATATATATACGTTATATAATTGAGCTTATGTGTGTCTGTTTCAATATATATATATATATATATATATGTATATATAGATGTTAAAAAAGTTGTTAATTTAAGTCTGAAAATGTGGTGGTTAATCAGCAATGATAATGAGCCAATCAGAGAGTCTGAGCGTGTATCAGGTGGTATCACGTGGTGGACCAATATTTGGTGCAAAAGCATGGCACGCAAGCTTATAGAAATTATAAAGCAAAAGAGTTTTATGTTATCTAATTACTACATCTTAATCAAGCCAGGTTATCTGAGCATGACATGGCGGTGACTGAACCAACTTCAAATGTCAAAGTTTTATATATATATATATATATATATAGTTAACAATAGCTCTTGTTTTATTATATTATATATATATATATAAGTTTGAATAGTTATACTCCATCCCGTCCATCACCCGATATATCTTCCACACTTGTTTTACATATATCTAGCTAGCTCACAACTCAGAAGTAAACCATGCATTTCTTACTTGAATATATTTTGGTCATGGTGACCCAGTCAAATTAATTAAGTTGGCCGACATAAATTAAAGTGTGTATATATATGTATATGTATGTGTAAGGTTAATTCAAGAGAGCTAAATATATAATAAAAAGATAAGGAAAAAAAAAAAGTACTTCTCCATTAATAACTAGTATCAACCAAATTGTACAAAATAATAAAAATTTCTCGGAGAGAAATTAACTTGCTTTGCCGATTGAAGCGAAGCAAGACAACTTGCTTAGATGGCCAAAGCAAGAAAACAATGGTGTATAGATGCTTTCAAGTAAATCTTGATATAGTACAGTATCGGATAGTCATAGGTGAGACAAGCCACCAGTTTGCTGATCAAATTTGGTTGTCATCCAAAAGAATATAATGGAAATGGCTGGAACCATAAAAAAAGAAGAAGAAGATCGAAGGTATAATATGGAGATTACTTATAATGAGAAGATAATATATAGGTTTATATTTTTTTGGATGTGGTATATGCATATATTCTAATTAATTAATTGCGATTTCTGTTTTGCATAAAAGTGTGTATTCTTTTCAATGCGACTTCAAGTGTGTGCTCAGTCATGTTGGCAAAGCACACCCGAAACCAACCTGGTTCAGAGCAGTGGCAAGAAGAGCCAGGAGATATATTGAGCTTGACTTGATGGAGGATGGAATTCCAAAGGGACAGTTCGGCTTCTTGGGTGGGTTTGTCGAGGAGGGGACTTAAATTCATCCAGCAAAACAAACCGGCATTACCCTGCAAACACTCAATCCCGGCGCTCTTAAGGCCTTGGATGATGATGTTGTACCTGTTCTTGAGTCTGTCCCTGTTAGTGTGGATGTAATTGTGAGTGAAATCCTTGTCGGCCAGCATGGAAGCCAAGAGCTGCTGCGTTTGAGAAGATATCAAGGTGAAGCTGGACATCCTCCTGGCGGTGGTGACCACCTTGTCGTTGTAAGAGTAAATGGTGCCAACTCGGAAGCCTGGAAGGCCGAGGTCTTTGGAAAGGCTATAAACAATGTGCACTCTTTCCGAGTCTCTGTATCCCCTGGCTTCCAGAATCTCAGCGACGCTCACGAACTCGGCGGAGGAGAAGACGGATCCCGAGTAGATTTCGTCGGAGACGAGATGAATGTTCTTGCGGGCGACGAAGTCGAGAATGTCTTGGAGGACGGAACGGCGGAGAGTGGCGCCGAGAGGGTTGGATGGGTTGGTGATGAGAACGCCTCGCACTTTGAGGTTCATGGATTGCGCCTGGGCGTACGCGGCTTCCAAGGCCGCAGTGGTGACCTGGAAACCATTGGAGCTGTTGCAGTGGATGGGCACGATCTTCACGCCGGTTCTCCACCTCAAGTCCCTGTCGAAGCCAGGATAGTAAGGGGTGGGGACCAGCAGCGCATCCCCAGGATCCGCCAAGATGAATGTGAGAAGCTCATTGGCCGCGGTGGCTCCCGCAGTCAGCACCAGCCTGCTTGGGTCGAACTTGGCCGTCCCTCCTCGAACTTGCTCCATAAAACTGGCCATTGCCTTCCTGAAACACAAAAGCCCATGGTAATCCTGAAACAAAGCATTCTCTCTGAACCCCCCTGCTCTGCTTGACACTGACACTCCTCCTCCTTTTCCCGTCCACCCGCAGCTCCGTGCCTCTTGATCTGAATAATTATTATTATAGTAATGCTCTTCCAAGTACTTCTCCAGTAAATCAAATGAAACCTTCAGCAGCAGTATTATTTCGTATTAGTTAATATATTTTGATCAGACAAACATTATATATATACACATTCAATATAAGATATATATATATATATACACGCTTACTTGATTCTCTGCCAATCCCATCTGTATGACTCCCGATGGGTTGGTAGTTTCATCGTAAGGGTCTTCGTCGTACGCTTTCCACCCTGCGAAATATGGCGAGTCTTCTCCGTGAGTTTCTGAAACTGCTATCTTTGATAGCTCAACCTCAACACAAGGTAGCTCAGCCTCAACACAACGTTGCTCAGCCTCAACTTCAATCTCAATTGCCATCACTGTATTGCTAGCTAGCTACCTCTTCTTTTATGTTTCTAATAATATTGAGAATTGAGAAAGAAGTCAATTGAGGTTGGTCCAATTGGTATGCCACTTCCTCCCCACACCAATGAGATTGTGGATTCAAAACAATGGGAGAGGAGGGAAAAAACACAAGAAATGAGAAAGAAACAAAGAGAAAGAAAAACAGAAGACAGGAGAGGAGACAACCTTACTACTGTTGAATGAGAAACCTTTGACAAAAAACCCTCTTATGTAGATGGCTTTTGTGGGGCTTTCACACTAGAAGAGGGTCACCCTCAACTTGCCTCTCTCTCTCAGCACAATAACAAACAAACAAATAAATAAATAAATAAGAGAAACAAAATATTGTGTATATGAAAAATAATTGATTGTGTTAGAGTAAGCAAGAATATCAAAGATCACCCTCCCTCTAGTTTTACAGATACAGTTTTTATCTCTAGTTTTAGTTTATACATGACAACTGTTGCTTCTGTCAGCTTGTCAATGCTTTCTTTATTTATCTCAATCTCCATTAAAGATACAGACCGATTATATATATATATATATATATATACGCATATGGTGGTTGATGAAGAAGGTGGGTGTTTTCTTTATTTATACTTCCTTTCTCAAATTTATTTTCCTCTTTTAATTTCTCTGCAGGGACTAATGCATAAGAAACTTAAAAAAACTATATATTATATATGTATATATCTTAATTTTACTTGGAATAATAATTAATTAATTTGAATATATTAACTAATCCTCTCGTTCCTAATTTTCGTTCCCTTTTTAAATTGGTGGTTGGCTTTCTAGCTAACCTATGACTAATCAAATCTTTTGCCAAATAAACTCTAAATTCCATATGTTGAAAAAGAAAACCAAATCATGCATTAATAAACAACACCCTTTTGGAGGCCAAAAAATATTTTGAGAAAATCTAAGAGTAGTTAAGTTCTATGGCCTGACAAAGATACCAATTTACTCCCAAGATTAAGATTCTGATTTGCAAACGTAGCTCGGACAAAATAGAAGCTCCGAGAAGATCTCGACGACCCCACACATTCCCAAGCAACAGAACATCAAGTACTTCATTAGAACTTCTTAATTTCTCTTCTTAGGATTAATGTAGCAAAAAAAATAACAGCGAACCTATCCTTTATTAATGGCCATTCAATTTAGCATCATTAATCATGCAACATATATATATATATATATATATATATATATATATATATATATATATATATATATATATATATATATATATATATATGTATATATACAGAGTTTGTATATATACAGAGTATATGCCGGGATCATCCTGCAGTTTCCACTAATTTAATTATAATAGCATGGTTTCTAATCATATACACATGCGTATGCGTGTTAACGAAGGAAACCTTATATTCAATTTCTTGACTAGCTACCATATATATACATTAATTATATACCACAAACAAATATATACAAGCATGATTAATAGTATCAATTATATACCACAAACATATATACACAAAAGCATGATTAATATTTTCGCTTTGTGGACTATATTATATATATATATATATATATAATGTTGAGGTACTAATATATATATATATATATATATATATTGTTACATATGAGTATGATATTCATGTGCCTAGCTATAGCTAGGCTATAGATGTATGTATAGGGAGTTAGGATATTTCTTGATATTGTGCCTTGAATGGATCGATTTCAACTAACCCTATATAATAATTAATCAAACAATCCAAGAGATAAAAATAAATAAATAAAAATGATAGTGGGAATATGCTTCCATAAATCAACGACGTGGGGCTCGAGATCATATCATGAATGTCCATGTGCAAGAACTGTATAACACTAAATGAGTATATATGAGAGATTTGCAACTAATAGATTTGAATCCTAATTCCAAAACTCCCCAAAAAGAAATTTTTTAAAAAATATATGAAAGAAATGAACAAAAAAAAATGGTGAACGGAGTGATGATCAGGTGACGACAGTGTTGGGCTACTTGAGCCTGTTGAGAAGAGACAAGCATCAACCCAAGGTCCTCACCAGCAGATATGGAAGTTTAATATTATATTTTTATATAATATTATATATATGATGAGATTGTTCTCGATGGGCAATGCAATTTACGTATATATCATTTCTTACTGGAACCTTTTTTCCACCCATCCAAATTAAACCAAAAGACCTCAAAATCATTGGCTGCAAAGTCTTGCGGATAATTGCAAAATTGACACCCATCTTACAGTACCCCAATTAAGTTAATGATTTACAAGTAAAAGGGCTTTTTTTTTTTTTTTTTTGGGTAGTTTATTAATCTATTATATATATGAGACATGTATCATTTCTTTTTTTAGATATTAATATATGTCTCTGTCATGTCAAAATTATATATAAGCTAGAAATATATTCGCTAAAAGTGATTTGATTATAAGAATGTGATATATATATATAGATAGACAAGAAATCAATTTATGATGCAAAGTCAAGGTGATTGCTAAGAAGTTAGGCGGATTCCAAGTGAAGCAGCCCATAAATTACCAGCATGTACCACGAGATAGAAAATGACAAGTGGACTAGTCAAAGCAACTTTTTTTTTTTTTTGGTAGAGGCTGCTCAAAGTAATTAACTTGTTTCCAACAATTCACACACCAGTGCTCTATTTTTAAACAAATTAAACAAAACTTTTAAACATCAACTTGATCTCATATGTATAGGTGTAGACTAAGACGATCATGGGATTTAACTTCTTATATTGATCATGGAACCTAAGTACAGCTCACTCTGTCAGCAAAATGCCAAGTCTTATGTCACTCGATGTTGTTGATTAGGACTACATAGGAAAGGAATGCGGTTTTGTCCTCTAATTAATGTGCAAAAACAGAGAAGGTAAAAGTTTCGGGACAGTGTATCACTTATCTACATGCTCGCTATATTCCATAGGGAAATCTATTGCAATTGACAATGCCACGAATCTTTATTTCTTTATTTTTGCCTGTCTCCATTGTGCTAGCTACCACACCAATATATAATTTTTTTAATATATTTTAAAGTTAACGAATATTACTGGCTTATTAAATTGGATAGAGAGAGAGAAGGAAAGCGTACCTTATATTCCTAAATCTAATTAATTAATTATCTCAAAATGCATGAATATTGAATGTGGATGGTATGTCTCTGCTAGCACAGATAAATACATATATACATAGAATATATGGCAGAGATTATTATATATAGCAAGGGAGGGAGAGTAGAGTGGGAATATTACTCAAAGATCAAACAAAATGAGGTAAGATAAATTGAAGTGGTCTGCGACCACGAAGATTGTAACAAAAGGAAGGGAATTTATAAAATTGGCGTGTTTTGTATGGGTATTGGAGAGCACGAATCTTCACCAAGATATAAATCCAATGGGAAGGTGCCACGTGGGAGTGTTAAGATTATGTCAAAAGAGAGATAAAGTGTAGAATATTGAGTAGGTGTCGAATCCATCCATATAAATACAACTGACTTTTTGATTCTGTTTGAATTGGTATTATCTTATAATTTAGATTTCCGCTTAAGACTGGTGTTTAATTTGATCAGTGCTAGCTAGCTACGTAATTATACTTTGTTTAATTTTAATTTATTTCTGCAATATTATTATTATTATTATTGTTATTATTATGATGATGATGGTATATTGTATATACCGTATACATATATACGTTGCTTTCTTTCTTCTTCTTCTTATTATTATTATTATGGTATATTATATATATCGTATACATACTTTGCTTTCTTGCTTCTTATTAATTCGTTTAATTAATACAGTAAACGCTTAATAATAAATCCAATTAATGCAAGCTTTAAGATGCTTCCCAGCGTGTTTGTACGAACACGTTTTGCAAGAAACATGACTTTTTTTTTTTTTGATTTTTTGATGACAAATATTCTGAAAGTAGCTAGCTAGCTAGAGCCTAGAGCTAGCTAGGTACCATATGTATGCATGCCAGTGGGGATATTACTAACATGGTTGCAAAACATGCTTCTAATTGTCTTCTTCTTGCAAGAAATTTCCCGCTACTCCTCCAAGCAGCCAGCAGGAGCAGACCCTTAATTAATTTGCATATTAATTGCACTAATACTACCACCACCACTACTACTACTACCACATCTCTAATATTGTCTAATCTAATCTATCGCTATATCTTCTTCTTTGGTAGCAAGTTTCTTAATGTTGTAGTAGTTGTGGTTGTAAAGCACCCCCCAAAATGCGATCCAACACTGACGTCACATATATATATGTATATAGTAGACTTTGACTGCCAATAATTCATCAGATTTATTAATTTTCTCCATAAGCGGCAAGAGATTTTATTAACAGAGACTTTACAAACTAGGCAAAGAAAAAGAGAGAGAGATCATTCTTGTGCAGTTGAAAAGGTACCAAACTAATTTTCTACTACTTGAAAACTTGTTTTTTCTCCACTTGCAGTTGTTATATAATTTCCTTCTGTTAGCAATGTTAGCATATATACCATTGATCAACTGGAGTTTCATCAATCAGTGCCCATCTTCGATCAACATAAATATGTTGCCAAGAATCACCTTTTTGTGTATAAATATAATCCATGTGCCTTCCTCCACGTACCTTTCTCTAAAATTATTGTGTGTAACTAATATGTATTATATATGTTTCATGATTGATGGCATGGTTCATGCCCAATAATAGCATATGCATATATAAATATACCTACAACTTTGCTTCTACTCCCAGAATTGTGATCCTTAAACATCCACGAGACCTTTGAGATAAGGAAGGCGGATTCACCAGCATTATTATTTACAAACCAATAGTACACCAATACACACACACACACACACACACACACACACATATATATATATATATATATATATATATATATATATATATATATATATATAAATATTCATTATTTTCTTGCTAATATATATATTAATTCAATACTCCTGCTAGGGATTTTATATATCTCTAATATTGTTTTTATCCTCTTCCCTTTGAATATTATGTAAAATCCAGCTCCTCGCCAACCATGCAAACCATGGTCAGCTGCGTTACAATTATCCATCTTGTATATTTATATTAATTATATATCAGAAGCTTACTTTGGAACTCATGAAATGGTATTCAAATGTTGTTTTGTAATCAGACAAAGCCTCGTAAATTCAAACACATGCTCTGCAGTCTTCTTAATACATACAAGGAAAATTATTCTTTCATCGATCCATCTTCACCTCCTTTACTGATCATATTAATGTCCATACTCCATACTATACATATATCTTGGATCTCCAAAAGCAATACATATTCAGTTCCTTGTAGAGTTTAATTATGATGTTCCACTATAATAATTACTCATTGGGTGATAATATGACAGTTAAGCCTTACAAAAATGCACTGGTCAAGATCTTCATCTGGCCCATGTTTATTATTTTGGAATCAACTAGTTCTTATTGTATAGTGTGACACCGTGAGATGCTAAGATCTTGTCCAACCCAAAACTGTGAAGTGGACAACATTTTCATAATAGAGTGAGCTGGGTTTCTTTTTAGAGTCCAAAAAAAAACCATCTACTGAATATGAAATTGATAAGTTAATGTTTCTAAGATGGATGTTGAAGCTGGCAAACTTGTGTGTGTGTGTTATTAACGCAGCACTTACAAAAAAAAAAAAAAAAAAAAAAAAAAAAAGAAAAAAAAAGAGAGGGCATGAGTGAGGAAAGATCTCTAGGAAGATAGAGATCATCGCACAGAATGCAACATTCCAGCATATGAGATGCATAGGATTTTCCTTTAGAATAATAATAAATGTTATGGGGAAACCCATTGATGAAAAAGCTGTACTTTAGCTGGACAATTGACAAATATTTGCATTCCTTTACAAGTTTCATTCTTCCATTACATCAAAACTAAAGACCAAACCCACCTAGGAATTAGGAAACACACTCCCACCACATGGGATGGGAAAAAAGCTAGCTAGCCAGCTTCAATCATCAATGTTTTCCAAATTGCATGTAAAAAGATTTTCGAACTTGTTACATAAATCGTCCCTCCTATGTGGACTGCTGATGCAACATACATCTATTATTCTATTACCAAAAACACAACCTTTCCTTTTTAGATTTTTGTTTTTCCTATCTAATTGACATTACTATATATATATATATATATATTGTAATATACATAGGGGAGTGAGAAGCATTCAATGTACTAAAATATTTGACAAATATCTTTTAATAGTTCGGATAAAACCCGTCCAAAATTCCTCATCGGAACCCTAGACAAGCCCTGATCCCAAGGAAACCCTACCGGACCTTCCAATGGAAAATCTGGCAGAACCTCCCCTAAGGGTTGGACTTACCACAAATTTCTTGCACTGAAAACACACTTCTATATATATACTGCCTTATTCCTCCGCTTTACTACAATTTAATTTCACAATAATCAGCACTTCCATAAATTAAAGAGGGAAATAATGCAGTATTTAATAAAATATATCCAATACAGTATACAGAGCATTCTAAGGTATAATTAAGTATGGAAGTTATACAACAAATGATGGAAAGAAATATTACAATAGAAATAAATGAAAAGAAAGAGAACTCATCGAAATACGACAGCAACGAAGATCAAGCTCGCTCTGGACGAACGTCAACCAATCCTTGTACCTAGGGGAATGAATTTAAAAATATGAAATGCTAATCATTTCAGTGAATGACCCTATCTAATATACAATTATAATAGTAATAATAATGATATAACGATAAAATGAACTTGATTAATTAATAATAAATAATAAATAGTTGAAATATTGCTTACTCTCAAAACCCTCACAGTTCACTCAGTTGGAAAAGTTTCCCTTATAAATTTTTTTCACAAAACCCAATAATTGTACCCCAAAAATCAAAGAATAATTAATTAAATAAATTATAAATAAAACGCATTAAATTAAAGATCTAGAATGTATAATAAGAAACAAGAATAATTTTAATAACAATTATTAAATTGTACACAAAATGTCATAAATAAAATAAGCAAAATCACAATAAAATTTATATTAAAAATAATCAAGGAAATATCAAATTAAACGGAATGCATAATTTAGAATGCACATAAATACAAATATTAATTTAGAACTCAATATATATATTGAAAACATTTTAAAAATCCAATAATTAAATTTAGAATAAAACATCACTAGATAAAATAAATAAAATCGTAAATAAACTTGTATTAAAGAAATTTGGCATAAAACAAAAATAAAATCAGTATATAAATTATAAAATTTATTTTTTAAATCAATTAAATAATCAAGAAAATATTTTATTAGATTTTAAATCTCAATTTAAAATAGATAAAAAAATATAATAAAATTCATGTTAAAATCTCAAAATTTAAATAAATAATATCAACATGGTAAAATAAAATTCTAAAACACCAATTTAAAATAATTGATAAAAACATGAATAAATACATTTTAGAAAATATTAGTTTGAAATAAGCAATAAAATAAATTTAAATACGTTTAATTTTAAATACGATTTTAAAGCAGCTTGGTTTGAAATTCGTATCAAGAAAATAACTTGACGCACCACACCATATACCAATGATGCCCTATGATACCCAGCGTCCCGAGCACCATCTGGCGGGAGGTTAAAGAGAGAAACTTGCATACGGTCGCTTCGGTGTCGCGACAGTGCCACTGCTTAAACCGTCATCCCGGCTATGGAGGGGGACGGCTTATGACCAATATCAAACTTGCCTGTCTTCAGTCTGATGGCAACTCACGAGAGACATTATAACTTCCGTGCTCATCCACATACACAGTACAGAACAGCAGTACTATATGAGTGCGTCTAAAATAAATAACCATATTATTTTAAAAATATAATAATTTTTTCAAAACTCACTGTAAGAATCATACCATTTTTCAAATATCTAATTATAAAATATTCCAATAACAAAATCCAATAATTATTAAATTAAACCTCAAATTCAAGAAAATTCTTAAAACCCAAAATATTTATAATACACAAATAATTTAATTTCCTTCAATTTTGGCATAAAATTTCAATTAGAAATTTTCTAAACAATTAACACATGAAATAAAATTTTCAAGTATATATTCAACATAAAATATATACAATTTACCATCCCAAAATAATTTTAAAGGTGGGTCACTCACCTCAAGCACGTGTATTAATCAAGATCCTCTGTAGCATCAACTCTACTACCCATACATGCACCTGAAATACCCACAATACACAAAACTAATTATTTTAATATTTTAATCGGGTAACTCCCAAATGGGTACCCGGGGAGCTAACACAAACGACAACCAAAATTTACGAGTGATATATCGAATCGAAGCTTGTGAAACGAGGATTACGAATTTGGTCTCACTTTCCGGAGATCGGACCCGAGGTGGCCGGAATCTCGTCGAAAAGGTGTCGGATTTTGGATCCTCGGATCTCACAAACCGTTGCGAGTTAGAGGAAATCGACCTTAGATTTAGGTTCAGGGGGTTGAAATTAGTGGGAAAGGATGGGCGGTGTAACTGGAAACTCACTGGAAAGTCGATTTCCCGATGAGCTGTCGTGATCACTGGAACCCGTCACCCCCGGCGGCGTGTCCAGTGGCCACTGGTAGTGATTTTTGAAGGAGATGTAGATCGGAGGATGGGTGAACGGATGGGACTGGCGGTGTGGCAAATAGAGGCCGTATCGGGGAGAAATTTGGGTTTGAAGCAATCGGTGCCGCCGCCAGAAAAAGTCTCGATCCGGACACGTCGGCAGTTGGTTGGCCCTGATTTTTATCTGGCCTGCTGGTTTTCAGGTGGGGCGGCGCGTGTATGGGTGAAAGGAGCGGAGGAAGGCGAATGGAGGGTGGCCGTGGGTGGTGGCTTCTCTTTCTCTCTCTTCCCCTCTCTCTCTCTCTCTCTCTCTCTCTTTCCTGTTGCACGGCTCACACACCGGTTTGAGCCAATAAGAGGCCATCCCTTGGGTGCCACTGTGCACTCACGGAAAAGGCTGAGGGCTTGGCACGTGGCGTACATTTTTCATAATAACACCATTTAATTAAAAATAATATAAAATAATATTGTATTTGAAAAACTTTGCGAGTTCATAACTTTTTAATCGGGTATCTAAATTAGGCGTGTCGCTAGTTTATAGACTCATATCGACGAGTACTTTACAACCATACAAGAGTGAAATCGAAATTCTATGTAATACAAGTGTCAAATCGAAATTCTATGTAAATAAAAAGTCAAACTTAGCACCCTTGGACATATTGAATTCGCAACTTACCTTGCGCATAACTTTCAAACGGTAGCTCCAATTTCGACGTGCTACTAGTCTACGAACTCGGAACGATACGTACTTTGAAATGGTGCCTCGATCAACACAAAATTCCATCTAGAACAAAAAGTCAAAATTTTGACAATCTCGGTCAACGGTCAACCTCGATCAACGTGCAAAAATTTCGACGTGTTTTGGGACGAGGTGTTACAAAATATATCCAAAGTAGATAAACATATGAAAGTTATAAATATTTATTTCATAATTGTATTCTGTTAAATCTAAATATTCAATGGATAAAATAATAGTTGTCAAAAGTTTATCAAATGAGAACATTTCATATATATATAGAAAAATTTTATGCTGCACATAGTCTGCATACGGATCACATCAAAGCGATGTTTTTTGAAAAAAAAAAAACATCGATTTTGCTGTGTATGTGTACACAATACAACTTTAGTATGGTCCACATACAGACTGATCCGCACCGTAGAATTACTATATGTATATATATATATATATATATATATTGATAAATGGATATATAGTAATATAGTTTCGATTTCTTGGTTGGTTATGAGCTTAGACCTACCATTTAAGCCCAATATGCCAAGAAGAAGCATATGAATTTGGCCCTTTGCCCTCGTGGACAGGACCTTAACGAAATATATACCTTTCTTCTCCATATTTTTTGTTTTACCGTTTCATTTTTTAAAAATCTTAAAATACCCTTATGTCAAAATTAAACTTATTTTTTTATTGTTTTTTCTTTATTTCTTGGAAACTTCTTCAGTTTTCCAAAAACTCCTGCAAAGTATACTTCTGCAAACTGGCTCTTATCTTCTCCTTCATCAAGACGTTTTACTTCTTTTTTGATTTTTTGTTTGTTTTTTCTTTCTTTCTTTTGTATTTTGCTCATTTTTTTTTCTTTTCTTTTCCACCACATCTCTGTAATTTTTTTCCCTTGTCCAAACCCAACTTTTTTTTTCTTCCTTTCTTTCGTCTTTTGCTCACTTCCTTTCATATTTTATTTTTTCCACCACCTCTCTGCAATTTTTTTCCCCTGTCAAAACCTTGTTTTTTTTTTTTAATTCTTTTCTTTTGTCTTTTCCTTGCTTCTTCTCTTCTCCTTCATCAAGACATGTTACGTCTTTTTTTTTCTTTTTTTTTTTTTGTTCCTTTCGTTTGTCTTCTCCTCTCTTCATTTTTATGTTTTAGTTTATTTTATTTTGTTCCCTTTTGTTCCGAGCCAGCCATTAATCAAGGATGGAAGGTCTTATTTGTATGTGGAAAGCTACAAAGGCAGTGCTGATACGGGAAAAACTCAACCAGCAGGTTATAAATTTGGAATGCAAAGGAAGGACAAGAAAGAGTTGCAATATGATTTGAAGGACTTGTAGGTATTGAAAAGTTCAGCATTTTTTTCTGTTAAGAATTCAATTTCTTGTTTGTTTAGGTTGGATAAGATTGTGTGGAAGTGAAATATTAGTTTGGAATTCGCTCTTTTTAATGCAAAATATGAAGATAATTTAGTCAAGCTCAAACTATTTTGTGGTGCCATAGACGAGGTAGGAAGTAGCAAGTGTTTTAAGATGGTTTATTATGAGAAAACAAGAAAAATGAAAGGCAATGTTTGAATTGGAAGGTACCATATCAAAAATAAAAGTGATATTCTACCCTTTTTTTTTTCGTAGTGAAGAAAAGAGGATATCAACGAATTCTACTTTTAACCTTATTTTGATAGTTTTAGGTGCTTTGTTCTCAATTTCAGGTTGAATCAGGAAATTTTCAAGATGCAGCTTTTCTTAATGTTGTCGTAAAGGTAAAGTAAACTCTCGTATTTAATTTTTCAGTGGTAGGATTCATGAGCATTGAACACAGATATTTTCTGTTTGGAGTTCAGTGATCATGAATTCTATCTTTTAAATGGAAAAATATTTGCACAATCTATTACATCCAACCACTTTGTTTCTTAAATAATTTTAGGTTTACTGCACCCATACTACACTTGACTATTCTCTTCCTTGGCAAAAACAAAGACAATATACAAGTATTGGCAGACAAGGTTTGAAAATCTTCTCCTATTATCTTTTCCCCTAAAAAATTTGGAATTCTACTTCTTTCTTAAATGGAGATAACTGTATTTTCCTTATTGCAGTGCATTTATGATTGGGGATGGGAAACTATTGACAAATGCACATTGTGTTGAACATGATACATAGGTAATATACTGTGCCATCTATAGCCTAATACATATGTGACAACTATAAGACTAAATGTCATAGCAACTTCATAGTTCCTTGTCATATAAAAACAACTATTTACTGATTTTGTTTGGATGCTTAATTTTGCTTGTTTATTAAAGTATTCAACTCAACAAACAAATTGGATGTATTAATCTTACCATGTTTTGATAGCACATCTTTTAGTTTTAATTTAAGTTTTGATTGTCTTTAGATGACGTTGCAAAACCGTGTTATGGCATGTTCCCAATAAATGAGTGCCATTAAGTTATTCCCCCTTTTTGGTATGATTTCAGGTTAAGGTGAAGAGAAAGGGAGATGATACCAAATATGTCGCCAAGGTATATCTTTATCGTAATTATTTGTGTTATCTCAATATGTTCTTGCTGCCCCTTATAGGTCTGAGATGGCTTCCTTTATCTTCTTGAAGTAGTTGAACAGCTAAAAATTATATTCTTTAATGTATACTCTTTAGCATTTGAGCACTCAAAGTCACAAACCATATGTGGGACAAGTGTAACAAGAATGAGCATCGTGAGATGTGAATGAAACTGTTGACAGACATTAGTGGGCTAGTTGGATTTTTTTAATTTTTTTTTGGGTTAAGTGGGATAGTTGGAGTTATTTCATAGTATTAGCAAGTTGTAGATATTGGGAAATGAAAAACAAGGGCTTGATGTTATGGCCTCCTTGAATTTCAATTTGCATTTCACATTTGCAAAATAATTTGCAAGACTCTTATTATGATATCACTCTTTAAATTTTGGTAAGATTTTCTGAGGTGGTTTCTTAAATTGGAACCTTACTTCTTTCCTTTGAACATTAATAAACTCTTGAAGCTTATATTCCTTTCAGTTATTGAATTGCGGGTTTTAGCCAGAGGCGTTGATTGTGATATAGCTTTGCTATCAGTAGAAAGCAAGGAATTTTGGAAAGAAGTTGAACCTCCTATTTAGGACATTCGCCACGTCTTCAGGTTTAAATTGCTGTCTTTCTTTGGTGGAATCTGTTGTTTGTTCTATTCAACGTGTATGGATTTTGTCCTTTCACATTATCCCTCATCTCTGTGCAGAAACTAAAATATGTTATATAAGGAAGTAACAAATCATCAGTAGATGATCCTTTTGATGCCTTGGTTGAATTGTTAGTTGCTTGTTGACTAATAACAAAGATAAATTACCAAAGGCATAAAATGCTATAGGCGATTTAGTATCCTTAACTTCTAGATCATGATGTCATTTCTTAATTCATATCTAATTGCAAATCTATTAATATTGGTATATGACTGACGTAATGTCATCATATTGAATTGAATTCCTCCCATTTCCTATCTCATTTTTTATAATACCAGCTGTATCAACTTAATGTAGCTATACAATTTCCACTAATGGTAAACCTAGAATTAATTTACTTATTGTGTGATTGTTAAATACAGAGGTTAAAGTATGTGGATTGGTATATCTATTTGACTATTTATGTCAGTAAATCACTTGTTTGAAATCTGAATTGCATAGCTTCCTTATGAGCAGGATTCGGTAACTGTTGTAGGATATCCCCTTGGAGGAGACACCATTTCAATAAAAAAGGTGTCGTATTACATAGAGATGTGTGATTCTCCGTACTAGCACACAATCATGTCATTTATCAATTCTATAACATGTCATTATCTTTTTTGGCATTGCTACTTATATTCACTTTCATGTCTCAAGGATGCAAATCTTGCTAAGTGGACTAGATCATATTTTCGAGCAATAGATACAACATCATGACCACTAACATCGCAGAGAGCATGAATTCCGTGCTTCTTGATGCTAGGGATAAACCCGTTTTGCCACTACCAGATCACATTCATGATGTATTAGAAAAGTGGTGGTATGAATGTTGAAATAATGCAGCTGCAATGCAAACTCCTGTTACTAACTGTTGGAAAAGATCATACAAGAGCGCTCAAATTATGGTAGAGGCTTCCATGTTATTCCATTAAACTTATACGAGTTTCAGGTTGTTGGCCATGGTGTGTTGGTTGGAGTAGTCAACTTAGAAAGTAATACATGCTCATGCAAGGAATTCGACATCGATGGATTTCCTTGTGTCCATGCAATTGCAGCATGTAAGTATCGACATATCTCTCCATATACCCTTTGCTCGCCGCATTACTCAGTTGAGTCTCTCTGTGACACATATTCGGATACCATATATCCACTTGGAGATAAATGTCAGTGGCATGCTCCAGATGATGTCATCAATCATCTTGTACTTCCACCTGAGATTGGCAAACAGTAAGGAAGACCAAGAAAGAAACGGATTCAATCTCAAGGAGAGGAGCATCTTCAATATAGATGCAGGAGGTGTAAATAGATTGGTCATAGTAGACAATCTTGCTCGACCGTCGTACCGCTTCATATCACTACCAATCAACAACACCATTCAATATCTGGACCATAAATCTCTCTATGTTATGTTAAGCCCCTGGGGATATGTTATTCGGTATATCTTACTATGCATGTGTAGTTTTGTTATCTGCTTACTTGCGATTTGCTTGTGTTATGCAATGTCATACTAATGTAATTAGTAGCTCAATTGTTTAACGTGTGCTTTGGTAAAAAAGCGTTTGGTTTCATGTAATGTTTTGTTGACTTACTCATTTGTCCTAATGTGTTGGTAAAATAGCATTGTGTGTTCAGCATGTTGTATGTTTTTTACTGTTTTGGAGATGCTATTCATTAGTAGTGATAATGATACACCATCGATAATTGATATTTGTCCATTGTTTCAAAGAAAATCACCACAATTTCATCCTTTGAGCTTTGATAATATGTGTTTCCACAAAAAAGCATGCCAAATCTCAACTTTTTTAATGATCCTCAACTAAAGAATACAAAAAAAGATTCGAAAAAAGTGGGAAACTTTCAAATAAAGATGATTACCGATGGTGCATCGGTAATTATCGATCAAACCATCGGCATCAGTAATTACCGATGCCGATGGTTTGATCAATAATTACCAAAACCCCCTCGGTAATTTCAATTTTGCATATTTTTTTCCAGTCCGACAACTTCGGTAATGTGTATTTCCACCATGAACATGCGAAAACTAACATTATCCATAATTCTCAACAATACAATCCTCAAAACATTTGGAGAAAATTATACAAATTCAAAATTCAATGATTACCGACGGATCGTTGGTAATTACCGATAAAATTATCGGTAACTAATATCACAAGCAAATAACTTGCTGGAAAAATTACCAAAGGTTCCATCCGTAATTAAAAATTGATCGCTTTTTTTAAATAAATCACCACAATTTAATTCGAAAACTTCAATAATGTTTTTTTAAGCCAAAAACATGCTAAATATAACTTTACTCTGGTGGGAAAATGGGAAAATGTTTGAAAAGTTCAAAGAAAGTTGACCCCGTTGGTAACTAATATCACAAGCAAATAACTTGTTGGAAAAATTACCAAAGGTTCCATCCGTAATTAAAAATTGATCGTTTTTTTTAAATAAATCACCACAATTTAATTCGAAAACTTCAATAATGTTTTTTTCAGCCAAACACATGCTAAATATAACTTTACTCTGGTGGGAAACTGGGAAAATGTTTGAAAAGTTCAAAGAAAGTTGACCCCGTCGGTAATTTAATTTTGCATATTTTTTCAATCTAAAAACTTCGCTAATGTGTGTTTTCACTAAGAATATACTAAATATAACTTTATTAAAGATCCTCAACTTTAGAATCCAAACCAAAAGATCGAGAAAAAGGTAGAATTTCAAATAAAAATGATACCAACGGGTCATTGGTTTTTACCACTATGAACTTCGGTAATAAATACTAGGAGAAAAAATCCTTGCTGAAACAATTATCAATGTGATCATCGGTAATTACTGAATCACCGTCAGTAATTACCAATGTTGTTTCATTTATTATCGATGAAAACGTCGGCATCGGTAATGTAATTACCGATGCCTACTTTGTAATCGTATTTTTTTGAAATCTTACAATTTTTTCCCTGTTTTTTTTTTTTGGATTCTTTACTTGAGGATAGTTAATAAATTTAGATTTATCATTTTCTTGGCGGATACACACGTTATAGAAGTTTTCGGATTTGATTGTTTTGATTTGGTTTGGAAAATATGTCAAAATTTTAATTACCAATGGGGATTCAGTAAATATCGATGGTATCGTTGGTAATTTTTCTAGCAACGATACTGGTTGCTAATAAGGATTACCGTCGTTCTTATCGGTAATTACCGATGATCCGTCGGTAATCATATTTATTTGAAATTCTACCGTCTTTTTTCGTTTGTTTTTGGATTCTAAAGTTTAGGATCATTAATAAAGTTATATTTAATATTTCCTTGGTCGAAAACACATTAGCGAAGTTTTCAGATTGAAAAAATATGTAAAATTAAATTATTGATGGGATTTCGGTAGTTACCAATGAAACAGTTAGTATCGGTAATTGCAGATGCACCGTATGTAATCAACTTTCTTTGAGATTTAAAAACATTTTCCCATTTTTCCACCTTAATAAAGTTATAGTTAGCATGTTTTTTGTGGAAACAAACATTATTGAAGTTGTAGGATTGGAAAAAAATATGCGAAGTGAAATTACTGATGGTGTATCGGTCATTAACGATGCCAACGGTTTCATCGGTAATTACCAATACACCGTTGGTAATCAAGTTTATATGAAATTTTCAAATATTTTTAAAGTTTTCCACCTTAATAAAGTTCTACTTAGCATGTTCATAGTGGAAACAACTATTATCTAAGTTTTGGGATTAAATTGTGGTGATTTGATTCGAAAAAGTGGTCAAAATAAAATTACCAGTGGACTTTTGGTAGTTATCGATGGAACCGTTAGTTATTTTTCCAGCAACTTACTTTACTTGAAATATTAATTACTGACGTTTGCATCGGTAATTACCGATGAGCCGTCGGTATCAATAAATTCTGAAATTTTTTAAGTTTTTCCAAACTTTTTGTAAGGATTATAACTAGATGAAAAAGTGGAAAAAAATGGATTTTTGTTTTTTTTAGTTGAAAAGTAAAAAATGTGATGTGGGATGTGATGAAATAAAGATTTTTCGTGGAAATTGATTAAAATAAAATGAAATAAGGATATAGATATCTTTTGAAATTTTTTAAAAAATATAATCAATATTAAAAAATAAAACAAAAAATATAGAAAAAACAAGATATATTTTGTTAAGACCCCGCCCACGGGGCAAAGGGTCAAATTCCCCTATGATTTGTTGAAATGGATTACTTGGGCTAAACCTCAAACGGGATAGTCGGCCCACAGAATTAGCGGACACGCCAGTGCTGTCGTTTATGGTGATTCATTTCAGTCATCATGTAACATAAAACGAGCAAGCAAGTGATTACGCGTCCATGGAGAAACCCAAAGAAGCCATTGCCATGGCTTCGTCATCTTACTCGCGTCTCACTCCACCTGAGGTCCCAGTGGAGCTCCACGTCAACAACCGAAAAAAGCTCGTGAATTCTCTTCGCCACCACCTTTCCCTTTCCTCTCGTCCTCTCCATGGCTTCGTCTTTCTCCAAGTAAACTAAATTAGCTTTTTTCTGAGAGTAAACGCTGATTCTTTTATTTTGATTCTGATTCTTTTATCCAATCGGGGTTTGCTTTTTTCAGGGAGGAGATGAGCAAACACGCTATGACACTGACCACATCGAACTTTTCAGGTAACCGCTCCGATTTCCATGTCTTTTCTTTTTTGTTTGGCTGCTGCAATATTTAATATCAGTGCTCCACTTTGATTTGTGTTTCAAACAAAAACGTGGGTTTATATATTCTTTTGTATTTCTTAACAAAAAACGTGTGCTTGATTGTTGTAAATGTATTTTAGTAAGCACCCAGTCAGAATCCCATCATTTTCTGCTTTGCGTTTATAAGTTCTTTTTTTTTTTTTTTTTTTTTTTTTTTTTTGGGGGGGGACAATTATGATGGTTTTAGTTAGAATTATTAATATGATTTTCCGTCGAATGTTTAGACAGGAGAGTTACTTCGCTTATTTGTTTGGAGTGAGGGAGCCTGGTTTCTATGGAGCTATAGTAAGTTCATTTATTCTCTGCTGGTGTTGTCTTCACGTAGTGCAGACTGTATGCGCATATTTATATATAAACATATATTTTCATTTTTAAATATAATCAAAATTAAAATTTGTACTAGAAGTTACTAACTTATATAGTTTAATCGAGACGCCTAACTTTTTATACAACTGATACAAATATGTAGTTTGCATGTGGTGTGGACATGTACTGATTAGGAGCTTTACCATATATGTCCTTAAACCTTTTTTATGCTTAGTGATTATAACTGCTTAAGCTACTGGAACCTCTTTAAATTTCAGATTTTATAAATTTATATTTTCCTTTTATTTGAAGGACATTGCATCTGGGAATTCTATTCTATTTGCTCCTAGGTTACCTCCTGATTATGCTGTTTGGATGGGGGAGATAAAGACATTATCCTACTTCAAGGTAATTGAATGTTTGATTGTTTAATTTATCTGTAGTCTGTACCCAAATATCTAATGCCCATTGGTTTGCTCATGTTTATGTTTTTCATTTGCAGGAAAGATATATGGTTAGCATGGTATGTTATACTGATGAGATTTTTGGAGTTATACATGATCAGTACCAGGGATCTGGAAAACCATTATTGTTTCTTCTACATGGGTTGAATACAGATAGCGATAAATTCTCCAAACCTGCAGAGTTTCAGGTTGATCTCTTGCTTCCATTTGTTTTACAAATCACTTGTTTCTGGTAAAGGCTGAATGGAGCAAGGGTGGTGTCAGATTAACTCCTACAAGCATAAAAATAAATGATATGATAATACAAAGTATAGCAACAATTTTTCTGTCTTTCAATGCATAAATATGAAATATATATATATATATATATATTTTAATACATTCATAAAGTGGAATGCTATATTAAATGCTTTCTTTTAATCTTTGTCCAGGGGATGGATAAGTTTGAAACTGATTTAACTACCTTGCATCCTATTTTGACGGAATGCCGTGTTATAAAATCGGACCTGGAGCTCTCTCTTATCCAGTTTGCTAATGATATAAGCTCTGAAGCTCATGTTGAGGTAATTATTTTCGGAAACTTTTCATTATCTGTATTTTTCTCTCATAAGTACTCGCACTATACTTATAAACTAAAATAACTGAAAACTTGAGATGCTTTTCTCAAAGATACTATTAAGTAATTATGGTGAATATTCATTCTGAACAGGTTATGAGAAAAGTTAGGGTGGGCATGAAGGAGTACCAGTTGGAAAGCATTTTTCTTCACCACACCTACATGTATGGTGGCTGTAGGCATTGTTCATACACATGCATTTGTGCTACTGGTGAAAATGGGTAAATTTTTTCATGTGTTTCTGTTTGTAGATGCTAACCTCAACTTCAAAACGTTGGCTAACAGTTGCAATGTTTATAATCCAGTGCCGTTCTCCATTATGGTCATGCAGCAGCTCCAAATGACAGGGTATAGTAAAATTAAACATTAAAGAACTTCTTGTAGTTATCAAAATAATAACAGCATCTTCTGTACAGACCTTGGAAAATGGAGATATGGCTTTGCTTGATATGGGAGCTGAATACCATTTTTATGGGTCTGACATAACCTGCTCCTTCCCTGTAAGTTCATATATTTGTGTTTGCAATTTGCCTTTTACCTTGCTAGTTGAATATTCAATGAAACTTATTCAATTTTGGATTGGATACAACATCATGCCAGTATATATTAACGTTGCCCTTTTTATGGTACTCAACATGATTATTTTTTTTTTCCTTTTCTTTCCTTCTCTTTTCTTTCACCCTTTATGATTTTATGAGCTTCTAACATTTTTATGGATTTAAAAGATCATAAAAATCTTGAGGGGTTTATTCTGAATCATTTTTAGAGAGCAGTTATTTAAGCAAATAGATGTGGTCAGGATTTTCTAAACAAAGTACAGAAATATAATGGAAGAGTATTGAAGCAGAAGAACCTCCTTAATGAACTTGTGATAGTCTTTACTTGTTTGATTATTTCCCCAAGGTTTCTTTAATTTTTTTTCTTAACATTTTTTAAATGTGCAGGTTAATGGGAAGTTTACATCTGACCAAGCAATTATATACAATGTAAGTGCTGTACTTGACTTATCATATCCGTCTATTGAAATTTCTCTCTCTTCAGTTCTTTTTTTCTCTGTACGTGCTATTGCCGGTGAAGCAACGTCTGTGATGCCCGCTTAGTTAAGATGGCAAAATTTTATGTCCTCTCTCTTTCCCCCCCCTTTCTTTCTTCATACACACCCCTCCTCCTCCCTCCTCTCTTCTTCTATGTTGTTCTTATTTGGCATGTTTAACAGGCTGTCCTACATGCTCACAATGCTGTCATATCAACGATGAAACCTGGAGTATGTTGGGTTGATATGCACTTGTAAGGCTACAATTTCTTTGTTTGTTACTACTGTGGATGGATATTCTCTGTTTTTGGATGGATGAAATGTAGAAATGGAGGAAAAGTTTTGCATTTGATATTTTTCAATTTGTTTGATAAAATGCTGGAAAATTGTAAATTGGAACAATATGAAAAGGAAAGATGATCATACAAGCCAGTGTAAACAACTTCTGCTGGCTGCAGTCTGTCAAAGATGGTTTTACTCATTGGACTATGTATTATGAATTAATAACTTAATATTGCATGGTTTCGTACTTGATGTTTAATTAATTGTCTTCCTGAATATTTTTCATCCTATTTATATGTGCATTATGACTGTCTGTCTGATTTCAATTACAGATTAGCAGAAAAGACTATTCTCCAGTCATTAAGGAAAGCGGGCATCATTGTTGGGTAACCTCATTTTATCTGAATTATGACTTGAGTATAGCAAGTAATTGCAACTTGCAAGTTGTCATCAGCCATTTGTTTTTGGTTTTAGCAATGTGGATGATATGATGGTTGAGCGACTTGGTGCTGTTTTCATGCCACATGGTTTGGGGCATTTCCTTGGTATTGATACTCATGATCCTGGAGGCTACTTAAAGGTATTTGTCCATAACTTTTCTCTGATGAAATCTACTCTCTTTCTGTGTCAACTAAAAGCATAGATCTACTTGTTATTTCTTGTTCCTTGATGTACATGCTATGCAGGGAAAGGAAAGGCCAAAAGAACCTGGATTGAGGTCATTACGGACGGCAAGGGAACTCCAAGAGGGAATGGTTAGCAATGACTCTTGACTCCATGGATTTGGTTTTTTGCCTCCTTTAATTACAAAATCTAATCGTTCTACTAGGATGGCCTTGGTTTCTCAAAAATGTTGTTGTATTGAATTTGATGCTTTATCCTGGGGCCTTTCTTTGTAGGTGATAACGGTGGAGCCTGGTTGCTACTTCATTGATGCTTTGTTAGTTCCGGCCATGGAAAGTTCAAATACTGGAAGGTTTTTTAATCATGAAGTGATTAACAAATACAAATCTTTTGGTGGGGTTCGAATTGAAAGTGATGTGGTAATCCATTTGTTGTAACATCTCTTCTAATTCTAAATAAAACATGTTGCCTTCCTTCATATTCTCTTTCTTTTTCCTATCTCAAAACATGAAATTCTGTTATGAACCTTTAATTTTTATTTAACTTGATAAATGCTTCTTGGAAAAAGAATTTAGTTAACTTAACACTCATTCATTTTGAATATTGTAGCTTGTCACTGTGAATGGTTGCAAGAACATGACGAAGTGTCCTCGGGAAATATGGGAGATTGAAGCCGTGATGGCGGGGTCACCATGGCCGCTCAATGAGGTTACTATTTCTTCAGAACATGGTGGAGGATAAAGCAAGTTTAGCATATCAGTTAATGCGAGAAAGATTTTATTCTCCTCGAAATTTCTGTTTGACAATAGCAAAGAATAAGAATACTTTGTGCTATTGAAATCGGTGATAATATAAAGTTGTAATGATGAGCATGTTATGGTTCAAGCCATTGAAATTTGAAAGTGACTTTTAACTTTTATTTTCATTTTTCTTATTATTATTATTATTATTATTGTTATTATTTTTTTGGTTTACTTTACATGATAAATAGATCAAAGGAATTTTGTTTTACTATTTTGGGGGGTCAATGTCTTGAATTGTGGAGTTATCACAATTTTTGTTTTTCTTTCTTACTATTTTTTTTTTTTTTTAATTAGTATTTTTGGACAAAGAGTCGAGAGGGAGCCAAAATAAATTGAAGGTGCTCCCTCTTTATATCATTACGAGAAAACGTCGTCGTTACAATCTCCACCCTCCACCTTATACGGACAAAGAAATCTTTTAATTATTTAGAAACTAGGCCCAATAAACGTGTAATATTGCAAATCGTGCAGGCGCCACCTGAAGGGGTAAAAAAAAACCCACACAAAAACCCTAAACCCTAAAATACGCTGCTCTCCAAATGGGTCGCCGAAAGAACAACACCAATCAGGGCTCAACGAGCTTCAACAACAACAACGACGACATGCAGCAGCCCCAGGGAAGCAAGATTCGTTTCCGAGACGACGACGACGATGAAGCTCTCAACGAGGCCGCGGACAGCTCCAACCTCGACGAGTCCATGTGCGACCTTGACGGCTCCATTGCTGGTTGCGACAAGGTCATTGACGACTCCACGTGCGAGCCCGACGTCTCTTTCATCGATGCAGATGATAAGACCAGCGCTGACTATTACTTCGATTCCTACTCTCACTTTGGTAACTAATTCCAATCTTCTTATCTTATCGTAAAACGGGTAATGGCTTTTTGTTTGTGTTTTGAGATGGCGCTGTTGTTCAATGTTTATGTGATCTTTTTGTACTAAAAATTGTGTCTTTAATAATCCTGGGCTTACTTTCTCTTTTTTTCTTGTACTTTTGTATTTGCAGGTATTCATGAAGTAAGTTTGTGGCACTTGGATGCATAAAGGCAGTATCTCTTTTCCGTTTTTGTAGATTTCTCTTGCTTTCTGAAGTGTATTGTGAGGATTTTTGGCCGTGGGAATATGGAAATTTGTATATCGTATCGTGGGTAGTTCATATATGCAGCATCTCTGTCGTGTGAGCTATTGATGTAGCTCTAAAATCCTTGCATTCCGTTCATACTTGGTTGATGACTTTATGAGGAAAATGATTTTTATTTTATTAATTTAGCTACTAAGAAGATGTCGTATCCTGTTGTGCCGTGACAGGAAATGTTGAAGGATGTTGTGAGAACAAAGACATATCAAAATGTTATTTATCAAAACAAGTTCCTATTCAAGAATAAGATCGTTCTCGATGTGGGAGCAGGGACTGGGATTCTGTCTCTATTTTGTGCAAAGGCAGGGGCAGAACATGTTTATGCGGTATACTCTTTTTTCTATTTTTGAATGTGAACAAACACTTGTTGCCCACTTAGACTTTGTTTAAATACATAGCATCTACTTTGCTCAATTCTATTAGATGTTTTACCTTTTCTAGGTTGAGTGCTCGGATATGGCTGACATGGCAAAAGAAATAGTTGAAGCAAATGGATATTCAAATGGTAATTCTTTGAGTTGCATATCCCAAGTAAATTTGTCATATCCACTTTGTCAAACTCAGTTATTGGAATTGACTGACTTGTTATTTTATGTTGCAGTTGTGACAGTTCTAAAGGGAAAGATTGAAGAAATTGAGCTTCCGGTCAATAAAGTGGATATAATTATCTCAGAATGGATGGGATACTTTTTGTTATTTGAGAATATGTTAAATACAGTTCTATATGCTCGTGATAAATGGCTTGTAAGTATTCCACTTCTAAATTATTATTGGAAAACATTTTCAATAAGATTTGTTTTACTTCACAGTCAAAGCTGTATCTTATTTTTATTTATATTTAAATAATGTAAAATTAGCTTCTATCTGTTTCCATGCTATTATATAGTTATATTACCTTTGAATTCAATAAGATGTTCGAGACAGCGGCATGCCTTTTAGTATGTTAAAATGGAGGCATTTTCAAGGAAAAATGTAATTGTATAGTATTCATAATAAAAAGGTTTAATCTTTGTGCTTTTCCTTGCCTTAGCATATTCATAGGAACAATGCCAATTTTCTCTAATTTAAATGTAGGTCAATAATGGAATTGTGCTGCCTGACAAAGCTTCTCTTTATTTGACTGCTATTGAGGATGCAGAGTACAAAGAAGACAAGATTGAATGTGAGCCTTTTTATCTTGTCAGTAGATGAAACTATTTTCAGTTTACAGTTCCTGTGTGACTTGTGCAATGTGCATATGCCTTTAATGGCTTTTACGGGTGAATTCCAAAGTGTTAACTTATTTTATGTTCAAATATGTATCTTGCTTTGCGTGCTGTCACTTATTACTGCTTTTTCCATGCTACTTTAGTTTGGAATAATGTATATGGATTTGACATGAGCTGTATCAAAAAACAAGCGATGATGGAGCCTCTTGTGGACACAGTTGACCAAAATCAAATTGTTACAAACTGCCAGCTACTCAAGGTTGGAATTACACATGCAAGCAAACACTTATTAAAATATACAAATTCGAATATCATGCATCAATATCTTTCTGCAGAGTATTTGAAAAAAAAATTCAAGTTTACCTTAATTGTCTCCCTTCTAGCCCTCCTTTATGCCTTTTGACTAATGTGTATATATATATATATATATATTTTTTTTTTTGGTTCAGACAATGGATATCTCTAAGATGGCACCTGGTGATGCTTCCTTTTCTGCTCCTTTTAAGCTCGTCGCTGAACGTGATGATTACATTCATGCTCTTGTAGCCTACTTTGATGTATCATTTACTAAGTGTCATAAATTGCAAGGCTTCTCAACAGGTCAAATATCCTCCTTTTTGTTCATTTTGGTTTTGTGGATTTAGGTTTGTTGCAGCAAAATGAGCATGAAAAGTAACAAAGAAAGATCATATGTACAATGGAATCCTAGTATTGACAGCTAAATTTTGTGTTGCAGGACCAAGATCACGGGCTACTCATTGGAAGCAAACAGTCCTTTACCTGGAAGATGTGTTAACAATATGTCAAGGAGAGACTATTGTCGGAAGTATGACTGTAGCTCCAAACAAAAAGAATCCACGTGATGTTGATATAATGATCAAATATTCATTAAATGGGCGGCGATGTGCGGTCTCGAGGATTCAACATTACAAGATGCGATGACTTTGGCCAATGTTATGCATTTTTGCTTCAGAAAAATGCCATTTAGATATGTGTACGCAAGAATGAGATGGCATGGTTTATTTTTTATGCCTGTACCTTTAATTTATTCTTCCAAATTGAACAAATTGAAATTTGTAATGCTGGAAAATTTTGACAATTTGATTTATAATATAATGTCAGTTTGATTTGAATTCTGGAATGTCATTCTATGTTTACTATTGTTCTTTGTTTTGAATTAGCCTTTGTGGTAAAAGTCCAGTTTATTACACCATTAGCAGTTGGCACTGGTTGGACAACGGGTTGTCTTAACGGAAGAAAATAAGAAGTCTATGCTTCTGAGACGTTTGTACTAACTCTCACTTTTATGAATTTCGAATTTCTTGTGAGACAATTTATCATGGAGTTGTAAAACTTAAAAATTAGGCAGTCCGGAATGAAAATGCTTCTCAAATTCCCAGGTGGTGACTAAAAAGAAAAGAATTCACAGAATGGCTTTAATTTCTTCTCAAGTTCCTACTCTGTCAAAACCATATTGGTACAGTGCACAAAACGTGATGATCCTTGACAAATTACTTCCTAGGGATGTTTGATCTGTACTCTTCTAGAGCTCTTGGTTGCTTGCCTTCGAACTTTTCTTTGAACTTTTCTTTGAACTAGGCTTCTTCAGTCTTCTCCACCACTGCCTTATACGTGTGGAGACTTGGTTTGCATGTTTCTTTAAGGTCTCCCCGGTCTTTACAATCCCTTTACTGATCCTCTGCTGCCAATCCCTCTTCGTGCTTTCTTTTTCTCTTAAAACTTTTCCCTGTAAAATTTATTTCACAAAATGATAAGAGAGACCTTTTGATTCTTACACTTTATTAGACTATGAGAATTTTTAATTACCAATTTTGATGGAAACTTTGTGTCATCGTCATCTTCATCATCTTCATCATCCAAATCTTCATTGCCAATATTTTGCATGTTCGTCAAATCATCCCTTGAATACATTTTCATGTTTGGGGCTCCTGGCATACCCTGATGAATGATAGAGTAGAATGTAGCCAGCGTTCAATACTCAATACTCTAGGAGTAGCAAAATTCTGCGCAATAAATAAGGATAAATACCTCCATAGATTTCAATATCTTTTCCATTTCAGCCTCCTTTGATGATTTGGGAACAAATGGTTCTCCAGGAGTCCTATCCTGCCACAGATATAGGTAATTTAGGGTAGGAGCTTAAGCAACTTGTTCTTAGCCTTAGGTGTGAAAAACAAGCATCTAAATGATAATACAGCTCTATTCTTTGAAAGATATAACAAGCTTAAACGATGTCTTTACTTCGAATTAAGATACCAAAAACACAAATTTTGCGCATACCTTGGACACACATATATTACACATAAATTGATTTGTTATATATTAAATTAATAATCCGGTTACCTTAGGAAGTGGTGGAATCTTGGTACTGCATGCTTTGGTGATATCTTTACAGAGAAAATTAACCAATGAATCAATTTGAGGCTTAGAATTGTATAGATATTCTGCAACATCAGTATCGGAATAACCCAAAACCTGCAATTTTCCCACATAACGTTTCAAGATATAACCTTGAAATCACTACAGTATTCTTAGAGGCCAAAGTCAATGCAAATATTCATATCATATCAGCATAAGACATTATTTTCTTAAGTCAAGTAATCATAGAACTAAAGTGAATCAATAAAAACGAAAAATGAAGTTTAAAATGAGAAGCAACTTAACTCCTCTTATAAGAGAGGGAGAAAAGTTAAAACTTGTTTGACTGGAAAGGGACTGTATAAAAAATAATTTTTCCGGTGTATAAAAAACAATATAGTGAACAAGTGCCAAAATTTACCTCCTGGCAAGCTCGCTCAATGGTCTTGCATTCTGAATTGCACTGTCCTTCAGAGTCTTGTTCCACCAGCTGAAAAGAAACGAAAAGTGATTTAGCAACATACCAACGCAACGCACCCAGCAAAGAAGAAAGATGTATTCCTATATCATTTATAAGGGCATCATATTCATATTCAAATTCAAATTCATATCGTTGCTAGCTCAAATGCTGTTGAAAAAAAAAAAAAAAAAGATGTGTGATGGTACTGCCAACAAATACATGAACGGCAAACCAAAGTGATGCAATAATTCTCTTGATCATAGTCAAACACAAACGCATTCCCAAAATTGGTTGCATAACATATATATATATATATATATATATATATTTTTTTAAGAGCAGCAGAACCCATAAGGTGATTATAATTTACTTTACCTCCAATTTATCTCCTTTTTCAACAATATCAATCTGCAGAATCCAATCCGCTTCAGTCTTCTTCAAATTGCAAACATTCTCCGTAATTTCAATTATTTGATACTCCGAGATCTAAATGAAACCCCACAATCAGATTACTCACCCAGCTTTAGAAATTGGAATTATTAGCTAATAAATATGTTGGAAACGTATATAGGCATATAGATGACAAGATAAAAATACCTTCTTGGGAGCGATCTGAGCTTGTTTGTTGTGAACTTGGTGGTAGAGCTGAGCAGCGAGCTTCTGACAGACCTGGCATTTGATGTAGGGAATGTCTTCCTTTCTAGCACTGCTCTCTGGTTTCTTGGCTCCATGGCACAGCGGCACCATTGCCAAGGCCGCCACCACTACTGAAACTACCACCACTAGTATTGCCTTCCCTTTCGCCATCACTCTACTCACCTCTCTCTCTCTCTCTCTCTCCCCCTCCAACACAAACAAGGGATTCTTATAAACACCAACCCCCCAAAAAAAAAAAAAAAAAAAAAAACTTGTTTCTTTTTCTTCTTCCCCAAAATTCACTTCTTGCTTGGCATTCCAATTATTTCTAGCTCAGATTAATTATTATCCTTTTTCCATGTGGTTACGTGTTTGCTCGCATCTGATTGGTCCAGAGGAGTATTTTTCAGCCAATAAGGTTTTCGTTAACACGTAGTATTACGGTTTTTTGTTTGGCCTTTTCCAAAATTGTAACCATGCGATCCCGGTTCTTCCCATCAGAACCGTCCACTCCGCTTTGACTTCTCGAACTTGTGTGGGACTCACTCACTGCACATAATCATATATTCCATATGTTTTAATTGCATCCAAGCCGTTCATCATGATGACCAAGTAACAACCAAATTTATTATTATAAAATAAAAGTCTCAAAAGAATAGTGTCAGTTCTAGTATCTTTTGAAAAAGAATAAGATGTTGGGTGATAAATTAAGTATGACTTAGACTTCGGTTCAAAAAACAAGCTCTGCATAAGAAGAACATGGAACTACTACATATGTAGTATTCTGAGAATGTCTCAATCATATGAGCTATATATTAATCTCTTTTTTATTACTATTATTATTTTCAACAAGCAACACAATTGCTCCATCAATCCAACTTCACATGCATATAACATATGAATCAACAAACTTATTAGATGATTTGAACAAACGTATGGAATCCTACGTGGTTTTTCATAGTCTTTTCTCTACCCAACGGCTTGGACTAAGCAGGAGTAATTGCGGAATGCAAGAATGCATTACTAATAAAAGATTCAAACAATGGAACATCTAGCTGTCCATGGGAGTCTACAACAATTACGAAAGATATTTTGCATAATGAAGCTTTCTTTTTAATTTGTTTATTTTCCTTTGTTTCTTGTAAGTGGAATAAAGTAGCTGATTGGATGGTCAAACAGAATTTTGAATGATAAATTTCCAAATTTAATTTTACCATATCTCTAGGGTCATATTACTGCTTACACACAGTTATAGCAATCTTCTTCATGATCTGATATGCTTTTTCCAAGTTGCTTTAACTTTGGAAGATTTGATGGATGATGGGTCTGTCATGGGGATCCGTCTTGAGACATGAGTCTATAAGTTTTCACACATTCTTCTAATATTGGTTGAGCCCCATTCACTTGCTTCACGAGATTGGTCTTCAAGTTAGCCTTGCAAGTTCTTCACTTTCATGACCCCATAGTCCATCCTCCAGATTAATTTAATCTTTCCTGCCAAAGCTATACACATCGCTTTTCTCTGTATAAAGTCCAGAAGATGCTAGCTCTAGAGCAACCATACCAAAAGTCCCAAAATATTCCAATATAAACACGGTTTTCACTCCCCGGCATTGGTACTTGCGGCTTGGAATTTAAACAGCTTGGCAGCATAATCTTTTCTTGGTCCAAGTAAATATTATCGATCTTTACGTCTCGATGGATTAGGTCCTGGACAAGCCATGGTGGAGATATGCAACTGCTTTTGCTATTCCAGTAACAATTCTCAACTCGGACTCCAAATCGAATGACTTATTTCCTTCATCATTCTTATCCATATAAAGAGAGAGAGAGAGAGAGAAAGAGAGATTGCCATTTATAGGGAATCCATAGATCAAGATGGGCAACTGTCGAGACGGCAACCTAAGAGCTTCAGAACATTCTTGTGCTTGCTCATCTGCGATGCAACTGCAACTTCACTCGTTATCATGTCTAGAAAAATATTAGAATTTGAATTGCCATTGGAAGAAGAGGTTGCATTTGCATAGAACTTCTTCACCAAAATTTGACGGCCTTCTTTAACTACTCCTTTTTACGTCTTCTAGTCCCAAACCTCAGCTAGCTAGCTTTCTGTTACCATGGAAGTTGTTGATTGCCTTTTGAGGTCTTTTATGGAGTGGAGTAGATTCTACTCGGGTTGCATTTTCCATTGAAGGAAACTATTAGCTGTTCTAACAGAGCAGCTCCATTCTTCAAGAAGCTGTCTTCACTTATCTTTGATTCTGAGGTTGCCAAATTTGTTCCATTGGCTTTTGTGAAGCATGAAAACATATTGGAGATTTGCCTGCTTTTGTTTTTCCTTCTTCAGGAGGAGGAGAATGGAAGGTATCAAAACAAGCACAATTAGACTGTCTTTTTTCCTCTTGAATCCCTCTTGAATATGTGACTTTGAGATCAACACGTTTTGTTGTCGTTTAAAGTTACACATGTGGAATGTGATTTAGATCTTCATGCCTCAATTTTTTTATAAGCATTTCACGCTGATGATAAATATTAAAGAACTAGGCTGAGATATGTTCATCAGTGGTAATGATGCCCCCTAATATTGAGAAAGGTCATAAAGAAGTAGGCTCTAAGCGTTGACTTTGAGAATGGAAGGTATCAAAACAAGCACAATTAGACTTTCTTTTTTCCTCTTGAATCCCTCTTGAATATGTGACTTTGAGATCAACACGTTTTGTTGTCGTTTAAAGTTACACATGTCGAATGTGATTTAGATTTTCATGCCTCAATTTTTTTATAAGCATTTCACGCTGATGATAAATATTAAAGAACTAGGCTGAGATATGTTCATCAGTTGTAATGATGCCCCCTAATATTGAGAAAGGTCATAAAGAAGTAGGCTCTAAGCGTTGACTTTATGACTCCGTTAGTATTGGATCCAAAACCAATTAGCTGTTAGACAATAGTTGAAAGTGAGAAGAGAAAAAGAAGGTTCTGAGATACTGCAGGTTTGATACTCCATCAGTTAAGCTCCACATAGCCAAATTATTTTATGACAATCCAGGTAACAATCCAGAAGGTAAAAATACTAAAAAAGATAAGAATTAAGAAATATATCAAGCTATACCAATATGCAAGAACTATATCAAATCAAAATAATTCCTATAAGATATTTCATGATGTAAAATAGTATATCAATTCTCAAGGGTGTGGAGAAAGAGTAGACCTGAAAATGAAATCTCACTGTTCATCTGTGTAGGTGGCAATCATGAAGCTGTAAAGAATGCTTTAAAATTTGATTTCTATGGTTTTGAAATCAGCTTTCATTTTGGTCATCTTTTGTTGCTATGTCTCATGCAATCTTCATTGCCTAACACCGATCCCTTGCATCAATAATTGAGGTTTGATATGTGTACATCCTCAAGATCAGCCTTAAGTTCGTCTGACATTTTGTGAAACCCACACCTTTATATCTGCATATCTCCAAGACTTCATGAAAAGTAACAAGACACAGACTCCCCAAAAGCCAACTACAAATCCAAGTCCCATACTGTAATAAAATCCTTGGGTTATGAACCCATCTCCATCATCTTGGTCCCCGGCTTCTTTGGTAGGTGCAGAATCAACTGGTTCTTCTCCTGGACACTGATTGTTCAGTGGGGCCCCACAAAGTTGAGGATTGCCCATGTATGCACTGGGGTTAAAGCTCTGTAGTTGAGTGCTTGTAGGAATTTTGCCTGACAAATTGTTGTTTGACAAATCCAGCACACTAAGACGATACAACAAAGAGATGCTTGAAGGAATTTGACCAAAAAGTTGATTGTCTGATAAATCAAGAGCATCTAAAGATGCAAATTGACCAATCTCTGCAGGCACTTGTCCAATTAAGTTGTTTCTTGATAAGTTCAAAGAAACCAACCCAAGGAGTTGAGTGATTTCTTCTGGAATTTCGCCATTCAGCTTATTGCTTGACAGATCAATGCTTCTTACAAGTCCCAAAGTACTTTTATATTCAGACAGCGTTCCTTTCCATACTAATAGTAGTTGGTCATCATAGAACCTGTCAGCATGTCCCTCTGAAGTGTTAAAGCTCCTATAAGAGTGGTCAATGGTTGTACCAGTATCTATACTACCATTTTTTCTCATTGCGGTAAAATTACTGAGGCACTTTGGTAGACTTCCTGAGATATTGTTCACAGAAAAGTCCAGTAGTTGCAGATGTGATAGATGACAAAGATTCGAGGGAATGCTCCCGTAGAAGTGATTGGATTGGAGACTAAGTATAACAAGATTTTGAAGTCTTTCACCAATCCATGTTGGTATTGGTCCTAATAATTTGTTTTCTCCCACGCCAAGAACTATCAATTTTGTGCAGTTATGAACTGATGAAGGTAATTCCCCTATAAAATTGTTGTCTCCTAAATGCAAAGTCATTACCTGAGTCATGGAGCCAATGGAGGGAGGAAT
The DNA here is from genome assembly GCF_031755915.1 of Ziziphus jujuba. NCBI lineage: Eukaryota > Viridiplantae > Streptophyta > Magnoliopsida > Rosales > Rhamnaceae > Ziziphus > Ziziphus jujuba. The sequence continues at coordinate 755,336 of NC_083385.1, forward strand.
CTTCCCTGATAGCTTATTGTGTGCTAAACTAAGAATACCCAATTCTTTGAAATTTGACCAACAATCAGGTAGCTCCCCTGACAGTAGATTGTAGGAGACATCCAGGAGGCTCAAGTATGAATGCTGAGTGATTTCACAAATAGAATTTAGACTTGAAAATTTGTTTCTGGAAAGGTGGAGAGCAGCCACTTCGAATAGAAAAAGCGGAATTGGACCTTCAAGCTGATTTGAGCTCAAATCTATTTCAGGGTAAGCTGCCCACTCTATCAAAGAATTTGCAATTATTCCACTGATTTGGTTGTTGGAAAGATTCATATTGGTGAATTCAGTGGATAAATTCCAAAGCCAGTTCGGAATAGAATCTGAGATTCCAGCACTGGAAATATCAAGATCAGAATAATTCTTTTGGGTTTGAAGCCATTTTGGGAATCGTGGACCCAACTTGCATGAGCTAAGCCATATGGTGTCCAGTTGAAAAGGAGGAATCCAATCAGAATGAATGTTTAAAACTAATGGATTAGAAGTCAAGTCCAAAAGACGAAGCTTTGAGAGTCTTGAAAAATGAGCTTCAGAAATCTCATCATTCAAAGAGTTATCAGCAAGTGACAAAATATTCAACTGTGTTAACTGTCCAATAGTTTCTGACACAGTTCCATTTAACTGATTTGATGAAAGTTGTATACTCCTCAATGATGAAAAATGTGTGAGATCAGGTAATGACCCTGTGATTTGGTTCCGACTTAAATCCAAATACTCTAGAGAATAATGTGAACATCTGCGTGGAACTTGAGCCAGCTTCGGAAGTTCTCCACTAATATTATTATCAGACATGAACAATTCACGTAGGGTGCATATATTCCACACAGATTTTGGAATTTCACCTTCAAGTTGATTTTTTCTAAGATCAAGGTAAACAAGGGCTGTCAAGTTTGAAATGGATCTCGGTACTTCACCTTCAAGTTGATTATAACTTAAGTCGAGTTTTGTAAGGGCAGTCATTTTCCCAAAATCTCCAGGAATGGGGCCCTCTAACTGGACATTGAAGAGGTCGAGTTGAACAAGGCTAAAACTATAGTTGAAAAGCCACTGATACACAGAAACAGAGAGACTATTTGCAGAAAGATCAAGCACAGCAAGAGATTTGGAAGAATTAGCGAGGGAAAGAGATGATGGAACAATATTTGGAAGACTACATCTCTTTAGCTCCAACCTCGTTAGATGAGGAAGCTTATTAACTGTTTGCAGCCAGTCATTAGCTTTGCTCAAGTTTGTATCAGACAGAACAAGTTCTCTTAAAGATGAAAGATGAGAAATCCACCCCAAGTTTCTTACACTGAATGCAGTATTGAAGCTAAGATCAAGAGACTCCAAGCTAGAAAGATTTGCAAGCTGAGGAGGAACTTCTCCGTACATGTAAGTGGAGGAAAGATTGAGATATGTTAATTTGGTAAAGGTGGTAAAGAAACTTGGGATGTGGTTTCCATAAAACTGGTTGAAACTGAGGTCCAAATAATTCAAATACCGCAACTCAACCAATGAAGAAGTGATATTACCTCTGAGAGACCACTGGAATCGTTTTGCTCCAAAAGTTGATGGAGAAAGATCAAGCATGACCACATGCCCAGTTTTGTTGTCACACCCAATTCCAAGCCAATTGCAGCACTCCTTTTTATCTTCTTCACTGCCCCAAGAAGAAAGCAAACTATGACCATCTTCATGAAGTTCCTCTTTAAACTTGAGGAGTGCTCGTCTCTCCTCTTCTATGCACCAGTTTTTTTGTTCTAGATCATCTCCTGAAATGGATCCGAAAGAACCCTCAAAGTAGGGCAGAAGCAGCAAAGAAAACAGTACAAAAGTTCGAGGGGACATTTTTGCTCTTCATTCAACGAAAAGCAAAGACGAGTTTGAAACTGAAAGATTTCGGTTTTTGATGAATTAGGATAAAATAGAGTGATTCAAGGTTCACTCTTTTTTATTTTATTTTTATTTTTTTTTAATAGGGGAGTAGTTGGAGGTAGACATAATTTTTGAAAGGTCACAGTTCAAAAGTCGCATACTACTCAGTCAACTAGAATGAAATATTCAAAGCATTGTAGCCAACCACTTTTCTGGAATGACAAATTCAACTCTTCCAAACTTGAATAAGTTATCGTCGTTGTTTGCTATGTTACAATTATTGACCTTTGTATCCTACACTTACTCGTCACAATAATCTTTTTCTTTTGGAAATTCTATTCACTCGTACTTAAAAAGTAATTTTGGCGCTACTTAAAAGTAATCTTAATGAGGAGAATTAAGCGCTTAGATATTGTTTTGTTTTCAAGCATATGTAAGTAAAGAATAATATATATATATTTTTTTTGTAAAAAAAAAAAAAAAGAAAAAAGAAAAAAAAGAGAGCGAACTATGAATTTGTTTTTCTTTTGTTAAAAAAAGTTGTTTAATTCCAAATAGTATATCATCACCACATCTTGAAACCTATTATCACAATTTACCCAAAAATAAAAAATAAAATTATATGTAGCACAAAGAAAGAAATATATATATATATATATATATATATATGTATATATTTATCAATATAAAAATTAATATTTTGAGCAAGCAGTGATAAAACTAACATAAAATTAAAGCAATGTCTCACAAGTGTGGATGGAGGCTAATTAAATGCTGACGTGGCCAAACGAATTCTCTTGTAGTAAGTAACCGGAGGGTAAGAAAGTGTGAAACCGTTAAACCCTAAACCCATTGCCATCACTTCTGCTGCAGCAGCACTTAAAACTTAGGGATTTTTGACATTGCAAAGCTGCAAGTCAGCGAATTTGATCCCACCGAACAACTGTGTTCGATTAGATTAGCCGCGATGGCTTTGGCTCTTATCGAACGCCCTGGTTCCTCCTCAAACCCATATCCCCTTATCAGCGAAAACTACGAGCTCAAGCTTACCCAATCAATCCGAAGCCTTTTAGCTGAAGTCAGAGAAAAAGGCCATCTACCCACTCATTTTATTGAGGATTTCTATGGACTAATGCAAGCAAGAGCCGACCCACCTCTGGATTCCATCTGGGTCTACGCCGCACTTGTATTTCGTAGCCGCGAAACGCCAAAGACCGAACCTTTGGATGAAATAGCAGCTGCAGAAGACTTGTTTCACCTGGTATCAGCATGCTCGGCACCTTGTGGGTCGTCGAAGAGCATCGCACTGCTTGCTCCTGTGGTGTGCCTGGTTCACAAGGTGGTTGTCCATTTGTGCGGTGGTGGGAAGGACTTGACATTGAACAAGAGAGACAAGAAAGCGATGAAAAAGGTTAAATCTTTGGTGGAAGTGATTCTTGGTTACATAAGTGTATGCTGCGGCAAGGATTTCTCTGATGAGGAGGTTGGTCAGAAATCAATTACGCGTTTTGTGGATTTAGTTCGCCTCTGGATGGATTCAAATGTGGAATTTGAATCTTTCTTACCTCTTGTTAATAGTGAGGTCCGTACAAGGCTTTGTGCGGGAGAATGTGAAGTGGGTTACTTGGCTGGAGTTGTCATTGCGGAGGTGTTCCTGTTGAAACTGTGCTTGAATTTCAGATTTGGAGGTTCAAGGGAGGATTTAGAGAGAGACTTAAGGAGTTGGGCCGTTGGTTCCATAACTGGTTTTTGCAACTTTCACTTTTTCGGTTAGTATTCTTTATCCTCACTCATGGTATGATAAATTTACCATCCTTTTAATTCTGCAATTGTTATAATTTGTTCGCAAAGACGAACTTTCTATTTCGCTTATACAAGTTTCTAAATTAGCTGGATTTATTGTGTCTTAAAGGACATTGTACTTTTGTTGTAATGTCGTTTCTTCTAACTTCATATCCAATGTGCTTGCATTCTGATTGAACCAACCAGGGATCCTTCTGAGAATGCTGCTGGAGAAGACTTTGCCGCTTGCCTTAATATTGGTCGGTATCCTACTCTTTTAGTTTTTTGTACACGTGCCTGCCTTTTTTTTTTTTCTTTTTTTTTTTTGTTGTGGTAATCGTGCTTCCTAATAATTTCTTTGTTTCCCCTTAGATAGGTTTATCTTAATTGTTAAAATTGGTCCTTGATGCTTCAGCAGTCATTTACATGGAATATAAGGTTTCTAGATGCATAGTTGATAGTTTATTCAGCTGACTCTTATAATTAACAATGAGTAAGCATCGTTATTTTGGTTTTATGCAGAGCTGTGAAGATGAAATTTTATTGAGGAAGGTTATTTATGATGCCATCATACTTTGTGAGTACCCTTTTGTTAACCCTGAGAGAGCCATCCACCTGAATGTTGACCGCATGAGAAGTCTTGACATGACAAGATTGATTGTTACACATGAGGCCATGGAGTATCTTAGGTATGAAATAATTAAAAAAAATGGTTGCATTACATTTAGAAGAGTAAAATAGACGTTTTAGCTGTTTTGACTTATGGGACAACTTATTGGAAATTTCATCATCTTGTAAAGGGAACATGGAGATCAGAGGAGATCTATCTCTTACGCAAATGCCTTCTCCAATTCACATTTACCTACACAGATTATTGAATGGTTCAAAAAGGCGGAAACTGCAAGTAAATTGAGTAGATCTTCTCCTAAAGCTCTTATAAGTAAGTAGCTATTCTGACTTGCGTTATTGGTAGATCACTTGAAAAAAAAAAAAAAAAAAAGGACATCATATGGACAATGACTAATCATTCATCTAATGTCAATGTCATTCTCCAGAGTGGCTTTTTGACCTTGAGCATCAAGGGGTAAGAGTATTTGATGATAGTGACTTGAAGTATCGTGCCAAATCAATTTGTGATACATCCAAAACAGACTTTGAGCAACCAGCACATGAGTTGGAGAGCGAGAAATTGGGAGATGATCTTCTATTTTGGGTAGATAACAAGCGTGAGAAGGAAGATACAGATGAGGAGGTTGAAAAGGCAAACGAATCCATGAATGCTGCATTTATTGCTGCCTCCCACAACATGAAGCCAATGGACAAAGTGGGAAGAAAACGGAAAGAAGAGACAGGTGCTGAAATGAAAAAGAAAATAAAGTTGATCGACTTAAATGGGAGTTTGCCACTGGTGACTTCTGATGACCATAGCAGCAGCGGAAGCGAGGTCGACAATCCACTCTCTGATGAGGATACTGAGTAGAAGGAAACAGACGCTTATTCATAACAAATTATCATTTTTTTATAATTATTTTCTTTTATTTCTGTTGGCTTTGTCAATATTATTTAGTTTTTAATGACAACTTGTATTAATGCAACGAGAGTTATTTTTATGAGGATGTCAGTATTCTGATTTAAACAAAAATTTAGTCCAAATATCGGTTCAAGAAAAAAAATACATATATGAAAATATTGAAGGTTTCTTGTACCCAAGGAAACAATAGAACTATAAATTAAAAGTATTTTAATTGTAATTATATAATTTTATTTAGTAATGATTTGTTTCCGATTTAATTTTCTTATTTTAATTAGCATACTATTTAATTACCAATCTCAAATAGTCAAATAAAATATTTCATTCTTTATTTGTTTCAATACAAATGTATTTTTAAATTTTTTATGGAATATACAAATACAAATAATCATTAAAAGTAAAAATCAGCCATCTACTTCCCCTAAAAAAACGTTATTATAATAATTATATCCAACACTCTTTTTAAGAAAAAAAAGTAAAGCGACAAGGACGGGGTTCATCTCCATTATTGATTGCTCGTCACCATAAATAAAATCAGTCTCTTTTAGAATTTACAGAGAGCTCAAATATTTCGTTTATGACTGACTACAAATGAATGAATGCAGGCTCCTTCCTATATATATTATATTTATACATCCCTCTTAAAATTCTTTACCTTCTTTATCTACAACCCCTCCAACCCCTTCTAATCTTTGAAAAAATAATTAAAGAAATGATGATACACAAAAAAGAGAGAGAAAAAAAAAATTTTGATCCACTTATGATTTCATAGAAGTTTATAGCAATTCCACTTTCTGCATATGTTCCTTCTTAAACTTCAAGTGACACTCTTGTTTTGATGGGTTTGAGCTTCAACCCCATGCTTTCTGGAGAGAGGAGCTCAGGGGAGATGCAAGATGGGCTGAGTGGGCTCCTTGGGCTGTCACTGAACTGGCACGGCCTATACAATCCATAATTCATGAAGAAGTACTCAATTGGTATCAGCATTGCATGTGGTTGTTCCTCTGTGACCATTGATCCACAAGCATGGACCTGAAACAACCAACCAAACCCCGTCATCATATTCATACCTCTATTAAAACATCAAACACCACCACGTTTACCAATTCATTCACAGCAATCAACATACCTCTACTAACGCACAGTATCGCTCATCTAATTTTGAGGTCATATAGATAGCTTCAGAATGGAAAGGAGAGCTATCCCCAACAAATATAAGGGTGCGACATTTTAGCCTCTTCAATCCTTCACTGATGTCAGGTCTCCTGCGAGTTCACAAGATGAGTTTGAGCATACCAAAACCAAAAACCAGACCAGCAACTTAACACAATGTCTACCTATTAATTGTTCGAAGAAACCGCAAAACATTTATGCTCTGCCTCTCTTCCAGCAACTGGAGAAACAAATGTATACCAAACAACAATTGTCCATTAAAATCCATTGTTTGCAAAAACGAGTGTGTCTTTATACGTGTTTATATCCACACACACACACACACACAAAAAAAAAAAAAAAAAGAGGCAGAGACAGAGAGATAAAAAAATCAGATTCCAACAAACATGCAGTTCAGTTTTAAAGGTAATTATGATTAGCTCAAGCACTGACTTTTCTGCATGCTTGAACTATATCCGACTCCTGAATTTCTGGACTACCACGAACCTCCTGATAAGAAATAACATACTCATTAGTAAACCTAGAGAAAGGAGGATGAATATTTAGCAATGAAAAAGGATATATCAAGACCTTGCTGAAGTACCGCTGAAGCAAACAATCTTTTAGCAAACCACACATGCCATAGTAATATAGTAAATTAGACATCACCTGCATATAAGAAGTATCATCGTATTAAAATTTATGAACATTTGTATGAAAGAATAACAACCAAGATTAGGAAGAAACCTTATTGTAAAACCATTCAGTCCAAGAGGGAGCTTTGCATAGAGGGGATACAAGTATCAAGCCAAGAACACGTTCCCTATATTTCATCTGCAATATGAACATGTTAATCAATAAACTGCTTAGAAGTCACTTTAGAACATGGATTTAACTAATCAAACGTTAACCTACAGCAAAAAGGGTAAGGATATAGGCACCCGCTGTTACCCCCATGCACATAACTGCACCAAGCCTGAAGAAGAAGATACCCATTCAATCAGAAAGAAATTTATAGGTATACAGTATACTGACCATGAAAATGTCGACAAAAGATGATTAGCTCAAAATGGAAAAGTAAGAAATAAAAAATTCCCCGCCCACATCTTGTTTCAGTAACAAACAGAAGTCACAAGCAAAATAAGAATTATCACCTTTTTATTGACAAAATCATCAACAAAAAGAATTCAAAACTATTGAAAAGCAAAAATAGAACATAATATCAATTACCCAAAGAAGTCAAGAACCTCATTGATCTGGTCTGCTAAGTCATCAACAGAAGGCACAGGATCATCGGAACAAATTGAAGCAGCTCCCAACTGCAAGAACTCTTGTGGAAGTGCCAAAGGAGGAACTATGTTATTACCAATATTCAGGCATGCAACATGTTCATTCAATTGAAACACCCTTGTAATAAGGTAGCCAAGTCAGATAAGTGTACTCAAAACAAATTACAGACCTCATGGCCAGGAGGGCTGATATGGTATATGCAGAAATTGTGGAGCAGCAAAGAAGCTGCTTCTGGACAAAAAAATAATCCCTGAAAACATGACATATCTGCAAGATAGAACAATTAGAAACAAAAATTTTTGTAAGATTGCCAGAAAAGATTAGAAATAAATTAAAATCACATAAACATATTAGTGAACTTATCAAGGCCAAGGAGATTAAGCATTCACACTCACGGTTTAGAGCTAAATCAGGATAAGTAATAAGTGCTGGCTTGTCTTGGTCTCCATAGACGATAACAGAGACAGAACCACAGCCAGTTGGAATTAGATGTTCCTGAGGAATGGCAACTTTGGATGAGCAATAGAAGAAGAACAAAAGAAAAGTATGCACAAAAACTAACATGTACGTCTAATGCCCAATTTATTATCAAACGAATACATTTTAAAATTGCTCCTTTTCTGAAAAGCACATTTTGATTCTTCTGTATTAGGATAATTTGTTCACGATCCTAGTCTTTGATTATGAAAGACTCGCTAGAATATACTTAATTAGATAAATCTATATAGCCTCCAAAATCTTATCTAGATTTATTGCTTTGGCGCTTCCCATGCACACTTAGCCAAGCAACTAAAATGAATTGGGTATCACATGTTAATATAAATTTCAGAAAAGAAAGAATAATAAAATTAATTCTGAAGTTTGAAATTAATTTTCAATTTCCAAACTTTTACGAAAAGAGAGAAAAAGGAAAAAGAGACAGAGTTATAACATGAAAAGAAGCATGGAATCTCATATAGTTACAGAAGACATTGACATTATACTGATCAGATGACCAACAGAAACAATAAAGTAAACGATAAGATTGAATAACAGGTAGTCCGTGCAATATAACAAAAAGATAAGAAAATAAATGAAGAAAGGTATAACTTCAACTTTCTCCGTGGACAGTAGTGAAACTCTAAATAGATCCATTGAAGGATCCAATTTATTGCCTGCTTACAAGACTAACACACAAAGGAAAGAATCAGAGAAGAAGCAAGAAAAAAAAGAAAAAACCTTTCAGCACGAAAGCAACAAAGTGAACGAAAGCAAACCTAGCGTCTCCGTGTATCAATCCAAACCAAATATCAAAAAGACTAAATAAAGGATCTAAATATTACACTTAATACTACTAAGCCGAGACGATGAAACTTTTGCATTCAAACTCTCCAGGGAAAAAAAAAAAAAAAAAAAATCCATAGAAGGAGATTGTAAGAATAATGATATAAGCGAGAGTAGGAGCCCTTAAAGTCAAAGGAAAGCTAGGCTTTCTACACAATGCTAACAAATGGAGAAAGAGGCACACTGGCGAATAAGGCACCTATAGATCTATCGTTACCACTTCCGAATCTCTAGTATCCCAAACGTAAAAGTTGACAAAACCCAAATCAAGAAACATTAAAAAACGTGGATGGTTCTTGAATTTTTTTCCTTTTTTTTTTTTTTTAAATTTCCAGAGTAGGGAAATTCCCAACCCGCGACCCACCAAAACGGTTATTCCATAGTCCCCAATAACAACAACAAAAAGAAGGGAGACATAAAAAATGAGTCTTTCAAATTTCATTTCCTTTATATTACCAGAAACAAAACGAAGCATAATAAACAATCAAGAGAGAAATTAGAGACCTACAAAGCAAAATCTAAATACTCTGCAACTTTCAAAATCAATTATCGGAGCCAACACAACAGAAGAGCTTCAAAATGATTACTTTCAAAGCCCCCACTTCGCAAACCGAAACCATAACAAAAAAATAATAATAATAATAATAATAATAATCCAACCTTTCCACCAAGATAGATCTTTTCCACGTCGATGGAAACGGAATCGCTAGACTCTGCCATGGCCGTAGCTCTCTATGTCCCTGAAGCCCCCAACACAAAAGCGGCTTCGTCGCTCTCTCTCTCTCTCTCTAGAACTCTCTCTGTTTCTGTATCTTTCTCTCTCCACTAAATTTGTAGGCCTTTTGGTTTCGGTGGCTTATATACGAAGCGAATCTCTCTCCCTCTCTCCAAACCGAAAGGGAAAACCTGGTTTTTCAAAAAAATATAAATAACCAGCGGTTAACCACCACCGACGCTATCACACACATCCGTACCAACTATTACCCCCAAAGGTCAAAATATTTTTTAACCGCGGTCAAATCCCGCCAACTGCATGATACGACGCCGCTTGCAGAGCCAGATGTTAGCTTCTGGTGACTTGTTTGAGAGTGTGGATTTGTCTTTTTGACTGGTGAGAATGGTGAGTGGCACTGGCATGGCCCTTTAATCATTTGGGTTTGACTAAAAGTGTATTTTGGTGTCTTAGTGATGTGTACGTCTGTCATTGGATGCTCTTCTTGCGGGTCCCATCGACCCAAGTGGGCCATTGTCTTTTTGTCCATTTATTTATAGAGAGATTGAATTGACGTGTATTTTTTGGGGGCCTTAGAAGTAACAAAAAATTGTGTGGGTTGCTTGCCTTTCATTTGACTCAAATCATTAATCATATGCCTTCTTAATCATGCTCTTTCTTTTGGAAACCCTTTTTGTGTTCTCTCTCTCACATTTTTGTTGTTCTTGTTGTGGGGTTTTATATAAAAGAATGAAAAGAAAGAACTTGTGATGCATTTTGAGTCTCCCTTCCACATCTTAACCAAACCCAAGGAATGATACGATTAATCAAAAGGTTTAAAATTTTTCATTTTTATGTCGATTGAAATTGAATTTTCATTATTGTAGTGGATTAAATATTTATTAATTTAATTTACAACCAAACTGCTACTACTATATTCATAAGTAACACAGTAGATGATTATAAAATTCCTCCAAAGAATACTTTGATTGCAATCAAAATTCATGAAAATGACTATTTAATTATTTTCTTTAAAATAGGTTGAAACATCTCATCATAAATGGAGATCAATCAACTTTATTAATGCAGTCCTTTTTGATACAACATTAAAATAAAAAAAATAAAAAAAATAAAAACACATGCCCTACTCTAGATGCTAGATGCATTGCATTAAAATAGAATTAAGACCCATTTTAAATAAGACCTACTTTAAAAACGACATCAAACCCATTGATGATGAAAATGATGATGGTGATGATGATAAGCACTTTATGTATTCATCCAGCTAATAATGGCTAATGTTGTTTTGCCACTTAAGTGTATACGTCATAAAAATGAATTGGAAATTCATTAAACTAATAGGACAAGTTACATATGATATAGAGATAGTTGAAGGTGTTTTGGCCTGCCCTTTACAGTTTTTAAGTTACAAATGCCAACGACTAGATTCCAATGACTTAATTTAATGGTACTACCAAACCTTCCTATCTTTTTGTTCATTTATTTTAGGCAAAAATATAGCGGTGGTAGGTGGTGGGGAGGGACTGAAAATCGAATCAAATGCGTTGAAAACTGAAGTTCGCTTGTGTGAGAACTCATATCATCATAATCATATAGCAATTACATGCTTCAGCTAAACCTATATATCCAGCATTTACCTTATTATAGCAATATAAAACATTAGAGTTTTGAGTTTTACCGTTTATTTATTTGAATAATTATATTATAATAATTCAACCCCACAACTTATCCTAACAAAAATTCATTCTTTTTCTTTTTTCTTTTTTGTTTTTTTGGTAATAAATATTCATCCTTCTTTCCTTTGTTCCTTTCAAACCAAAATTTTCATATTTCAAAAATGGTCAAAACTTATACTACCGTGTTTCAATGGGTTATAATCTAATTTTCGTCCAAAAAAATAAAATAAAAATTGGCATTTGAGGTTTTTACCTTCCACTTATGCGTGCATGATGGAGGAGCAAAGCTGACGTGTCTGCCGCGGTCAAGTCGTCAAACACTTATTCCGGGATTGAAATCCATACGCAAAGGGATGCTGCATTCTGTCTCGGTCTCAGATACTGCTTTCTGGGGTGGGTCTCGGCCTCCGCGAAACCGACATCGGCGATCATAAATGGCGGGAATAGTGGTGATATTTGACTTCGACCGGACGATTATCGACGGCGACAGCGATAAATGGGTGGTCACAGAGATGGGTCTCACCCAGCTGTTCAGCGACCTTCGCTCTACTGTGCCTTGGAACTCACTCATGGTTTCTTTCTGTTCTGTTTTTCATCTTGTTGTTTTTCCCATTTGTTAATTCTTATAATATTGATTGCAATGGTGTCCCTTTTATGATTTATTTCTCGAACCAAAAAAAAAGTTCCCAATTTCAATTTCCATTCTTTCCATGGGAAGTAAAAGATTATAGAATCTAAAGTTACAGATTCTGGATTGGAAAGAATAGATTTTGATTTTGATTCTGAATGTAGAGCTTGACTGCGTGAGTTAGAGAATGTCTGGTTGTTGCTTATTGGTGGCTTGTTTGTTAATGAATAGTGCAATTGTTAAACCCTTATTAGGATAGAATGATGATGGAGCTCCACTCCCAAGGGAAAACATCCTCAGACATTGCTGGGTGCTTGAAAAGGGCTTTTATACATCCACAAATCATTTCAGCTATTAAAGCAGCCCATGCGTTTGGGTATAAATTTTTTGGGCTCTCTTAGTTTGTGGTCATTTGCTCATTGCTTGTCTTGTTGATTTGGTGAACTGCTGAGTACTGACCAAAGGTCTGTTTGTTTATGGCATAAATTTGGCCATTTCAGATGTGACCTCAGGATAATTAGTGATGCAAATCAGTTTTTTATTGAGACGATCTTGGAACAGCATGGTGTTTTGGGATGCTTCTCACATATCTGCACAAACCCAAGCTTTGTAGATGGACGAGGGAGGATTAGGATCTTGCCTTATCATGATTTGAGTTTGCCTTCTCACGGCTGCAATTTATGCCCTTCAAATTTGTGCAAGGTATATTTATCTTCTCTTATGCCCAGATTTTTAAATTATACACTATTTTATTATTATACAATCGTACCGTATGTTTATCTCTAGCCATATTTGTATCATTATTTCTTTCCATTTTTTTGAGTGTCAAGTATTCCATTTGGTTAGATTTGAAGCTTCTTGTTAGATAGAAGAAAAACTCATTGATATCCGTTCACTCAAAAGCTAGAGAATTTCATGGGGAGGGATCGATTTTGTAAGCAATTGCAGAAAACATAAGTTTCTAAGATATTGTCAATTAAAAGGTTCACTATTAAGTTTGAAGTTTATTAACTTAGCATGGCACAACAGAATACTTCTTCAACCTGAAGTCCTGTTTCCAAATTTGTAGTTGTAGTTTGGGAAACTGCTAAAAGAAAAACGGAAATTTTATTTCTCCTCCCAACTCAGTATCTTTCTTCAATGTAAAAGTGATGTTGTTGTAAATTGTAATTATGGTTTTGACCATATATAGGGTCTGGTGATTGACCAAATCCAAGCTTGTGCTTCTGAAAGTGGGACTGGGAGAAGAATTATCTACCTGGGAGATGGGAATGGTGATTTCTGCCCAACTCTGAGGCTTGAAAAGGGAGACTATATCATGCCAAGGAAGAATTTCCCTCTATGGAATCGCATTCACGGCAACCGAAGACTTATCAAGGCTGAAATCCATGAATGGAGCAATGGTGAGGAGCTTGAGAAGGTTCTTCATCACCTCATTAACACAATATCTACTGAAGAAGTCAGTTGCAGCAGCTCCGGTCAGCTTCAGACGGGGTCCCAAGAAGCAGCACCTCAATCTCTCCTTGTTCCCTACTAAGCACTTGCAAAGCCATTACCAAAAAGGAAAAAAAAAAAAAAAAAAAAAAAGGCACTGGCAAAGCAAACCAATAAAAACAATCCCGTGATTTAGGATTTGATTATGAAATATGAATCATCACAACTAGTATGAATTGAACTAGTTTTTATTTCTACATTGTTTTAGTGAGTTTGGATACATTTTTCTAGGAAGACTAACATGATGCTATCCGGATTATAAATATATATATATATATATATACACGAATAGATTTTCTGATGAGGAGATTTTTGGAAAAATCTCATATAAAGCTTTATATATATATATATATATATATTACTTTCAAATCATGTGTTGTTTCAACATTACCTTAAAGAGAAAGGCGTTATTTCCATTATTAAGTCATGCCCGTTCTTCTAATCAATTACCTGATCTGCATATTATTATTCCATGGTCATGTGGTGGTTGCTCTCTGTTAGGGAAATAAACATTAATTGATCGAGTTATTTCTTTATAATTTCTTTTTTATCATCTTATTTTATCCGAATGAGGATGACACTCAAATCTTTGTTGAATTTTACGGGTATTACCATGAAAACAAGATCAACAAATGATGTATATAATACATTACTTAATTGGCCATAATCATCTCTATGGTACTTTTCAATATAGTTATTATTTTGATAGCCATGTTTTTTTTTTTTTTTTTTTTCCAAATTATGGCCAATTGATAAAAAATTTAGATGTGACAACCATTTTTATGAGTCAACGCACTTATGTTTATATGATTATTGCAAAGGCCTAGAGTTGCTGACTAATAAGAGTATGGACATGTGGATTTCCATCTATTTCAATCTCCAGTATTAAAAATAAATTAAAATCTTGTTAGACCAAAACTGGTGACCAATCTTTCAAATTTGGACAGCGACAATGTCCAGTAACTGGCGGATGGAGGAGTGGTCAAAAAATTACAACCCGTTCCCAGTTTACTATTGCCTTGACGCATGTGCTGTAATTATACCTTTTTGTCTAATGTGAGTGTCGGACAAAGTTGATGGCTCCGATTGTGTGTTGTAGTGAATAAAATAGAATTGGAAGTAGCAGCACAAAATCTCAACAGCCAATAATGATTTTTCTTACGCGAAAGAAAAAGGACGATGAGAAGACAGAGAAGGGACAGCTCTGACTTGTCAGCTGTCCCAAACATATAAAATCCACAACTTTGAATTATTCCTTCTCTCGGAAACGTTTCGATTCTTCTTTCCCCAAATTCTGTTCTCCAACTTCCTAACTGATAATTTACGGAAAACATAAACTAGATCAGTTCTTATTTTTCTGGGTAGATACTTTCCAACTGATTCTTGTACACGAGCAACTCTTTCTATCTCTCTCTCTCTCTCTCTCTCGCCCCTTTTCTACTCTAAAGTCTCCCTTCGCATTTCAATGGCGAAAAAGAGAGAGGAAAGAGAGATGGGCATGTTCTTGGATGGGGTAATAGAGGCCATGCCGTTGTTTGCCAAGGAGCTGGTGGCCGGTGGTGTGGCTGGTGGGTTCGCAAAGACAGTCGTTGCACCCCTCGAGCGCGTTAAGATTTTGTTTCAGGTAAAAAGGATAGACCATGATTCTCTCTTAGCATTCACCTCAATACTGATTCTTGGTTTTGTTTTCTGCCATGCTTGGATTGCTCAATATATTTTTGACTTGTTGTGTTTCTTGATCTTTTCGATTTCTTTAATGGGTATTTTTGGGAAACTGATTCTGATTTGGAATGACTGTTTGCGGGTTGAGGTCTAATTGAGACTGGGATGGCTCTGGAAATTATGTTTGCTGGGTTTGTTTGTTTGTTTGTTTTAAGCACTTTTGTGACTACTTCTATTATTTGCTTTTAAGTTGGCTGCTTCGCACTGCCATTGGAAACGAAATTGTATGTTGGGTTGTATCTACCACTACCACTAAGTAGAGGGTTCATAAAGACAACTTATTATGCTCACTTTTCAGACCAGAAGAGCAGAATTTCACAGCATAGGGCTGCTTGGATCGTTTAAAAAAATTGCTAAGACTGAAGGGCCTATAGGCTTCTACAGGTGGATCATTGAGTCAAAACCATTCTTTATGAATCTTGGTTTCCGAATTTCGGTCAATTATATATAATTTTTTGGGGCTTGGTGTACAGAGGAAATGGAGCTAGTGTTGCAAGAATTGTGCCCTATGCGGCTCTGCATTACATGGCCTATGAACAATACCGTAGATGGATTATCCTGACCTTTCCTGATGTGTGGAGGGGTCCTGTACTTGATCTTGTGGCTGGGTCTTTTGCTGGAGGAACTGCCGTGCTTTTCACTTATCCTCTTGATTTAGTTCGGACTAAGCTGGCTTATCAGGTAAATAATAGGGAAAAAAAAGTGTTAATCTGTTAATCCATTCATTCTCTTTACCTTAATTCTAAAGAACATTTATAAGCTGGAGATGTATGTCTAGATGATTCGTCTTCACTCTCTAGCTTGACTGACATTTGTATGAGTTTTACTTTTTCATGTTTCATTCTCTTAAAGTATTATCATATAGTTTTAGAGTAGTTGATGCCAATATGACCAAACTACTAAAAGCTTGAGTCATCAATAAACAAGAACAACAAATGGAAATTATAAAAAGAATGTTAAATGTTGTGGATTCTGTTGCTCTTTATGCTTCCATGAGGATGTGGATTGAGATGCATTGGTTACTACAGGTGGTTGGTTCTACAAAATTGAATGTTCAAGGCTTAATGAATAATGAACAAGTTTATAAGGGAATTCGTGATTGTTTCTCAAAAACTTACAAAGAGGCTGGGCTCAGAGGTCTCTACCGTGGTGTAGGTATGAACTTCAAAGCTGCTGCTTTATCATAACTACTATCTCTGTGTGTGTGTGTGTGTGTGTGTGTGTGAGAGAGAGAGAGAGAGAGAGAGAGAGAGAGAGAGAGAGAGAGAGAGAGATTTGCTGACAACCTTGGGAATATTTGCTATCTAAAACATGGGCATTATTTTCAGCTCCTTCCCTCTATGGAATCTTCCCATATTCTGGTTTGAAGTTTTACTTCTACGAGGAGATGAAACGCCATGTCCCTCAGGAGCACAAGAAAAATATTATGGTGAAACTTGTTTGTGGATCTGTTGCTGGTTTACTGGGTCAGACCTTTACATACCCTCTTGATGTTGTCAGGCGGCAAATGCAGGTAATTTACTTTCATATATATATATATATATTTTTTTTTTTTTTTTGGGTAAACATGCAGGTGATCAACTTGAAGGGTCCTCAAACTATTTTTTTTGAATGTTGGATATTGTGAACAATAATGATAGCCATGTTAATAGGTTGAAAGACTCTTGGCATCAAACAGTGCAGAAGTGAAAGGAACAATGGAAACCCTTGTTAATATTGCTCAAAAGCAGGGATGGAAACAATTATTTTCAGGCCTTAGCATCAATTATTTGAAGGTGATAAAACCAAACATCTTGTTTATGGCACATATCTTAGACCTTTCCTCCATTGTTGGTAAATCCAATATTGTAATGTCTTAATTCAGGTTGTACCATCTGTGGCAATCGGCTTCACAGTTTATGATGTCATGAAGGCATGCCTGAGAGTTCCATCCAGGGACGAAGCTGTGATAGAAGTGGTGGCCACCAAAAGAAATACTCAACCATCTTCCCTTCAGTCATAATAACATTTTTTCTTTCCAATTCTTGCTTTGATGGGAGCTTTGCCTCAGCTTCAGAATTGTTATTCTATGTTGACTCATTGTCAACATTAATTTGTACATTCTATTTTTACAAGCTGTGTAATAGCACCGTACGTAGATTGCATTCATTCTTGCTTCTACATACACCATTACAAGTTTTAGTTTTATAGATTAAGGTAGCAAAACCAACTGGCTAGATTACCTCAATAAGGTCTGCATAAAGAAGGATGTCATATCTCTGTCTATGAAGAGAGGACTGGCAGGATGTACATAGAGGTGTAAAACCAATAAAGAATTTTGTCCACGCCATTATGCTATGGATGCATAATAAATTCTGTTCTAACATATGAGAAAACAATGTTGATTTCCAAATATTTTTTCATAGTTTGTTCAATGAAGGATCTGGCAAATTGGCATTATTTCATCCGATCAAGATATATTCTCTTATTTCTTTTCTCCTCATTTTCATATAAACATTATATGCAGCGAACTGGAAGATGTATCAGTGCTTTTAAGAGCTTGCACCTCAATTAACATCCATCTCAAATTACCACATCGATGACTTCAAATACAGAGCATAGAAGCAAATGAAATGGTATATAATACCATATCGTGCTATTATATTATTAAAGAAGAAACTCACCGTTGCTTCTTTGCATCTTGTGTATAATACACAATTAGGAAATTTTTATATTAAATAGGTAATGATTAAGTACAAGAATGATTTACAACTCAAGAAATTCATAACTTACAAAAGTTAAGCTCCAACAAAAACTTTCCTGTTGCAGAATTAAACATTCCATGGAACTTCAATTGACTATTGATACACACCCTCGATGGCAGCTCTATTCACAGTGTCAATGCCTTTACCAGTAATCACCGCAGGAACATTTGCCATCCTTGAAATGATGGAATCTCTTGTTATCCCTAACAATCAGCTCCCTCCCGACAATTTTGGACATAATTTTGATTGCGTTATGGCAGTCACCGCAGATTCGAAGATTCTTCATAATCCTAAGAGTTGTCCTTGGTGGAGTACTGATCAGACCATAAGCAATTGCCAAACGCTCACTATGATATTGCAAGGCCTGCTCTTTTGCCTCTTGATCAATGTCGTGAAGAACATATCTCGTATCAGGCACATAACCAGCCTCCCTCATCTGCCCATTCAAGCCTTTCAGTTTCTCATATGTCTCTCCCTTGTAAGGGTCCGTACACCTATATGGGCACACCATATTCTTCTCCTCTAGCATGTTAGTTGCAGAATGCTTCTTCCTCGAGGGCAAAGGGATTTTGTCAGCAACAACCTTAGAAGGATCAAGATAAACCAACAACTCCTCCACACGATCTTCGAGTTCCATATCTCCATGAATTCGTGCGAAGTTCCGGAGAGCTTCCAAAACTTCCACCGTGGGCTCAAATGGCATTTTCTCAATGAACTCCTCTGCTTCATTCAAATGACCAGACTTTCCCAGGACATCAACAACCCCTAAATAATGCTCAATCCCAGGCACAATTCCATACTCATCCTTCATGGCTGCAAAGTGTATCAACCCTTCTTCCACAGCTTCTGCACTAGCACATGCTGATAGGACCACCAAAAAAGTATCCTCATCAGGTTGCAATCCTACCTTTTTCATCTGTTCAAACAACAGAAGGCCATCATCTCCACGTCCATTCACTGCATAACCGTTGATCATCAAATGCCACGTACGTATATTCCGTTCACGCATTCTATCAAACAGCTTGCGTGCATCTTTCATACTCCCGCAATTACCATACATTTGAATCAAACTATTTTTCAATTCTAAATCCCCAGCAAATGGCGATCGTTTCAAGAACTCGTGGACCCTTTTCCCCAATTCTAGCGAATCAGAATCCCCGCAGGAATTGAGCAGCGCACAAAAAACGCGGTAATCAGCAGAGATTCCTTGAGCCATATAGTCGACCGCCTCCTGGACCTTACCGTCCAGGCACAAATCCATCAAATCAATATTTGGTGGATCACTGCGCAATGGTTCGTTCTGATTGCTCAACTGGTAATCATTCAATCTGGGTTCATTGGGCCGCTGGTACTGATTCTTCTTGTCCCTGTGTAAAGGTTGGGTCTTGTGCCGAGAACCGGAGCTTTCGCGGCGAGAAGCACCACCATGACGGCGATGGAGTCTTGGGTTGTTGGCATTGGGAACAGCATAGGTGCATAGTGTTTTGGATGGGGCGTGAAGAGAAGAAGAGGAAGGCGGGGTTATGAGGGCGAGAGAATAAGTGGGATTGAGAGAGAGCTGAGGATTAGAGTTGAAGCGGGAGGAGATTATGGAGTTTGAAGTTGGGTGAAGAGATGGCAAAGAAGCCATTGGGGAGCTGGTGGGACTGCTAAACACACACTCACCCACTCACATTCACAGTATCACACACTACTCCTCTGGCTGCTGTGTAGATGTTGTGTTGCTGCTATTTCCCTGTGTAAAAGGGCAAAGGTGATTAATGAATACATTGCTCCAAAGTCCAGATCCCAATTCGGAGCCAACGACGTCGTTTGAATTCCGATGTTAAAATTGTATTTTGCGCCCTTGCTAATAAATTACTTTGCATCTTTCAAAACGAGCACCATGAGCCTCGTCGACACCATGTTTGGATTGGAAGGAAGAAAAGTAGTAGTAATAATAATAATAATATTATTATTATTATTATAATTATTATTATTTAGATGCTAGATTTTGATAATGAGGCAACTCTAGAGTATACTAACAGAATAAAAATATAGGTTTTTTTTAGCAAATAAATAAGAATATAGATTTTAAAGAAGGAAGAAGAAATATAGAAATTCATATTTTGTATAGAAAACTAAAAATATTATTGATTTTCTAATGATCTAAAATAAAGGAAAACTTCTCTTTATAAAAACTAAAGAAGAGAAAAACGACAAACCAAACTAAAGCAGATGAATTTGCTTTTAAAACTTATACATGCAGCACTAAGCAGAAGAGTCTGTTTTTACAACTTATACACACAATGCTAAGTAGAAGAATCTACTTTAACAACCCATACACAAAGTGCTAAGAAGAGGAATTTGCTTTATGCATAGATATATAAACATTTGTACAAAAGGATAGGAACTATCTTATCCTAAGTTATTTTGTGATGGAGACGAGTTGTAATTGGTGTAATCTTTAGAGTCGATGGAGGATTCATATAGATTGGTCTACCAAGGGATGGTAGGTAACTTTTGCATCTGAGGGAGTAGGTCTTCTCTATATCTATGAGGATGAGTCACTTAGATCTGTTCATGTTCATATAGGTCTTGAGAATCTTAGATAGCATATAAAAAATCTTGTTCCATGGATATCTCTATTGGTATAAGATCTGGTTATGGAATTGTCAGAAGACTTTGAATCCTTGGAATAGCTCTTTCATCTATGTCATCAGCTTGTGTGGTGATTATATCATCATAAGAAGGAGGATCATAGTTGTTAAGTTCGCAAGCAAACTTAACTAATGCTGCTTTGATTGTAAATGAAGGTGTTTCAAAAGTTATGATCGATTCAAAGGTGATATTTTGAGACCAAAATAGGTTGGGCAATGTGGTTATATAAATATGGTATGTTTATCATGAAAATAAACGTGACTTTTTTAGCATCTTTTGTAGACATTTTTCAAATATTATTTTCTTTTAATATCTTTTTGACCTGTTTTATTCATCAAGAAAAAAGTTGGAATCATTCTAGAAAGTTTTAAACTAGGAAGTTAGCCTTAGAGTCATCTTATAGATGTTTAAAGAGATTAATAAGGTTGAAGAACATATGTGAAGTCCCACATCGATTGAAAAAAAAAAATGAAGCAAGTCTTATAAGCTGGTGTGAATACCTTTCCCGTACGACGCATTTTGACAAAACCTTGAAGGCTGAGTTATAAGAAGATTCTCATGCCCAAAAAGGACAATATCCGAGGCGGGTGGTCTGAGCTGTTACAGATGGTATCAGAGCCAATACCCGGATCGGTGTGCCAGCGAGGACCCTGGGCCCCAAGGGGGGAGGATTGTGAAGTCCCACATCCCTTGGAAAGGGGAACGAAGCACGCCTTATAAGGTGGTGTGGATACCTTTCCCGTACGACGCATTTTGACAAAACCTTGAGGGTTGGATTGTAAGAAGATTTTCCAGGCCCAAAGAGGACAATATGCCCCAAGAGGGGAGGATTGTGAAATCCCACATCGGTTGGAAAGGGAAATGAAGCACGCCTTATAAGGTGATGTGGATACCTTTCCCGTACGACGCATTTTAACAAAACCTTAAGGGCTGGGTTGTAAGAGGATTCTCCAAGTCCAAAGAGGACAATATCGGATGCAGGTGGTCTAGGTTGTTACAACAAAGGTATGATATGTAGAACAGTGGCACACCATAAAAACCATACATCATCAAAATGACCTTTGGATTAAGATTGTAGGGTAGGAGAAAAGGTAAAACTTGGTCAAAGACCAAGTTTATAGTGTTGGATCTTTGTAGGATTCCTTGCAAGGAAAGAAAATATATGGTTTCTAGTAAAATGCTTGATATGCTTAGAGCTGAAGGGTTGGTGAGACATGGAGGAAAAAGCTTTTGGGTTAAAGCTTTTGGAGGAGAAGTAGATGACTATGCCATGAGGATCAAAGGAAATGTAGCTAAGTTGAATACAATATTAATTGATTTAGGATTTTTAAATATCATATCCATAAAGATGTTATGATGCCTTTTTATATGTGATATGTCAAAATCATATTTTGCAATTGAAGATTGGGCAGGTTTTTATTTTTGAATTCCAAAATCTTTGGGAATGATGAGTTGTCTATCTGTATAAAAAATATATATCAATTAAATGGAATTCAAACTTTTGGATTCCATACTCCACCATTAAGATTTTTTTTCTAAACTATGTAGTAATGCTGCTCATATGGCTAACACTGTCTACTAGAATGACCACAATAATGATAATGTTCTTCAATCTATTCAATCAAAATAACACCTTGATGCAGATCACTGACATCTGTCTGTAGAATCATTTTCCTTGTGTTTGGAATATTGAGAAGAAGATGTTGCTATGCTATTTGTTTGAGGTTTCTGACTGCTTGAGTCTGGTCCTTTTCCATGTTGGATGATTTTTTTTCAAAAGTTTGAACAAGTGGCTAACATGGATGGAAGTTTTTGACAAAGTTTATTATTTCAAGAAACTATTGAATATGCTTTATTGAAAAATAGGAGTAAGGAAAGGACAATAATTCTTGAATGGTGTTTGGTCCTGATTTATATCTTCTTTGATTGAAATGTATTCCTAAAAAGTTAATTCTTGACTGGGCTAATTTATTTTTTCTTTCAGATAACGTGATTCCATACTTTTGGGCCAACTCAAAGAGTTAGGCGAATAATATTTTATGGGCTTTATTAGTTTCTGAGAAGAGCAATATATCATCTATGTGGATAAGAGCACTATTAAGAACATGCTTAAATATCGGGGAATTTGGCCCAATACCCCTATAGGACCGAGCTTCATGAATTTTGCCCCTTCAATTCATTTTTTTTTATCTACCCCTTAATATCCCTTATAACCCTCAAACAAAATACAATTACTTACATATCCTTTTATTTATTTTAAAATATAAAAAAAACACTTGGTGAGCGCAAAAACCCATGGCGTGAGAACCAGAGGCCGTATCATCGAGACCATTTTGTGGAGATCGCGGCTTTTCAGTCAGCCACCGGCGCGGTACTGTGTGATCTAGCGCAGAGAAAGTTGAAGATTGAAGAAGATGGCATGGAGGCAAATGCTCTTCAAGGGGAGCCCAATTTCTCAACCCCTTTCACCAACTGGGTTCGCTAGATTCTTCTCCAAGCCATCCCCTTATGCAGGTTAGTGATTTTTTTGTCCTGGGTTTAGTAACCCATAAAAAGATTTTCTTACTTTCTGTTCGGTTCCCAGAGCAAGAAAAGAGAATTGATAAAGAAGAAAATTTTTCTGGGTTCTTGTGAATTTTGTGATTTGAACTTTGTAAAAAAATTGTCGATAGAAAGAGAGATCCAAGTAGCTGTTTTTGGCTGCTGAGTTAGAATCGAAATGGGTAAAATTGAATTTTATGTGTAAATCCAGGATTTACAGAGTGAGAAACTTGGCTGGTATTGAAGTTAATAGATTCACATATAGGAAACATAGAGGAAAAAATGATGAATAAGGTTGATTATGCTTAGTTTCCCGCATTGTTTGGTTGGTGAGAAAGATGGGGAATAAAGGAAAAGGAAATATTGGTTTATAATTTATTTATCATTATTTGAGAAACTTATCTATGCCAAGCTGATTACTGAATGCTGAATAACTCTTTAAGTTGGAAAAAGAAACATGGTTTTTGTTTCAACGTTATTATAGCATTGAAAAACCGTGTTCACTCTTGTCTGGTTGCTAAATGACTGATAAAGATGAAGAAAAGCAGAATTTGATGTTCTCTGTTTTGGTGATTTTACTTTTAGTGACTGGGAATTAATCCTACAAATCATGTTTTATGTTGGCTCAAGTGAGCAAGATTCATGCTTCCTGATGAGTGATGTACTTGAGCATGAAAGTTTATATGAAATAAAATTTGTTAGAATTAGATTAGATTACTGTGAAAGTGTTATAGTCAGTAGGAGATCTAAAGTTGTTGCTTTTGTTGCAGTGAAAGTTGGAATTCCAGAATTTTTAAATGGAATAGGCAAAGGGGTGGAATCCCATGCGGCTAAGCTTGAAACCGAGGTGGGCGACTTCCAGAAACTGCTTGTCACTTGGACGCTCAGGCTGAAGAAACTTGGCATCCCTTGCAAACAGGTATTTCCTAAATCTTTATCTACTATATATGCACATACTTGAAGCCCTCTGCCTTTTGGGTATATTATAATTCTTTCAGTATATCCGTCAATACATCTGATAGTATTGCAGATCAGAAAATTTGGTTATAGATTGCTTGCTTAAATCTAAGTGAAAGATTTCATGAAAAGTAGGGTGATTAATTTATGTTTATGGTTTCTTAAACTCTTCTAACGAAGAAAGTTTAGGGATGCTTAAAGGAAACTCTGACTATCCGGGAATGGTTAATTTATCTTTTAGTTTGGCAATGGTACTGCAACTTGAAATCACCCTAGTTCTGGAGTTTTGTTCTTTGTTCTGTTCTAATGGTTGCAAATATTTTTGTTTTACTGGGCAAAAGTGAAAATGTTTCAGGAAGACGGCATGCAGAATTGCTTTGAGAGCTGTCATTTATATCATACTGGTAGAAAGAAAAGATGTTATTTAACGAAAATGTTTACCAAAATTGAAATGCAGTGCCGGAGTATGTGTTGCTTTATATTTGGTAATGATATAAACTTTCTAAATACTGACTCAAATGAGTTTAGGCTTCTTCCCTAAGTGATGTAATATTTTCTTGTCTTGTTGTACTGACTTTTGCTTCTGAAATACTGTAGGCCTTGTCTTCTTCTTCATTTCTCTATCTAAGAAGAAAGAGTTAAAAGTAGTGCATATATTTTTTGTTCTGCTACTTGTTAAATTTGTTGGTGAAAGGCGTAATGAAAGTTGCGGTTTTCTTTAGGATTAAGTTCTTTGGGACTTAGCTTCATTTGATGGTTTGAAGAGATTAGATTACTTATATCTGAATATGATTTTTGTTTTTCAGAGGAAGCTGATATTGACACACGCCCACAAGTATAGGCTGGGACTATGGAGGCCTCGAGCGGTACCAACGAAATCCTAACTAGTTTAGGACTAGCTTGCTTATTGAGAATGTATCAAATGTCACATTATAGGTGGAACTATGCAGGTTTTACTTTTGTTTCTTAGTAAAGATGTCATTGCAGAGTGATGTAGGAAACATGCAGAATTTGATGTCATCTGGTGTTCAACATTCACAATGCCTTGATAAGCCCATTATCATTGTGAAGTTTCAAATTATTTTGATATCCTTCTGGTTCAAATTAATTTGTTTAATTATCAACTTTATCCCGGATAACCAAATAATAGGATAAATGAGTTTTAATTAGTTCAACTTAGTTTAAAAAACAAGTAAGAAGTTGAATTAGTAATGAATATTCATCCAGCAATAATGTTTACATTAGTAGCAGAGGCATAGACTATGCAATAGAATTCTCCGTTATTGTATTCTGCTGTTTCTGCTACATGAAGAAATAGCTCTTTAAAAACTCGTTACAACCTCAAACTTGGTACTCTGTTCTGTAAGCCAAATTCAGCTCTCTCTGTTTGTGTCTCGAAACATAATACTCATCTAAATGGTAGTCCAACTCGAGACCTTATGTCTAAGATAAATGGAAGAATTCAGAGCTCCTTATCATGCTCAAAGCCAAACAAGTTGCTTTCATCTATAAAATAAAAGCGAAAATCATATAGTAAACTAAGAAGCAACATAGGCATAGTATCTTCAAACTTAATCGGCCTCAAAACTCCAACTGAATGGAGTTGGCTGAATACACAATTGGTTTTAAAGACTGCCATAATGCCAGTGACAACTGATGTACATGCTTGGAGTCTTAGGCACTTCAACATTCTCATCATATCTTCTGATGTATACAAATTCTACAATGGACCCAATAGAGGTACCTATAAGATAAAACATAAGGTAACTTCTGGTTAGAACTCACAAAATCCATGTTAGCAATAGCTGCAGACAGTTTATATGAGAACTCGACCGGTATAGAGAAAACATACGTGGGTAGAGAGGAGCAAGGTCCAGATGGGTTGTTATGGGTACAAAACTTGCTTCATGCCATCGAAAACCACTACATTGCTCCCTGGTTTGTAGTTCGTTTACACTGCAATCACATCTGGAGCAAGTTCCCGAATTCATAAAAAGCCTATTACAATGTATCGTGTAGTCACAAAGATTATAACATGAAAACTATTCTCAAGCTTGCGAACAAAAAACATAGGAGAAAGTACTTGAAACAGGTCATACTCATGAACAGATACACAAAAGGATGACAGAACATTTGGTTGCTAATTCATGCCTGCCAGTGCTACATGTGGTGACAATATGTATGAGATTGGTTCCCCATACAGCCTGATCGAAAGATGAATTCATATTGCCCACTGGAGTAATTATAAAAGAATACAACAAAAATAAAGGAAAAAGATCGATGGGCAAATCGTACATGAATCCATATGGTTTTACAATTTTGAAGATGAACACAAGAAACTGCATCACATCATACACGAGAACCCAAGATACCTGAAAGTTAGAAAACAAATATACCAATACAGTTATCTTCACCTTGTAAAGTTACCCTAAAGCAAGAGACATAACCCCAATAAGCAGAGGTATCTTTACCTTGTAAAATTATCACAAAGCAGAAGATAATGGTAACAGCCATCGCAATCAGGTTGATATTGGGTGATGATACACGTCACCTCCAATTGTAGCACCAATAGTTGGCGCTAAAGATGTTAGAGCTAAAGATGCGTCCAAAGCTGGGGAGCATTCTAGTGGCCCTCCAGATTCTAATTTCAGGGTATGCAATTGTTACTTGCACGCAAATTTGTATTTCATATGTTGTACTAATATATGTTGACTTATGTTTTGGATATTGATATTGATTAGCTTGCTTGCTTGGAGGCAAAAGTTGATGAATTAAATAAAGAGATGGCAGCGTTAAGGAAGATGCTTAGTTCTGTTATTGACCAACAAAAGCATCAGGTATCATTTAGACAACTTAGTATACTTTACTTTAGTGCTTCAGCATTATTAAATTACATATTGTAATTCAGCAATTATTTGTTGTTAGAGTTTGGGAACTACAAAAATAATCATTGTGTTTTGCAGGCCGAGCATCATATGCATAGCCATTCACCGTCATCTTCGGTTAGACCATCATCCCCTGTGGCACCGTCTGTTGGAGAGCAAGCTGAAGAATTTGATGCACCCATAGACGGTTCCAATGGTAGGAAGGAGGATGATGATTGTACTACACCGGTTGAGCCTATCGTACCTGGAGGACCCTATGTGGAGGATTCCTGGGCTTTGGTGCCATATCGGCCTTTACATTTCGGGTGGGATATTGGTGCTTCAGCTGACAGTCCACATCCTGACCAATCAGCTGAGATTGAGGTGGAAGATCGGAAGCATAACGTTGGTGATACAAGCCGATTCGGTCGAGTTTACCACCAGTCACATCACGTCATCTCTCCTTACACCGACCCGTGTAAAAAGAAGGTCAAATTTAATCTTACTCAACCTATTGATGCATCAAAGGAGAGGGCGTTCGATGAGTGGTATAGGGTGGCACCGAAGGAAGCAACCATGTGTACATCTTATATGACGGTGGGAAAGGAATTTTTTGCTGAGCTACTGACCGATGAAGGATGGTTGAATTCCGATGTAAGTTATATGTTTTATGTTCATGCAAAATCATTGTGGTCCTATGTTTGGAATGATGTTTTATTTATCACCTCGCACTTGTTACTTATTTCCTTTAATGTGGTTTTGCAGCATATTGACACTATTTTGTATTTCATACGAAAAAGACGGTTTGATAATGAGAAAATGTTCACCAACACCTGTGCCATATTAGACGTGTTATTTTGGGTAAGATGATGGGATGCTACTGCGTTGCTTAATGTTATATTGATGATATTTTATATTGTATATATTTCATTATTTGGCAGTCATCCATCAAAGGGCGTTATCCCATATGGAGCGCATCTCGTAGCACATATTCATGTGATGCGACCCTTTGTAACTATGTGCGTGGGAGGTCACCCAAACCTAGCGTGTCGTGGCGAATATGTGATTATGTAAGTCCATACATATATTGAAAAAAATTCTCACTAAGTTTCCCATTTTGTTGATAATGAGGTTATGTTCTAATTTGCAGGTGTACATCCCTGTCAACAATGGAGGCGCGCATTGGTTGGCAGCATGTGTGGACTTGAAGGCCCGGCATATTGATTTATACGATCCAAATATGGGAAATAAATATGTCCAGAATAGAGAGTTGAAGAATGCGGAATGCCTTACGTATATGCTGCCTGACCTATTGAGGGATGGGGGATATTACGGGAAGAATCCGGACGTGTCTCCCACTTTAGATCCATTCACGATGACCATGATCAAAGATGCACCCCGCCAAGATAATGGGTATGAATGTGTTGTCATTTCAAACAACTTGTATTGCTGCTGTTTTTTATTGTGGTTACGTGTGAAAATACACGTAGTTGGTTTTCATTAATGCTAATCATTAATGCTATTCTGCAGGGGTGATTGTGGCGTCTATGCTCTGAAATTTATTGAGTACATGAGTAGTGAGGAGAGCCCTTCATTTGGTCCGCAAGACATTATGTTTTTTAGAAAAAAATATGCTGTTGATTTGTACTTTAATAAACTTTCAATGTAGATCGTATGTTTAATGTTATGACGGTCTATACTAATGTTATACTAATGTTATCTTAATATGCTGAACCTATCTTTACTAATGACAACCGTTGAAAAAAAAAGATAAAAGATAAAAGATAAAAAAAACCCTCGGTTGTGGTAAAAATTAAAGGAAAGATGATTATCGATGGTGCATCGATAATTCCCAATTCACCATTGGTAATTACAGAAACGCTTTTTCGTAACCAACAAATAAACCCTGGAAAAATTACCGATGGTTTCGTCGATAATTTCCGAATGTGTACAGTCCATCAAGTTTTACCAATTTGTTGGGCCCCACAAGTTCCATAATGTGTGTTGAATGCAAAAACATGGCAAATAGGGATTCTAAAATTGTACTAAGGAGAGAAAATCCCAAAATTTCATAAAAGTATATAAAATTTTGCAAAAAAATTGATGACTATTCACCCTCGGTAATTCCCAAGGAAATCGTCGGTAACCACTAAATTCCTTCAGGAAAAATTACCGACAGTTTTGTCGGTAATTCCCGAGGGTGTACAGTGCGGCATATTTTGCCAATTTTTTGGACCCCACAAGGCCCCTAAGGTGTGTTGAATGAAAAAACATGAAAAACATGGATTCTATAATTGTACTAAAGAGATAAAATCAAAAAATTTCATAAAAGTGTATCAAAGTTTGCAAAAAATTGATGACTGTTCACCCTCGGGAAATTACCGACGAAACCGTTGGGAAACTACAAATGCCCCCTGAAAAAATTACCGACAGTTTCGTCGGTACTTTCCCGAGGATGTACAGTACGTATTGTTTTGCCAATTTTTTTTACCCCACAAGGCCCCTAAGGTGTGTTGAATGAAAAAACATGCTAAACATGGATTCTATAATTGTACTAAGGAGAGAAAATCAAAAAATTTCATAAAAGTGTATCAAAGTTTGCAAAAAATTGATGACTGTTCACCCTCGGAAAATTACCGACGAAACTGTCGGTAATTTTTCCAGAGGGCATTTGTAGTTTCCCGACAATTTCGTCGGTAATTTCCCGAGGGTGAACAGTCATCAATTTTTTGCAAGCTTTGATACACTTTTATGAAATTTTTTGATTTTCTCTCCTTAGTACAATTATAGAATCCATGTTTAGCATGTTTTTTCATTCAACACACCTTAGGGGCCTTGTGGGGTAAAAAAAATTGGCAAAACAATACGTACTGTACATCCTCGGGAAATTACCGACGAAACTGTCGGTAATTTTTCCAGAGGGCATTTGTAGTTTCCCGACAGTTTCGTTGGTAATTTCCCGAGGGTGAACAGTCATCAATTTTTTGCAAACTTTGATACACTTTTATGAAATTTTTTGATTTTCTCTCCTTAGTACAATTATAGAATCCATGTTTAGCATGTTTTTTCATTCAACACACCTTAGGGGCCTTATGGGGTAAAAAAAATTGGCAAAACAATACGTACTGTACATCCTCGGGAAAGTACCGACGAAACTGTCGGTAATTTTTCCAGGGGGCATTTGTAGTTTCCCGACGGTTTTGTCGGTAATTTCCCAAGGGTGAACAGTCATCAATTTTTTGCAAATTTTGATACACTTTTATGAAATTTTATGATTTTCTCTCCTTAGTACAATTATAGAATCCATGTTTTGCATGTTTTTTCATTCAACACACCTTAGGGGCCTTGTGGGGTAAAAAAAATTGGCAAAACAATACGTACTGTACAGCCTCGGGAAATTACCGATGAAACTGTCGGTAATTTTTCCAGGGGGCATTTGTAGTTTCCCGACGGTTTCGTCGGTAATTTCCCGAGGGTGAACAGTCATCAATTTTTTGCAAACTTTGATACACTTTTATGAATTTTTTTGATTTTCTCTCCTTAGTACAATTATAGAATCCATGTTTTGCATGTTTTTTCATTCAACACACCTTAGGGGCCTTGTGGGGTAAAAAAAATTGGCAAAACAATACGTACTGTACGTCCTCGGGAAAGTACCGACGAAACTGTCGGTAATTTTTCCAGGGGGCATTTGTAGTTTCCCAACAGTTTCGTCGGTAATTTCCCGAGGGTGAACAGTTAGCTTATTTTTTGCAAACTTTGATACACTTTTATGAAATTTTTTGATTTTCTCTCCTTAGTACAATTATAGAATCCATGTTTTGCATGCTTTTTCATTCAACACACCTTAGGGGCCTTGTGGGGTAAAAAAAATTGGCAAAATAATACGTACTGTACACCCTCGGGAAATTACCGACGAAACTGTCGGTAATTTTTCCAGAGGGCATTTGTAGTTGCCCGACAGTTTCGTCGGTAATTTACCGAGGGTGAACAGTTAGCTTATTTTTTGCAAACTTTGATACACTTTTATCAAATTTTGGGATTTTCTCTCCTTAGTACAATTATAGAATCCATGTTTTGCATGTTTTTTCATTCAACACACCTTAGGGGCCTTGTGGGGTCCAAAAAATTGGCAAAATATGCCGCACTGTACACCCTCGGGAATTACCGACGAAACTGTCGGTAATTTTTTCAGAGGGCATTCGTAGTTTCCCGACGATTTCGTCGGGAATTACCGAGGGTGAACAGTATACTTATTTTTTTGCAAACTTTGATACACTTTTATGAAATTTTATGATTTTCTCTCCTTAGTACAATTATAGAATCCATGTTTTGCATGTTTTTTCATTCAACACACATTAGGGGCCTTGTGGGGTCCAAAAAATTGGCAAAATATGCCGTACTGTACACCATCGGGAATTACCGACGAAACTGTCGGTAATTTTTCCAGAGGGTATTTGTAGTTTACCGAAGATTTCCTCGGGAATTACCGATGGTGAACAGTTATTGACAAGAGAATCATGTACAAAAACTAAAAACAAAGTCTGAATATGGAAGAAATTGGATCCTTTCACAAATATGGAAGTTTCCTTTTTTTTTTTTTTCTTTTTTGTTTATTACATTTTGGTATCTTTTTTTCTACAAAAATCCAGCTGAACACAACTCTATAATTCCTATGTTCCAAGATTATGTATAAGATTCGAAACATATTGGATACAAAGTCCTACAAGGTAGCAGACACGGCAAGACTTTGCTGGCATACCTCATGCTGAACCAGAATCCTGATATCCCAAACAAAAATATATAAAAGAAAGAAAAAATTTGTGAAAAATTAAGTGAAAATTCAAACTCCAATGCCTGTTATCAACTGGCCCAGTGTGAAGGATTCTTTTCACATATACCAGGTTAGGCCATCTGCCTCTGTGCTAATAAGCCTTTGCAATTCAAATTTTTTTATGATGCTGAAAAATGATGCCTAAAATTCACACAGCAGCATGCATCTCTAGCCGTCTTCGTGCTAAGATTTTCAAATTTGTTCAGAATGCTTTGAAGCAACCTGTGTGTCCACCGTTCTTGTGTCATGCTTTCTCTTGCTTCGTCTCTTTGATCTAGATGTGCGGGTCTTTGTAGGATGCTTTACAGCATGCTCTTGGATGCCCAACACTACATTTTCATTGGTAGGGAGTTCAGGAGGGGCATCAGGCCATGGTGTGCGTTTTGATGGTACATTGACCTCCAGAGGAGGATCAATTATCCATCTGTAAAGAGACCACACTAATGTCAAATGCATGTGCATAGGAAGAGATTCTGCTAAATGAATTTTAATTAAATAGGCAATTGACTGTCATGATTTTTGTGTGTCAATGATATATATTGAAATTTAGATGGCTTGATGAGGGGTGGGGGGAAAAAAAGCATTTCCATATGACAAAATTATTGACTAAAGGTAAAGATTTGCTGAACCAAAGTAAAATAAAAAGAAGCATGCTACATAAAATCATAGTACAATTATATAAGTCAATTGTTTAAAGGATTGTAGTCAAATTGCAAGTAAGAAAGCCCTTGGGAATGAGGTCAGAGGACTGAACAGAAATACATTGAAATGCCACACCAATACCACTTGACCACTTGAAACAATGCAATGACATTCACTTGAAAAGAGAAGTTGAGCATCATTGTCACATTCACAGGTAGGTTACTAATTTTAAGTTCTACCCATGTGTGATATTCAAAATCACAATTTCACAGCCACAATTTTATGCTTTGAAAATAAATTAGAGACGCATAGTACTTAGAAATTGAAGGATATAACAGCAGAAAGTTTAACATGACAAGATTATTACAAAACATTTCTACCAATTGTATATGATCATTGGCACTGTTGACTCCATCTATGCTTCAAATTTTTTAAACAACCATGACAGCTTTCAGAATGCAAAAACCATATGCACTATAAAATGGAAAATGGATTGGAGACACAATAGGAAAGAAGATATGGTACCTGTAGGGCCAAACCATAACCGCCATTCACATCTTGCTCGAAATAAAGTAACTGGAAAATAAAGCAATTAGATTATAAATTTAATGTCACACCAGCAACACAAAAGAAAATGCAGATGCAGAGAGAGAGAGAGAGAGAGTTCATAGTCATCAAACATGGTATATAAACAATTTAAATGCAAAAATATGAAATATACATACCTTAAATTTGCTTTGTGCATCTGAAGTAACTCTTTCTACAATACCACACTCGGCTTGTTGCTCGTTGATCGTAACACCAAAGAAATGAGCATTTTGCTTATCTACCTGCAACAAAACAAAATCAACCAAACGGAAAATTCCAGAAAGAATGAAAGTCCATGATAACAAACATGAAAGCACCTTTCCACTAACTGATGACAGAATGGAATGTATCCCTACTTGGCTGTACTCCATCCAGCATCATATCATCATACATATCTCTCAGCAAGAAATGCCTACCACCACCGTTATTTAAAAAAAAAAAAAAACCAGAACACAACTTTCACAATTTCTCTTTCACAATTTCTCCAAAAAAAAAAAAAATTCCCAACACCACTAACAGAAAATCAAAATTAGAGCTGTTGCCTACCTGTTGCTTCTGCTTCTGCTCCTAGGGCTCTCTAAAATCCTGCAGTTTTCTCTCTGAGTCGCCTCTTCACCATCTCCTTCAAAACGCGCAGTCTCCACGCTTACAATCCGGCCGATTCATGAAAGGAAACAGAGGGCTCCTAAGGTCTGGTTATGGATAAAGAGATGGAGGGGAAAAGTCGAAGAAAGGAAAGAAAAAAACATATAAAAAAAAAAAACACATAAGGGTATTTTGGGATTTTAAAAGATTGGAGGGGTAGATCAAAAAAGAAATGAATTGAGGGGGCAAAATTCATGAAGCTCGGTCCTATGGGGGTATTGGGCCAAATTCCCCTTAAATATCCTAGTCATAGCCTTTTGAAATAAGGAGGGGCAACCTTTAGCCCAAAAGGGAGGATAGTCCATTGTTATTGGACATTTGAAATGTAGAACACCGTTTTATGCTTGTTCAAGGGATGAATCCCTATTTGCCAAAAATTTGGTTTTAGGTTAAATTTTGAAAATACTCGAGCCTAACGGAGATGGAAAAACAAAGAATTAATTTTAGGTAGAGGAATTTGTCATCTTTGAGGAATTGATTCAAAGGTTTGTACTTAATAATTAATCATTTTTTTCCACATAGAAAGCATGGCAAGGGCAAGCCTAATCTGATCTTGTTGGCTTGATTAATCCTGTTTGGGAAAAATAGAGCATTTCTCTCTTGCAAGGATTAAATCTGAAATGGTCATTCCTGCATAGAAAGCTCTTGTAGGATTGGCATCTTTACTCAGCATGAAATGTAGATGAAAAAAGAGCTTCTCATTTCTCCATAAGGGATGGGAATGTTTTAAAGAAGCATGATCTTCAACACAAATGAAGAGAAGTTTTCGTTGAAGTTCATGTACTCTGGAGGTACTTCTTGGTATAATGGATACAATTTTTGGCATTTGTACAAAGATTTTGAAGTGGTTATGAAATTTAATATCTCTGGGAAGGATTTGTAGCTTTGCTTGAGAATATACATCCATCCCAACGAGGGATCTACATTTGTTCAGTTTTGTGTCCAACATAAGAGTTTACGAAGCAATAGCCAAAAATTAGCAAAAATCAATACTTAATGAAAGAGATTATTTTTCTGGTCTGATTCAATGAACTAAGCTGCTGCAACTTTACTATTTCCATAAATACAAAGCAATACCAAAAAAAAAAAAAAAAAAAAAAAAAAGAACATCCATGGATTGGAGATTGGGATTGGAAATTGGAATTGCAATCGAGAGCTCCGCCCTCCAAGGCTTTGAGCTTGCTGACTCACTCATTCACTCTCTTTTATCTATTTGGATCGATGGGTTCTATAATTATTTTTATTTTATTAATTAAATAAACAAAAAAGAAAAAAGAAAAATCAGATAATATAATCAGACCACTCGGACATGAAGGAAGTATGGTCCATGGACTCCCCAGGGACATCCTCATGTTTAGAAGGGCGCTCCTTTCCTCCCACCAGCCTCGCCGGATTGCCCACGGCCGTCGTTCTGGCCGGCACCTCTATCAGCACCACCGACCCAGCCCCGATCTTCGCCCCCTCGCCAATCTTCACGTTGCCCAAAATGGTGGCCCCGGCGCCGATCAGAACCCCGTCCCCAACCTTGGGGTGCCGGTCCCCACCCATCTTCCCCGTCCCACCTAGCGTCACGTGGTGCAATATCGAGACGTTGTTTCCGATCACTGCCGTCTCCCCCACAACGACTCCCGTCGCGTGGTCGAACAGAATCCCTTTTCCGATCTTTGCCGCTGGGTGTATGTCTACCGCGAACACGTCCGCTATTCGGGAGTGAAGCGCCAGAGCCAGCGGTTTCCGTGACTGCGTCCACAGCTTGTGTGCTACTCGATGAGCCTAAAATTAAATTTTACCAAAATTTTAATTTTAATTTTTTAAAACAAACAACGAATAAACGAATAAGAATGAGATTGCAATTTTTATTTTATTTTTTTAATTTTTTGAAAAGAAATAAATGTATGGTATGTGTCTACAAGATTCACAAGAGACCTGGCAGGCCAAGAAGCCCTTGTAGTTGAGGAGGCAGTGAGAGAAAGAGATGCAAGCGGGGTCGCGTTCCCGAGCGGCGCGGAGGTCAGCGACGGCAGCGGAACGGAGGGCAACATCGGAGAAGGCGTTGAGGAAGAGGTCGTAGAGGAGGGTGGAGAGCAGCGTGGAGGAGCAGAGCTTGTTTGCCAGGTGAAACGACAGCGATCTCTCCAGCGACGAGTGCGATAGTATCGTGGAGTAGAGGTAGCTCGCCAGCGCCGGCTCCGACTCCGCGTCGCACCGAGCCTCTGCCTTGATCTGTTCCCACACCCACGCCTCATCGTCCTCCGACGACGCCGAAAGCTCTGTCGGCTGCGCCGGTTGAGATGGGTACCGAATCTCTCCCGCTGGCATCTAGTTTGCGGTGACGGACGGAGGCTGGCTGTGACCGTAGTATCTGTATCTGCAAGCGTGCGTGCGTGCCTATTTAGTTGAAGAAGAAGAAGAGATTGTTGGTGAAGGGTCTCACCTGCCCAAATTATTCGATTAAATTAAAAAATAAATAAAAAATAAAAAATAAAAAAAGAAGGGGCTAAGGGTATTAATGGTAGAGCATGAAACAAGACGATATGCCGTCTCGTGACGGATTGTCGTTGTGTGTGGCTGTGTTTTTTCTTGTTTTTATTTGTGCTTTTTCAGATTTGATTTTGCGTTTTGGGTAAAATATGGGGAGAGAGAGAGAGAGAGAGAGAGAGAGATTTGGCGTTTTAGTCAGCTCTCTGTTCGGGCCTCGTTTCTCTCGCAAAGTACAATGAGAAAAAAAAAACTTATTTTCATTTTTCTGTCAATGATACAATAAAAAATTCTTCTCTAAACAAAATTCATGCAACTCCACAAGAACAAAGTTTCTTACCAAAATAAAACAAATCAACAAAGTTTGTCTACATTACGATATCTATGCCTATGCCTATGCCAATGCCAAATACACATACAACATACATTTAATAAGAGATACAACATACAATCCCTAAACATAACTTATCAGGCACAACTAGCAATACATTGCAATCTGCAAAAATCCCGTATCTCTAATTATACACATATAAAAATAATTTTTATTATCAGTCTTCTTCCACCATGCTGCTCGCACCTCTTCCTTCCACGAGCAGGAATTCTCATACAGAAGGACCCGTCCTGCAATGTAACTCTACAGTTCACTGTACCTGTTCTTTTTTCAAATCCATTCAAGGATTAATAACAAGTACCAGCCCTCATGCCTCTATGCTGCCAGCACCTTTTATTTCCTTCTACTTGTTTTCTTTTGCACGCAGATCCGTTTTTTGTAGTTGCTCCACATGTAACAACACCTATGCCATTCTTGTTCTGGTTGATTCTGCTTGACAAAACTTCATCCTCCAATCTTCCATGATTACATATTGCAGCTGAATTGTTGTCGTATTCTGAAGTGTCACCACAATTTGATTCAAAAACATCAGGAACGTAGAGTGGTTTTTCCTCAGTTGACACCAATCGGGAATTGGATTTCCTAATTCTTCTCCCTTTATGTTCATCACACCTTTTATTACCTGGAACAGCCTGCCTTCTACAAGGAGAACCATCAGTCAAGGTGAATCCACAGATAGGACCCAAGCTCTTGCTGCCATGAAACTCGACTGTAACTGTGTCATTCCTGAAGCCTGATTTGCCATGTCCATCAGACTTTGTGCTGTCAATAACACCATATTGTGAGCCATAGATGCTATTTGAATTTGATATCCTGACTGTAATCAACCCATTGATCTTCACCCCTTTGTGTTCAGCACACCTCTTTCTTCCTTCAACTGGTGCTCTTGTACAAACTGAATCGTGGGTCAAAGCCACTCCACAGATGACAGTATTCCCCTGAGTAATGCCACTCGTGTCCAGTACTGAACGAGGCCGTGACCTGCCAAACTTGAAAACTCGAGAGAGGATATTGGGTCTCTCCTCATCAGCACAAGGATTGGAGTTGTTCTCTGTTGCAAGCAATTTGCCTGCTTTGATCCTAATGCCCACTTGCCTCTGACTCAAAGGTAAAAGCCTTCGGACAACAGCAGGGAAACGATTACTGCTTGAAGAAATTTTCTTCAGTTTCTCAAGGATTTCATCAGGGCGTCGTGAACCATTAATGCTTGTGTTCCATGCATAGTCAAATGTGTTAAGCAACAGAGTCTCTGTTTTCTGTGCATCGCTTTTACTTTGCATCTGTTGACAACCAATAAAGAGTTGAACAAGTAAATATCATAAAACAAAAAGAGCTCAAATTTGTATTTACAACTTTTTTCCATACTTGAAATCTGTTGCGAGTGCTCAAGGAGATGAAGCACATAGAAGACAGGAAAAACTTTAAATAAATTCATTGTTTCTATCATATACTTATGACAGTTTGAGACAATCAGTTTCTATGCCCCGGTACTATTCAGTTGCTCTTAAGGAATGTTAGTGAATTTGTGATTGTAATTTCTACAACACAAGTAGCCCCAGCTTCAATAAGTAGAAATGAAATGAAAAGCAAACAAAATAGCACACATTGTAAGGAGAGAGTATTATAGACAACAAAGAAACAATGATAGTAGAATTTAAACAATGATAGAGAAAATTCTAAAGGAAATCTTTTGCGATAATTACTAGCATCTAATCATATCACAAAAGTTAATCGTCATAATTATAAAAAGGAAGCCATCAATCAATTACTAAAACTCATCCTCCAAAGAAACACAAGTAATGTTCAATTAATATACACAGAGAGAGAGAGAGAGAGAGAGAGAGAGAGAGAGTTACAGGTGCCCATCTAAACACAATTGGGTATCCTCTCGACAAAATATCGTCAAACAATCCAGGTCCCTTGTGAAGAGAGAGTGTCGGGTAAGCAGTTGAGCAGCAAGTGCCCAAATGTGAACCTGTACGGCCATAACGCTGAAGCCGTGTCCTCACATTCTCAGCGTGTCCAAGGTAAACCACAACTATGCGTTCAGGATCAAGCTTTGCAATGTTACGGCCTAGACCGGTGTGAGATACGGCGATGGCAAGTTCATATAATCCTGGAGTTGATATCATAGGGAGGTTATGAACCCTATACCTTTCAGCACCATCCTTTCCTAGTGAATAATCTTCCCAATCACAAGGGCCTACCAGAATCTAGCACTCATAAACACAATATCAAAAGAAATCACATTTTCTTTAGCCAATTAGCCAACAACCCACAAAAGAGAGAGAGAGAGAGAAAGAGTATCGGAATCGGAAATATATACCTTCCACTGGGAGAATACAAGATCGTGTTTGGTGCGCTTACAGTCTTCCCTCTTCAATCTGAAGAAGACAACAGCGGTCGAATCGCTTCCTACCATTTCTTCATCTTGTTGGCCCCCACCCAAACCCATCACTCACTCATCCAGAAATATGACCGTTAATCTCGCCGTTTTTAATTTTCAAGCGCCCATAAATTTTACTGAATAACCCAATTTGCCCTTGCACCTCTACGTCTTGGTTTTCTTTTATTTATTTATTTATTTATTTTCTTTTTGGGGTAAGTCAGCGTGCTTCTTGGTTGCCATTCCAATTAAAGGTGAATGATGTCTCAAGTCCAACGAAGTATTTAAAAAGTCAAAGTTTCTACCAAAAAACTTGAAAAATATAGAAAGTTCTGTCTTAAAGTTAAAAAAAAATTAGTTGAATTTTGCAGCTTAAGCATAACATATATATATATATATATATATACATATAAAATAAGTCAATGTCTTCTTTCCATACTTGTTTTACCTAATCCAAAGAGTGCCCAACAGTCAAGTTATGAAAATGACCCTAACTTTTTTATTTTGTTGAAATATGCGAAGACAATCTCGAAATTCTTGGCAAATATTCTTTTTTTCTTTTTCTTTTTTTTGTTTAAAGAAATAAAAAATAAAAAAACTTAATCAATCAAAGAGTCACATTCTTAATAACAAAACTTGAGTGCTAAATCTTTAAGCAACAACCCAAAAAAAATAATAATAATAAAAAAATAAAACCTTGAGTGCTAAATCATGATATTACAATGACTAATAAATCTTTAGAATTTTGGGTAAACTATTTATGAAATAATTTTAAATTTCACCCCTTCTCATCAATAAAAAAGCATATATGTTGTTTTCCTTTTTAAATAATACATAGACACCAAATCAAACGGTAAGGCACATAAATTTAGCGTAGCACAAGGCACAAGACCTTGAATCCCGGCTGACACCCCACTACCCAGTAAATAAAATATTTATGGCAAAGAAAAAAAATATATATATTTTACTGTATATTTTTGAAATTTTTTTTAATTACAACAAAATATTTTATAAAAATATAAACACAAAGTTATCTGATTGTAATAAAATAAAAATTTTAAAAATATACAATGTAATATACCAAAAAAATAATAATAATAATAAGAGGGAAAAGGAGCTTCTTGTTTGTTTGTTTTCTCAATGAATCCATTTTTGTCAGCTAAAAAGAGTAGCATCATTTTTATTTTTATTTTATTTTATTTTATGACAGTAAGCTTTTTATGTATCCCTAGAGGGAGTATGCGTCTGTGATTTTCTGAAATTCAGTGTCCTCTTCTTCAATATTAGTGATTACACAGAGCTCAAAGTTTTCTGCATGCCCCCATCCTCGCAATGCTTTAACAAAGCTTTATGTGCCACAAAGCCCTATCATCTTTGTTGCTTCCTCTATATCCTTTTCTTTGTAAAATGTTTAGTCAAATGACTAGCTGTACTACTTTATCAAATATTAATTAGGTTGTGAAAAATACATAGTGCTACTTTATCAAATATTAACTAGGTAGTGAAAAATATTCAGCAAAAAAAAAAAAAAAAACAAAAAAACAAACTAGGTAGTGAAAAATAAATAGCCAGGGCCAGCCATATATGCACAAAAGCTTCTCTGCAGGGGTAAAAAGGATAGGAGGAGCTTGGATTGATTAAAATTAATTAAGATCATTTACCTGTTGCTGATATTATGCAATTTATACGTCTTCCTCCAAAGAAAGATAAGTACATTGAGCACAAATGTTTAAATTAATAATATAAAAGAAATCAAAGAAAAGTAATAATGCCTCTCTAACATATATATGCAGAATAACCTACACTAGTTAATAAGGAAAAGAGGGGGAAAAAAAAAACCCTTTTTTCTTTTTCTTTTTTCATTCATATATCCTCTAAGTTTAATGTAGAAAAAGCATGGAAAATTGCTTGTAACAAATATAATTTATATATAGATATATCTCAGAACCTTATTTGTGGTAGGTTTGATCTGTAGAAGGTAGGAGTTTTTTGTTCTACTTGGCTTCATGGTAGCAGTGCTTTGAAGGCTCAAGGTTCTGGGTACTTTTTTGCCTGCCTACGTCGTAGCTGTGATGGTGTTTCACATACCTTCTTCCTCCTGTTGTCTCAATGGTAGATAGCACCCAGGAAGGAGCCCCTGGCGTTCCTGGAGTTTCTTAGCTCCACTTAATTGCTGACGAGGAGCATGCAAAAGAAGTGTCAGATTGTGTTTTAGTTGGAAAGATCCTTTTGGAAAAGTGTATCAGTAAATTCAAAGTTCAATCCATTGTGAGACAAGCCTGGTTTAAACAGGATTATGTGAAAATTGATGAACTAGAACCAAACAAATTCTTATTCTCCTTCAAAACTACTTCTAATAGACATAGGGTATAGTCTCGAAGAGCTTGGTCCATTAGTGAGTGTCATCTCATTTTGAGAAAATGGAATCCAATGTTAGCAGTGAGGGATATCGATTTCAGTTTTTCCTTGTTCTTGGTCCAGATCCATGGCCCCCCCTCCAGTTCATGACCACAGCGAATGCGATCCGCATAGGGAACCTATTCCATGAAGTGCTACAATGTGAATAGTCTTCTCGCACTAATATGGTGGGCATGAAATACATGCGAATTCGAGTGGAGCTCGATGTTAGGAAGCCCATTGTTACCGGGTTCGTTCAGAAAGTGGGGAACGGAACAGAATGGATACAATTTGTTTACGAAAAATTAGCTGAATTTTGTTACAATTGCGGAGTTATTGGACATTATTAGGCTGGCTGCACACTCCCAAGCACCCAAAATCATACTACCAATGGAGATCTTTATGGACCCTGGTTGCGAGCGGAAGTCGATTCGCACACGGCGATCTATGGGGGAAGCGTATTAAGGAGGATCGAACTTCCACAAGGCGATTTCTCCGATACCTTCCTCAATGACACGAATATAGACCCCAAAAATGCAGAAGCGATGGATGACGAGATGGCCAAAGATGTGACTCACACTAACGCTCCTCAGGGAGATGATGAAGAGCCAACTTGAGTGCGACTCGGGCTCCACTCAGTAACAGAGTGTGACTCTACCACACGAACGGTGGGCAATGTAGAGCCTATCAACAATCAACACGTGGCCGAGGTACAAGATCGGCGCAACAGTTGCCTACCACTACAGGTTACAATTCAAAATTTTTCAAGTTCGAGCGCCACTAATCCCTTGCATATCACAAACAAGGATGGGTCGGGCCAGCCAGGTCTATAGAATAGTTTAAATTCAACCAAGGGGAAACCAAATGAACTAGAGGCAACTAAACGAAAAGCCCATCTCTCACAGTTTTGGGAGGGAAAACAGCCCAAACACAGGAGGAAGCAGGCCCTTAAAGATAAAACACTTCCAGCTGAGGAGACTAAGCCTTTCCCCCGGCGTAAGACATCTGAAGACAACAAGTCAGTTGATACGAGTCAACCTCAACCACTGGTTTCCTTGCGCTCACTGTAGCATCCCACATCGATTGGAAAGGGGAACGAAGCATGCCATATAAGTGGGTGTGGATACCTTTCCCTTGAGACGCGTTTTGTGGACCCACAGTATAACGGGGTCGCAGAGCAAAACCGTGCGGGCTGGGCCCAAAGCGGACAATATCTCATGCGGTTGGTCTGGGCTGTTACACTCACTCGTTGCTAAAAGTTCCAGAATCCGACTAAAGGAGAAAGCATGAAGATGGCGATTCGGAGACACTGATCCATTCATTGTAAGTACATTCCCAACAAAATCTGCTAAGGCTGAGGAGGCAGGCCTTATTATGCCTCCCCCTCCCAAATGAATGTCCTTTCTTGGAACTGCAGAGAGCTGGGAAGACCCTCTGCAGTGCGAGGCCTTCGTGGCATGATTCGGAGCTCTTCCCCCTGGGGTCTTTTTCTTTTTAAGACCAAGGTTAAGATGGTGAAGATGAAAAGAATTGTGAGGTCGCTTCATTATGACCATAGTCACTTAGTAGAAGCTAGGAATGGAGCGGGTGGGCTGGCCCTTCTTTGGAAGGATGGCTATGATTGGGATGTCTTTTTTAGTTCGGATTGGATTATTGGAGTAAGAGTCTCTAACCAGCAAGGAGGGGAATGGACCATGTGGTGTTGCTATTGTCTGGCCGAGCGAACTCTGAGACGAGATTTCTGGAGAGACTTGAAGCAGTGTGTGTTATCAGGTTCACCAGCCTGGGTCTATTTAAGGGACTTTAACAACGTTGTAGACCAGAGTGAAAAGAGGGGAGGTCAACAGGTTTAAGATAAATCCAACCTTTTCCTGAAGAATTTTTTGTTTGAAGTAGGGGAAGTTGATCTGGGATTCTCCGAAAATCCTTTTACTTGGTGTAATCGAAGAGGAGGCTTAGCAAATATTCAAGAACGGCTTGACTAGGCGATAGCTAGCCCGGATTGGAGCCTCATGTTCGACAGGGCTGGGGTGATTCATCTTACTGCATCTCAGTCAGACCACTCTCCTATCCTGTTGTGTCAAAACCTCGATATTGCTAAGATGCCCAGGCCATTC
Organism: Ziziphus jujuba; assembly: GCF_031755915.1. Classification (NCBI taxonomy): domain Eukaryota; kingdom Viridiplantae; phylum Streptophyta; class Magnoliopsida; order Rosales; family Rhamnaceae; genus Ziziphus; species Ziziphus jujuba. Next base: position 798,787 of record NC_083385.1, read on the forward strand.
AGGTTTATAGAAGCTTGGACCCATGACTCAACGTGTGAAATAGTTATTAATGAGGCTTGGCAAGAAGCTGCCCGATAGGGAAGACGAGTTTCCTTAGCAGCTAAACTTCAATGCACGGCGAAAGCACTTAGAGTATGGAACAAAGAAAAATTTGCGTTTTGTCGAACTAGGATTAAGGATTTGGAGGACCAATTATCTTTCCTTTATAGCTTAGACCCTTCAGAAGCAACAATCGCTTAGGAAAATGTTCTTCAGCGGGAAATTTCAAAAGGGCGTTATAGACTTGAACTTCTATGGCGCCAAAAGACTAGGGACTTATGGTTACAAGCCGAAGATAGGAAATCGAAGGACTTTCATGCAACCACAGTGGCTCATCGTAAGAGAAATTTCATCGCCATGATTAAGAGTGACAATTGTACCTAGCTTCAGAATAGAGATAAGGTGGGACAGTACCTCGTAGAGAAGTTTTCTGCTCTTTTTAGAGATGAAGGGGTGGCAAATTGTCCTATTCTTCCAGATTTGATCCAGCCAGTGGTGTCTACTACGGATAATTTTTCTTTAGCCTTTATGCCTTCAAAATTGGAAATTTTAGAAGTGCTTAAACAGATGCACCCTACGAAGACCCTAGGTCCCGACGGGATGCCTGCCTTATTCTTCCAACATTTTTAGCACATCGTAGGCCACGATGTAACAAAAGTTATCCAAGACGCATTTATCTCACGCATTCTCCTAGCAGCAATCAACAAGACACTCATTGCTTTAATCCCCAAAACCAAATCCATTTCTCTTTTCAACCATATTCACCCGATCAGTTTATGCAACACAGTCTACAAAACTTTTTCGAAGCTTCTTGCTAATCGCCTTTGTCCTTTGCCCCCCAACCTAATAAGCCCAAATCAATTTGCTTTCACCCCTAGGAGATGGATTGGGGAGAATACAATCCTGGTGAATGAAATTGTGCACACAATGAAGAAAACTCGAGGTACAAGCGGTCTATTGGGGATCAAACTTAACATGCACAAAGCATATGACCGAATTAATTGGGGACTGCTTCATGAGATTCCCATTAATTTTGGTTTCTCGGCTTGGGTTCTAGGGTTGTTAGGGTAGTGTTACTCAGTTGATCATGCTGACATTCTTCTTAATGGCAGCATTTGTGGAAGGGTGAAAATGGAGTGCAGAATTAGACAAGGAGATCCAATCTCTCCATATTTGTTCATCATGTTTGCTGAATTACTTTCAAGGCTACTCTATAAGCTTGAAGCCGAGGGAAAAATTCATGGCATTAAACTCGGGAGAAATGGGCCAATGATAACTCATTTGTTTTTTGCAGACGATATTCTAATTTTCTGCAGGGCAAACAAAAAGGAAGCTCTAGCCGTAACAAAATGTGTCCAACAATATTGCGACTGGACTGGGCAGCTTGTAAAATTTTTCCAAATCTAGTTGTTTTTTCTTAAGAATGTCTCGATTAGGGACAAACGAGCCATAAAGAATGCATTACATCTCAGAGAACTCCCTAGAGAAGCTAAGTATCTTGGCAATCCTTTATTTCTTGGGAAAAACAAATCTATGGCTTATGAAGATATAAAGAAACGGGTTGAAGTTAGACTTCAGGGTTGGAAAGCTCGTTTACTATCACAAGCTGGAAAGCATGTATTAATCAAGTCTGTAATCAATGCCATCCCAATCTATTCGCTTTCTACTTGTAAACTACCCCTAGCTTGGTGTCGAAGTATTGATAGATTGGCAAGGAATTTCCTGTGAAAAGATGATGACCAGCAGAGGTCCAATTACACTCCCATTTCATGACATAAGGTCTACAAGCCTAAATTCCAAGGTGGACTTCGAATCAGAAACCTTAAGAAGGTTAACCAAGCTTTACTTTGCAAGTTGGGTTGGTGTTTGGAGGCAACAGAGAACAGGCTTTGGGTAAAGGCTTTAAAAGCCAAATATTTCCCTTACTCTTCCTTTATGCAGTGCGGTCGGAAACGTTCATACTCTTGGTATTGGAAGGATCTTCTTAGCATTAGACCCCTACTTGCGAAATGCTTATGTTCAAGGTTGGAAGAGGGTGCAATATCAATTTTTGAGAGGATCCATGGATTCCCGATAATCCTGACTTCAAGCCAATTCCGAACCCGAATCTGGTATCTATGGAGGTAGGAATGGTAGACTCATTAATGCTTTCCAATGGAGCCTGGAACATCACCCGGCTTTGTGACCTGTTTGATGGAACCACGGTCACCAATATCACCAAAATTTTTTGGGCCAATATGGATTTGGACGACAAGCTCGTTTGGTTAGGTACCTCGTCGAGTGAATTCAAAGTGAAATCTATCTACAAATATCTGCACCCTGTACGAAGTACAAACTTGGAGTGGTGGCGGTCATTGTGGAACAACACTTTACATGAACTACTTTAATTCTTCCTTTGGAAGCTCTCGGGTAAATGCCTCCCGATGAGAGCATCTTTCATTCATCAAGGCTGGGAGGTTGACCATCCTTATTGTCCTCATGAGTGTAACGAATTAGAATTCGAAGTGCATCTATTTTTTACCTGCTCAATTGCTAGAGCATTATGGTTAGCCTCATCCTGGTCAATTAAATGGGAGAATTATCACCTATCCACTCTAGAGACCTACCTTGAGTGGCTAATTCATCCTAGCAGGAACCTCCTTGTCCATAGAGATGATGAACACAAATTTTTCTGTTCAGTGTGCTAATTCTTGAGGCTCCTGTGGAAACTTCGGAACATGATGGTTTTTGAGGGGACCATGCGTGCTCTTGAGGAGGAAGTTAGACTATCAATCTAAGATTCAATGAATTCCCTCGTGTTCCAATTAGGACTAGAATCATTCCAATCTATACTACCTATTCAGCTTTACCTCCACCAAACACCGCCTGGCAGGCTCCGACACCTGGAGTTATCAAAATAAACTCGGATGCCACTTTGAAAAGTGGCCTAGACATGCAATTTTTCTTCTTGAGGTCGCCGAAGCAGTAGCCATATTCAGAGCTATCAACTTAGCCATTGATGAGGGCTATTCCAAAGTCTGCTGTGAGAGCAATGCCAAGGCTGTGATTGACAACATCAACAACCCGACTTTACGATTGTGTCACTGGGCGACTGCTACCTTCATTCAACAAATTTTGGAGTGTTGTTGTTTCTTTAAAATTATCTCCTTTGTGTGGACCCCTAGAACTTCAAACAAGCTAGCCCACATGGCATCCCATTGGGGCTTAGATAATGATAATGTTGATCTTACTGAGCCTCTTGTAAACTTTGATATTTTTGTCTATATTCATAATCAAGACTGCGGCAATTAGGCTGCAGCTTGATTCTCAAGCATGCTGGTGTTCTTGTTCCTTGTATGCTTGTGTTTTGGTTAATACAACTCTCCTTTTGATAAAAAAAAAAAAAAAAACCTTCTTTGTGGTAATTTTATATCTCAGAAATTGATTATAAGCAAAATGTGAATGACATGAAGGAAATTAACACACCCAATCCAGAAGATATTTGTACGATTGTGATAAAGGGACGTCAGACACTCTTTGGTTTGGGTTGGCCCTCCAGAGTTCACTATCATTGATTATGGTTTTCCCTAGTCAATTTCACAAGGAGGCCAAGGGACCATCAACATTGAAACCATAATCCCTATAAATATTGAGTCATTGCTCTTTGGTTTCTCTTTTGTGCCAACGTTGAAAACGGTCCTTCAATATTTTTGACTTTTCATTTTTTCTTTTTCTATTTTAAGGAGTAAATAGCCATGGAGGAGATGGTTGCAAATATCTATCCCAATGTACAAATGTTTGTCGTCAGTATCTTTTGAGGGTTTCCAATTTCTTTCTCTTCTCTTCGTCGTCAGTATCTTTTGAAGGTTTCCAATTTCTTTCTCTTCTCTTCTCTTTTCTTTTCTTTTTAAATATATAAACACCCACACACACACACACACACACACACACACACACACACACATATATATATATATATATATATATATATGTCAGTTATGCGATGTAATTTTGCCTAAACCATCCTTTTTCTTTTTTTGTTGCATAAACTTAGCAGCCATCCTCTAATTTAACGCATTGTCATTTTTGGTAGCATGTCTCTTGGCAAACTGTTCTGTTTATTGTTCTGTTTATTTACTGCTTGATTTAGAAACAACAAAAATGCTTATCGAAGCAATGGTATTTATATATACTATATAATTAAACTTGTTTTCAACTATATGATCTACCTGAAATTCAATTTTCCGGTGGCTTGTTATCTTGGAATAAATTATGAGTAATCTAATAAAATTATTTTAAGCTCACTATCAAAAGTCATTTATGTTTTCACTTTAATCTTTCATTTAGCCATCCAAAGTTCCTGTTTTCCTCTCGTGGAAGTAACATTTATTCTGCTTATTAAAGCATCTCCAATAGTTTTTTTCTATTGAAGTCTATGTGTCATTGATTTTGGAAAGTGTTCATACTTATATGATATTTTTTCTATTTAATAGATAATGTTTTAGATAATTTCTTTCCAATGGATTCTGTTTAAAATGTTCTGAAATACTAATGTGTAATTTTTTTATTTTAAAATTATATTTAATTAAAAAAAATCAAAAACCTACCAGAAGTTTTTTTTTTTTTTATAAAAATCAATAAAAATAAATAAAATACTGATTTAGCCTGTCTAACAGAGTTTCCAAAAATATACAATATCCTTTACAGTTTCTATTTTTTTTTTTTGCTTACGGAACTAATGCATAAAACTATTGGGGATATTTTTTTTAAAATGTTATCTATTTATCTGATGTAGTAAAAAAATTTTAAATAGACGGAAAACCATTGAAGGTGTTCTTATCCCTGACAATCAGCTCCCACCCCACAAATTTGGACATAATTTTGATTGCATTATGGCAGTCATCGCAGATTCTAAGATTCTTCGTAATCCTAAGAGTTGTCCTTGGTGGAGTACTGATCAGACCATATGCAATTGCCAAACGCTCACTATGATACTGCAAGGCCTGCTCTTTTGCCTCTTGATCAATGTCGTGAAGAACATATCTTGTATCAGCCACATAACCAGCCTCCCTCATCTACCCCTTCAAGCATTTCAGTTTTTCAAAATCCCTAATGGAATAAATCTGCATTTTAATTCTATAAAATTTTTCATATTTTTTAAAAATCTATTAAAATTTAAATTTAAAAAAAAAATTAAATTAAATATCTCTAAATTTTAAAATGTTTTAAATTCTAATTTAAATAAGGATATCATATGTGTCTACAAGATTCACAAAGCGACCTGGCAGGCCAAGAAACCCTTTAGTTGTAGTTGAGGAGGCAGTGAGAGAAAGAGATGCAAGCGGGGTCGCATTCGCGAGCGGCACGGAGGTCAGCGACGGCAGCGGAACGGAGGGCAACATTGGAGAAGGCATTGAGGAAGAGATCGTAGTGGATGGTGGAGAGCAGCGTGGAAGAGCAGTGCTTGTTTCCCAAGTGAAACAACAATGATCTCTCCAGCGATGAGTGCGAGTAAAGATAGCTCGCCAGCGCCGGCTCTGACTCCGCATGGCGTCGCGCCGAGCCTTTGCCTTTATCTGTTCCCACACCCACGCCTCATCATCCGACGATGACGCCTGAAGCTCTGACGCCTGCGCCTGTTGAGATGGATACCACATCTATCCCGCCGGCATTTAGTTTACGAAGACGGACGAAGGCTGGCTGTGACCGTAGTATCTGTATCTGCAAGCGGGCATGCATGCGTATTTTGTTGAAGAAGAAGAAGAGAAAGAGATGGTTGGGAAGGGTCTCATCTGACCAAATTATGCGATTAAATTCAAAACTAAATAAAAAATAAAAATAAAAGAAGGGGATAAGGGTATTAATGGTAGAGCATGAAACAAGACGATATGCAGTCTCATGACTCTACATGGATTGTCGTTGTGTGTGGCTGTGTTTTTTCTTGTTTTTATTTTTGCTTTTTCAAATTTGATTTTGCGTTTTGGGTTTAGTCAGCTCTCCATTCGGGCCTTGTTTTTCTCGTAAAGTACAATGAAAAAAAAAATCTTATCTTATTTTTTTGTCAATAAATACAATAAAAACTTCTTCTCTAAACAAAATGCATGCAACTCCACAAGATGGATCAAAGTTTATTACCAAAATAAAACACAACAACAAAGTTTGTCTACATTACATCCATGGCCACCCCACTGGGATTGAGTTCTATACTATACATCTATCTATGCCTATTGTCACGGACTTGTTTGTTTACCCTTCAAGCCTTGCGGCCTTAGTTGCTATTTCAACCTTTTATTGCAACTAAGTAAGCCTTTTGTTCACAAGAAATGAAAGCTAAGCAAAGAAAACTAGAGCACAAAAGAGAGTTTGGGAGAATGAAAGTATATTGCTTAGAAGAGAGCTTTACAAGCGAATGTGTGGATTCTTCGTTCTATTACAAATGAGGGTTCACCCCCTTTATATAGAGGGCTTGGCACGTAGTACGAGAATACAACATTCTAGATCTTGTACACATGACACTATCCTAGATAAGGTTCTAGATAATTCTCCTAGATATTTGTACGGACTATTCTAGAAAGCCATCTTACTACATGATCCTAGAATGTTCTAGAAAGGTATATAAGTTATAGATTGTTCTATAGTATTCTAGAACCTTCCAGAGATCTCTTGAGTCATCTAGAACCTTCTAAACTTCTCTTGAATCATCTATAACTTTCTAGAATTCTCTTACCTAAAAGCTTCTAGAATCTTCCGGACCCCTTTAGATTTCTCTTGAATTATCATGAATTCTCAAAGAGAGTCTTGAATATTCCGGATAAGCCTCAAGGATTCCTCCATTTTCATGCGGAACATGACACTCTCCCCCACCTAATTTCACGATGCCCTCGTCGCGCCTTCTTCCTTGAACCTTTGAATATGATCTTTGAATTGCCAAAGTGCATCAGCAAGTTTCCAACTTGCTTCGCTATCGGGTAGTCCCTTCCATTTCACCAAGTACTCATGACTCGGATGGTTATCCCTACCACGAACTACTCGATTAGCTAAGATGCTCTCCACATCCTTGTCATAAGTGTTGTATACCCCTATTGGTGTTCGCTTGGACTCCCCTCTTGTATGGTCTTCCTCATCCTTGTTGTATGGCTTTAAGCAACTTACATGGAAGACCAGGTAAAGTTTGAGTGTTGGAGGTAACTCTACCTTATAAGATACCTTGCCCACCTTCTTGATGATCGGAAATGGCCCTTCATATCGGCGAACAAGGCCTTTATGTAGCCCTCAGGTAGACTTGTGTTGGGATGGAAGGATTTTGACGAACACCAAGTCTCCCACTTGATACTCCACGTGCCTTCTTTTTGTGTAAGCCCATTTCTTCATTTTCTTGGTTACTTTATGAAGGTATAACCTTGCTAAGTCCACTTGCTCATGCCAAGTTTTAGCAACCTTGAATGAGGCGGGACTCCTTCCTCCAAGTTGATCAAATAAGTCGGCTATCAATGGTATAGGGTACTTATTCTTAAAGGTGACCTTGTTAAGTGCCCTATAGTCAATGCATAGTCTTAACGAACCATCGTGCTTCTTTTGGAACAAGACGGGTGCTCCATAAGGTGCTTGCGACGGTTGAATGTAACCAGCATCTAAAAGTTGTCTCCTTAGCTCCTCTAGCTCCGGGGGAGACATGCGATATGGTGCCATTGCGGGTGGTTTGGCACCGGACTCCAAGTCAATGCAATGATCCACCTCCCTCCTTGGTGGAAATCTTTTAAGTAGTTCGGGTGGCATGACATCTTTAAACTCTTCAAGGACTTGGATAATCTCCTTCGATGGCTCCTTGGAAGTAACTTTTTTTTCCTCACGTAATGTAGCAAGGAATGTAGCATCTCCCTTCCTTATCCCTTTTCTTGAGTTGTATGGCAGAGAAATGGTTGGAAGTTCTCGGCTTGTGCGTCATCGGGATCATGCAAGGGCCTCCCTCTATTATACACACTGTGTTGTAGCGAGGGAGTGGCACCACATTGAATTGTCTAAGAAATTCCATACCAAGCATAATATCAAAGTCATCCATAGGAGTAATGGAGAAGTTGACTTTACCTTGCCAAGTACCGAGGTGTAACTCCACGTTACGAGCCATACCATCCAGTGGTTTAGTTTCAGCATTCATAGTTTTTAACCAACCTTGACCCTTGTCAAGTTTTAGGCCAAGCCTCATGGCCTCCTCCCTCTTTATGAAATTGTGAGATGCTCCAGTGTCCACCATGACTTGAGCATCCTTACCATTAATACGTGCCGCCACATACATAAAGGAGTTGTTCTTTGCATTGTGAGCTGGGATCGGTCTAGCCTTCAATGAGTTGAGGAGTTGTAAACAACCCATTTGTGTTCGCTCTTGAGTTTCCCTCTCTTCGAGCATGGCACTTAATGACTTCCTCTTTGGACAATCTCTTGCCCAATGGGGACCGTCACATAGGAAGCAATTTTCCTTCGGGCTTGGCTCCTTTCTTCCAATCTTTGCTAGGTAATGGTGGCCTTCTTTGATGCTCCTTACTTTGGGAAGTTTTATGGAACTTGGCTCCCCCACCTTTAGTATAATTATTCTTAGGCTTGGGGTTAGAAGACTCACCTCGACTATATTTAACAAGAGTTTCAGCCGTAGTGAGTGCAGTTGAGATGTCTTGTACACCCCTTCGTTGAAGCTCTTGACATGCCCATGGTTGCAATCCATCCATGAAAAGTTGAAAAGGAGATCCTCCTCACTCATGTTGGAAATTTGGAGCATTAGATAGGAGAATTGCTCCACATACTCACGAATGGATCGTTGATGCTTCAACTTTTTCATGCGCTTTCTAGCATCATTTGCCACATTCTCGGAATAGAATTGCTTCTTTAGTTCACTCTTTAATTCTTCCCAAGAGTTGATTACGCATGTGCCTTTCTTTATTTCTTCATGCTTTCTACGCCACCATACTGCAGTAAGATAGAGGGTTGGGGTGTTTACCTTTTGTTTCTTATCTTGAAAATCCAAGGCCTCAAAGTACCGCTCCATATGCCACATGTAGTTGTCTAACTCCTTGGCATCTCTTTTTCCACTAAAATCCTTGGCTTGGGAACATCCACTCTTGGAGTAGAGACTACTTGTTAAGTAGTAATGGTGTCCTTAGTTGCAGCTTGCTTGCATAATGCCCAATCCCCACGTGTCTCCTCTAAGCTTTTCTTAAACTTGTCCAATTGAGCTTGCATGAGGGACAAGGTTTCAATTACCTTTGTTTGGAAAGCTTGGCTTTCATGACGCCATGCCTCGGTGTTGGCTTCGTTGGTGCTTTGCATGGTACCTCTAAGCTCCCTCACTTGGTCACCCACACGACCATCAAGCTCCTCTATGCCTTGCTCCACACGATCAAGCCGCTCCAACATGTCGGCAACGGCCAACTCCATCTTGACCACCTTGGTCTCCATGGCAGTGAGAACGTCCTTCAACTTTGAACGCCCTCGTCCTTTCCTTCCAGCATTGGAACTGGTCTCCCTTCCCCTTGCCTCCTCAACGACAACCTCTGATGAAGACATGTTGCTCTAGATGCTAGCTCTAACCAAAGCTCTGATACCACTTGTCACGGACTTGTTTGTTTACCCTTCAAGCTGTGCGGCCTTAGTTGCTATTCCAACCTTTTATTGCAACTAAGTAAGCTTTTTGTTCACAAGAAATAAAAGTTAAGCAAAGAAAACTAGAGCACAAAAGAGAATTTGGGAGAATGAAAGTATATTGCTTAAAAGAGAGCTTTACAAGCGAATGTGTGGATTCTTCGTTCTATTTACAAATGAGGGTTCACCCCCTTTATATAGAGGACTTGGCATGTAGTACGAGGATACAACATTCTAGATCTTTCACACATGACACTATCCTAGATAAGGTTATAGATAATTCTCCTAGATATTTTTATGGACTATTCTAGAAAGCCATCTTACTACATGATACTAGAATGTTTTAGAAAGGTATATAAGTTCTAGATTGTTCTATAGTATTCTAGAACCTTCCAGAGATCTCTTGAGTCATCTAGAACCTTCTAGACTTCTCTTCAATCATCTATAACTTTCTAGAATTCTCTTACCTAAAAGCTTCTAGAATCTTCCGGATCCTTCTAGATTTCTCTTGAATTATCATGAATTCTCAAGGAGAGTCTTGAATATTCCGGATAAGCCTCAAGAATTTCTCCATTTTCATGCGAAACGTGACACTATGCCAATGCCAAATACAGATACAAAATACATTTAATAAGAGATAAAACAAACAATGCACACAACAAGCAACACATTGCAATTTGCAAAAAGCCTATATCTCTAATTATACACATAAAAATAATTTTTATTATCAGGGTCTTCCTCCTCTATGCTGCTCACTCCTCTTCCTTCCACGAGCAGGAATTCTCATACAGATGGACCGGTCCTGTAATGTAACTCCACGGGTCACTGTACTTGTTCTTTATTCAAATCGATACAAGGATTAATAATAAGAAGTACCAGCCCTCATGCCTGTATGCTGCCAGCACCTTCTATTTCCTGGTACTGGTTTTCTTGTGCACGCAGTTCCGTTTCTTGTAGTTGCTCCACATGTAACAACACCTATGCCATACATGTTCTGGTTGATTCTGCTGGACGAAACTTCATACTTCAATCTTCCATGATTACGTATTGCAGCTGAATTGTTGTAATACTCTGAAGTGTCACCACCAGCCCTCATGCCACTGTGCCACCAGCACCTTTTATTTCCTTCTACTGGTTCTCTTTTGCATGCAGTACCGTTGTTTGTAGTTGCTCCACATGTAACAACACCTATTCCATTCTTGTTCTGGTTGACTCTGCTGGACAAAACTTCATCCTCCAATCTTCCATGATTACATATTGCATCTGAAGTGTCACCACCAGCCCTCATGTCGCTGTGCTGCCGGCACCTTTTATTTCCTTCTACTGGTTCTCTTTTGCATGCAATTCCGTTGTTTGTAGTTGCTCCACATGTAACAACACCTCTTCCATTCTTGTTCTGGTTGATTCCGCTGGACAAAACTTCATCCTCCAATCTTCCATGATTACATATTGCAGCTGAAGTGTCACCACCAGCCCTCATGCCGCTGTGCTGCCGGCACCTTTTATTTCCTTCTACTGGTTCTCTTTTGCATGCAGTTCCATTGTTTGTAGTTGCTCCACATGTAACAACACCTATTCCATTTTTGTTCTGGTTGATTCTGCTGGACAAAACTTCATCCTCCAATCTTCCATGATTACATATTGCAGCTAAAGTGTCACCACCAGCCCTCATGCCGCTGTGCTGCCGGCACCTTTTATTTCCTTCTACTGGTTCTCTTTTGCATGCAGTTCCGTTGTTTGTAGTAGCTCCACATGTAACAACACCTATTCCATTCTTGTTCTGGTTGATTCTGCTGGACAAAACTTCATCCTCCAATCTTCCATGATTACATATTGCAACTGAAGTGTCACCACCAGCCCTCATGCCGCTGTGCTGCCGGCACCTTTTATTTCCTTCTACTGGTTCTCTTTTGCATGCAGTTCCGTTTTCTGTAGTTGCTCCACATGTAATGTTGTCATATTCTGAAGTGTCACCACTATTTGATTCAAAAACATCAAGAGTGTAAAGTGGTTTTTCCTCAGTTGACACCAATCGGGAATTGGATTTCCCAATTCCTCTCCCTTTATGTTCATCACACCTTTTATTACCTTGAACAGCCTGCCTTCTAGAAGGTGAACCATCAGTCAAGGTAAATCCACAAATAGGACTGAAGCTCTTGCTGACATGATACTCGACTGTAACTGTGCCATGCCTGAAACCTGATTTACCATGTCCATCAGACTTTGAGCTGTCAATAACACCATATTGTGAGCCATAGATGCCATTTGAATTTGATATCCTGACTGTAGTCAACTCATTGATCTTCATCCCTTTGTGTTCAGCACATCTCATTCTTCCTTCAACTGGTGCTCTTGTACAAACTGAATCAAGGGTTAAAGCTACTCCACAGATGACATTATTCCCCTGAGTAATGCCACTTGTGTCCAGTACTGAACGAGGACGTGACCTACCAAACTTGAAAACTCGAGAGAGGATATTGGGTCTCTCCTCATCAGCACAAGCATTGAAGTTGTTCTCTGTTGCAAGCGATTTGGCTGCTTTGATCCTAATGCCCATTTGCCCCAGACTCCAAGATAAAAGCCTTCGGTCAATAGTAGGGGAATGGTTGCAACCTGAAGAAATTTTCACCAGTTTCTCAAGGATATCATCAGGGCGTCGTGAACCATTAATTCTTTTGTTCCATGCATAGTCAAATTTGTCAAGCAGCCGAGTCTCTGTTTGCTGTGCATCACTTTTACTTTGCATCTGTTGACAACCAAGAGTTGAAAAAGTAAATATCATTAAAAAAATAAAAAATAAAAAATAAAAAAAATAAAAAAAGAAAAGAAAAGAAAGAACTTTGCATCCACGACTTTTTTCCATACTTGAAATCTATTGCGAGGGCTCAAGGAGATGAATCACATGGAAGACAGGAAAAGCTTAAAATAAATACATTGTTTCTATCATATACTTATGAGAGTTGAGATTGTCAATTTCTACGCCCCGGAACTATTCAGTTGCTCTTTAGGAATGTTATGAAATTTGTGATTGTAATTCCCACAACACAAGTAGCGCCAGCTTCAATAAGTAGAAATGAAATGAAAAGCAAACAACATAGCACGCATTATAAGGGGAAAGTATTGTAGACAACAAAGAAACAATGACAGAGAAAATTCAATAGGAAATCTTTTTGTGATAATTACTAGCATCTAATCATATGATAAAAGTTATCGTCATAAATAAATATTGGAAGCCATCAATCAATTACTAAAACTCTTCCTCCAAGGAAACACAACGAATGTTCAATTTATATATATATATATATAGAGAGAGAGAGAGAGAGAGAGAGAGAGTTACAGGTGCCCATCTAAACATAATTGGGTATCCTCTCGAAAAAATCTCCTCAAACAATCCAGGTCCCTTGGAAAGACAGGGTGTTGGGTGAGCAGTTGAGCAGCCACTGCCCAAATGTGCACCAGTGCGGCCATAATGCTGAAGCCGTGTCCTCACGTCCTCAGCGTGTCCAATGTAAACCACAACCATGCCTTCAGGATCAAGCTTTGCAACGTTACGGCCTAGACCACCGGTCTGAGATAGGGGAATGGCAAGTTCATATACTCCCGGAGTTGATATTCCAGGGAGGTTATGAAACCTATACCTTTCAGCACCATCCTTTCCAAGTGAATAGGCTTCCCAATCACAAGGGCCTACCAGAATCTAGCACACATAAACATAATATGAAAAGAAATCACATTTTTATTTAACCATTTAGCCAACAACCCACAAAAAGAAATTTACTTCATTTGAGGAGAAGATCAGCATTAATTATAACAACTCTCATTTCTTTGAATCTATGGAAACTTTGAAAACTGTTTTACAATGAGAGGAAGGCAGTTCTTACTTTCCATTTAACGGGATCATTCAAGAAGGAAAATAAATTCTGGGTATTTTTATAATCAACCTCAAATTAAGTGAGTCAGAGAGTGAGAGTACCGGAATAGAAAATATATACCTTCCATTGGGAGAATTTAGTACCGTGTTTGGCGCGCGTACGGTCTTCCCTCTTCGATCTGGAGACGACAACAGCGGTCGAATCGCTTCCTACCATTTCTTCTTCTTGTTGACTCTGACTCATACAGCTATGTGACCGTCAATCTCGCCGTTGTTAATTTTTAAGCCCCCATAAATTTTACTGAATTACCAAATTTGCCCTTCCACTCTGTCCTATTTAATAAAGACCTCTACGTCTTCGCCCACGTCACGGCCTCGCTTCTTGGTTTTCTTTTATTTATTTATTTAATTTTTTATTTTTTTTTTCTTTTGGGGTAAATCAGCGGGCTTCTTGGTTGCTATGCTAATGAAGAATAGATGATGACTCAACAAAGCTTTTAAAAAGTCAAAAGTTTCTACCAAAAAAACTAAAAAGATAAAGTTCTGTCTTAAAGTTAAAAAAAAAAAAAAAAAAGTAGAATTTTAGAGCTTAAGGATAACATATATAAAATAAGTCAATGACTTCTTTCCACACTGGTTTTAACTAATCTAAAGAGTGCCCAACAGTCAAGTTATGAAAAATGACCTAAACTTTTTTATTTTGTTGAAATATGAGAAGACAATGTTGAAATTCTTGGCAATCTAATATATTCATCCCAAACCATTCTCGGTCATTATTCCAAAATAATGTAACCAATGTAAAAGAATTATATATTATTGTTTCATACAGAAAATACATTTATAATTCGTACCGAATCTTCTTTTTTACTCTTTTTTTTTTTAATTTAAAGAAATTAAAAAAAAAAATTAAACAATCACAGAGCACATTCTTAATAACAAAACTTGAGTGCTAATCTATAGTGTTCATGGAATAATTTTGAGTTTCAATCTTTCATCCCCAAGATTAAAAAAGTATGTATATATTTTTCGTTTTAAAATAATACATAGACACCAAATCAACGGTAGGGGCACATAAATATGGCATAAGCACAAGGCACAAGACCTTGAATCCCAGCTTACACCCCAATAAATAGAATATTTGTGGCAAGGAAAAGGAAATGGGGAGCAAGGAGCATCTTGTTTGTTTGTTTTCTCAATGAATCCATCTTTATCTCTTTTTTTTTTTTTCTCTCTCTCTCTGGAGTGAATCCATTTTTATCAGCTATAAAAAGCAGCATCATTTTTATTTTATTTTATTTTTTATGATGTTACTGATAATAGCAATGGGACAGGAAGCTTTTTATGTATCCCTAGAGGGACTATGTGTCTGTGATTTTCTGAAATTCAGTGTGTCTTCTTCTTCAATATTAGTGATTACACAGAGCTCAAAGTCTTCATCATGCCCCCACCCTCCCAATGCTCCGAGAAAGCTTTATGCACCACAAAACCCTATCATCTTTGTTGCTTCCTCTATATCCTTTTCTTTGTAAAATGTTTAGTCAAATGACCAGCTGTACTACTTTATCAAATATTAGTTAGGTAGTGAAAAATACGTAGTGCTACTTTATCAAATATTAATTAGGTAGTGAAAAATAAATAGCCAGGCCGGGCCATATGTGTGTCTATATATATATATATATATATATATGCAGAAAAGCTTCTCTGCAGGGCCAAAACGGAATAGGAGGAGCTTGCATTGATTAAAATTAATTAAGGTCATTTACCTGCTGCTGATATTATGCAATTTATACATCTTCTTCCAAAGAAAGACAAGTACATAAGTAAATATGTTTAAATTAATAATATAAAAGAAATCAATGAAAAGTAATAATGCCTGTCTAACATACATATGCAGAATAACCTACACTGGCTAGTAAGGGAAAGAGGAAAAAATAACCCTTTTTTTCTTTTTCTTTTCTCATTTATATATCCTGTAAATTTAATGCAGAAAAAAAAAAAAAAGGAAAATTCCTTGTAACATATATAATTATACATAGATATATTTCAGAACATTTTGTGGTAATTATACATCTCAGAAATTGCTTATAAGCAAAATGTTAATGACATGAAGGAAATTAATACACCCAATAGAGAAGATATTTGTACGATTTTGATGAAGGGACGTCACACACTCTTTGGTTTGGGTTGGCCCTGCAGAGTTCACTATCATTAATGGAGTATGTGTTTCCCTTGTCAATTTCACGAGGAGGCCAAGGGATCATCAACATTGAAATCAAATCCCTATAAACATTGGGTCATTGCTCTTTGGTTTCTCTTTTGTGCCAAAATAGAAGACGGTCCTTCAATATTTATGATTTTTCATTATTTTATTTTATTTTATTTTGAGGAGTAAATAGCCATGGAGGAGATGCTAGCAAATATCTATCCCAAAGGACAAATGTCGTCAGTATCTTTTGAAGGTTTCCAATTTCTTTTTCTCTTTTCTTTTCTTTTAAATATATATATATATATATTCACTTATGTGATGTAATTTTGCCTAAACCACCTTTTTTTTTTGGGGTACCATTGCGTAAACTTAGAAGCCATCCTCTAATTTAACCCACTGTTCATGTTCAGCAGAATGTCTCTTGGCAAACTGTTCTGTTTATTTACTACTTGAGATTAAGAAACAACAAAAATGCTTATTGAAGAAATGGTATTTATATCTACACTATACAATTAAAATTAACTATTAAAATTAACTTGTTTTCAACTATATGATCTACCTGAAATTCAATTTTCTGGTGGCTTGTTATCTTGGAATAAATCATGAGCAATTTAATAAAATTAATTCAAACTCAGTATCAAATGTCATTTATGTTTTCTCACCAACCTTTTATTTAGCCATCCAAAGTTCCCATTTCTTCTTGGGGAAGTAGTATTCATATTGCTCTGCTACAAAGACCGAATATATAGACTAAAAATAGAGTTTTTAACTTGTATAAGGTTTAATGCAAAGGATGAAAAATATATCATATCAAAGAATAATAATAAAAAAAAGAGTTTGAAAAAGGGAAGTGGAACTTCAATCATTGAATTGTATATAAGCTTTATAAGTGATGAAAATAAGCAAAAGTGAGCTTGGATTAGAAAGCATCCGTTTCTTATTTGTCGTGTAGTTGGGTTTGAAGTGTGGCGGGTGTGTGTAGCATGCTGTGAGACAAGGTGGGGAATATGCCAAAGAAGTAAGTCCAATTTAGGCCACCTGCTTTTGTTCTCATGAATCAATCAAATTCCCATGAAAACAAGAGTAGGTTAGGTTCCGTTTCTCAGTTTCCATGGAACAACCGAAAACTTGTTGGTGTTTGAAAAAATTGCTCTATTTTTTTTCTCTAATCCCAAGGCCCTATTGAGAGAGAGAGAGAGAGAGAGAGAGAGTTTTTGGACTTTCACATGTTCCTTAATGGCAAATAGCTAATCAGCTGCTCAGAGGCTAAAGGTACCTTGAAGACAGTGCGTGTCTTCTTCTAGGCTTCTGCTTCTTCCTCATGTCATACCGGGTAAAGACTGCGGAGAAAAAGCAAGTTGGTGCCCGTGAATGTGGTTTGCTGGTATTTCTGGTCGTTAATAATGATGCATTGGCTTGTTTTGATGTGGGTTTTTGATTGTGGGGTGTGTTGAAGTTGCAGGCAGCCTGCAGGAGGAGGAAAAAAGGGTGTGTTGAAAGTTGTGTTTAGATTTGTTTGTGGGAGTGGGTCGGGTATGAAACACAAGGGAGGCTCAGATCATGTGGTTGGAGCAGGGAAAGTGGTGGTGGTTGCCGTTAAAGCTTCCAAGGAAATCTCAAAGGCAGCTCTGGTTTGGGCTCTGACTCATGTCGTTCAACCTGGGGATTGCATTAAGCTTCTGGTCGTCATTCCTTCTCAGACCTCAAGTAATCCTCCTCCTCTCTCTTTTTATTGACGAAAACGCACGTTCACTTTGTTTTGAAATGCTGATCAATTTCTATAGAAATTAACTGGACTAAAAGTAGGTTCCTTTTAATCATTCATATTGCCCTGCTATTTTGCTTGGCTAATCTTCTTGCCGTCAAGAACATATCTTGCAAAGTTGATAGTTTTCCTTCTGATTAGTTGATTGAATTAGTCAAGATTTTTTAGCTTCTTTTGTCGTCCCTGACATGGAAAAATGACTCATATCAACACTACTCCTGGAACATTTAGGAAATTATATTCAACTGAATTGCAGAGGTGTTCAATTTTTCATCTTTTATAATGTAATGTGTTATAAACTTACAGACAGGCGGACTTTGTATCATACAAGGTCCGCCATTAGTATCTTTACTTTAGGAAACTCTTTCTAATTTCTTTTATGTGTTTGTTGTGTTAGAATTCTAAAGATGCCTAGGCTAGTAGGTTTGGCCCTTCATCTCTGATAAAAACAGTGATTTGGGTAGTTCAATATTGATGCTTGATGGAAAGCTTTTTTGTTCTTAGGTAAAAGGATGTGGGATTTCTCCAGATTTACCAGTGATTGCGCTTTTGGTCATCATAAATCTTTCTCGGGAGGAGCCAATTCATTTGAGACGGATGATATTGTAAATTCATGTTCTCAGATGGTGCTTCAACTGCACAATGTTTATGATCCAGAGAAGGTCAGGCGAATCAACTTCCTTTTCCTTCCCCGCCCCCCCCCCCCCCCCCCCCCCCCCCCCCCCGGATCTTCATCTGTAATAATGATAATCCTTTCTGTCATTTAAACTTTCTTCAGGTAAAGGTCAGGATAAAAATTGTCTCTGGCTCGCCATGTGGTGGTGTAGTGGCTGCTGAAGCCAAGAGAATTCAATCAAACTGGGTTATATTGGATAAGTAATAAACACGATACCAAAACCTTGTTTTCCAGGATTATTTTTTTAAGCTTTTTTATTTCAAACTGCCTTTCCTTATTGTTTGTCAGCTTTTTGTACTTCAAAAAATTGTCTTTTCATAAGCCTTCTCCTTGTTTGTTGATTTTATTTTTTTATGCAAAAACTTGGCAGACTATTAAAATATGAAAAGAAATACTGCATGGAAGAGCTGCAATGCAACATTGTTGTTATGAGACGATCTGAGCCTAAGGTTCTTCGTTTGAATTTCATCAATTCTCCCAAGATGGAACCTGAAATGATTTGCCCTTTATTGTCTGAATCAGAAGCCTGTTCAGATCATTTCATCAGCAAGTTTGAAGGGTCTAATATGATTAGAGTGCCAGCTGTAACTCCTGCAAGTAGTCCTGAACATGAGTCACTGCTTACCAGAACTGATGTTGGAACTTCATCAATATCAAGCTCATCAGATCTGGGGACTTCACCTCTTTTGTTATCTGGAGCCCATAGGAGCTTAAAGAGAGAGTATCACAAACATTTGACTGAATCTGATTCTGACACAAACAGCGAAAAGCTGAGTTCTTCTTTCTCAAGTTCTTTTTTCCAGCCATGGATGACCGATTTTCTCAGTGCTAGTAATGAATTATCAAAACATATGGTAGAAGGTTCAGAAAGACCCTATGATAAGTGCTTGATGTCTGCATATGGATCCTTGCTAGAGAATTTGTCCAAACTAGATAGAGAACCTGACGTTGGTGTGCTGAATTATAGACTTGATTTGAACTTAAGCAGAAGTGTGAGAGAAGCAATTTCATTATCCACAAATGTACCTCCTGGTCCTCCTCCACTGTGTTCCATCTGCCAGCACAAGGCACCTGCATTTGGGAACCCTCCTAGGTGGTTCAATTATGCTGAACTGGAACTCGCCACTGGTGGCTTTTCACAAGTAAATTTCTTGGCCGAAGGTGGATTTGGTTCTGTATACAGAGGTGTCTTGCCAGATGGCCAGGTAGTTGCAGTCAAGCAGTATAAATTGGCTAGCTCTCAAGGTGATCTAGAATTCTGCTCAGAAGTCGAGGTGTTAAGCTGTGCACAACATCGTAATGTTGTGATGCTAATTGGGTTCTGTGTGGAGGATGGAAGAAGATTGCTTGTTTATGAGTATATCTGCAATGGATCTTTGGATTCTCATCTTTATGGTAAAATCTTATCTTTCCTT
Organism: Ziziphus jujuba; assembly: GCF_031755915.1. Lineage (NCBI taxonomy): Eukaryota > Viridiplantae > Streptophyta > Magnoliopsida > Rosales > Rhamnaceae > Ziziphus > Ziziphus jujuba. The sequence continues at coordinate 818,368 of NC_083385.1, forward strand.
ATGTCCTTACTTCGGATTTTATTGCAATGTTGATTTTGGTTTTCAGTTTAACAAGCTGAAAAGATTTGGCTTAAATTAACTAGTTAGGATGATGAAACTGTCCAAAAAAAAAAAAAGAAAAAAGGGCGGGGGGTTGGGAAAAAATGTCTCTAAAATTTACATTCTCTCTTGTTCTGAGGTATTCAATTGGGCATCATTATCATTTCCCAATTCTGGCATACTGATTTTGATCAGATTGTCAAAGCATTTTGTCTCATGCTTTGCCTTTGTGAGAAAAAAAAAATTGTTGAGATGTGGATTAAGTTACTGAGAAACACTCCATCTGCCAAGACCATCTATCCGCCTCTTAAATAAATTATAAATTCCTATCCAACCAAGTTAAGTGAAAAGTTCAAAATGTACAGGGCAAGATCAAGATCTCTTGGAATGGGCAGCACGACAAAAAATTGCAGTTGGAGCAGCTCGAGGGTTGAGATACCTTCATGAAGAGTGTAGGGTTGGTTGCATTGTCCATCGTGATATGAGACCTAACAACATCCTTCTGACCCATGATTTTGAACCACTAGTAAGTGTTCATATTACCTATTAGGAAGGAAAATCTGAATATTTTCTTCACTACTCCTTGAAGCATCATTGTGCCTGTCATTGAGTACTGTTTTGTTTTCGTCTAATTACATTAAAATTGCTACTTTAAAATGGCTAAGCATATCGGTAGGACATATCTCAACTGATAGGTGCCCATTTGATGGATTTCAGGTTGGAGATTTTGGACTGGCAAGGTGGCAACCGGATGGAGAAAAGGAGGTGGAAACTAGAGTACTTGGAACATTTGGGTAACAAAAAAACAGAAGGAAAAAAAAAAAAAAGAAAAAAAAAGAAGTTTTTAGTCCTATGGTTTTCTGAAAGCGGCAACTAAAAATAAAAGATTCCTGCTTCTCAATTTAGGTACTTGGCTCCAGAATATGCTCAAAGTGGACAAATCACAGAAAAGGCTGATGTATACTCATTCGGGGTAGTACTGGTGGAGCTTGTAACAGGACGGAAAGCAGTGGACATAAATCGCCCCAAGGGCCAGCAGTGCCTTACTGAATGGGTATGAATTATGAGAAATTTTTGTAGCTTTAGATGATGCGTACATATATGCCATGTTGTTTGTGTTGGATGTATTACAAACTCATAAACTTAAAAATGCAAAGCAGGCACGACCCTTGCTAGAAAAGCTTGCAGTTGAAGAAATGATAGACCCTCGGTTAAGGAAGTGCTTTTCAAAGCAAGAAGTTGACAAGATGCTGCAATGTGCCTCCTTGTGCATCAGGCGGGATCCTCTTACAAGGCCTCGCATGTCTCAGGTTGGTGATACTGATAATGGGACTCTGCTTAATTTTCTTCATCAAATCACTATCAATTTTTTTGGAAGCCTGCGTTATACTGCAGCTTCAGTGTCACTCACTCACTCACTCTGAAGCGTTTTGAACTTGTTTCGGTTGGTTTGTTAATTAGGTGCTACGGATTTTGGAAGGTGACACTGCCATGAATAATCCAATCAACTCATGTTAATATTAATGTAAGAGTAGGCGTAGCAGAGCAGCGGGGATTGATTGATCACATTCAATATTATAATTACAATATCGAATGAGGACGGACGACAATCTGTTAATATAACTTCTTTTATTATATACACGGTTGATGTCATACTGTCAATGCCCCACTCGCATGATCTTTTTTTTTCTTTTTAATTATTACAATGAATATCCATTGTTCAACCCCACCATGATTTTGTTTTCTTTTATTATTTATCATTACAGTATTTTTATTATTATTATTATTAAATTTTTTTTTTTTTTTTTAATTTAAGATGTCAAACAGATGTGATAACAATAGAATGTTGTAAAAGCAATTCTAAACTAAAGCATGTCTGTGTATATGCGTTGCCAAGAAACTAAACTGAACCTTCTCAAAGAAAAAAAATAAAATAAATAAATAATAAAGAAAAAAACTTTCTTACAATTCACAAATCATAAGAAAACGTAAAAGGTAAGAATTTTTTTTTTTTTTAATTTTTGGGGGAAAAAAATAAGGAATTATAAAAGGGTGGGAATGGGGATACAGCCATAGAGGGGGGGCTTTCTTAAAAACAAGTAAAACCGTACGGGACCCGCTCACGGGGACAACCACATATATGTATGTATGTGTGTATGTGTAAACGCGCATAAATATAGGAGCGGGGGGAGGAGGGAAAAGCAAAAGCGAGAGACACAAACGAAGACAGAGTGATGTACTGGCTCTTGAAACTTCGCAGCAAGACCACCCCGCTTTCCTCCGCTCTCTCCTCTTTCTTCCTCCCCACCTTCTCCTCCGCCTCACTTTCCGGTAACTCTCTCTCTCTCTTTCACGCTTTGTTTTCTGTCTGTGATATATTTCGTTTACTTTCTTTTCTATCTTTGATATATATATATATATATATATATATTTATTTGTTATTTAAAGGTGATTGTTTTGTAATGGGTTTTGTCTCAGATATTGCGGGGGACAAGAAGGAGCAAGTTACGAATACTTCCTTGATCCATCCCACTGCAGTTGTTCACCCCAATGCCTTTATTGGTCAGGTGCATACTTTTCTCTTGGAGCTCTGTGTTTATATATATATATATATATATATATGTGTGTGTGTGTGTGTGTGGAAATGTACCAACTTCACTGTATTTGTATTCGTGGGATTGTTAGTAATTAAAATTTATCTTCTTTTTATGTTATTGGGATTCCTACTGGCTGAGAGGGTTCTGCGTAAATCCATGAATTATGCTGGTAGATGCAAAATGACCTGAAAATTCTGATTTCCTGTGATTAGTTGTGATTTGATTAATAAACTTACTGGTCAGTGAAATAAAACAGAGAAATAATCTTACTGCTCAGTGAACCCAAGCTGAGAGAGAGAGAGAGGGAAAAAAAAAATGCAGCCTAACTGCTGGTGCAAATTTCACCATTCTTTTTACAGGCTTAACGACTAACTACCACTTAACTTGGTTAAGCACACACGTTCCAAAAGAAAATGCACTTTGTTTTGCTTTACATTTCTTTTGCCTAGTTTATCAAACTTTATCAACCATGTTTTCCAAATCATTGCAAACGGTCTGCACAATCTGCAGCAGTTAGATTATGGAATCACATAAACAATCTTTAATGTCGAAACTTTGGATATAGCTCAATCATCTTTCTTTCTGGGTTGCTTTGATTTGATTACTATGCTGGCAAATGAACATAAAGCTCAGAAGCATTGAAATTCTAGTGGTTAGACTAATTGGTACTTGAATTACCTAATGATTTGAACATGTCAGAGACTTGTCTAAATTATTCAGGGTGTTTCTATTGGTCCCTTTTGTACGGTTGGATCCTTTGCAAAGCTTGGCAATGGTTGCCAACTCTATCCAGGAAGCCATATATTCGGAAATACAGTATTGGGAGCGCATTGCATCTTGATGACGTGAGTTTGGATATGTGATGTTCTTTTCTGATGCATTATTATACATTCTGCTCTTAGAAATGTAACAATTTTGGCTTGCTTAACTTTGTCAGGCAGTGGTGCTGTGGTTGGGGATGATCTTCCAGGCCATACAGTGCTGGGGTGCAACAATATTATAGGACATCATGCTGTTGTTGGCATTAAATGCCAAGACATGAAGTACAAGGTCGGTTTCACAGTAAATGCAAAGCTAAATGGCTAATTAATTTTGTTTGTTTTATTATTGGGATAGTTTGAGTACTTGGTTACATTTTTATGTGCTTTGGCAAGTTATTTGACATATGATATTAAGTTTTGCCTGTGTGAATTTGATCAGTGTTGCTTGTTTTGGAAATCATTTACTGCTTTACTTTAGTGACTGATGACCATTGCCTGTCATGGAAAGTTTGAGAATTGTCGGACATATAAGGTGTTGGCATCCATAATTAGCTATCATGGGCTTTAAGCTTGCCATTTAATTACCATTATCATAATTTTTCATGATTACAATGATCATAATTATATTCATAAATGACATATTACGTGTCATCATGTTCTATACAAAATTGGTAATGGTGTTATATTTTTTTAGACATGTTTGGCTACTTTCTGAAATAGTGAAACATTTCCACTGTTTTTTGGTCACATTTTAGCCAGGAGAAGAATGCTTCCTTGATGTTGGGGATGATAATGAGATCAGGGAGCACACCTCAATTCACCGATCTTCAAAGTCAAGTGACAGAACGGTATAGGAGTCCAATAATGCTTTTACTTTCCCAGGTTTGTGATTTCTGTTTTTTAGTTGGATTTGTGTAATTTACCCCGATTAGCTATATGTAATCAGGTTATTGGTAATGGCAATCTCATCATGGGATCTTCTCATATTGCCCATGATTGCAAAGTGGGTAACAACAATATTTTTGCAAATAATACTCTTCTAGCAGGCCATGTTGTGGTGGGAGTAAGTCCTTAGCTTTATTTCTGTAGATTCAATCACTAATTAGGTAGTTCAAATTATCTGGTCTTACGAGTGCTTTAATGTAGGACCATACTCACACAGCAGGAGCCATCGCTGTTCATCAGTTCTGCCATATTGGCTCCTTCTCCTTTATCGGTGGTGGTTCTGTGGTATGATCTTTTTCTCTTATTACTATTACCATGGTTGATGGTGTCTAACACTGACACAAATATTGCAAAAAATACCAATTTGGAAGAGCTGATGAATGGAAATGTTGCTTTTCTGAACAATTTGATAGAAAGGGAGAAAAAATAAAAGAAGGCTGAAATTTGATCTTGTTTGCTTGTTATGTGTGCATAAAGGTTTCACAAGATGTCCCAAAGTACATGATGGTTTCAGGAGAAAGAGCTGAACTCCGTGGTTTGAACCTGGAGGGTCTTCGGCGTCATAGATTCACAGCTGCTGAGGTTTGCATAAACAAAATATGTCATGATGATACATTTTTAAGTTATTTTATACTTTTTAAAGCATTAAAGATCTTATATGTCTCTGTGTAAGGATGTAGATCAGGAGCCTAAGAGCAGCTTATAGAAAGATATTCATGCCAGCTAATGAGAATGTCAGAGGTTTCGAAGAACGTCTTGCTGAAGTGGTATCACAGCACCCCTTTGACTCTTTCTCTCTCTAAGCCAAGCTTGTGACATTTCATTAATGAAGCTATATTCTATTTTGAAGGAGCAACATGAAGAACTGGCAAATGATCCTTCAGTTTGTTCCATGGTGCAGTCCATTCGTGATTCTTTTGAAGAAAAGCGGCGTGGAATTTGCAAATTCAGACAATGGAGTGGCTGTTAGGCCATGCTATAGTGAGTTTCTGCGTCTCTCCTTGAATAGAGATTTCATACTTATGGGGGAAAAAAAAATTCCTTTCAAATTGAAAATATTGTGATTAGCGCCTGAACTGCAGGGAGTTAAAATTTTATCAAGTTACCAAAACTTGTAGCTTTTTTTCAGTATTTTCCTTGCCTCATTTACTAGATCTAGACAATTGAGTAAAATATTTGAAAAATCTAGAGTAAAATATTTGAAACGAATGGTCATACACACACACGTGTCCCTTTTTTAAGTTTTTCCCATATGTTTGACATTGTTGCTATAGTGGATTCCACCTAACTGATATTGTTTTACAAGATTTGTGGAATGTGATCTGAAAAAATTGTATGATGACTTTAACAGGCAGCTTTTGGTTGAATTTATGTGAAGGTTGATTCCATAGCAATTCTGGAAGGCTATTATGCAAATCTAAATTGCAGACTTGAAAATCGATATGTGTGTAAACTGTAAGGGAAATGAAACTTCTGAGCTTGTTGATTGCTTAAAAGAAAGAAAATTAAGTATACAAGTTCTTTTATGTGATGAAATAGCGGCTGACATATTTGAATAATGTGTGTAACAAACATATTGACTACAGAAGGACACGCATTTCGTAGAAACATATGGAATTTTCTTGATTCAGTGATTCTATGCGATGTTGATTGTCATGTACTTTCTGTTTATATCACATAGAAATTCCATATGAAAATCTTAAGCTGACCGAGTCAAATTACTATCATGTGCATATATTATATGGGATTTCTACTAGTTCTTGATTTTGATTGTTTCTATTGCCAATGAATCAATTCAAGTTCGTTAAAAGCCATCTTGACTTGATTAAGGAATGCTAATGTTCAAATTTTGATATCTTTGACCAGATATTGGTTGTTTTGGACACCCATTTCCGTAGGGAAAATAGTTAGATTTTGTGAAACACTCAATTATTGTTTCTCAAAAGACAATTTTTTGTCTGAGGGCTAACATATATGTAAGATCAACAAAAATTCTCTCTTGCTTGAAATGGTGAGATCTTGGTTTTTTTTTTTTTTTTCTCTCCAGGATATAATAATTAACTGCATATTCTGCTGGATAAACTGCGACTAACCATCCCCCAACCCCAGTAAATACGAGCAATGCGGTCGCCTACTTGGAGTACAGTACCAGTATTTAAAATTTTTATTTCTCTATTATATCGCTCAGTATGTTCATAATGTTTATTTTTATTTATTTATTTATTTATTTTGGTGGATTGTCTATGCTAGCTGCAACTGGAAAAGAAAATGATGAATAGCAAAAAGAAACCGGCAATATTAACTTCTGTACTACGTTTCAATAACGATTTTAATGCTTTATAAAATTGTTGTAGAGCATGAACTACTTTCAAAAGGGTTTTTTCCAAGTTGTTTACATTAAGGTTATAAAACTTATAAAGTTGCCATCCTCCTCTGATTAACAAACTTTTCTTCGAAATTTAACTCACAATTGTTTTGACTCACAAGCCGAGACTTATAGAAAGACACCTCTTTCTCAAATGATAAAGACACTATTATATTATTGTTTTATTATTTGTGATTCAAACTACAAGTATTCTTTTGCCTACTCTTTCAATCGTTATCTTCCCCCATTAACATAATGCAAATTAACAATCAAACTCTACACTACTAATACGTTCATTAATTTAATATGGCTGCTGGCCAGAACATGCTTCGGAAAAAAAAGAAAAAAAAAAGAATAAAAAAAAAAAAGGAGATAATATCATATATATAGTTATGTATTTTATAGGGAAAGGTGGCAAGTGCTTGTACATTGGATATCCGCTGCTTTATTTCTAGTTCTAAACTGGATTATGGTATATGATGTAATCCTTTCTTTCATCCCCAGTGCTACAATATATATAATATCATATATATGCAAACCTTTCCCATTCTTTTCCTATTTCCATATTCAGACTCGATGACAGACATACATACATACAAAGGGGATGACTTCAATTAAAGAGATGTATAATGGGATTTTTAGCAGTCTAAGCTCAAGAAAAAGCAAACAAATAATTTGTTTTAATATTTCCAATTAGTCAACAATTGGTTAACACAAAATGCAAGCCTTACTTAATTACAAATAATTATTATTATTTCCAATTAGTCAACAATTGGTTAACAAAAAGTGCAAGATTTACTTAATTACAAATAATAATTAATTTAAAGGAAAAAAAGGATGTGAAAAAGTTGACAAATCACTCTTAAAATGCAGTGCTTTTCACTTCGTGAGCAACTCAAAATTGATGGTAACCCTTTTGGCCATTTGCTTCTCATAAAGTATATGTCTTTTGGGTTCGTGTGGAAGCAACATTATGCGAAACAAATTTTCTAATTAATACTTTCTTACATCACAATTCTTTTACATAATTTAACCACATAATAATTTTAGCAAGTACACCAAGTTGGGAATGAGTTCAAGACAATTTTAAACATAGCAAACTTTAAAAAAAAAAAAAAAAATTGTATGTGTAGTTTATTAAATTTATTAAATATTTGGTCCTAAGCTACCAATTTTTGCACCCACAATCCTAGGTAGCCTATAGGCTAGAGCCAACTACCCTACTCCTTCTCATCATTAAAGCTCTATCAACTCAGAATTGTGAAATCTTGAATGATTTGCAGACAGGGCTAATCAATATAAATATAAATAAAAATAGATAGGGAAGAAATTTTAATTTGAACTGTCAATTTGGGTAGGGTCCCTTAATGATCGTAATGATCATAATGTAATCAAGATTTGACACAGACAACCAAACTGCTCATATAGAAATTAAAAATGGATTTTTATCTCTAAATACTCTAAATACCGAGGGCTTAATGGTCTGCTTAATGAAATAACAAATTGGTTAACATAACCATTAGTAACGTCAACTTCTCAATAAATTAATAAAAAAATAACATTTTAAAAAAATTATAAAACTGAGAAAGCTATTATCTTTCTTAATCCATAGTCAAACAAGATTTAGAACAATTTATAGATCATTATCTTCTTGTATTATATGGCAGAAGATTCCTTGCTATAATAACGCCAAGTGAATCCGAGCAAAATGATTATGTGGAAACCCCTCCGGACAGAGAGGATTAAAAAATTGGCCATTGGATTATATATATCTAAATTATAGCCTCTATACATAACATGTTTATATCAGAATAATTTAATAATTATAAATTAAATTTTTTATTAGCTATTAAATCACATCAAAAATAAAATTTTAAAATTTTAAAAATTATCAAATTTAAATTTAATGATATAATAAAATTTATTTTAAACAAGATAACTCTATCAAATTTTAATAATTAATTAATATAATTTTGAATTATAATTTTTGATTTAATTCGAAAACTTAAAAAAAAAATTCTAATATTAAGAAAATGATTTGAGTTTGGTGGCCTAGTAGTGTGTGTGTGTGTGTGTATATATATATATATATACATATATGAGCTTAAAATTGTTACCAAGTTGCTCCATATATAAAATACTAACATTAAATAAGATCACAAAAGCTAGTTGGCGTTGATATCTATCCCGTTCATTACATCTCAGTCTCTATATATGTTAATTTGAAATTATTTCATCTTAAATGGATTATAACTTATGAAAATTATATTTTTAATAATCAATTTAGTAAAGATAAATATTTATTCCCAATTGGATAAGAAAAATCAAAGACTAAGATGATCTGTTAAAAAAAAAAATTGTCAAATCCCTTCAATCAGGGCTTCATTACATATAATCTCAAAATTTTTTGTGGAATCTTTGGTACGAGGGAAAAATTGTATATATATATAAATATACATCATCAGGTGTAGATGCTAATTTGCATGCCTCGAAAAATTCACTTTCACAACAGGTATATATATATATATATATATATATTGAATTTACCATGGAAAAGAGAATATACTACTCTCTGTCCTTTCCCTTTGCTCAGATCCTAGATATTATATAACTATGTATACACTTATATATATATATATATATATACAGATATATGTATATATATATATATAGTCCCGTTCAAATGAAATATTTTCAATTTTTAGTGATTTTACTCATCCAAAATTGTTGGATTACATATCACGTCTCACATCAAATATATGTAATTCAATAGAACTTAAAATAATTGAGCCGACTTGGATAAAGATAATTGTTGTGTATGTATATACCTTAGTATTAGCCATAATAATGCATTAGACAAGAAGAAGAGAAAAATAATGCGATCACATATCAAACAGTGTTAACAGTATCTTGTCCCTCTGAATATAGTTTTGTAAGTGTGACATATTTCTATGATAATTAATTGATGATTAACAAGTATATATAATTAGGAGACTGGATAATTAAGATGAACGCTGCTAACAAACTAGAAAATCCTAATGAAGGGTCATTGATTTGAAGTGATTTTGTGTGGTTTTGATGGAAAAGAGGATATATAATCATATCAATGATGCGATTAACCTGACCACATTTATTAGTCCATATATATATATAGGTTTTCATGGTTGAAACAAGAGAGAGTACATATTTGAAATTGGGTTAGATATTTTGTGCTCCAGAAAACGTTAATTTTAATTCATTTTTATATTGTCCTTTCTTTTTTCTTTTTGTCTTTTTTTTCTTTTTTAATAACTAGTATTATATAGTTTTGAGCGTACATTCCAGGAAAAGATATATATTGACTTGACAAAAGATTGCAAGAAGTTGGTTTTTTTGGTATAAATAATTAAAAATTAGAAACATTGAAGGCAGGTTTTACTGCTTAAGTCTCGTCTCTTATACTAGCTAGCTTAATTTGTACACCTCATGTAATAGTTTTGTAGCGAATTTCCCGGGAAAGTACGTGGTACGTAGGGTGGTTGATTAAACCAAATATGGATCAACGTTCAAAGTGTTCAATATTTCTGTGATATTTCCTCATGATGATGAAGTTACCTACCTACCCTCCAAATATAAGAATCGAAAGAATATTACCCTATATGTCTGTGTATATATATATATATATATATGATGAAGTTTCCTCATGGTATATATATATATATATGATAGTTTTAATTAACAAGCTAAGGTTTGTGTTGACAAAGAAAAAAAAATTGTAAGTATGGTGCAGGGCAGCAGAGGACAAAAGTTTCCCACATGAGATACATTAAATCGCTTATTTAATGTAATAGATTATTGAGAAAGAGGAAGAGAAAGAGAAAGAGAGAGTAATTTAATTAGAAGTAGGCAAGTTGGAAAAATATCCAAGAAAAACCTGAGTAGTCCATCCAATCAACTTCTCTTGGTGTGCATCCATTTTCATAAACCCCACATCTCTCTCCATTCTCATCATCATTGTCGTCATCATCATCATATACATATATATATATATATATATATATATACCACCAAACATATTACTTACAATATTTCACATATCCTTCCACCTGCTGCTGCTATTTTCTTTCTTTCTGATATTTGTGATCTGAGTGGTCAGAGAAGTTGAGGCGCTTAATTAATATTTTTGTGAAATTTAATGGGCAGAAAGTGCTCACATTGTGGGAATATAGGCCATAATTCGAGAACCTGTACAAATTGCAGATCAGCGGCGGCCACTGAATTCATTTCTCGTCTGAGCCGGAGCCGGAGTCCTCGTCCTCATCCTAATGGAGGAGGACTTAGGCTGTTTGGAGTGCAGGTTGATATAATGTCATCTTCATCATCATTATCATCATCTTGTTGTTGTTGTAATTCAAATAATATTTTTTCCATGGCCAACATGAAGAAAAGCTTCAGCATGGACTGCCTGCACTCCTCCTACTCCACCTCCTCCTCCTCATCATCATCAACTTCTCCATCTTCTTCTTCATTATCTAATTCAAGAATTTCTAATATCGATAATTCCGATCATAAAGCATCCATGGGTTATCTCTCTGACGGTCTCATACCTCCGCCCAATGCCCATGAAAGAAAAAAAGGTATGTATATGTCCCTAATTAACTATTTTCATCTACTTTGAAATTAATAAATTACTTTAGTTTATAAGTTTATGGATTTGATATTGATATTAATTTTCATATATATATATATATATATATATATGCTACTTGATTGATTGATTTGAATCTGAACATGAATATGAATATGTATATGTAGGAGTTCCATGGACGGAAGAGGAACACCGGAGGTTCCTAGTAGGGCTGGAAAAGCTAGGGAAAGGTGACTGGAGAGGCATCTCTAGAAAGTATGTCACCTCCAGAACCCCAGCCCAAGTTGCCAGCCATGCCCAAAAGTATTTTCTCAGACAGTCCAAGGTCGCTACTCTCCACACCAACAAGCACCGACGCTCTAGCCTTTTCGACATGGTACTACTACTACTACTACCACCCTTTTTATTTATATCATTATACTCCATTGAATAACATTTCATTTCAAATATTACTTATCAGTTCAACATATATATTGATTATGACTACTTGAACTGCTTTACTGCAGGTTGGGAGCAGAAACATCATCGATGATAATATTATTATGGCTGCAGGCTTCCATGATTATGTTAATGGTATCAAACAAACTACCTCTCAACCAAAGCTGCAGCTGCTTCAAACTGCAGATGCCAAACTGCCTCATCATCTGCTGCCGGACCTGGACCATCCTTGCTCTTCTTCTCCTTCACATAATGTTTCAGCTGTTAATTGGGTATATGGGTTAATCAATAATTCCCAGATGAGATCTCCAAATGACAATAATGCACTCGTACCTGTGCTTGACCTGGAGCTGAAGCTTGCAGCCGGGCCAAGGTCGTCATCGTCTACTTCTGCTTCTTTGGATCAATCTAAAAATAATACGCTGCCATCCCCAGCCCTTTTTGGCCCTATCAGGGTTACATGATTATTCATATCCCTTTCCTTCCCACTTAACAATTTTATATAGCTAGACACATAAATTTTCTTTTCTTTTCTTTTCTTTTCCCTTTCCCTATCCTTGAATAATATTTTGATTAAGTTTATCATGTATCCATCTTTATATTATATGCATGACTACAACATATATATGCAAATGCTAGCAGTAATTAACCTGTATATATATCATCATACGTAGAATATATACATAAACATATTTACATATGATCTATAAAGATAGATACAATTTGGGATCTCTACCACCCCAAATTAATTCACTAGCTACCTCAAGTATTAGAATTTTTTTTCTTTATTTTTATTTTTATTTTTATTTGTTCTCTACCTAGCCAACCCCTTTTTGTGTCTTCTCTTGGAGTTTAAATAATTAGAGGATTATATATGTTAATTATATAAGTAAACATGTTGAACTTTTAGGACAAAACTTGTCCCACGATCTCTTTTTCAGTAATTATGACTACATCTGAATGCTGGATATGGAATTTTAATTTGGCAGGGGAAAAAGAACAAAAGAAAAAGGATACGGATCTAGGTGATCTTGATTTAATTGGCAGTTGAGTCCAATATCTATAACTTTTGGAGCCTTCAGGAAAAGTAGAAAATCACATAATGTGATAATGTTACAATTTTCTTCTTCTCAAAGTGGCTAGCTGTTTTTATAGTGACAGCTGTGGAAAGGAGCAGATTGATTGAGAGAGGATGAAATTTCTTCAACTTCTGCTCTTTAATTTTCCAAATTAAAAAGGATGGAGAATATAAATAATGCTCATTTGGCTCTTTGGCTCAGAAAATGACAGGAGGAGAAAAAAATATAACTTAGTACCTATGGCTATAGGCCTATAGCTATATGTGTATATATATATATATATATAGATAGATAGAGGAAAAGTATAACTTTAGTACCTATGGCCATAGGCCTATAGCTAAAGGGGTTGTTGTCTTGTTTTATAAGCCTGATACTTTTTATCATTTTCTTGGTAACCAATAAACAGAAAGTGGGTCTCTTTACATTAATTACTTGTCCTCGTTCACTCTATTCCTAAATCAGAGGAGCTTTTAAAAGCACCAAAAAGAGTCCATCCCATGCCCATTACTAACTAATACAGTATATACATTTTTAACTTCCATTAATTTATCTGCTGCATGCCTATTATTTCTTAATCCAATACCATTTCACAAATATTCATATCATGTGGATTGTGTTTCTAAAATTAGCAGAAAAATTGTAGACGGAGGACAAAAGTTTTCGAATGAACTTAAAGCATAAAACAAAAGAGACGATATAGGTACGTATAATAAATGCATACGTGAATAAATACACAGATACGGACAGAAATTAAAAGACATGCATACTTTGTCTGAACATGAAATGAAGGTGGGACCGCTCTAATATGCCTATTAATTAGCAGTTTCAAATTCTTGGGTCCGACTCCTACCGCAACGCTACTTGCTAGGCGCTAGCTGATTTACTTGCTACCTACTACTTCTACCACTCCTTAAGCTTGTTTATGCATCGATCTAAACTTGACATGCACGTGTTTGCTCACGGCGGCTTTTGACTTTTACTTTCATGCATGCTCTGTAACTTCTATCCAATCTCCTCCATATGCATACATAAAGCTTAATTAATTATAAAATTAAGAACATTTCCAAGAAAAAGACAAAAAAAAAAAAAAATTGTTTACCATTGTTTAAAAGCAAACCATTTATTTTTCAGTCTGTACTTTAGATCAGAAGAGGAGGTTTATTCCTCAATATTCTTCTTTCAACAAGGAGATAGGGAACACACGCGCATTCACACACACACACACACATATTTATATATATATATATATATATATATATATATATATATATATATATATTTATATATAATACTTCCTGCATATATATATATAAATATATATATATCTCAGGAATTTAGAGGAGTTTTGTTTTGTTGCGGTGTTGAGTAGTGATTGACTGTGATTCGCCAACTTCTCCTCTAATTGGGAAATCCAAGCTTTCTTATAAGATAAAAAAAGACAATGTAATACTGTGTGAACAGAAAGCTGACACACTTTCAGCGTTGTGGCTACTATTTCAAGATAAGGAAGAAATGAATCTTGTCCACAAGCATTCGAGGAATTCAAACACATAAATTTATCATCACCGTCAACTTCAGGGCCGCTTTCTGCATAATGATAACAATGATAATAATGTTAACTAGGTCCATATATTTTGTATATATATGTGACACTTTTTGGGTAGAAGTATATATGTCCTACTTGCTAACCCATTAGGGGATTTGATTTTCACGGGAGAGGATGGCTTCCATTCAATTTCTTTTCCCTTCCTATTTTCCTACTTGTACAATTGAATAGAAAAAGGTTGAATAATGACAAAAACGAAAAATGCGTATTTTATATATATATATATATATATATGAAGTTCTTCAAAATTCAAATATTTTATGTGGGAAAAAAATAGTACAAAAATCTAGAAGAATCATTATGATAAGTTATTTGATAAATATTTGTCAACCAAAAAAAAAAAAAATTATAGTTCAAAATAAAAAACACAAAAAAAAAAAAAAATCATAAAATCTTATGGTCCATGCAGCTTGTAGATATACATATTCACCCGACAGACATTATCAAAAATCAAAGGTCGACATTTTATATATGTGAAAAGCAAATTATATATATAAATATATATTTGTTAATATTGTCATGTATGAAAGGACTCGGCAAGTAAATTTTTAAAAACCTTTCTTAGAAGAGAGAGTTTCAGTATGCCCCAGCTTCCATGAATAGGTCCTCTGCACCCAAGCTCCACAAAAATTTGTACTTTATTATTTACAGAACTAATTAATATCACAGTTTGGAAGAGACATTACACATATTATATATAGATATAGATATATACGCCTAAAACCCTTTTTAGAAGAGTTGAAATTAGTATACCTACTTCCTTGTATGTATATCTTGTTAGTGCTTCAACCCCAAACCTTACCATTAATAGTATAGTGAATGATTATCGACCATATATAGATGATAATTGTTGGTGTGTTTTGTATGTTTTGTTTTTGTCTCCTTGGAAACATATGATTGGCAGCATTTATGATCTCTTTTAAGATATAGCGACCTTTCAACTAACATTTTATGTCTTCTTTATTGCCTGTTGCTGTCTCTATGAGGTGTCAAATATACTTATATACTTTTTTTTTTCTTTTTTTTTTGGGGAAGAGATTTACGTACATATATATATATATATAATGATAAATGTTTCTAAACATTTACTCATCAATTAATCAAATTCCTATATATATATATATATATATATATATATCCTAATGCTTGGAACATAAGACTCTGGACTTTAATGATGTTTATGTATATAGCAAATTAAGAATCCAGTTTCAGTTTCTCATCTATTATTAGATGATATTCAGATGGTGTATATATGCCTAACAATCTTATGATTGGTGGATGTATAATATTTCCAGCTATTAACATTTTTTTTTTTTTTTGATTTGTTAGGGATATATCAGCACCTACCAACATTATTACTTTATGGTACCTCCTGTCAATGCTTTTCATGTCTAACAATGTTCGACGGTTGATAATTGAAGTTTTTATGTCCTCTGTAATCACATTTACACCCACAGCAAGTTTTGACATATTTCCCCACACACACACACACAAACACAAACACACACACAAAAATAAAAAAATCAGCAAGATTTGATAAAAGAATATGCACCTTCTTTTCTACACACATACACTGTGTACAAGTGCTTCTTACCACGTCTTACATGATAAACATATTCATCACGTCTTACGTAATAAACATAGAATTAAACATATTCTAGTTAATGATGCAGCTCGCAAGCTAAGGATCATCATCAGCAACATTTTATGATAATTAAAAACTAAACTTTGTTTCTTTTTCTGGGCCAATCAATCTGCTTTACCAAGTCTACGCATGGCCCTTTTTTAAAGGTAATATCTATTTCTTACTCCATTTTACCTCGTGATTAACCTTGTTTTACACTTATTTATTTATTTCATACCCATAATTTTGTCAAACGGAAAGCCTAAAAGGCAAAACAAATTTTTTTTTGTTTTTTTTAATATATCTATATACATATATGACATACAACATACGGCCACAAAACAAAGCAAAACGATTGGTCGATTTGATCACACCCCATCAACCAATCTTTTATATAAATATATATATCTATATATATATAAAGTAAACAAATTTTGTGCAACGAAAAACTATAAGCAAATTTTGTGCAATGAAAAACTATGGGACGATGTTCCTATCGTGATGATTATTTTCATCTTGAAAAAAATAAAGAAAGAGCACAATCAAAACAAAAAATAATCAACCTCAAAAGCCAAAAGAACAAAAATGGATTACATTACAAAATGGACACTAATTTACACAAAACAGGTCATCAGTAAAATGCGGATGATGACCTAATAATAAATAAATTAGAAGGGACTAGACTGGCTTGTGGAGGATCATATCTGCGGTTGTCTCCTTTACTTTCGGTTTCAGTTAGTATTTTATCATCATTTCTCATGATGCCCAGTTAGGATGATATGTAAGGGTAAGTGCAGCTTAATTTGCAGCAGTCAATCAACCTCCTTTGCACTCTTGAGCACCTGTCCTCCAGAGTATTAACAACCCCATCAGCTAGGTATAAGGCTGAATTTTGCAATTTTCTGGTTCATGTTTTTATTTAATATCATGAATCATGGGAGCCTTGGACCATCAAAGCAATACGCTTAGCACTGTCTGAGCGAAGACTATCGCCTTTATATCCAATCTGGGAGGAGAAATAATATTCTAAGATACCTCAAAACTCTTGCTCCGACAAGAATTAGGCAAAGTTGTAAATTCCTATGACCTATTACATGTTGATAAAATTAAAAGCATGTATCCAACGCCAATATCATTACCTCGCTCATACTATCAGGTGAGAACCACCGCAACAACACCCCGAGATGAACAACAGCAGGAATTAGCTTGAAAAGCAATGGCGTCGTTACCTGCACCATAGCTTTGCAAGAATCAATAATTTGATGAGAACTTGATTTTAGAGCAATAATAACAATTACGATGATCAGGAAACTATCAATAATAATCTCCTGCATTAAGAAACTACCAAACTACCAAAAAGTTGAGAAATATGATTCATCCTTCCCTTTTCCTCTTGTTGTAAAAAGTTAAGACTCCTAACAACATATCACAAACTTAGTAAAGTTTTTTCATGCTAGCTCATTAGAAGCTTTATTGCATATGCTCTGTAGTTTAAGTGCAATGTCCATAAACAGTTAACTAATATAAAAAGCAGTATATTATCCACTATAGGCCTTACTTTTTCCTGGAAGGCCATGTGAACGATATGAATCGAGCATAGGCCACACAGCCACATTGCTTTAACAAATTAATTTTCTCTTCACTCACCGAATGTCCAAAGGCAGGTATATACCAAATCAAATGAAGAACATCACTCCCCAATTCTTTTATCCACTATAGGCCTTACTTTTTCCTGCAAGGCCATGTGATCCATATGAACTGAGTATAAGCCACACAGCCACATTGCTTAAAAAACTAATTTTCTCTTCACCCAACAAAGGTCCAAAGGCAGGTATATACCAAACCAAATGAAGAACATCACTCCCCAATTCTTTTCATGAAAGGGTTCTAGTGCGTGTGACCAGGAAGTAAAAATATCAATAGGCATGGAAGTCTAAAAGATAGGATGAGTTGTAGAGGATAAATGCACACATATGTAAATGCAAAATGTCTAATAATTTGTATCATTGAATGAAAGTAACCACAATAACAATGATATTGAAAGAATCATATATACAGAAAAGCTAAAGTAACTTTCAAACCATACGTACCAGGCTGAGAGCAGTTGTGCCAAGCAGCAATAGATATAATTTACCCTGCAAAAGTGATTAATCTGTCAGATGAAACGCTGTAAATAGAGGAAAACATGCACTCGCTTCTAGATATAAACTCTAAAGGTGAAAATGTAAATATTTGGGCTAGAGATGAAATTCAAGTTCTCATATAATAGCTTAATTATCCAATTTCTCTCCCTTTAACAAAAATTCATTCGTAGATGGTTCATTGATGCATTTGTTCAAGAAGTAGGATTATAAAGTTAGGCGATCACCTCAACCAAATGAAGATTAGAAGCACGGCTCAGAAGAACAAAAGCAAATTCCCCAATTTGTGCCAGTGACATTCCAACCTACACATATGAAATAACCTAAGGCCCCTCTGTCAATGAAAATGTTCAAAGTCAAAATGTATATCTAACTTCTATTAGAAGCTTGTTGAAATCTTACAAGAAGAGAAGTCTTATTGCTATATCCAAATCCCTTGACAATAGAGGCAACCACAATAGTTTTTATAATGATTACCAAAATAACAGCTGCAAGTAAAATGTCAACATGATTCCAAAGAAAATGAACATGTATTAACATCCCAATACTA
The DNA here is from genome assembly GCF_031755915.1 of Ziziphus jujuba. NCBI lineage: Eukaryota > Viridiplantae > Streptophyta > Magnoliopsida > Rosales > Rhamnaceae > Ziziphus > Ziziphus jujuba. The sequence continues at coordinate 837,140 of NC_083385.1, forward strand.
GCAAGAAAAAGGGCAGCAAAGAAGTTGCGAATGGGCTCAACCTGAAAAAATTAGAGAGGGAAAAAAATTACATTAAAATATCACATGTAAGGACCAGGATTTACAATTAAAGCAAATTCATAGGATGGTGAAATTAATAGGATTGTCAAGATGTATATCATGTATATACGTAAACAGACTGATGCTAACATATATATCTATTTAAATACATATTTTCCATGAGTATTTTCATACTTTCCAAACTTCACAACATTAGCAAAAACCTCAAACAGAAGATCTATCTAGGATAGCATACTTGCTCAAGTGTATGTTGGGCGAGATCGGTAGTTGATATCATCACTCCAGCAGCAAATGAACCCAGTTCAAGGCTTAAACCCAGCTTATCACTACACTGAAAATAGAACAACACATGTTACATATTCGTATTTGCAGGAAGATGTAAATAACTAGATGTGTGTATGCATGGAAGCACAAGTGGTAGAAAAAATAAAAAGTAAATGTTGATGTAGCAACAAAAATCAACAACATCAAAACCAAACCCACTACCCCATGCTAGCATGGAAATATGAAATGAAAAATTGTCTCATCTGTAATGGAAGAAAGAATAGTGAATGACAAACCCAAGCAACAAGCAAGCAGAATGCCACTGATGCTAATTGATAGAGTTCATTAGTCTGCAATACAAATATATAATTACATAAATAAAATTTCATTAAAATAAGAAATCCAAATAAATAAATAACCCTTCTAGCATGAAAAATAAAGTATGGAAGTGAAAGATTTATCTGCACCTGAGATGATAGGCTTATCATAAGCTTAAGGAACCATGGCACACAAGTACGGGATAATATTGATAAAATAGCCAAAAATGTAATGAGAACTACCAACCTGCAATCAGAAGGTAGCATGTAAAAGATAATAGTACATAATTCAAATAGGCAGATTCCAATTAACTGCAAAACTTAATCACTAGAGTAAGGGAGCTGTAAGCGTTAAATAAATGTGCCAATATATCAATTATACTTTATCTGCTAAAGGCATCTCATCACTTTAGTCCTTATCTTAATAACAATTAACTGCAAAACTAACTCAATCACTAGAGTAAGGGAGCAATAAGTGTTACCTAAATGTGCCAATATATCAATCATACTTTATCAGCTAAAGGCGTCTTCTCACTTCAGTCCTTATCTTAACAACAATATATTACGATTTGTTATTCCCACCCTTGGGTAGCAAAGCTAATAAATGAACAAGCAATAGTGCAATCACATTTCCAGGCAGTTTCCTAGTATTAGACAGCACATATGTAAGATTAGCCTATCAAAATACTAGATCCTAAAAATGTTGAACAAGCAAACAGCACTGTGCAATATGCATTGCAAAAGATATAAGCGCAGGCCAGGATGACTCCTGTAAAAAGTGATTGAAGAATTTCAATAACTGAAAATATACAACGAAACATAATTTAGAAAGGAACAACAGAACTAGGCAGGCCTTCAAATAGACCAGCCTCGTGAGAACAATTGCATACAATTCACTATTTTGTGGTGTTACACATAAAATGGAAAAGAATAACATTTCAATTTATGTTTTATAACTTTTACATACGATTTTGTCATGGATATTACTCCTTGAAGAACACCAGAAGTACCACCGAGAACTGGAAGCAGAGCAAATAGCAAACCAACAGCACAGTCCTGATAGGCCATAATGTTATAAAACTTGTGTGTGTATGAGAGCAACTTAAAGTAGACATTCCAAAAGCATAAAGATGCCAAAGTTATGATATTAAATGATTGCTGAAGCCGAAACTTAGATACATAAGATAGGAGACATGAGAAATTAACACACACCTGTAGTATAAGAGTACCAATAGTGACTTGGCCATGAAGAGCATTAATACTATTTCTTTCCATCAAGAATTTTAGAACCTGTGGAATAAAGCAGATTAAGCAAGCACCAGTAACAAAAGACTTTCAACAATTATAGATCTAGGAAACGCAAATGGAAATTGGACAAATCATTGTACCATTACTAAAGACACATTGAAATTTCAAAGAATTATCCAACAAGTCGTTCCATAAAATGGTAAGGGGGGGAATCATGAAACAAATAGATAATGGAACATAGATAGTACCACAGCAGTTGAAGACATAGATAGGAGTACACCAACAAATATCCCTTCAGAAGATTTACCACCACACAACTGGAAAAGGCATGTAACTTTGCCCATTAAAAATCAATTACCATATAAAATGATTGGGAAAAAAGAGTAAAGACAGACTTACCAACGCTGTTATCCCACACAAGCACATAAATAGGAAAATCTGGAGTAGGCCTCCCAGAACAGCCACTGTCCGGACAACACGAAGCTGTAAACTTGAAAAGAAAACATCATTATCACAGCCTATATCAATTGACAGGCAAAACTGAAAGAAGAATGGAGGAAAGAAAATATAATTCAACCTTTGTTGTGGAGAATTCCAGGCCCAATGCAAAAAGAAGAAAGATAACACCAAACTGAGCAACTGTTTCAACCTTCATGGAAACATATAAATAAGAAAACTGAAAAGATATCTTCACGGTTTATTAGAAGTGAATATACAGTTCAATCACTAAAAATGATAAAACGGGAGAGTTTCACATAAGCTGAATGCCAAAAGACATATTACAGAAACAAACAAACAATCAAAAGGAGAATGAAAATTTGAAAATAAATAAAATAAAATAGAGGTAACATATTAGGCAGGCTAGGCATGAAGGCAACATACTTGCACCATTTCACTAACAAAACTCAAGCCCCCTGGTCCAATGATAGATCCTGCTAGCAGATACCCAGTAATAACCTGCAAATTGTCAAAATTTTAGGAAGAAAACATCGAGGATGTTATTTTGATTATATAAAGTTCACAATGATGCATACATAGACGACCACAAAACCTAGAGACAAGAATTACAAATGTAATTCCCAATTTTCAATAACATAGTCATTAAAACAGAAAGCAAACCGGTTGTCCAGCACAAGCAAAGGCGATGCCACCACAAGTTGCAGAGACAATGACAACTACCAAATCTGATATTAACCTGCATATCAAGTTAACAATAGCTTTAAGAAGCTATATAAGCCAGAAACTTGCTTTCAATTCCACGCAACCAGAATTCAAAAAATAAGTTCTAACCTCAAGTCTAGTTGTAGCACAGGATACTTTGACTTGAGATTGGATATAATAAATACATTGTCCTGAATTTAAATTTCTAGCACGTCAAGACTGAATAAATTCCATCCATAGGTCACTCACACCCAAAAAAAAAAAATATTTATATATATATATATATATAAATGTGTATACATAGTTGAAAAATATGTAGAACACATACCTTCCGATCTATCAATGTTGGCATATCTTCTGCTCGATTTTCATTATCCAAATTGAAAACATTATGAAACTGAAATGACCTAACATAATGCTCACAAATAGTCAGCAATCTTTAATGATAGAATCAATATTCTCATATATCACCACTTTCACTCCAAAGAAATCAACTGAACAATCTTTTAGTAACAAAATAGAAGCACATACTTCTCCTCCTTGGTCTCATTCTTCTTGGATTTAACTCTCGCAACGGTTTCCAGCACTGCCTGATAAATAGGCATTTTCCATTATGCCAAGATTTGTAATAGCAATATAGTTCAACGGATGCATCCAAAAAAATGTAGTTCAATAAAAATTTAATGCCAATTCCAAAATGGGATGCCTTGTCTACTTTTGCTTTTGTTACCAAAACTCTTTTACTACCTTCAGCACACAATGTCACCTCTATATGATCCCAACATTATAAAATTATGACAAAAAAGTTGTAGCACGAAAAATATAAGATGAAAAAAAAAAAAAAAAAATCGATCTAACTAAGTATAAGCCCTCTGGCCTATAATGCCATTTAGTTGTGCATACAATGATAGTTCAATCTTCACGGGTTAACATCTGTTATTGTTATTACATGGAAATATGATTTACTATCACCTGCAGATGCCACTTACAGACATTACCACCGGGTAGAAAATTGGATAATACAAAATTTATGCCAGTTAAGAGGTTTCAGATATGTCTACCAACCTGCTGTCCGGCAACACTATTGTTGAAGCTACCAGCATCAGTGGCTGCAAGAAAAATACTAAACTTTTATAAAGTGAACTTATTGATTTGATTATCACCCTAATTCAATTCCTAAATCTTTTTTTTTTTTTCCGTCTTCTTTCCACATTGTCCATTAAAAAAAATAATAATAAAAAACAAAAAGCAATGCAAATGCGGAACAGCAAAGTTGAAAGCGGAAATCAAAATAAACGAAAACCCTAGCTTAATCATCCCACCCAAGCAGGGAAAAAAAAAAAAAAAAAGACAAATGCCGAGCCGGAAACAAGAGGTGGGATCTACAGACCTTCAGTCTGCTCGTTCTCGGGGAACTCTCGCTCGAGAGCTCGATCGATCATATCGGCGAAGCTGTCGTCGTTGGATCTCGCGTGCGTTGAGTTGGAGTCAGCTAGGGTGACATTGATCTCCTCGGTAACCGAGTTGGACACGGCGGAGTCGGCAGTGGCGAAGAAAGGGAAAGATAGACAAGGACGAGCAGAGAAGCATATAATAATAAGGTTGCAGACGAAGAGCACCGTCATAATGGTAGAGGATCGGACCCTCATTGCCGATAACGAAAGAATGTGATATTGACACCCCCAGTGGCGTATGTAGCGTAGGGGGACCTTCGGCCTAAGAAAATTGTTTGGTTTTTTGTTTTTGAATTTTGATGTTTTTTGACGGAGGAGGAGGAGCTCCTGGTCGTGGTGGTGCTGGGCGGTGGAAGTGTGAAATGACAAAAAGGGTACTCGGATTTTACTCAGATTTAGATGTCTTTACAAATCTAATAAACGAGTAACTAAAAAATTAAAATAAAATAAATATTCAAATCTAATAAACTAACTATAAATCCTACGCGGATGTTTGATGGTTGATGCGCGTGCGTTCCACTTGCACTGTAATATTGCTATTATTATTTTATTTTTTTGATATCCGTATGAGTTGGCCATTTCAAGTTGTGTTGTAATTCCAAATAAATCTATTTAATGCAATAGTATTAGTGAAACAAGTTAAGTTTAGAATATTTAAATTCAAAATTTTTGGATTTGATAAATGATACAATATCATTAAATTCAAAGACTTTAAATGATTAATTCCATCTATTTTCAATTTGAAAAGCCATTGAACTTCATAGATTAAATACAATGTGCTAGTAGACATTTAATTGGTGATATGTACAATAAATCTCATGTTCTAATTTGTAAAGCTATATACATGATTGTTCAATTAAAAAAATAAAATAAAAAAATAGCAACCTGATAATTGTTGTATTTGGAGACAATGCGGGGGATTCGAACATGGACCCACCAATAGAGTAGGGTCAGCTGAGGTTGTCAGTACTTGGTACTTCCTTGAGAAAGTAGTGGGATAGAGCGGAAGTGGTAGTACACTGGAATTAATTACGTGGGGTTGTCATCACAGAGTATTGGGAAAAAAGGTCAAAACTATTTGTCTGTCATTATTTGATCCAATCAATCCCTCTAAAACTACTTAATTTATAGTTTAAGCTAGTATTAGCCTACATAAAGTTCACTATTAGCATGTGGTTGTTGCCTCAGCTCTCCCTTTTATTTATTTTTTCTTTTTTTAAATGAAAAAATTGAGATGGGAAAGTGCGTGTAAAGCCCAAAATGGCATGCAAATGGTTATGGAACAACTCCAATGGACCCTTGATAGATATGGACCGATCCAAGTGATGACTGATGAGCCCACATAGGGATCCCATTTGCTCTACTTCTCTCTAGAAAGTCTCAGATGAAGTTCAGTTACTGGCTTTATTTTTTTTTATGTAATTTTTTTTTTTTTCAGATTGATTGTATTTTGATATTTGTAGTTTGGGCAAATTATACTTTCAGACATCAAAGTTAAAACTTTTCAAATTTAGGATCTCAAGTTCAATTTATTTTATTTTGATCCAATTAGAATATTAACAATAATTAACCTGTTTGATGGTATTAAAAAAATACTCTATTTAAGATAAATGGTCTAAATTACAATAAATTATATTTTATTATTTATTAAATATGAAAAAATTGATAATTATCATTGGTTAAAAAATTCAATTGAATCATAATGTAACAAATTAAAATTTAAGGATCGAAATTAAAATATTTTAAATTTAAAATGAAAAGTGCAACTTCCTAATTATAAGTATTAAAGTGTAATTAATCTATATTTGTGTTTTTGGTGATCTAAAATGTTTTTTTTTCTTAATAATTCCGTATAAATAAGAATGTTGGTTTCTACTTGTAGATAATTCCTAAAAATTATTGTCTTAGCCAAAAAAAATAAATAATAACAATCATAATAAAACTTCTTGATTGCTTCCCTAACTTTCACAAACAAGTAGTCCAGTCTATTACCCAAAAAAAAAAAAAAAAAAAAAAAAAAAAAAACTAAGAGTCCAGTGCACTTCTGTACCTTCAAATTTGATTTGATTCATTCTCAGGAATGATTTCAATTAATTTATTACAAGAAATTAGAACTGTCTCTCGATATGTGCAAATTTCGCCACAATGGAAACATATCAAGAAAAAAACCCAAAAACAAATCTGAGTTTCATCATCAAGCTATGATTAGTTAATAGCTACATATATCCAGATTAATGATTTAATTTCTTCAACTTCTTAGTAAGGATTCTTGTACTCCACTTTAGGACGAGTAATTGGTAACAATCCTTTTTGTAATTTGCTTCGCTTCTAAAGGATATATTTTCTGGAAGGAAATTAAAAAAAAAAAAAAAGAAATGGTAAAAATTCTGTTTTCATGAACCAAAAATGTATCATTTTAAAACGGAAAAAAAGTAGTTTATTGATATTTACTATAAAATACGATGTGTATATATACATATATATATATATATAATATGTCAATGTCAATGTCAATGTCATTCTGACGCAACTACATACATTTCAAACTTCAAAGGGCACAGACCAACCAATTCAAGAAAAAAAGAGCACATTCAAATATTCACCCCCCCAAAAAAAAAAAAAAAAAACGAAAAAACAAAAAAACAAAAAGCACATTCAATTTTGCAGACTATAAATTTAATTTCCATTTTAACTAATCCTGTTTGAAGGCAACTCGTCCACCATCATTACCGGCGACTGCCCCTAGTTTTGTAAAACTGACTACTTATGAATGTGCACGACACAGCCAAATTCTGATTAGCTTACCCACACAAAAATAAATAAAAAAAGAAAAAGAAAAGAAAAACAGAAATGCATAAAATAATAAAAAAAGCCTAGTTGATATGTATTGTATGCATAATAATTATAGGAGGGAAAGAGATAATAAGTACAATACTCCTGGAATTACAAGGGGCGAATCATTTTAATCAGGGGAATGGTTTTCCTTGCAAAAATGAAAGAAAAGTATGCTTGGAATACAAGAGATGGCTTGACTGACTCCTGCTTCAGAAGATGGATTTTAAAAAAAAAACCAGCGAATCACATGGGGATTGATTGATTAGTTGCATTTGGACTTGTCTTTAGCATCCCCTGCTTTTTAGTTTTTTCAACACCACTCAAACAATCTCTCCTCCCTACCCTTTCTTTTGAGATGTGGTATTGTGGTTATGGTTAACATGTAACCAACACATCTTCTAATCTAACCACCCTCCATTATAATACTAATTGAGATTGTCACATCTTTGTTGGGGCCTATATATACTCTCCTTTCTTGCATATCATATCATATGCATCAGCATTTCAGAAGAAAAAAAAAAAAAAAAAGAATGAAGGAGATGGAGATCCCTGTTATAGATTTTAACGAACTTCACGGAGAGAATAGAAGCAACACCATGGCTCTCCTACACCAAGCTTGCGAGAAATGGGGCTTCTTTCATGTAAAGAGGAGCTGGACTTTATTTTCATTCTTTCATACTATTTCTATTACTCAATATATTGTTCTTGCTTGTTTTAGTGACATGTGTTGCTCAATATTGCAGATCAAAAACCATGGAATCGACATAAATTTGATGGAGAAAGTGAAGAGCTTGATAAATACACACTATGAGGAAAATTTAAAGGAGAGCTTCTACAGTTCAGAGACAGCCAAAATATTGGAGAACGCAGGAGATACCAGTAACATCGACTGGGAAAGCAGCTTTTTCATATGGCATCGCCCTTTATCTAACATCAAAGAAATTCCAAACCTCTCAACAGATCTCTGGTGAGTAAACAAAATTTCTATCGAAGAAATGTTTCACATTCAATGTACCATATATATGCAACTCATTCACCAAAACAAATGCAGCACAACCATGGATGAGTACATTGCTCAACTGATTAATGTGGCACAGAAACTTTCTGAGCTTATATGCGAGAATCTTGGTCTGGAAAAGGATTACATAAAAGATGCATTCTCAGGAACCAAAGGCCCATCTATTGGAACCAAAGTTGCAAAATATCCCCAATGTCCTCAACCACAACTTGTGAGAGGACTTAGGGAGCACACAGATGCAGGTGGGATCATACTCTTGCTCCAAGATGATCAAGTCCCGGGCCTTGAATTCTTCAAAGATGGCAAATGGTTTCCAATTCCACCCTCCGAAAACCACACCATTTTTGTGAACACAGGTGACCAACTGGAGGTGTTGACTAATGGAAGGTATAAAAGTGTTCTGCATCGTGTCATGGCTTACAATAGTGGAAGTCGACTATCGATTGCTACCTTTTATAATCCTGCCGGTGAAGCCCTCATCTCTCCAGCACCCAAACTCTTATACCCAACTCACTTCCGCTTTCAAGACTACCTCAAGCATTATGCTACCACAAAGTTTTCTGATAAGGAACCCAGATTTGAATATATGAAACAGAAACAGATAAATAATGGCGACCATAGTGGTCATCTTGCTTAAAACTAGCATTTACTAGATCATATTTATATCGTGTATTTCTCACTTTAGGGTTTGTTTGACACTTTTGTCCTAGCTATGTTTTCTGCATAAATGAAAAAAAGTTGTCATTTCACATTTCACGTGGTGGCAAAATTATGTTGCTGTTATGATCTTTTACCTAAATTCGTTTTGTGGCACTGTTGAAGAACCCGTATGACCTATTTTACTTGGCCACCAAACTGATGAACAAATTAAAGAACAAAGACAGAACAAATCAACAAAGCAACATTTGATTTACTTTTCCAGACCATAATTTAGACAAGCATTTAGTATTTCAAGGTTACAACATTATATCTCTATATCTCCTCATCCTTGAAAAAACGAAAAAACAAGTTTGGTTTTGTGTTCGATCCATCTAAAATTCTAACAATATTAACCACTCACAGAGAAGCTAGGAGCATAGATAGCTCTTTGAACAAAATAGAGCTATTTCGTCTTCTTCAAGGCTTAAAACTCCAGTCTTAAAACACACAGATATGATTATATAAAAATTATCTAATTGATATAAGTAACAGCTTTCAAAGTGAATACTAGATTTTATAGTTTTTTCCGAATGATTAAAGCTGAAAGGAAAAAAGGAATCGTTCACTAGAGTTGCTAAAAGCTAGCCAATTTAGATAATATTGATTTGGTCACAAGGTTATTGGTTTTCTCAACTGCCTCATTCAGTACCAGCCTATGAGAGCTCAGTTGCAGAGAACATTTTGTGACAAAACATAATAAAAAGTTTCCAAACCTCAGAGATTTGGAAAATTTCTCAGCCGATTGTTGAACCTGATAGACAATACGATCAACTGAATCCTGGGTTAAACATGCATTATGATTCAAAATGCTCTGGAAGAGGTTAAACAATGATTCTGTCCACACCATTTCATCAGATAAAAGATAGTGATGGCAAGCCAGACAAATGGGTCTCCTCTCATCTTTTCCTCCACACAGAAGCTTCTGACAGAAAGAAGAGGTATGGGCAGGATGCAAGCATTCCTTGACAATCCTCGTGATCAAATCGCAAATGGGGTTGTTGATGCCATCCCGGCGGAGAATCAGTGGAAGCAAGAGCGCATACACAGCAGCCCTCTGATGAAGCTTGCAGTACTCAATTGTTGCAGTGAGTAGCACACGGGAAACCGGTTCTTCAAGAACTAAAAACTTTGGAAGGATAATGGAGCACAGAACTTGGCTTGGCCAAGTAAGAAGCCCCTCTTGGCTTCCGCTTGAGAGATGCAATATTAGGACTGAAGCAGTCTCGTCGTCCACAAGCCAAGGTTCTAGCAGACCCAAAACTGCAAAAGCATCTCCTCCTTTGCCCGCACAAAGTTGGCGAATTTCATTAGCTAGGCCAACAGTTTTGGAAGTTGATTCAAAATTCATAAGCCGAGCTTTTAGACAGAGTGCCTTGTTCTGAATGTCAGGTCCTAATCCTAAAGGATTATCATTTCTAGGGTGATCAATCTCAATGGTATCCTCCACAACTTCATAATCCGTATCTTGTTCCATCTCCTCTCTACGTTGTCCGAAAGTTTCATCCTTATTGCCACAATCATTATCATACGATGCCCTCCAATTCAAGTCCCCTGGCGAAATAGGAAGCCATGGAAGCAAATCACTGGCACCCGCTGCATCATCCTTAAGAAAACCCGGAAGAGAGTAAAACTCGTCCTCCTCTCTCTCCTCACCAGAATCCAAACTCAAGCCAGAAATCCAGTCGTAGTTTGATTCAGACACCGAATCAAGCAGATTGCGCGCGGCTCTGTCAACCCAAAAGTCTAGTTCCTGACTGCCACTCAAAACACAGCGGGCCAGCCCACATAATTGGTGCCCGCAAAACCTCTGGCTCTCCGTGGCAAGAAAAAACAGAATTCGCGTCTGAACCATGGTGGGTAGAGTCTGAATAAACATAACCCTGTTAGATTCAATCAAGGACATTATAAGCAATCAAAACAAAATCAAATATCAAAACTTGGAAAATTGAAAATACAAAAAGCATCGGTATCATTATTATTATATTTTATGTTCGCATACCTCCTTGTGCAAGGAGGAGAAGAAGATGAAGAAGAAGAAGAAGAAGAAGAAGAGTGGTCGACGGCAATGGCGTCCAAGGGCTTCATTAACAAGGAGACGAAGGAGGCCGTGGAAATCGGAGTGTTGGTTGATGATGATGATGATGATGATGATGATGACAATGAGGAGGTACTGAAAGATTGTTTCAACCATAGAGACGCTTCAAATTCTGGTGCCGGGGAGTTGAGAAAAATGTCGAATAGTGGGACCCATGCCTCCATTTTCGCCTGAGTGAGCCTGAGGTCAGACTGTTTAGCTCTAGCTCTGTGACATTGGACGGCGACTGTGGTGGTGTTGGGGACATGCGACGTGGTGGCTTGCACACTTGTCACGTGGCCATGTCTATGGCGTACTTGGGAAACTCGTTGCACCATAACTTTTCCCTTGGCGTGTGGCTGCCTACTCGCTTTGGATGCGGATGGGGATATAATATATTGGTGAAAGACGCCTTTTTGTTTTTTATTTTTTGACAAATCACAAAACGCGGTTTCACTTTTCCCACGAATAGTTACGCGCCGGGAGGCATCTCCATGGGCTTTTGCCTTGGCCTTGGTTGAGGGTGAGTTATCTTCTCCTCTCCCTCATTCCACTCTCTATATTGTTGATTCAAATTCTCTCTCTCTCTCTCTCTCTCTCTCTCTCTCTCTGTTCTCCCAATTTTAATCTGAAAGTAGATAAACTAACCATAAGTATATTGAATTGAAGAAACAAATATCCCACCTATAAAAAATGAGCAACAAGAAAGTGGACATTTTTGTTGGGAAAAAATATGTCGACGAAAACCGAAGGGTGGGTTCACCGTTCACATTACACGGTTCAATAAAAGGTATCTTTTTGCATCTGAATATCCAACACACATTACCATATAATTGCGTTCTTCACTAAATGCCCCTAAACTTAGACAAAGTCAACATACATAGCTCAGATAAAAATAATACCATGTAAATATGTATTTTTGGGGCTCAAATAAATTTTGCATTTGCTCTTTAATCTTCTGAATATTTCCACTCTTTGCTCTTTAATCAGCTTTGAGTTTAACATCACAAGCAATAATCAATTCAACAGGGACAAGTATCTTATCTCAAGGTCAACATCCTACTCAAAAGACTACTTTTTTTTTTTTTTTTTAAATTCCCCGCAATTTATAAAACTCAATAATAAAAAAGGGGCACCCTCCCCCTATCTATATAATCCCAAAAAACAATATAATCCCTACATAGCGTAAGCAGGAGGCAAACCCAAAAAGATGCACAATTCGCAGTGCAGTTCACACCAAAAACATAGCAGGGAATATAACTAACTGGCAAGAAAAATACAAGCAACAAGAAGTCCCTCTCCCACCTACCATGCCCTCCACCACAGACTAGCTAGCTTCGCATCTCTCACTCTCTTACTTTCTCACTATCTCTCTCTCTCTCTCTCAACTCCCTCCAACACACCCCCCCCCCCCCCCCCCCCCCCAAAAAAAAAAAAAAAATTGAACTTGTTGACCCCCAACCATGGGAGTGAGCAACAACGTAACAGCAGTCGTAAACTTCATAGCCCTCCTCTGCTCCATACCCATAATAGCAGCAGGAATCTGGCTGGCCTCGAAGCCCGACAACGAGTGCATCCACTCCATCAGATGGCCCGTTGTCCTGCTGGGCGTCCTCATCTTGGTGGTGTCGCTCACAGGCTTTGTGGGTGCCTATTGGAACAAGGGGGGGCTTTTGGCTTTCTATCTGTTCTGTATGGCCATCCTCATAGCTCTCCTTCTCATCCTTCTCGTCTTTGCTTTCATCGTCACTCGCCGCGATGGCAGTTATTCCGTGCCCGGGAGGGCTTACCGGGAGTACCGCCTCGATGGTTTCTCCGACTGGCTCCGGGACCACGTCACCAATTCCGGCAATTGGCAGAAGATTAGGACTTGTTTGTCTGAGTCCGATGTTTGTTCCAGGCTTACCCAGAATTATTTATCTGCTGATCAGTTTTTCATGGCTCATATCTCTCCCCTTCAGGCAAGTTCTCTTCTCTTCCCTTCAAGCCCTGCTCTGCTCTCTAGCCTTCTGTTTTCCTCTGCTTCTTTGCAATTTCCTTCCACCTTTTTTGTTTTGTCAATTTTAAAGTAATATTGTTAAATTTACTTATTTAGTGCTAAGGCAATGCTCAGTTTTATTTAAAGGGTTTAAGCAGAAACCATAAACCAAATATGAGTATTAGAAGCCTGAACATGGACACTGTCTTGAGGCGTATATATTCTTAACAAATTTCTTTCACTTTCCCAAATGCGGCACTGTCAGTGCCAGTGGTAGGCTCAATGACTTTTTCTGTCCAAATTCTTTCAGAACCTTTCAGGCTATCCACACCACCAGGCACAATGAGGCTTGGTGGTTTCGATAATTACCAATCAGCCATTGCTTCTTCTGGCAGAACTAGTCTAGTAAACTTGATCGAAGAAAGTCAAGGGTAATTAGTCTTTCACTCGAGTCTAAAGTCTGGTGTAAAAATTAGCCATCTGTTTCACTTTTATGGTAACTTTATCTATGCATCGTTTTCATAGAATTTACAACTTAGGACTGAAAACGTGACATTGAATGCTTTCTTTACAATGGGAAATTGAGTGAAGGTACTAGACCATGACAGTACTAGATGTTCAAAACAGGATCCAGATTTCTCTCAAACTAATGCGCACTGGGACCCACTACACGGATTTATCTATTAATTTTTGGGTCGATATGCACCCCATGCCCATATCTAAACATCATCATAGGATCATTATAGTCCATGAGTTAGGTTGGGGCTATCTTTGTAAAGTTCCGTTAGCTCAAAGTTAAATCAGCATGACTAGAGAATGCACTAGAAGGGAACTAACTGTTTGTGTAATTATGAGGTTAGGAGAGTTTGTGCCAATAAAGAGAAGGGGCATCTAACCACGCAATTATGATGATAAATTATGAGCGAAAGACCAAATTAAAGTAACGGAATTTAAAATATTGCGTAGTTTGTCTTTGGTGCAGAAGATAAAGAAACCACATTATTGTTGCCAGCTTTGGGCGTATATAATGACACAGTTTGGTGGGGTTTCTTACTTTTTCCTACTTTACATGTTTCTGATTTGTCATTACATTTTTTTCTAGGGCCATAAGTTTTAATCTTTTTTTTTTTTTTTTAATTTTAATTTTATTTTCCTTGTGTCTACAGTCAGGGTGTTGTAAACCTCCAACAGTGTGCGGTTATAATTACGTGAACCCAACATTATGGTTGAACCCGGTGAACCCAACGGGCGATCCGGACTGCTACTTGTGGAACAATGACCAAAGCCAACTGTGCTACAATTGCGATTCGTGCAAGGCAGGGCTTTTGGGGAACCTGAGAGAAGAATGGAGAAAAGCCAATGTGATTCTGATAGTGGCAGTGGTGGTGCTGATATGGGTCTATCTGATTGCGTGCAGTGCCTTCAAGAATGCACAAACAGAGGACCTCTTCCGCCGCTACAAGCGGGGTTGGGTCTAGTTCTGTAAAGGTTTCTCAGCAGACCCCCGCTTTGTGAGCACTTGCTACTTTTGTTCTTTGTTTATTTCTTTGTTGCTTGTTTATCCTCTGATGAACTGTGTCTCCGCTACTGATGTACATATTCCTCTATGTTTTCTCTTGCTAGAAATTTATGTATGGACAGCAGTGAAGACAAGCTATTCAAAATTATGGGTTTTTTCTTTTTTTTTTTTCCCCCCTTGTTTCGTTGTAGATTTGTAAGAATAAAATCCCATAAATTATTTAATGATTTTAGCTTTTCACTGGGTATTATTAGATTCTTCTAATTCAGTGATGAGTTGGGAGATTCTTGGTTGGACCGATCTGTTAGTTTTAAAATATATATATATATATATATAGGCATTATGCATGAATTGCAGCTATACTTCACGCGCTCTTGCCCACATTATTAATTAAAGGCACCGACATCGCCGACTGGCAAGAAGCGCTTCCCAGTATCTTCCTTCACCCAATAATAAGAAAAAGAACATGAAATATCCATGTATAGAAGATGACACGGTACCAAGTGAGTTTTGCTGCAAAGGTTTAGGCAAAAGGCAAATCAGGCACTTTTTAAAGTTTCATGTTGTTCAATGGCTGGTTTATGTATGAGTTAAGATTAATATGTATATGATGCCAAAAACCAAGACGAATAGAATGGACGCTATATCTGCGTCTATGCCATTTAACCAAATAACCAGAGTTAGCCTTCTCAAATAAGATAGACAGAGAAAAACGACAGTTTCCGTTTGGCATAGAGTGAAAATTGAAAGAATAAGTATGGTGCTTTAACAGAAGAAGCAGAAATCAAACACCCTAAAAATCTTAATCATTAATGATTATAAATGAATTAATTTATTGGCGTAGAGTTGTTTTCACACTAGTAAATTAACACTTTTTACCCATCCGTGTCCAATTTCAGAAAGGAGGAGTGTGTATAAAGTATAAGTGGTCCTGGAAATAGAATTTGCCTTTTGGGTGAATGGACCCAAAGGCCCAAATGGGAGGTGGTCTACCTTTATTACAATGGATTAGTCGACTGCCACTTGGTCGTTACTACAGTGCTACGACTTGTCAGTGTAGACTCAAGACAATGGAAAGAAAGTCTTATAAGGAGTCCGAGAATTTTAACTTGCGTTATGGATTGAGCCCAAAAAGATGACAACTCAGCAGCATGGATGGACCCATGGAGAGTATATTCATCTTTATTTATTTATTTATTTTGTACAAAATGTTCATATTTATCTTATATACTATAGTAGATAAAGGTTATTAATTACGTATGCGTTTAGATTTTGATAAGATAAATATATATGGTTTCCAATGGATGATTGGTGGGAATATTGGATTTGGAGGAGATGACAAATTTCCTTTCCTTCTCACTAGTGCTAAGTGCTTTGCTTTTTCCCCTAATTAATTAATTTTGGAGCTTTTTGTTCTGTTACACCTACACGGAACTTCCTCCTATCACCAACTCCATCTCTATTAATTCTTCTAAAATTTAATAAATCCAACTTGGCTGCTCATATATATTCATCTTCTCACCAAATTAAAAACCCAAGAGTATTGACTGACTGACTGGTTTCTTAATTTCCATTTTTCTAATCCAGTCAATGGAGCCGCACGTTGTTTTATTGCACCAGTTAACCCATTCGATTTCAACTCATCAAAAAAATATACTTTCACCGTCCATAACATATATATACATATATATATATATATATACGTGCACAATTCATGAATATTTGACTTGACACCTCTTGTTTAATTAAGAATATTACATCACTTCATTTTGGGATATATATATATATATATTAACTATATATAGACACTACACAGTATGAACATGAATATTTATGTGTCTGTGCATGTGGACGTACATACAGTTCTATAGTTAATTAGCGGAGTCCTTCTCCTTCTTCTTCTTCTTCTTTATATATATATATATATATATATATATTACTTTTCCTTGGTAATGCGAAAACCTTTTTTTTAAGAATCATAACCCATGAGCCATATTAATTATATGCACGAGAAAACTGGTAGAGGTGATCTTCTTTCTTTCTTTCTTTATTATTCATTGAATTAACGAGGTTATATATATATATATATATATATATATATATCTCAATCAAACAAACAAACACTACCACTCAGTCTTATTCTCTGTTTATAATTTGACACGCATCTGTCTTAATTATTTAACAAAAGAAAACGACTTAAGAACTCATGAAAACACATCGAACAAAAATCTACAGCCTTCTTTTAACTTCTTAACAAAAACAAAAGCCAAAAATACTACCAGAAAGCATATGTAAAAATAAGGGTATTATTTAATTATTGTATGTCCGCATGATTCACCAAATTAACTTATATTATGCGGCTAAAACATATAATGCATGATATTATCATTTAACTAATCTCTCAGACAAACAAGCACTATCTCATTCGTATTCTTTGTTTATAATTTGACACGCATCTGTCTTCATTATTTAACAAAAGAAAACGACTTAAGAACTCAAGAAGGCACATCAAACAAAGGATCTACAGCCTTCTTTTAACTTCTTAACGAAACAAAAGCCAACAAAATAGTACCAGACAGCATATGTAAAAATAAAGTTATTATTTAATTATTATATGTCCGCATGATTCACGCACCAAAACTTATATTTGCCGCTAAAACATGTTTTGTCAATGCATGTGTAGGTAAGGTATGCAAGGGGCTTGATAATATATAAATAGTGTCTCTGACTGGATATAGATAGTTTTGTAACTAAGCAAATTTCCAAAATAATAATATATCATTAAAAATAAAAAATAAAAATTGAAATGCTTTTGCAAGCTTGCAGCAACTAGATAGAAAATTCCAAGTGGGTACGTAAAGTGTGAATCGATCCAATGTCATCCCAGTTGGCAAAAATTAACAAGCATATGTTCCTTTTCAATGTCTATGTAGAGGTGTATGTATGAATTATTTTTAAAGTAGTGGTAAACCCTACACCACTAAAAGACACACCTGCCCATCCAGGAAAGGATATTAATTGTTGCTCAGATATTATTAAATTTCATAAAAGTATAGACACCAATTAGGAAATTTCATGATTTCCATCAAACATTATTCAACCACAAACTATATACTGCCTCTCTACTTGATGATCTCATGATTTACTACTATATATATATATATATATATATGCCAGATATATCCAACGTAACATACAATGAATTCAATTAAACTTTTCATCTCTACCTTCTGATCTTTACAAACACTCTGTTCTATTATTTTTTCTCTGAGAGAGAGAGAGAGAGAGAGAAAAAGAGAGAGAGTTTTAGTTCTTCAGAGCAGTGTACGAACTAAAGTAATGACCCGGCAATCATCCCATCTTATCTTGTGAATTATGTATATGGATTGGCTGTGGCCTCACTTATAATTGTAAATGTGAAAAAGCTCTTTTTTTTTTTTTTTGGGGGTAAATATTGGGAAAAGGCTAATGCCACCTCATTTTTTCTTTTGGCTGAATAACCTCACTTTGGTTGCATCTTAACATCTCTCACATATTAATAATTAACTTCAATTTACTGTCTGTTTGTATCCGTATATTTAAAAATGGTTAAAACATACAGAAGAAAATAAAAAATAAAAAAAGGTTATTATCTTTTGTAATATTTTAGTTAATACGTTTGTGATTAGCATGTTGATGCGGTGTTTTCGGTCAATAAGCTCTTATGTTACTTCCCAATAGGAGACATTTGCTTTCACTCAACAAATCCTCTTTGTCTTCTTTGAACAAAACATAAATGTCACATGATTATTTTTTTTTTAATGGAATAATGTCTCATGATCATGTAAACCACATTTAACTCATTTTGGGGGGCCCTCCATTGTACAAAAAGGTATTCATGAAATTTCCATAAACCAAGAGAAAATATGATAATTTCTTTATCAATACATACATATATATATATATATATCTATATACATAAAGATCTTTTTTTTTTCTTTTTTTTTTACTGTTCTGCTTCAACTATCTTCACAAATAATAGAAAGTAAAATAATTTCATAAAAAAGGTCACAGAAATCTATCAATTATATATATATATATATATATTAAATGTTATTCTTTTTAAAATCAATAATACAAACGAAATCCAATGTAGATCAGACTCCTATTTTGGGTGAAAAATAAAATAAAATGAATGCTTCATTATTTAAAATAGATTAAGACTGCAGCTGTGTCCCAGGAAGACCGTACAAAATGAGAAGAAGAAAGACGTGCTGAATTGATGATATATACATATATATATATAAAAAAAAAAGAATATATATATATATATATATAGTGAACCTTACAAAAACAGCCAGCACACAAAAGCATAGATAAGAAATTAAATTACATAATAATAATAATAATAATAATAATAATAAATAACAAACAAAACTGAAAACCCCTCGCTGTGGTGGTAGCAAAAATCCACTTGGAGATAGAAGAAAGTGGGGGTTGTGTGTTTCTCTCTATAAATCAACGAAAAATGCCATCTTTCAACTCCTCCCTCGCTTCCTCACTTCCAGGAAGGAGCTCTCTCTCTCTCTCTCTCTCTCTGTGTTTTCCGAATAAGATTTAGATATCTCCGGGCGAGTTCAATAGCAGAAGCCGGGTCAACATGGACCCACCCAGATTCGTTATCGAAGCCTTGGAAGCAGAATCGATGGCTAACCAATCGGGCCTCACCGTCCACCAACTCCTAGCGTCCCTGGTGAAGCCGGCCCAGTCCCTCGCTCGCCCATCCATCTCCAAGTTCCATGTGGGGGCCGTCGGGTACGGATCCTCCGGTCGGATCTTCCTCGGCGTTAACCTGGAGTTCCCAGGTCTCCCGCTCCACCACTCTGTCCACGCCGAGCAGTTCCTGGTCACCAACCTCTCAATCAACGCCGAAACTCGACTCGAATACATCGCCGTCTCCTCCGCACCTTGTGGGCATTGCCGCCAATTCTTCCAAGAAATCCGCGGAGCGTCGGATATCAAGATCCTAATCACTTCCGCCGATCACGACGACGACAAGGACAAACGGAACCAGCCCCAGTGCGACCGATTCAACCCGCTTTTGCACCTTTTGCCGCAGAGGTTCGGGCCCGACGACCTTCTGGAAAAGGACGTGCCTTTGATTTTGGAGGCACACCATAACGGGCTCTCTCTTTTGAGCCAAAACCACCAGAAACTCTGTAACGGCTTATGCGACGGGGAGCATTCAGTTTCTGGGGATGATCAAATTCACGATGACCTAAAGATTGCAGCTTTAGAGGCTGCCAACAAGTCTCATGCCCCCTACAGTGGATGCCCATCTGGGGTGGCCATTTTGGATTCTGAGGGGAAGATATTCAAAGGGTCTTACATGGAATCCGCGGCTTACAATCCCAGCTTGGGCCCTCTTCAGGCGGCTCTGGTGGCCTATATTGCTGGTGGAGGCGGTGCATATGACAAAATTGCTGCAGCCGTTTTGGTGGAGAAACAAGGTGCTTTGGTTAGACAGGAGCACACTGCAAAGCTGCTCTTGCATACCATTTCGCCTCGCTCTGCCTTTCGGGTATTTCATTGCGATTCGTCTGGTTTTGATAACTGTAAAAAAGCAGCCTTAGTTGATTATGATTGATTCATGAGAAATTGTGATCATCATCATCATTTGTAATCTGTTCTCTGCCCATTTGGATGATGAATATTGAATGGAGCTAACGGAGAGCAATCTCTCTACTGTCCTCTGTGCCATCTCTTTTTAGCATTCGTTCCGGTTGGTACTATTAGGTGTCTTAATCTTTTTTCTGTATTGGATTTGATGGGTTTTCTCTTTTATTCGATTGTACTGTTCATATATCAAACATAAATTTTTGGCTCCTTCTTTCCATTACCTATGTTTTTTGTTCTCTTCCTTCTTTTCATCCTCAGATTTGTAAGATGATACTAACTGTCAAAACATTCAAAAACAGCGACCTAAAAGAAACGATCAATGGATTCACGGAGCTTTGGAAATGATTATATTTTTGAATTTCGCCCATGGTTTGAATTGTAATTCCCTGTCGCAGTTATAATTTAACCAATTAGTTTGCATTGTGACCCTGTGCTCTTTGACCAATTCACAATAACATTACTGTGTGATGACTTTCTGGATAAGGCATTTAAAACATGAAAAGCAGGCAAGTTCCTCAAAAGCTCTTTTTTTAAAAGCTTCCCTTCCCCCCACCAAAAAGTAATCACAAAAAAAAAAATAATAATAATAAATAAAAAATTAAAAATGATTCACTTTTCCTTGTGGATGGTGTCAGTATAAGTAGCAGCATCAAATTCCATCTAGGTCACTCAAAATGGCAAATTGATTGGGCGGGTGGGGTTTCCTGAGGTGGAGTTCCAATATTCCACCCTTCTTTTTTTATGCTTTCTTTCTGCTTGGTCATCCATTCATTCTTTTCTTTTTTCTAACTTTAACACTTTGACAAAAACATTTTGTCAAGCTCTTCCACTTTTCTGTAGACCCTCTACAATTCTCACTCGTATATTGCATTTTTGGTGGAAAAGAGCATATAAAAGTTACCTACTTAATTTCGCTTTTTTTTTTTTTTTTTTAATGAACTA
Organism: Ziziphus jujuba; assembly: GCF_031755915.1. NCBI lineage: Eukaryota > Viridiplantae > Streptophyta > Magnoliopsida > Rosales > Rhamnaceae > Ziziphus > Ziziphus jujuba. The sequence goes on from NC_083385.1 coordinate 858,367, forward strand.
ATGCAGAAACACATAGGAATTTCTCGTTTTGTACGCTCTTGTTTAGTTGTCGTTTGAAATTAAATGCCATCAGAGTGATTTTCACTGTAAGAGACGGCATCTATGCTCTTGTCTCGTTTGATAATGTTCAACTTGATATTCCAGGAACAGGGTATGTATTCTTAGTTATATGAACAATTTATCAAAGGACAAAGCTTTCTGACAAGCATCCAATCTCTATTTGCATGAAAAGGTGTCTTTATTAATGGGGTTGGACAGTTACAAGATTGGTGTTAAAACAACTAGGTTGATTTCACTGCAATTACTGGCCTTCCCTTTTGCTTTTTTCAGGAGTGATCAAAATCACTGATTTTTGTTCATGTTATTCTAGTTTCAGCAAGCACAATGCATTGTTTTTCTTGCTGCAAGTTATGGCCCTGTATCGGCCAATCAAAAAACCTGTCAGACATATTGTTGAAGGCAGCTCTAAATTCGTATTGCACTACATATACTTGAACAAAAATTCTGTCACTGAGTTTAAAATTCGCTGCCATTACACATTAAAAGTAGTTGAACTCTTTTGGCTTCAAATGTAAAATAGAAGCTTCAAGCTACTTAAATAATTCCTAACTCCAACTTTGCAATTCATGTCGAAGAAAAATTAAGCGCATCGGAACAACAACGAAGTCTTCCCCAGCCAAATCCCATAAAGTGAAATTCCTATGATTTGATCCCGTTCTAAGGCTTCCTCTGTGGTCAATATGTGCTAGAATCGCTTAAACCCAGATTGATTTCCTTACTGTAGGATGGCTTAGTTACTGTACATAAAAGAACCCGGTCTACATTGAGGAGCCCTATCAATTCCCTCTTTCTTTACCACTTCATTTGGATTTCAACAACTGAGACCAAGGCCATTAACCCCCATAAGTAGCCCAATAATTGCATTAATTTACAATGCCAACATGTTCTACACTAAAAGGAATATATTTTAAATTAATCAATGCAAAGAGAAAGAATTGACAAGAAATCCTTATGATTTGTGATTCTAGATATATATATATATATATATATATAGACTGACACGACACCGTCACAACCATTTCGAATTCACTACTATGACGAAGAGAAGGAAGAAGAGGCTGCATTTCTTAGAGGCAGTATTTTCCCTTCATCAGGGCCTCCAACAACCGAATCAAGCCCTTGCTCATCCTCAGAGAAGAAATTCTCAGTCTCCCTCAATGCCCCATGAAGTACTATAACCCCAAGTGCAGCAGAGAGAGCCACTAAAAGATTGTTTCTCGCCTTTGTAAAGAAGAGTGCTATAACTGTAGACAACAACAAGGCCATCATCACCACTCGGTCATCAATCACACGGCCACAAACCATTAAGGGGTCGTCGCGTAGGAAATATAGAAACAGCCATGCAGCCATCATGATGATGAAAACGACCAACGACATGGGTTGCCAGAGCAAGCTTACGAAGAGAATGAACAATGTGATAATAGCATAGTTCATGCGGAAGAAAGCTGCATTTGCTTTGATCCTGTCGACGGTTTGTCCAAATGTGGATGGAAGTGCAAGGTAATGTGGTTGGATCATCTCCATCCATGGTCTTCGTGTTCCGAGGCTGGCTTGGATTCGTTGTGTTGCTTGTGAAATGAGTTCGAGGTTGGATGATGGCGGAGCAGCTGTTGGAATAGTTCCATAAGTTGTCATATTTTGTGGTATAATGGTGGAGAGATAGAGAGAGAGAGAGAGAAACAATGCTACGGAGGAGGGATGAGCAGAACGCGTAACACAAATATTTCCTACTTTAGGGAGAGTTTGTGGAAATTTCAACCGTGTAGCACCAATTTTGGTAGACCGTGTTCCTTTTTATATAACAGAATCTATACGTGTCAGCTACATGTTGGGTGGGTTTGATCATGATTCATCAAGCTGCACCGGTTGGATTAATTCCAAGATGACTCGGGAAGTGAAAATGGCGATGTTATATAGTATGATCAAGTTCGTTAATAGTTTTTTTTTTTTTTTTTAAAATAATTTTTTTGAGTTGACAATAACAACTCTCTTGGGAAAATAAGGAATCCTTTTGGATCCACAGAGACGCTGGTTTTGGGTAGGTTTTGTCATGGACGGAAACCCCTTCAACATTTAGCAATCTATACATATATTCCTGGAATGAGATTTTTTTCATTGAGCTTGTCCTGCTCAAACTTCCCGCATGCCATGTCACAATTTTTCATAGACTTATCAAGTCAAAATACAGGTGAAGTATCACTAACTTCCTATTTTGTCAAGGAACAAAAAATTGGATAAGAATAAATTTAAAGGTTAATCATAACTTCTTTCTTCTTCAATCAGTTATGAGAGATTTATTTTAACACAAAATATGCTAAATATACTAAAGAAGGTGAAACTAAGACATTCTCAACGAACTATTAGATGCAGCAAGGGTGCCAATCAGGAAGAAAAGCAATTTTCTGTTAATGGTAGAAAGATTTTCCTATCCAATTGTTTCAACGATAGGTTACAAAATGCTGTCGAAGCTTTTAATATTTGTACAGAGGAGATATATCATAAACGGGTAGAAAAATCTTAAAAGAAAATCCCGAACAACTCTTTGCTATGGCTTTCACTGACTGGTTGGAACCTCTCCCCTCATTACTCTCCAAGGTCCAGAATAGAACTTTGGCTTCATCAGAGGCACTGCTTCCCCCGGATGATCCTCCCAATACTTCTCCTGTACAAAAAAATACCCAAAACTAATTCTTTTATACAGGGGCTAGAATATTGCTATACCAGTGAACAACTTAATGAAAACCTTGGACAAGCACATATATATTGAAACTCTTTCACTCACATTTCAATCTCAAAGAGACCTGCCAAACTTTCTAGGCAAATATCCTCAAATAGGAATCAAGAGAACACATACACAATTGGAGATGATAAAAGATCTCACTGGTAACAAATTTAATCAATAGGCAGCAGTTGAAAATTTTGGTAATGACACTTTCTTGGCGTTGGCAGTTTAATTCAATAATTAGAACCAACATAATGGGCTTGATAGTTGAGTCGAAGCAGGTTTGTGCAGATTATTACTAGTTACTCTCTTATGCATGTCATGTCAAATTGACAGAAAGCGCAAACTACAACCAATTCTTTGCTCAATCACTACTAATGTTACAATGAAATGTAAAAAGAAATGGAAAGGAAAACCTTTCCATCATGATGACAATCACAAACTTCTGCTCCTGCAGGCAAGATTAAATGGAAAGAAAGGCCATCTTCTCAGCCCTTTTAAGAGTGCAGGTAAAGATCTAAAGACATGGATATGAATGAGAATGAAATATCACCAATGAACTGAATCGCATATATTACACTTAACGCTCAGAAAACAATGCCAAAAGCATCGCCTCAACATTTCTAATGGAGGGGATTTCACAATTTCTTAAGCTGCCGCTCTGCTTACTCTACGTTTCCTTGTAACACTCCCAATCAGAGGCTAGAACCTCACACTCAATTGAGTAAACAGGCGAATTTCCAACTAAACAGGCTTCAGTATTTTCAAATATTTGATGGAACCAGCCAAGAATATCAAAATATTAGCAATTGAAACTAAAAACCCATAAGAAATTTCTTCTGCAAAAATGCCAAAGGCTACATAAATCAGAATCATAGATAATAACCCACCATAATCAGAAAGACATGAGCAAGAAATAAATAAATAAATAAAGAATACCTTGTAAAGCTGCTCGGTGATAGCAGAGCCGATAAGACCAGTGTAAAAGCCGGCAATATAGATTGTGACCAAAGGCTTAAACGACTTGGGTCTCATATACGGCTCAACCATGTTCCATAGAATCATTCTCTCCCATTTTGTGTGCACATAGTCTGCGTATTTCCTCCATAGATAGGTCGCCATTTTCCTATGCAGAAGCTTCGATCTCTGACCAAAAACAGTGGGTTTTGCAGAGATGGTTATAACGTTCGATGCTTCTAGCTTCCAGCTTACTTTTTGGTCTTCTAGCAGAGATCGCTTACCGTGTGAGCTTTACCAGGTTGATGAGATTCGGGCTTACACGTTTGTTTTGGTGCGAAGTGGGCCATTATTACTTGAGCCTTTTATCTTTCTTTCTGGACTGGGCCGCGCTAAGCTTTTTTATTGGAGAATTTGGCCCAATATCCTCATAGGATCGAAGTTAATGATTTTTGTCCCCTCACTTGATATCTTTTTTTTTCTAGCCCTTCAATCTTTTATAATTCTAAAATACCCTTATCTTTTTTTTTTATATGTTTTTTTCTTTCCTTTTTCATCCGACTTTTCTCCTCCATCTCTTTATCCATAACCAGACCATTAGGAGCCCTCTGTTTCCTTTCGCATCGGCCGGATTGTAAGCGTGGAGACTGTGCGTTTTGAAGGAGATGGTGAAGAGGCGACTCAGAGAGAAAACTGCAGGGTTTTAGAGAGCCCTAGGAGCAGAAGCAGAAGCAACAGGTAGGCAACAGCGAAGTAGGAAAGCATGAGGCTCATTCTATAATCTTCTCCTCTCCATTTTCAAATTCTTAAGCTTTTCCTCAAACATTTTCTTACTCGTTTCGCTAATAATGAAATTGTTTTTTTTTTAAATAAATAATATATTTTAGATTGTTATAATTCAGGGTAGCGTCATTCAGTGCTGCGAGAGGTGGAACGGCGATACTTCAGTGCGGTTTCAACAGAGGAATACGCAAGGAGGAACTACGCAAGCAATGTCTCTGAGTATAACACTGTTATCGGTTCTCTCACCGCGCAGAGAAGGTAGATTCTAATTTTGATTTTCTTTTTGTGGTTTTGGGATTTTTTTTTTTTTTTGGGGGAGAAATTGTGAAAGTTGTGTTCTTTTTTTTTTTTTTTTTTTTTAATAATGATGGTGGTAGGCATTTCTTGCTGAAAGATGTGTATGATGATATGATGCTGGATGGAGTACCCCAGATGATGTTCTATCTGCTTTAAGATGACATTCTTCAATTTCTCAACATCGAAAATCTCTGGATTCTAATTTTCCAAGGAAGAACAGAGGATCAAGATGGAATAAGGAAGATTTTAGTCATTCTAATGCTTTGGACCATAAAGATAGTGGTGCGAAAGGTGTTCAAGACTTGTGGAACAAAAAATCAAGGTCTACAGGTCCACCAGAACAGAAGGTTAGATTTTTTTCATCATATTTTTGTCCTGTTTAATATGCATCTTATCGATCTGTGCATTCTTCAAAACATAAGATGAAATTATTATGTTATTAGTAATGATTTTCTTCTGTATCGGTACTAGATGCTGTAAAATCAAACATGTAAAAAGATGTTTCTGATAGGTGCTTGCCACATGCCAGTCACATTTACTATGAGGAAGCATTGACCACGTTCCAAATATTTGATATTTTCAATTGCTTAGGAAGTGCTTTTTGGGTAGCATCCCAGAAGTCCTGGTGGCATTTTTCTCCTTTGTGTAATTTTTTGCTGAATAACCTTTCTTTTGTCTTGTGGAATTTTTTGCTGAATAATCTTTTTTTGGTTTTGGTTTAGTTGATTTACTGATATTTTGTTTTCAATCTTTTGATAATTTTATTCTATCATTAGCTCTCATGTTCACCATTCTCAAGGCTTCCTGTATAATATCAAGGACACATACTATTTGCACAATAAAAACTGCCTTGATTAGGTTTGCCAGTTTGCAAATATACTATGAAATACCCTAGCCATTTGGATTTGTTGATTCTATACTCTCATATATATTTCTCTTTCATCTCTCTCATATAATGTTGATGATCACCTCAATGTTATATATAAAAAACTAGCAAAGGAGAGTTCATCAAGAAGAAAACCAACTGGTCCTTTATTTATTTGGGATAGTTGTTAAGTAGCCTGTATTAATGGACGAATGAATGGTTTTCTCAAAACGGTTTCTTAAAGTGAAGATGTTGAGGATGTTGTGTCTCCAATAAGTAAGCCGCAGATTGTTGCTAAGTCACAGTAGCTAACAATGAATGTGGAAATCTTAGCTTAAGTACTTGGAAAAGAAAGTAACTGCTTTGAAGATTGATCTGTATAAAAATTGAGGGAAAAGGAGCTCTGGTTTGCAATAATTGGTGAAATTTTTTTTTCTGGACTTCTTTTGCTCACCGTTAAATCCCCAAGTTTAATTGAAATATCCTTTGTATAACAAGGAACTGGAAAACAAGATTTCCACTATAGTGGAATCCTATTTACATTTCCCATGTTTCTTTGACTTGTATATGACTGATTGATGTATGCAGTAATTGTTTCTCTTGATTTTATATTTGTGTGTGTCTATGTTATTAACTTATGTTAGTAGAGTCTATAAACATGAGCCCATACATTATTTCTGCCCTACATTTTATTTTTCATTTTTTTTTTCTTTTTAACACTTTACTTTTTAGTTTCATTGTTATCTCTTCTAGTCTGTTATTTCTATTTCCTTTATCTTTCCCTCAAGTGTTTTTTACTCTATAGGTTAATGCTAGTGATGATCGGTCATCATCAACAATTGAAGCAAAAATTCTTGATGTAGTGCAGATGAACTCTGTCACTGTTGACTCGAGGCCAAAGTGCTTGGTTGGTATTATTTTTTATGGTTACCCTTCTTATTCTAGAATGTATGCAGAAGAAACAAGTTACTACTTTTTCTCTAGGTGATTGATGAAATAGATGGAGCTCTTGGTGATGGCAAAGGTGCTGTGGAGGTTATTCTAAAGATGGTAATTGTGTGTTTTATATTATTATTATTCCTATGAGGGTCTTGTGTGTTTTCCATTATTGAATGCTGCTTATTTATTAAATTTAATTGTCTGCACGCTTATTTGTGTTTTAATATAATTATAGTTATAGTTATTTTATTACTATAATTGCTGTTGGTTATTAAATATAACTGCTTTCGTTGTTATCAGTTATTGTTGTCATGTATAATTCTTGTTTTCCTTAATGTTTAATGCAAACTGTCAGTTATTGCATTTACTTCATTATCAACATGAGAATCATAAGGGAAATTTATTGTTTAAACTCCATGGTTGCACATTATATACGTTAACAGAAACCTCCATTTCTACCGAGGGTAATATATTCAGCTATGGTGGTTTTTATTTCCCAGTGCTCATTATATTTTTCACTTTTATTTTATGTTGTTCATATAGGTTTCTGCAGATAAGAAGTCTGATATAGGGAAGGAGAATTTTCCAAATGAAGAAAATCATGAAAGTACATAGAAAGTTTATCATTCATATGGAGTTTCCTTTTCATGATTCCCTGGAAAATGGTACACCTGAACGTCCATCAATCGCATGATGCTATATTCAGACAATGAGGCCATGTTATGTGGTATGCGTGTGTATGAAATGTAGTCAAGAATGCAATTAGTTGGTCAACTGCGTAACATGTGTTTTGGCGTAATAGACGTTGGCTTTATGTGTTCTTTTATTGTCAAATTCATCTGTCGTATTGTTTTGATAACATATCATTCCGTCTTCAGTTTTTGGTTCAGTTGTTTGTATGTTTCTTACTATTGCATGGATGATATTAATGCCCAATGGTAATGACCAATGCATCATCGGTAATTGACATTTGTACACCGTCGTAAAAGACTCACAACAATTCCATCCGGCAACTTCAATCATGTGTGTTCCAACCAATAACATGCTAAATGTAGCATTATTAATGATAAATTCTGGCAAAGTAAGTGATCAAACGGCATTAAAAAATGAAAACGTTCAATTTGTTTTTGATTCAAAAATTACCGAAGGTTTTGTCGGTAATTACCGAAATCCTATGGCAATCACATTTTACCAATTTTTTGGGCCCCACAAGTCCCATAACGTGTGTTGAATGCAAAAATATGAAAAATAGGGATTGTAAAATTATACTAAGGAGAGAAAATTCCAAAATTTCATAAAAGTGTCTCAAATTTTGCAAAAAAAATTGGATGATTGTTCACCCTCGGTAATTCCCGAGGAAATCGTCGGTAACCAACACATACCCTTTGGAAAAATTACCGACGGTTTCGTCGGTAATTACCGAGGGTGTACAGTCCATCACATTTTACCAATTTTTTGGGCCCCACAAGTCCCATAACGTGTGTTGAATGCAAAAACATGCAAAATAGGGATTGTAAAATTATACTAAGGAGAGAAAATTCCAAAATTTCATAAAAGTGTCCCAAATTTTGCAAAAAAATTGGATGACTATTCACCCTCGGTAATTCCCAGGGAAATCGTCGGTAACCAACACATACCCTTTGGAAAAATTACCAACGGTTTCGTCGGTAATTACCGAGGGTGTACAGTCCATCACATTTTACTAATTTTTTGGGCCCCACAAGTCCCATAACGTGTGTTGAATGCAAAAACATGCAAAATAGGGATTGTAAAATTATACTAAGGAGAGAAAATCCCAAAATTTCATAAACGTGTCTCAAATTTTACAAAAAAATTGGATGACTGTACTCCCTCGGTAATTCCCGAGGAAATTGTCGGTAACCAACCACATACCCTCTGGAAAAATTACTGACGGTTTCGTCGGTAATTACTGAGGGTGTACAGTCATCCAATTGTTTTGCAAAATTTGAGACACGTTTATGAAATTTGTCTCTCACAGTTTTCACATTGTCAAAGCTGTCTTCATACTGCCCAGCAAATTCATTGACAATCTTAAGCCTCCAATTCTTTCTCTGCTTCCTCAAACTCCGACTGGCAATACGAGGAAGAGCTTTGACTGAGAGCTGCCTATCATGTCCAGAATCAATGAAGGAACTGCTCAACTCCAAAGACCCAGCAGGCTTCACGATATGCTTCTTCCCCATTGAACTGTTATAATTCCTCTGCAAAACCAGATCTCCACCACTTTTCAGATTCATATTGGTTGTAGGAAGTGCATCCAAACACAGACATGGTTTAAAATATAATAGGATATGTAAGTAATTTTTTTTTGTTTAAAGGTTACAATGGATATTGAGGGATAGAACAAAAAAGATATCAAGTGAGGGGGCAAAAATCATTAACCTCGGTCCTATAAGGGTATTGGGCCAAATTCCCCTTTTTTATTTGTTTTTAAGAAGGTGATAACTAACTAGTAATGGCCAAAAAAGTAGAAATGCAAGCGTATCAAGTCATAGATCCAAAAATTTGTGCAATATGTTTCATAAAAGAATTTAAAGTAGTTCTATTTATTTGTTGACATATTGGCTTAAGTAGAGGTTATGAACTAGTGGAGAAACCAAAACAAGTATATCACTAAATAAATATTCTTAAGAACCTGGAATTTCATGTCCAATGAGTTTTGAATTTGAAATACATACATTACATCTAGAACAAGAATTGCAAAGAATATGGCAGGACAACTACTTATGCCCGGTATTCTTTTACACAGAAAAATTCAAATATACAGAAAACAAGCAGATCGCCGGCTGTGTAAGTTCATATGCTTTGCAGAATAGACAGAGATGGACATATTAATACAAGTTGGAAATTCTATGCAGGAGGAGATTCTTTTGGTTTGTCCTTTGAAGCCAATTAGGGTTCTAACTCAAGATCTCCAACTCCCTTTGGGGGGCCAATGCTGCAACGAGCTGTATTGTGTGTTTCAATTGCATCCTTTATTTTCTGGAACTGCACAAGATTTTTTGAGAAGAATCAGACATAATCAAAATGTCAAAGAGGCTTCTTAAGAGATACTCATAAAACAATTGCATAAAAATTCACCAAATGGCTATAACCCAGTAACAAAGATAATCCCCTTTGTCGAATTACTGAGGCTTTGTTCCTTTTTTACCATGCAAATGGAAAAGAGATCCCTAAACTTCCTCTAAGACCCAAACGATTTACTTTCCAATCTCTCCAGAATCAACAAAGAACTAACACTTCAACTTTGAACAAAAAACTTGACAATTATTACAATTGTCCATATGCACATAATGAGGAAAAATGAAGACCATTCCTACCTTTGCTAGTGAACATGAAAAGGATTCCAATTGTCCGTCAGCTCCACGATAGAAATGGAAGTATGGAAGGACTTTGACGTTCATACTTTTGCACATAGGTTTATTCTCATCGAAATTCACTTTCAGGAATAAAATCTCGGGGTGTTCCTCAGCTGTTCTGCAGAGCTGACAGATCCACACAACAATATCAGGGAATATAACAACTCAAAGTATTTTTAGATGGAGAATGAGAAGAGGATTAATATCTCACTTTTTTGAAAAGTAGTAGTCCCAATAAAATTTTACAAAAAAGAACAAAAAAAAAAATTTACATTATAAGCCGAGACATTAGATAGAATTATCCATCTCTTTCTTGTAGGATTCATATTGGCATGCATGTATATAAAGGGCTTATCACAGTGGCATCCATGTTGTTTAATTATAAAGGGACATCAAGTCATAGGATTGTACACCAACCTGCATATCACATAGTTCTGTTGACAAGAAAACTCCCAAAATTATCAGATTTTGGCAGCTTAATGTTAAAAACTTCACAATCCTAACTCAACACAAAGATGGTAAGCTTGTGTGCTTTGGGTCTTTCAAGACGTAACAAGCATTCTCACACAGGTATTTTTTAGTTTCTTCAACGAAAAGCTGAAAAAGAGCTCATCAAAAGAAGACAGAAAAAGAGCTCATCAAAAGAAGACATAGTGTTTCGCCTTTAATATCCTGGCTTTCAACATGTCAGACAAGAGCATATACAGAAGTGACTTACACAATCCGAGAGTTATAACAGTCGGCTAGCAGTCCTGAACATACATGATATCTAATAATACTGGCTATGAATGAAGTAGCCTTTTTGGAATGTTTTCTCTGGAACTAACCATATGGAGGCTTTTGAAAGCCGGAGCATCGTTATGAATGTGATATTGAAGAGGAATTGACAACTATAGAGCAATGGTCAAGTAGCAATAGTCAAGTAACAAAGGGCATTACCTTGGGAAATAATGCTCTGCAAGAAGCACACCAGGTCCCATAAAATTCTACAATCACTAGTCTATCTCCCGCTTCACTTAAAGCAGTCAAAAATTCTTGTGTAGAATGAATGTCAATCATATTTGGTGCATTCTTTTCCCACCATTTTGGCTGTTCTGTTGCAGTAACAGCAGCCTGTACCTGAAGTAAAGCATATAGATAATAAGCTCAAAATCCATATGGAAAACATTAGAGAAAAATTAACATGGTCCCGTAATTGGAAAATAGAATGAACAAAAAAAGGCGAATAGGAGAAGACTATAAATGCAAAAAAATCAACAAATGTGATCTTAATAAGATTTTAAAGCTAAAAGCCTAATCCAACATGAACGTACATAGCAGCTGTCATTCTCCAAATCAATTGGTTAGAGTTGATGCAGGTTGCTAATAATGGTTGTTGTTTAAACAACATAACCAAATTCAGCCAAAGCTAAAAGCAAGAATATCTTTCCCGGACTTTTCCAAAAGCCGATAAAGGTGAAACAAAGCATAAATGATGGAAAGACAGATTCTAAACAGACATCTAAATTCCAATTTTTAATTATTATTATTTATGTTTTATTTAGATTCAAACTAGGTGCAATAAAAGGGTATCCATATCTTTACTAATAACGATCAGAAAAAAGACAATCCTCGTCACGAAAGAAAAATATATATACATATACCCAAATTGCCAAATGATATAGAAGAATTACAAAAATTCCAATAAATTGGGAAGGAGCTCGTAAATTAACTAAAATTTCGTAAACAAAACGAAGAAAATCTAAAGTTAGCAACGGGGAATTATGAGAAAGCGCAAACCAAAAAAAGGTTTTACCTTGAAATTAGAAAGGAAGTGGCTTCTGGGCGAGAAAGCAAGACGAGAGAGAGAATAATAGGAAACAGGAAAGACCCTCTTATCTAAGCAGTTATTGGGTGGGAGACCTGGTTGGAGAGACTTGGAGGAGGAAGCAAAGGAGGTGAGCAGAGAGGCAGAGAAGCGAAGTGAATGGAACGGCAAGCGAAAAACGTCGGCCATTTAAGACAAACACAACACAAAGAAAAGGAGTTGCTTTCGAATGATTACAGTTTATATGTGAGTTGGGGAAGGTCAAGAGAAGAAAAAAAGGAGCAAGGCCATGTTTGAAGACGCAGAATCAGAAGAAGCTAATTGTATCTTTGTGGCGGTAGTGGTGTATGTGTGAACCAGATCGTAGCAGAGAGAGACGTGACCGGGGGTGGGTGTTCGGTTTTTTCGCTGTTGGATTTCTTTTTACTTTCCTTCGACCAGTTTTACCCACCCATATATGGCCCTGTTTGGATGCCCGCTTTTTATTTGGCATTTAATGTGTGTTTTTCCTGCCCACACCTCCTTTTCTTTTCCTTTTTTACTGAGAAATTATTTACTACACTCTCTTTTTCATTTATCCTTTGTTATTGTTACTCTTATTATTATTGTTGTTATCACTGGTATAGTAGAGCAGATGTAAATCCTTGTTTGCTTCAGCAAATGCTTATTGTTTTGTTATTGGAGATATCAAATGGCGGTGATATCTACTGGATACAGAGTAGAAACATCGTTCCGACTTTTGATGACAAAAAGAAAACCAATTTTACTTTTTTCTTTTCAACTAATTGTTAGAAGCACTACAAACTCAACATCAGTAGAAGTAGAACTAATCTTAATATCAATATGTATATGCCATCAAAAACTGAAAGACGTATTTAATTGTTCCTCAGCCTCAAGTGGCACAAATTGTGGCTGTGAATCAGCTCGACTTCAAGCCACAGGGACTATCACGTATGACAGTCCAACTCCAACTTTTAACTTTCATTTTCGAAGACAATCAACAAGTTCACTCCCAACATGACTGATGACTGGCAGCTGTCCAAATGACCAAATATTATATGCATTATAATCACATGCAGATCGGCATAGCTATCAAGTTGTTGTTTACCAAATGACCCCGAATATATCCTCCAGAAGAAACACAGTCACAAGGAGTCGCCAAAAACTCTGCATTGTGTTTTCTTCCATCTAATTACTCTTGGCTCCATCAATGTGTGCAACAATAAAATGCTTGCATAGTTTATAGCACCCATTGTGTTTTCTTCCATCTAATTACTCTTGGCTCCATCAATGTGTGCAACAATAAAATGCTTGCATAGTTTATAGCACCAACCTTTTGGTTGAATATATTTCAGACTATTACCACCAGCCTAACACCAATACGAGAAGCACAAACAGGGGAGAGAGATGTACCATCCACATCACTGCTTGGAGCTAACTGCTGAGTAATAATACCATTAATCTATAATTCGTCATTTCTTCCAGAAGGAAACATTCAAAATTTTATGATATCAACTTCAGTCATTTGTTAGTTCTAATTCTCAACATTGCTTCGAAAGCAAGAGATGATGGAGATCAGAGACAAACAAAAGAGATCGCTTAACAGTTAAAGATAGATCCTTAACAAACAAGTTTACAAATTAATGTCAAGACATATGAAAATATATTGGTTGATCAAGTTTTGCAAAACCTTAAGTCTTCACATCACAATATCAGCAAGTAGTCAGATTTCAAGACGATATCAGCAAGTAGTCAGATTTCAAGACGATGTCACATTCAATACATGAAACTGGGAATATAGAAAGAGTATCAATTCCAACATAATTTAAAAGTTAAATTTCAAAACAATACTATCATTTCTACTCATTGTGGTGTTCGTTACATATGACAGTCTTCAATATTGTACATCAGGTTTCCACTTTACCTGTGGAGCCCCTAATAAATGGAGTGGGGATCTAAGCAAATAGATGTGAATACCATTATTGCCGTGCCTCAAATAAATTGGATCATGGATTGCAAGACCAACTGATACCATTACATTTCTGCAAAAGTATCATCCCCTCAAAAGCCTTGGACAAACATGACCAAGTAAAACTTCCATTGCAGAAAACCTTGCCAACCACTATCCTAACTTTGAAAAGCTGGCTTCACTCAAAAAAATGCTTTCATAGATAAAACATACATTAAGGGCTAGGTGGCAGAAGAACAGACGTTGGAAATGATAGTGATCCGTTGTTGGGAGCACCCTGAATATTGAGAATTGAAGTTACCAAGTTGTATATTTGAACATTTTCAAAAGATGGAACCTTTCTACCCCGTGCAAACTGAGGACCGTGGCCAATGAAAATGGTTCTCATGGAAAATATAGCATTATCATAACCATGTGCTCCTCCACATTCTCTCCTATTGGTTCTTTTCTGTTCTACCTTGAACCCTTCTTCAATTAATCCTATTACCGGTGGAATACGATCACTAGCCGCATAATGAAGTCGACTGGGAAGCTCCTCTTTAAGATACACTCTCAAATTCTGCCCATTCTCGACCTTCCCCGATTTCAATCCTTCATTAATTTTGGCAACAACATCTGCCGGCTCAACCCCCGGAGGCGGACGAATTGCAAGCAATGGAGTATATGACTGGACCCAATCCTTTGGAATCTCAACCCAAGGAGCCAAATCATCCAGAAAAATCAGCTTTTTATCACAAGTACCAACCATCCCATGATCACCTACCATAATTATAGTAACATCCTCAAAAACTCCTCTTTTCTCCAGACCCTCAATCAACTTACCTATCAACCCATCGATTCTAGCAACAGCTTTAGTGATCTCCGGATCATCAGGCCCAACCTGATGACCCTGATGATCGGGATCTTCAAAATACAGAGTCATAAACACAGGAATTTCAGTACTAGGCAGATCAAAGTAGTGCAACACAGTATCCACCCGCTCCTCAAAAGGAACGGAGCCGTTATAGTGCTTGCAGAATTTCTCAGGGCAAGTCCAAGAACCTTTGTTTACCTCAGAACCAGGCCAGAAATAGGTGGCAGCTTTGAAGCCGTGATTGACCACGGTCTCCCACAAGGGCTCGCCCAGCCACCACTTGGGCTCGTGGCTTGCCATGGTGAAGAGCTCGCCAGTGTGTGGATCCACAAAGTGATTGTTAATTATGCCGTGATAAGAAGGATAGAGACCTGTAACTATAGAATAATGATTTGGGAAAGTCAAAGTAGGGAAGACCGGAATCAGACCCATGTCGGCCTCGGTCCCGTTAGCAATAAGACGGCCGATATTGGGAGTGGGGGTCTTGAATTGGTAACCGAATCGAAACCCATCAGAGGAAATCAAGAGGACAACGGGATGGTGGAGGTTTTTGAGAGGACGAGCTGAGGATTCGAAGGAGGAGGAGGAGGGGTGGGGGGAGCCGGAGGGGGAAGAGAAGAAGAGAAAAGCGAAGGCGACGGCGGCGGAGAGAGCAACGCAAGTGGTGAGGAGGAGGGAGATGAAGACGATGGTGGTGGCGGGTTTGTGGGGAGAATTGGCAGAGGAGGAAGGGGAGGAGTCGGTATCAAAAGAGAGCAGAGCTGCAGATGGGTTTGCAGAGTCTTCTTCTTGGGAAGGGAGTGGTGTGGGCTTTGTTGATGGGGTTAAGATAGACAACGAATCAGAACCCATGTTTTGGGAAAGCAAAAATTGAAATGGTTGGTAATAAGGACAGAGAAGGTTAAAAGAAAAAGGAGTCCATTAGAGTTGGAGTAAGACGAAAGGGTTGTGTTTGGTTTGGTTTGGTTTGGTTTGCTTGGGAGAAAGAAAGGCGAGAGAGAGAGAGAGTTTGGTGGAGAAGCGCTTTCTTTCTTTCTTTCTTTCTTTCTAACTTTTCACAGCAGACCCACAGCTTGCCATTTCCCCTTCCTTATAGCGGAGAGGAGTGGAACGGAGCGGAGAGGAGACCCTCTGGACCGTTGGTTGGTTAACGGTTGAGTCGTTGGGTGGAAGGTACTAACAAGCTCTTGTTGTCGTTCATCTATTGCACCATTTCAATCTAACATACATCTGCACGCTCACTTTTTTCGATTACCAAAAGAAAACGGCGCCGTTTCTAACCAACTAAATATCTGTTTCGTAAATTTATGGTCAGTGAAAGTCAATTAGTCAAGCCATCCCCGCCGTCAATAAATAATATATATATATATATATATTAGAAAAGAAAAATGAAAGTAAGAAACTCTCCTAAGACGACGACGTACCATTGCATCGCCCTCCCAAGACTGGAAACAACAAAAGTCAAGGAGAAGAAGAAGAAGAAGCAGCGGGGTGTGGGGGTGAAGAAGGAAGAGAAGCAGTGTGTGTGTGTGCGTGTTGCAGAGTAGAGGAATGGCGTACGTGAGCATGGGTGAGGCCCACAGAAGAATCACTGACTACCTAAACCGTTTCTCCGACGCCGTTTTGTCTCAGGACGGAGCCTCCCTCAAGCTCCTTCTCTCCGTCTCTTCCAACTCCCCCTCCCTCCTCTCCCTCGCCGACGCTCTCAACGTCTTCCAGGACGCCACCAGATTGATCAAACACTCCGACTCCTACTCTCAGTTCGCTGAGATTCTTGTTCCTCTCTTTCGCTCTCTCCACAACTACCGCCTCGGAAACTTGATCGATGCCTACCAAGCCTTCGAGAAATCTGCCAAGTATTCTTCTCTTTTTTTATAATTTTTATTTATTTATTTTTGGAAATTGTGGATGCTGTATGCATAAGGTCGGTAATGGTGGAATGGCAGTGCTTTCATTCAGGAGTTTAGGAATTGGGATTCCGCGTGGGCTCTGGAGGCCTTGTATGAGGTTGCTTACGAAATTAGGGTTCTTGCTGAGAGGGTATGTTCCAAATTTCTTCCTTAATACATTTTTTTTTTCTCAATTATTATTATTATTATTGGTTTTTGAATTTTTCGGAAAGGTATTAAGGGAGTTCGTTGTGGGTTTTTAGGCTGATAGGGAGCTGGCTTCCAATGGGAAATCCCCTGAGAAGCTCAAGGGAGCTGGTTCTTTCCTTATGAAGGTCTTTGGTGTCCTTGCGGTATGTTTTTTTATTTTTTTCTTCTTCTAAATGTTGGCTTTTTAAATTGATAATAATAGTTCTTTAGCTTGTTCTTTTGTCCGCCTCGGTAGCTATTCTCTCTTTTAATCAACGGTGACCATATGCTCCTTTCAATTGAATAAAAAAGTTTTAACTCACGATTTCTTCTTCTTCTTTTTTTTTCCTTTGTCCAATTCAAACTATTAACAGCAATTGGCCCATTTTCTTTTAGACTCAAGTGTTTAACGGAATCGTTAGATTATTATATACCCTTTTCAATTCTCAGCAAGTGTATATACCCTGAATTTCGTGGTTGGAAACAAGCCAACGACAAACTGCCACTGTAAATATTGTTTATACAGTCTGCCTAAAATATCATTCAGGTGGATGCCTTTGTCATCAAGTTGTTTAGACTTAACTAAATTCATGAGTGTTAATTTAAGGTTTGCTTTCATGACTTGCCGCTGCTAACGATGTTATAGGGTGTGTACGTTCCAGGGGAAAGGCCCAAAACGTGTTGGAGCATTATATGTGACTTGCCAGCTGTTTAAAATTTACTTCAAGGTACTGTATCATGGTTCATTTTGTTACTTACTGGTAATCTGCAGAAATTTCTTTTTATTGTTAATCGTATTTTCTGTTAGAATTTGAGTAAATATGTATTTTAGATGGTAGAGCAAATAAACTGGCCTTCTCTGTAGGTTCATCTGATATTATGGTATTACACCAAGAAAAGAACCACCAAACGATGTACTTGAATCTGCTATTTAGCTTCGTTTTTAGTGGTGAATACAGCTCAAGTCGCATGACTACATTTACATAAAATTTTCTTTTACGGCCTTGCAGCTTGGTACAGTTCACCTTTGCCGCAGTGTGATTAGAAGCATTGAAACTGCTCGTATATTTGATTTTGAGGAATTTCCTAAAAGAGACAAGGTCAGCAATGGCTTTGGTTTCAGAGTTATTTTTTGTCACTTAAAAATTTGATTTCACCTTTTGTCATATTTCTATGCTAGAAGATTGACAGCCATGAAACTTTGTTTCAGGTCACCTACATGTATTATACAGGCCGTCTAGAAGTTTTCAATGAAAATTTCCCTGCTGTAAGTAATTTAAATAATTTATCTTAATCTGAGTCTTTCTTCCAGTCAGTACGTTGTGTTACTGGATTTTGGGTTTTTTCTTTTATCGTTTGTTTTTTTTTTTTTTTTTTTTAATTGGTTTGGGGGAGGGGGGGGTGTGCAACTGTTAGGAGCCTTGAGCTTTTGGGTATAGAGACATGCATTGGCTTTTCTCTTCTGTTCATTGCCAGCAAACTTCATAATAGGTATTCTGTCATCTACAAAGGGGGAAATGAGAAATTTGCATGGTTTTATGTTGAGAGTGCCATCTTTGTATTTTTAATTGAATTTCATATTTTTTGTATGCTTGTAGAAAAGCTAGAGTTAGAAAATTGGGTTTTAATCAAGTCTATTTATTAACATAATTTACTTCAATGACATGGCAGGCTGATCATAAATTGTCTTATGCCTTAAAGCATTGCAACCCTCAAAGTACAGCAAATATAAGGTCTGTTTCAGGGGTACTTGCTCCTTATATTCTGTGTCATTATGATATATCTTTTCTTTTTGCAGAACCTTATAATATGCCTACTTAATGAAATCCTTGCTCCACATTCTTATGCTGAACTTGACAGGATGATATTAAAATATCTCATACCAGTGAAGCTCTCAATAGGCATCTTACCAGAAGATTGGCTTCTGGAGAAATATAATTTGGTAGAGGTTTGTCATTGCCTTTCTGTTTTCGATTTTGTCCTAGTTCTTTAACTAGTCATTGCAGTGGCTTCTTGGTCATTCCGTGGGATATGAGACATCTTAGGCTTTTACTTTTTGTCTGCTTAATTACTTTATTGATGGACAATCTAATATGGAGAAAATGAATAGAAAGCACACACATTAGAAACCAAACAGTGCAAGTTGTGATTTCCATTTATAGCTTTCATGTCCTGGATTAAGATATCTATTTTGTTACTGGAAATTAAGGAGCTAAAAGATGTTTTTGCTTTCACAGTATAGAAATGTTGTGCAAGCCCTTAGAAGGGGTGATCTCCGACTTCTTCGCCATGCTCTTCTAGAGCATGAAGATCAGTAAGTTTTGCTTCCATTCTTTTTTAGAATTGAAATTTTTGGAGGATGAGGACTAAAGTCATTTCAACTATCAGGTTCTTAAGATCAGGTGTATACCTTGTCCTCGAAAAGCTAGAACTCCAAGTCTACCAAAGATTGATAAAGAAAATGTAATGTTCATATAATATCTCAACATATAATATCTCAACTTCATAAAACTCGAGAAGAGTTTCATTTTAAAATGTATTCCTGATTGCCACATGCTTCTTATCATGCAGTTACATTATCCAAAAGCAAAAGGACCCAAGTAAAGCTCACCAGCTGAAGTTGGAAGTAATTGTCAAAGCATTGAAATGGCTTGAGATGGACATGGACGTAGATGAGGTATATGTTTTCTCTCTCTCTCTCTCTCTCTATATATATATATATATGTGTGTGTGTGTGTGTGTGTGTGTGTATCATTCCAAGTAAAATATATGTTGTGATTTGCAGGTGGAGTGTATAGTGGCCATCCTAATATACAAGAATCTGGTAAAAGGGTACTTTGCGCACAAGAGCAAAGTGGTGGTTTTAAGCAAGCAAGATCCTTTCCCCAAGTTGAATGGAAAGCCTGTTAATTCATAGAAGTTTGGAGAGACAATATTTTATGATATGCAAAAGGTGTTAGGCTGTTTTGAGCTGATGATGTATTGTAGAGTACAAAGTAAACTTCATTTCTTTTGATCTGATTATCATCCTCATATTTTTGTTTAACTAAATATTCATAGGCCGAGTCTGTTACCATTTTGTTTATTTGTCGTATTTGTGTAAGTATAGCCGAATGTTTATAACCGATCAACAAAGAGAATATGTACGATTTTGTGGAATTCGAACTTGGAAGGAAAAGTTGCCTACGTGATAAGTAACGACATGTCCCAAATCCTAAAAACAAAATAGATTCTCCACGTCTACAAAGAATCACGTCACGAAATTTACCCATGGAAGAGCACACTTGACTTGAAAATCAGAATAAAACACAACCAATACCAGTAAAAATTTCTTCAGACTGGTGCAAAACCAAAACCAAAACGAATTTTCAGAATATCTACTCGGTGAAAATGGCCAAAACCAAAAACCAAACACAAACTTTGGTAGAAATCAAATCCAAAAAAGAAAATAATAATTATAATATTAAAAAGGTATGCATAAGAGCATTGTGCCTTCTTTAGATTTTAGACTGGTGCAAGAAACTGAAATTTGTTTTTCAAGCAGCTTCTGAAGGAAGCGTAGTTTGTATGTTTGAAGGCATCAGAACATTAAAACCATCTGCTGCAGTAGATACAAGCATGCCTGGAATCTGGGTATGCCAATGGAGCTCTTTCAAATCTTTCTGCCCCTGTAGGGAAGTAACCAAATATGTCAGTTAAAAATAACCAAAACTGCTTAACTATTCTTCCAAGTTCAATTCGATTGTGATTAATACTAAGTTCTGCATAACGATTTACCTGATGTACAAACAGAAGTTGAGGTGGTAAATCTGCTGGGGCACGTACTTCTTCTCTGGTTTTAGCTTTGAATTCTGCCTCCTCTTCCTCATCCTTCTCTAAGGAAAGGTCCCATATCCTGGTAAAGAAGGAGCCCATGTCAAAACCATTGCATTTAAAAGAAAACAGAGAAAGACAGAAGAAAGATCATAGAAATATTTACGTTAGCTGATTGTCAGAGGATGACACTGCCAAAGTTGAAGCTTCATGAGGGCTCCACTCTATGGATGTGATGGGGTGTGTATGATATTCAAAATGAGCCACTACAGAATCTCCCTCCTGCCAAAGCGAAAATATATAGGAAAAATTCATTTCTGCCATTACAAACAACAGATGGGGAAGGAGGTAAATCTTTACTAAAAAGAAGGCAAAGCACAGCAGATGCACATTAGACATAACCTTTTTGCTTATATATTCATTTGGAAAAGGAACATTAAAGAGATGATTTAAAATATAGAGCCCTTGGAAGAGCAATAATCACCAAGAATCTATTACATAAGCATCTTTTTCACCAGACATACCTTGAGCAATCTTAGATCACGAATGGAAAAGGTCCCATCGTCACTTCCAGATGCCAACATACAGCTAGCCAGCCTACAAGAGTCAAGTGCTAAGCAAAGGTCAAAAACAAATCACAAAAGGCACTTTGATGAAGGAAAATCAGAGGCATATCATAAAGAAAATTACCTGTTCCATGAAATAACATTAACATCTGCATTATGTGCCTTGAAAGAGGCTGCTGGTGACTTCCCTAAACGGACATCCCATATTGCTATATTTCCATCCACAGAACAAGAGGCAAATACATCATGTTCCGTAGGGCTCCACTGCATGGGCAATGGTTGGAAAGGAATTGTTACAACAATAAATTAAGTCATCCAAATTATCACAATTTTGACTACTACGTGGGAAAATACGAACTTGTTCTTTCACAAGTCTAATATATACCTGTAGATCTTCTACACTGGATGTGTGGCCAACGAATGGAGTAGTATCAACATTCCACGTTCCACCAGAAGCAGGTTCCCACAGATGAATATAGTTCTTACAGTCCCCTTTTAATCAGCTAACCATTGGATCACCATTTGTCCATATAACAGACCTTCAAAGAAAAGAAATAAATGTATTTATAAGAGTACCTGACAATAACCTCCCAGTGACAAGTGGACTCCAGTCAATAGCATAGCCTTCATCTTTATGCCGAAATTTAGCTAATGGAGCCTGATTATAAACTGATGAAGCACCCTGGCTAGTTTCTGATTCTGATTCTGCTAAAGCATTTAGGTGAGAGCTAAAGTCCCAGACCTGCAGAAAGAATAGAAAGGTCAAACAACATTCAAGTCAGATATGAATGGTTGTTTATCAAGTATTCAAAGTTCAAATTTATGACTTCCAGCAAAATAGTACAACTCATTTAGAATTTTTGCTTGCTCCTGAGCAAACAAGTCTTTACACTACAATATTTTTATGCCAACTTACACTCGGACACTATAACCTTAATATCTTACGGGGAAAAATCTAAATAGCCCATAGCCCTAATATATCCGATATATCCAAAAAGCTAAAATGTAGCCATTCCATAGTGCCCACTGCATAGAAGGATCAATGTTGACCGTCTAAACACAAGAAAAAGATGAACAGTGCATCCTTTGAAATCAAGTCCCCTAAAAACTCCTCCAAGAAATCAATCTGACCTGTACATGACCTGTATCAGCCCAAGATGCAGATATATGCGGATTCTGCGCCATGGCTCGTATACGATTAATACATCCTTCATGAGCTACCTTGCGCAACTGCAGATGGAAAGAATTAAATGAAAGATCTACACAGATTAGGTTCAAAGAAAGCAACATTCATCAGCAACTGAAGCATCTCTAATCGGTATGTAGAGAGAAGAAGAAGAAACCAGATATTACCTGCAGAACTGGCGCCCCAGAGCCACCAAGGTCCTCATCTTCAGTATCAGTGTCACCATCACTACCCTCACTATCCATATCTGATCCATCAGCAGTAGACTTTGTAGCAGGTACTAATTCACGTCTTTTCCCAGAAA
The DNA here is from genome assembly GCF_031755915.1 of Ziziphus jujuba. Classification (NCBI taxonomy): domain Eukaryota; kingdom Viridiplantae; phylum Streptophyta; class Magnoliopsida; order Rosales; family Rhamnaceae; genus Ziziphus; species Ziziphus jujuba. Next base: position 880,946 of record NC_083385.1, read on the forward strand.
TGTTAGATATTTTGAATATCCCTATAGAATTCCAAGACGCTTTCTCTGCCTGCAGAATAAGAACTGCGGCATAATTTTTTTTTTTTTTTTTTTGGTTGGGTAAAACAAGACCATAAAAGAAAGATAAACTGCTAGACCACTCTCATTATGCTTCAATGTAGATTGTTTCTCCTGGCACTTGTACAAAGCAGAAAAATAAAGCTTTACCTGAGTTCCTGCAACCAAATATACTGTATGTGGAAACTCTGACCGCACCAATCCCAACGAATCACGTACAATATCAAAGCTGTCAAGTAATTCAATACCAACAATGAGGACTTTCACAACACTCATAAAATATAAACAAATAACCAAAATAATATATATATATATATATATACAAGTTTAACCCACATAAAACTCAAAAGTTAATTACTCTAAAAAAAAAAAAAAAAAAAAAAAAAAAAAAAAGAAAGATTGCCACGTTAATCGGTCGATCAAAATGTTGAACTTCCAGCGCTTCCAAAACTAAAAACCCATTTATTATTTTCGTGAACTTGATTGGCAACGAAGCCTAAGAAAGAAAGAGAATTTAGAATACCTCAAACACGGCCAACCGATATGGAAAGCGTGGAGGGAATTGTAGGCAGTGGGGTCGCACTGGAGCTCTTCGTCTTCCTCCAAATTATCCACACCTGGTTGCCACACCTTCGCCGGCATGGACGGTATCGAAGAAGACGAAGACGACCCATCTCCCTTCTTTGAGCCCTGAACCAAACAAGTAAAAATTAACATCGGTGAATCAATTAGGGGAATAATCGTGAAGGAATTGAATTGGGCGGTGCAGACCTTGTTCTTCCTTTTGGCTTTCTTAGGGTTCTTGATGCTGCGGACCATTTTTGAGCAGCACAACAAACAAATTGAAACGCCTGTTGTTTCGGTGGAGGTAGGGTTTAACCTGGAACTTGGAAGGGGTTTAAAGAAGGCATATTGGAATGGAAGCCGCCAAACCGTGTCCCCAGTCGTTCTTAGCACGAGTGACGTGGCAATTTTGCTGTTATTATTACTATTTAACCTAGTCTGTGCTGGAGCAGTTCTAAAGCTGCCACATCACTAAAATGTTTGCTCATTTTGCTGCGTGGCAACCCCCACCTGCTTTGTTGTTGTGTGATGTGTTGGCTTTCCTTTCCTTCTATTTTCACACACACAGGGACTCACATTTGTCCCCACCAAAAAAATTAAAAAAAAAAGGTAGTAATAACAATAACAACGAATACAACAATTTACCCAAAAAAATAATAATAATGAACACAATAGCCCCAAAAATACTAACATTAATGCCATTTTCCTTCCTCTTTGCTGTTCTTTTCTTTTTTTAAATATTTTCATTTATTTTGCTTTATATAATTTGAAATTGTTCCATTCTCTGTCTTTTTTTAGTATTTCGTTTATTTAATTTCTACTGGTCCACCCATACTTTAAAAAAAAGAAAATCCTTATATTATTTTTTTCTGTAGACATTTTCTTTTCAATTTTTTTATTTTTTATTTTTTGTTAATCTCTCTTCCCTATTAAATGAAAATGGGAGGTAGTGGTGCACAAGGTGCACAAAATGAAGAATAAAAGGTGAGTTTGATTCTCATCTACAGCAAAACATATTTTTTTGGTGAAACATTTAGAGCCAAACATGGAAGAGAGTAAGCTGAATCCATTTATAAAGATTAGCTATTTAATACGGATTTGGCTTCTATATATACAATGTATATAGAGTATATGAAATCATCACTCAATGAACGTAATAGTTGATGTAACGATTTAATTAATAGATAACTTTTCATGTTATTTATTTTTTTGGTAAATAACTTTACATGTTATTGTGTTATAAGCACCACAGAAAATCACATCTGCTTCTTTGGCATTATTTTGTTGAACTAAAAGGTATTGCGGAGATCTAAAACACTTGTTCCATCTGATGGATGATCACGATGACCATAGATTAGATTTCACCACCACCTTTCTTTTTCCATTTTACTTGATTTATCTGCAAAGCCATGAAATAAGGAACTGCAGGTTGAAATCCATGCACACAACAACAAGAAAAGGACTCGATTTTTCCCATGAAGCAGACAAGTATGTGTTTCTAACCCAATGTAAAATTCAACAAATCTTATCTTGAAGTTGAAACACAATCCTACAACATGCAGAAAAAATAAAAGTTGACTACTTCTGGTACCTGTAATTTCTCTGTCTTGTAAGCAAAACAAGTGTGCCAAATCCTACCATAATTGCGATTTTTATGGCCTGGTAACCAAAAGAAAACAGGGAAACAAGAACATTAAGTCAGTAGTGTTTCACTGAGAGAAGTAACAGCTTGCAGTTCTCAAGTCCTCCTCTATTCCCCTCTTTCCCTCCCTAAAATATATATTCCTGCTTCAACCAAGCAAAAGATGTTTTGTAGACTTGAGAGTTGGCAGAAAAAATTAAAACCTGTTTGAGTGTTCCTTCAGAAGCTTCAACATCCTCGTTTTCAGGCTTTCTTCTGTTATCACCACTAGGCTGAAATGTTGATGCAAACATAATCAGTTTTGGATTATCAGATCACCAGTCCAATATGTTTGCTGGTTTTAAACTCATTTTGGCATTTTCATGCAGTCAGCTCATGTCAGCTGTTCTATATATTCAAATGGCACATCAATTTTAATGTAATTAGAGTTGAAACTGATAAACTGATTCAACCCTGTAAACTAATAACCACAAAGTATCAGTTAGAATCAAGATACCTCTTCCACTTTCTCAGGCATAGGAAAATTCATCTTTGCATCATGAATGTCCGGCTTGGTACTTTGACCTCCCAATAGATCCATCAACTTCTTCCCACCAGTTGTTATGCAGAACCTTTTTGCTTGATCTGGGCATATCCATGCACCAGAGCCCTCAAAAGAACTCAGTAAATCTTCGAAGGATACTACTGAATCCAATTTATGAGCCAAAGTTCCTTGACTGTCCAATTTTTTATTATGTTTGGAGGTAACATCTATTTGGTTCTCCCCTATAACTATATTGCCATCGGAACGTTGCTTCCTACTTAACAAATTGCAATTTTGGCGCCTAAGCTGCAAAGCCATTGACTCAGCGACATGTGTTTCAAGGGTTGAGGATGTTCTCATCAGAATTTCACAATTTTGGTTGACTTTATTCTTTGGACTAATATTTTTTTCATTATTTCGTACTATCATTGCGCTGCTCAGCTCCTCCAGCTTCCCAGTGCTATGTGCTCTTTTTATGTTATTTGGCATGATGTGAGACCTAGTTTCCTGTTTATTAGCATGTATTACGAGTCATATCCAAAGAAGTTAGAAACTTGCATCAACATATGGAGAAGTCTTTAAGCTGCATATAGGACAGTACCTGAGCTAGACTACTTTCAAAGGCACTAATCATTTTCCTAACATTGTTAGAAGCTTTTTCCCTCAATCCCTGCCTCTTGAGGTCTTCAGTGCTGCCTTCTTGAAGACATAGAGGATTTCTAGCGGGAACAACTAGTTCTGAACTTCCTAGTGAGAAAGATGCTTCATCCAAACAAATTGCACTAATACTCATATTAGGATGGAGTGATTGAGCTTCAACTTTCATTGCTGATGTAGTTTCTTCATTTCTATCTGCATCATTCTAAAACAGGTGAAGTGATTGTTAAAAGAATATAGCTGTACTTTTGATTTTGTTTTCCATGGAAGAACAAAGGATTACACTCAGAATTTAGTAATCTCTTGCATCTGATCTTGTCATATTGTATAATTTTTCTTTCCATATTTCTCATGCTTGCAAAAATTAAGAGATTTGGCACAAGAGAAGCACCAGAAGTACATTTTTTATGCTTAGAACTTTAATTTGAAGAAGGCTATCTCATTAATCTGGAGAATTGTTTTACTCACAACCTCCTTAACAGCATCATAAATGTTAGATCACATTGACAACTGACTATTTCTCTTCCAAGATTCCATTTCTGCACAAAAATTTCACATAAATTTTTAAAGGGTAAGCAATATTGAACCTGAGATATGGTGTTTCAGACTCAAAGATGATGCTGCATTTCTCCCAACAGCTGTAGCAGCACTTTTCAAACTTTTGATTGGGTCATTAAACAATTCACCATGTTTCTTATTCAGTAAGGATTCCCTCTACAAGCAAATTGAAAAGTTCAGCTAGACACCAGGAAAGACATGTATCATATATGATAGATCACACAGTGAACAAGAAGAAAAGTACCATTAGACGAATTTGGTTGCGCTCATCTTCATTCAGTATAAACTGCAACTTCATATGCACTTGCCCTCCTCCTTCAAGGGGAAAAAAATCATCCCAAAGACCTTTCTCGACTATTGACTTGGTTTCCACAACTGTACAACACAGAAACTAACTGTTTTGCATTACGAGCATAAAAATTATATGTTGATGTAGGATATCTATTTATAGACCTGCATGTGATATCTCATTGCCTTCAGCATCCTGAAGAAGAACGATCAAATTATCGCGGAGTGTCATCAATGGGCTGTACAAATTAACATAACTTGAGGATCATGACCAAATAATTCTATAATTGTAAACAAGAAAGTTAATATTAAGAAATGCCATTTGAAGAGAATCGGGAGTTCTGTGATTATTACAAGGAAAACTCTCCCTTATCCCAAGTTTGATACTCTCTTTTCCCCATGGAAACTGCATGCATTTACAAATGAAAAGCTGTGTTATATTCATCATTTTAAAGAGAAATAAAGTAAAAAAGAAGAGATAGTTGCTTACCCTTTATAGATATTGATGAAAATGGGGATGAAAATGGAAGGCCCATGAATTCCAGAACTGAAGTGAATCACATAAGATAAGATATACAGATATACAGAACTAATACGGACGCAACTGCCATGTTTGAATTACAGATAAGATGGTAGTTAATACCTGAAACTGATATGGTTCCTGGCATGCTAAAGAGAAATTATAACTATGGTTGACAAGCAGAGAAATTTATTGCTGGACAAGTGAAAAAAAGAATATGATTTTTTGACTTTATATTGGATAATTGGTTCATGGAGATGGACTGAAATTTTTTATTTTTTATTTTTTATTTTTTATAGTATAAAACCCAGAGAGATGTGTAGGGGTAGAAAGAATTCGGAAAAAGGATTGGATGGCAATTGTGGATGTGGTTGAGAAAGAAAGATGGTGGGTCCATAAAACCTTCAAAAAATTGGATAACCACCTCAAAAGGCTCGGACGACAAATCTCTAGTTTTGTCTCACCCCTGCTAATGGGTCCTTGGTCTTGGGAACTCTTGACCAGTGCGTCACTACAAGTCCAACTTTAAACGGCTTAAGAAAATCTATTAAAAATAAAAAGGGATTCGATTTACTTTTGCTGCTGATCAGCATTTTCTCTTTTACTGGGTTGTAGTGGGCAGAGACGTTATCTAAAACGGTGACCCTTCGATTAGTGATCAAGAGACTCTACACATCATTTTCATTTTGATTAATAATTGAATGAATTTGAAAATGCATACAAACTGCCATTTTTATTGATCTTCAGCCATATGAATACAAGTAAAAATCAGTGAAAGGCTAATCATCTATTCTTCCATTTTTTATCCACAGCCACAGGTAATAACAGGGCAAACTGACTTTTCACTTGGACAAACATTTGCTTTCACTATAAAGGATTGTCATTTATTTCAAGAAGAATGAGTAGGTCTTTCATATTCAATTCAATTTTAGAATCCATTCCAAAGCATAGGACCACAAAAAAAAAATGCCAGGGCCTAGACTTGGTATTAGCTGTTGTCTATAGAACATTTTGCTGCTGCTAAAGGAAGACAATCACAACTAAAATCTCGGTACAGATTTTGCACGGATGAACTGTTTTAGAATGGCCTTGTCTTCATCAATTTGCTTCTTCTCTTCACGATCCTTCGCTACGAATTTTCTTTTTTCTTCCAACATCCACTCAAAAAGTTGGCGTTGCTGATCTTCAAGGATGGGCTTTCGCAACTTCTGAGGTTCCATGACTGGCGGAAGGAGTGCTAATATCTCAGAAATTGGGGGAGTTGTAATAGGAGGAGGGTGGACTTCCTCTGCAGCTTTCGCATCTTTAGAACCTGTTTCCGAAGCTCTTCTAGTTGCAATGTCCCTATCTTTCTTTCTAGCCCTTGCAAACAAGTAACCTGTGAGATGTCATTTGCAAATCAATGAATTCATCATATAAATGAACTTAGATCATATCGTCACTTCAGAATTACTTAAAATTCCGGTAGCTAGAAAGGAACACAAAAAGGGTCACCTATTTTCATTATTAAACACCATTAAAATCATATTTATCCCAACCAATCAATATTTTATCTGTAAAAGCTTAAACTTATTCCGACAGGAAGCACTATTTTTTACTATTAGGGACGAAGGGGCTTAATCCTTTTCCTATAGGAAAGTAAGACCAAAGGCACCTAGCATACAAGTACGACACATGTAAATGCACGCAAAAACTTCTCTTTTTTATCCATCGAATTTTGTGGCCATTTCTGCTCATTTTTCACTTTGCTTATGCTCCACAAAGTCCATCCAGAAAGGGTGAAAAAATAAAATAAATAACAAATAAGAACATAGTTCTCAAAACCAAGTGGATGTATGTAGTAGCAAGCTTGGTGTACTATCATAGGAAATCAAAATACAGTTTCACTCAAATTTCAAATTCTATTATAGATTCTCAAACTTTAAATGTAAATAAACTCCAAGTCAGTGAAAGTGAACTCAGAATTACCAGCAAAGCTTTTGCTTTGCTTGGATTTAGATTCAACAATAAATTAGTGAAGCTTGGATTTAAGAACTCAAATTTTGAACATTTAAGATCTAACCGATCATTAGCAAAGCATTCTACAGAATAACCATCCACTCCATGCCAGCATTTTCCGGGTGATGAGAAGTACGGATGTTCAGGCATGAGTGATGGAACATGGGATGGATAGCAGGTGAAAAAAAAAAAAAAAAAAAATTGTATCTCAGACTTTACTACTTATCCAATTAAGTAGAAATTTTTTTATCTTATTCCAATCAAAACCAGAGCAGCATTTTTTATCTTATTCCAATCAAGAGCAGAGCAGCACATGGGCATAATGAATAGTGTCATGTCATTCTATCATCCTAAAGCCTAAAACAAGCTACAAAGAGATTGGCCCATCATCAGATTCCAGCACCCGTTACTTAAAAGTCGCATTATAATCGGTACATGAAACGCAAAAATAGAAATTTCTGAAAACCCCATTGCATTGCTTAGAAGTACTACAACACGACATAAATTTAAAAAATAAAAAAAGGCTCAAAGCAGAGAGAGAGAGAGAGAGAGAGAGAGTATGGGAGAGAGGGAGAGGCTGACCTCCGAGAGCAAAATTGGAGATCAAAAGAACCCGCCAAACGAGCTTGTAGCGTTTTGTAAGTGATTCCTTTGGAGCAAATGGTGGCGGCAGTGTTTCCGCCATTGACGAATATGAGTGCCAATGCTGAAAGCAAGTCACTGTGCTTTTGGCCTTTCTGTTTCCGTTTCTGTTTTTTGCGTGCGCGAATGGAATCCCAGATGCTTATTGTCTAATCTTCAACAAATTCCTAATCCTAATCACTTTCTTCTTTTCTTCCAAACTAAACTGAAAAGAGAAATCAACCATGCACTTCCTGCTCCTCCTTCCTTATTACTCTTTAGTCCTTCATCATCATCTAGTTCTAGCTCAGAGTTACTTGGAATTTAGGTTAGTTTAGGTTTGTCTAAATACGACGCCGCATAGTGCTAAGACACAATCCACATGTGGGCTTGGGTCGGCCTAGGACAGTATACCATTGGCCTCTCTCAGCCCACTATCGTCAACAATTCCTGTTCGGTACCTCTCATGGTCATCTCTTACCTTAATACTTGTTTGAATTTGCCTAACAACATTTGTTATTATTTTCATTGCCTTAATACTTCTTTATCCTCCAAAACAATTTTTTCTATACACAATTCATAAACAAACATATACCAATCAAGATATATGTATAATATATATATATATATTACTTACAAAAAGAATAAAATAACATAAAAACACTGGGATCTCTCACTTCACTTTCCAACAATATCATAATGTTCCTTTGAATAGATAAAGATGAATTAGCAAAATCTACACAGAAATCAACACCACCAAAAAGAAGTGATGAGTTGGGTTTTAATTTTATTAATTTAATTTGCAGTCTGTCAGTTAGTTTTAAGGAGGTCGTATGTGAGTGTGTGGTTTGATTATTTGAAAAGAAATACATGAGTTTTGACTTTTGAGAGGGTAGTGTAGTTGTAATTTTTGTTCTCTGCTCTCTATTAAGCTTATAGCTGGAAAGAGTATTCCTTCGAGACTTGTCAGGTTGAAAATTCATATTCAGACAATGTGTGAGACAAAGCAATACAACAATGTTCTAGGTTCCTGTAAACCATATATGCTCACTTCATATCTATATATACATATATATAAATATATATATGTGTGTTTGAATCATCACTATCATCATTACTTGTACCACTTAATTAACGTACCTAGATAGCTTCATTTCGCGCTTTCTTATCTCAAAAGTACATTATAATTAATATCACTATTATTAGAGAGAGCTGACACAAGCACGCCTGATATACATATATATATATATATATGGACGAAGACCACCACTACGCGTACGGATCATCATGTGACCCCAAAGTCCTCTGGTTTTTTTTTTTTTTTTTTTTTTTTTTTTTTTGCGATCAGTTTTTGGGTAAATTTCCTTTGCGATCAGTTATGTATTGTATCCGAAAGCTTACGGCATGAAATCATCATATGAGTATAATATTTCTAAAATTGGAAAATATAGATATATATATATACATACATATATTATACACATATATAACTTATTTATATTTACCCCAAAAAAAAAAACTTATTTATAAAGAAGAGAATACTTCAAAAATTGAAAGCAAATTAATTAACAAGATGATCAGGAAAAAAAAAAAAAAAACTCTTAAGCAAATTATTTATCGAGTATATATATATATAAGAAGAAATTGAAATGGATATTAAGTGATCCGTGATCTGGTTATCAACTTGTCCAAATACAGATCATATGTATGAACTCATTCAAAGATCACTATCGTACGTACTCTTTTTTTTTTTTTTTGAATTCCCATTTCTCAAATATATATGATCTGGCTAACTAGTTTCTCTCTCTCTCTCTCTCTCTCTCTCTCTCTCTCTATTTTGCTACTAACTCTCTCACATATAAATATTATATATATATATATATATATATAATATAAAAATGGAAGAGATGGATCTGACGATCATAGGCAATGTTGAAGGTTGAAGCAGGTAGGTAGATCATCCATGAACAAGTCCATAAGATAGAGCCATTAGCAGAATGGCAGCCTCCTTCTCATCTTGAGGGAAAACTCGTTGAAAAGCTGAATTCTGACTGATGCTGATTGCAAGATCCTCAAAACAAAGCTTCTTTTTGTTCCTGCCTAATTTATTATTTGGTACTGGACAATTACTTAAAATCTGTTTGCACCTTTTCTTGAACTGTGGAGGAGCACACCCCATATTTCTTGATTTCTTATCAGCTTTGACTTTGTTTTGCCCTGATCTCTTGCTTATACTCTTCATACATGCTGCTTTTTCAACCGAAACAACTGTTCCATTTGCTGCTGCTGCTGCTGCTGCCATTGCTCGTCTCGCTTTCCTTTGTCGAATCCCACACGCATTGCAAAGCGACTGCATCCCAAACAAACAATATCCACAATATTAATTTAATTAATTTTTGTTTGTTTTCAACTAGCTAGAGGCTAGAGAGAAATTAAAGTACATAATAATAATACTAATGTTAATAAGAAATAATAAATACCTTGGGACCTCTTGGTCCACTCCTCCAAAGAGGGGTCTTTGTTGTGTTGCAATCAGCACAAACCCTAATTGTGTTGCCATTATAATTATTTGAGGAATAAATGTTGCAGCTGCTTTCAGTTCCTATAGGTGATAAAGGATGCTTCTTATGGTCATCATCATTAACCTTGAGCGTGATGTCTAATGGTGAATCTGTGCTTGCATGATTTGGATTATTATTCATCGTCTTCCTAATCATCCTCATCTCCGAAGGCATCCACTTAGCTGAATTACTATTCATCTCGCTTTCATTTTCATTTGCAATATCATCATTATTCTTCCAAATATTCTTATGACTTTCTTGACTCTCGGCTTCTGGATACTGATCACATGATCCACCAGCGCACGGAAAAGTTTTGTCAGCCTAATATATTCCAAGACAAAATGATTATCGATTATTACCCAAAAAAAAAAAATGACGATCAAGTTGTGAGCTTATAAAACATGACCTGTTCTTAATTATAAATATATATATATATATATATATGTAAGATGGCTTAAGAGTAGTAAGTATATGCATATATATATATATATATATTACCTCTAGCTGATCATGAAGCTGAAATGGCTGTGATTCGGTGTAACAAAATTCTGGTTGATGATGAGGCCTGGGATTTGTAAAAAACGGAGATGAGAGAGACAAATTACAAGAAGAAGATTGAGCTAGTTGGAGATGGAATAGATGGTGGTGGTGGTGATCATCTTCATGTAAAGGTGAAGGTGGTAAATTATGATAAGTTGGAGCCATACGGGGGCAAGAGAGAGAGAGATGAGATAAAGAAGAAGAAAACTTAATTTGCTGTTGATGAGCTAGCAAAGATACTACTGGAAGAGGGTGCTTTTGAGATATTGGGAAATAAATTAAGAGATAGACATGGAAGGGGAAAAGGGACTCAGCTATAGAGTGGTGAAACTCTTGTAAAGGAGAGATGATGATGATCAGGCAATATTAGATCACAGAAAGAGAGAGAGAGAGAGAGAGAGAGAGAGAGAGAGAGCAGGTTTATGTAAGACATTCACGTGAGTTGATGACACCCAAACAAACAAGTTAAAAAGACAAAACCAAAAGGAGATGTGTGGAATGCTACTACACAGACCCCATTGCACAAAACCCTATCTGCATTACTTTCAAATCCCCGAACCCTAGTTCTTTCTTTTGTTTATTTATATCTATATATATATATATAGTACAGTGAAGATTGGATTGTAGCCACACATATTTGGATCAAATATATATCCCACACATCTGATACCCAATCATATTACTTAGTTTCCAAACATCTATTCATCATTCATTTGCGCACAACTTATAAATACCTAATTTTAATAATGTACTGGTCAATTTACTCAATATATACCATGTATTTTTATGTTTCTAAATATAACTACTGTTGTTATGTATATATGATTAGAGGGCTTTTATATTTGTAGTATGATTATCAATGAGATCCATGCTGAAATAACAAATACTAATTTTAATTTTATTTATATATATATATATATATATTTTTACCAAAACTCAGTTAAGAAAAATCAACACTATTGGAGTAGCCAATTAGATTGCCAAATGTTATATGAGTTTTATTGGTGATTGTTCACCTATAACAACAAATAAAATTTTTCATATGGCACATCTCTCGCTTCTTCTCTTTTTTATTTTATTTTTCTTTATTTTTTACCAGGATTTATCACCAAAAAAAAAAAAAAAAAGAAATTGATGGAGTAAAAAATGTTAGGGACTTCCACAGCTAGCTACGGACTTGTTTAGAATAATAAATATCAATATATATATTTGAATGAATGGGGGAGGAATACCGGAGCATTTTGAAGAGGAGAAAACAAGATATATATTTGTATTCCATGCATGGGACACAACTCCTCATCTTAGTATTGCCAAAACACATTCAATGCTTATGCAGGCCAATCGACAAATTTTGCTTCCCAAACTCTCCCCCACCAATCTTTGTCATCCAGTAATTATAATATATCCTCTCTTACTCATTTCATGAAATTTTCTTCTCTATTATATTCTTTTTTATATTAGAGCAACGATACAAAAGTGTGACTGCATGTGAAAAAATAAAGAATAAATAAATAAAAGGACAGAGGATGGGTAGTCTCTCCAAAGTAAGCTGTCATTGCTTTGCAATTTCTTATAATGAAAATCCCGCCATTTAAACAAATAAAAATTTATAAATTAATCAGTTAACATTCGAGGGATTAATTTAATTACCTTCCTTAAGTCAACTCCATGTAAGCAGGTGATGATGATGATAAGGTTGTTGTGTGGATTGGGTGTTGGCATATATGGTGGATTGTTAATTTCCCAATGAAACAAAATATTAATTTTACCAGCAAGTTTAGGAAATGAAGCAGAAAATTAAGAAGCTCTGAAATTATAATAGTCTATATAATTTGTACTGGATGAAGAGAGGAGTAAAATATTCAATGGTTATTCATTATTAACTTAGCGCCACAAATGCTCAATGACATATTTTCTTTAACAAGTAAAAACAAGGGGAACTGTTGGGAATCTTGTCGAGTCATTTTTGTGTGATAGTTGCTTTGGTTATGATATATATGGTGCAAGCAACTGGTTGATGTAGAATTGTCTTGCATGAACCTTTGCATTGTCTTTTCGGGTGTTTTGGTGTAAGATATATATATCAACCATTTATAAATATATTTATCAATTAAGCTTCTTCCTGCGCCTCTTCCCTTTGAGGTCTCTATTGTTTATATATATATATATATATATATACATGCTACACCTTTTCAAACAAAAACATGATCGGTCCTCCGAAGTTTCACTCCATTTTAATTTATGCTTACAATTAATCACCTGCCTAACAGAATAAGAATAAACGGGGAAAGAAATTAACCTTGTGAAATCCCACACCAAGACTTTATGCTTCTTTTTTACTTTTTTTCCTTTTTTTAATTATTTTTTTTATGGTTTTCTGAGAATTATGATTATATTGGATTTTGTTGAATCCTTTTTTTTTTTTTTTTCCTCTTTTTGTTATTGTTTTATTGATAATCTGTTGGGATCCCATTTAGCAACGGCAAGCAAGGGACACAGCGACAAATAAAATTGTCTTTAGCACCAGGGTTTTGTACTCCACCATTAATAATTGAGTTACTGTCACAAGTCAATATAGTACCATTAAAAAACTGGAGGTTTGTTTTTGTTGCTTTGCCTCATAATACATGACTTTCTAAGAAATACTCATGAATATATAATCATAAAATGAAATTCATCAAAATAAATAAATAAAATGAATAAGGTAGATGAAGCTAATTAATTAGATAAATTACACGGTGAAGTATCTTAGCAGTGATCCCCGAGAATGTGACCGTTTGAGCCATTAATGGCAAAGGTGCAGAGCTGACCCAAGAAGAATGTGGAACATATACAGGAAATTCTTCGTTTGTCTTCATATTGCAACCCGATAATACATATCCTTTTCTGAGTGACAAAAATTTTAGAAGGAAAAATAAATAAATAAATAAATGAAATTAATTTTTATGATCACGAGGCGGGCTACGTATGCGATGCATAATTCACTCCCTGTTGGGACGTTGGGACAAGGGACTGGGATTAGGACGTGAAGAAAACTTTGTGTAATGTAAAAGGGTTTGTCAGTAATATAGATTGCGTCCAAATAACATACGTAGTTTTCGATATATTGGTTTGATTTGTGCTTGCAAAATCTAAGGGCCACACCTTCTGAATTCACACTTTCTCTAATGACTAAACCACCCCTTCCTTCCCCTCTCTCTCTCTCTCTCTTTCTCTCTCTCTCTCTCTCTCTATCTACACGTTATGGGGACACCAAGTTTGGACATGTAATTGGAACTTTTGGAACTTGGAATGGCCAAATATATATATATATGTATATATATAGAATATGTGCTACACTTAAAAGAATAGAGTGTGTTTATATATGTAGGATTAATTTATTACCTCTTAAGCTTTTGGAATTCTCTCTTTATCACTTTTCTTTCTCCTGTCTTCCCCTGTTGGAGCACATGCTGTCTATGGGTCGAAACATGAGCATTTGGGCAAGAAGCTTAGCAACCCAAATTTGAAGTGTTATCATAGACTGGGATCCATTATGGACCATCTGGCCCAAACTCATTTTAAGATAGTCCATATCCCATAGGACCCAAACATCAGGTAATCTGAAAGCTCGACACTTATTAATACCATACCAAAACCAAGCTTATATTATTATTGGGTTAAAAATGATGGGACATATCATCATTAATTACAATAATGGCACAAGAAATATTATGCAATGAGAGAATTGATCCTAATAATGTTCATCTTCGTAATCGCCGTATATCCAGGCTCAGTGATCTACAGCCGATGCCATGCCATAAGGGATTTGCGATCTGGAAAATCGAATGAGTTTTCAAAGATGTGTTAAAACTTTAGAAGAGCAGCTAGGCCATGTGCACTGACCACATGCTTACAATTTCTAATAATGATAATCCCAAAGGCCATGTATATGCGCCAAACTCTATGAGTGGGCATTACTCCCTCTTTAATAAGTAGTTGACAAACCGCATTAAATGCCTCCAACAATTATAGGATCAAATTTTATCTGTGCACCTTCTCAAATGAAAATGATATACACATATATACTTTATTTAATTAAGACCCAACTTTATAGATATTTTATGATACATTTCATTATTAATTAGTTAATTAAAATGTTAAATTTACATATGACTTTCAGTGTATAGATATATAATTATTTTTTTTATTTAAGAATTCTCTAATAAATTTTGTCCTAGAATTCTAATGTATTGTTTTCTTCTTATACATATAAATATTCTTGTTGATGAACAAATAATTTTTTTAAAAAAGTCCCAAAATTCATTCCATGACATGTAATCCTGCTAATTACATGTAACAGGATGAATTTCAGGTTAAAAATTTATCTAGAACTTTAGATAAAAGAACCAATGATATATACTTAAGACAGCCAATGAAATTAAAGGACAGATAGTTTCAAGAAATAAGATGACAGTTAATGCCTTTAGTTTGATCATTATCTGATTAATTAAAAAGGGTACATATAGCTTTTCAGGAAAAAAAATAAATAAAAATTGTACGTATAGATGCATAAATCAATATTTAAAAAGGATTTTGCTAATTTCTTACTCATTTATCATTTATAATGATGAATTTTATAAGCGTATACTATAAGATGTCCAGAATTAAATACAATATTAATTAACAATTATATATGTTTGTAAGTTGATCGTTTAGTCTATATAATCTGTACCGTGGCGTTTATTTCAAGTTTGAGCCTGATCCATTCCATTCATGTATATAGCTTTTTTATTTTATTTTTTTTTTGTTTTTCCTTGTACGCACATGGTAATTAGGATATATATCTATATATATATATATATATATATATATAGATAACTCATGTTGACATGAGAACAGCATGATGATTTAATATACTTTACCTTGTTTATTAACCTTAACATTTGAATTATATTAAAATTTTAAAATTTTAAAAATTTATTAAATATGAATTTAATTAATTATTTTGATACTTATTAATCAATAAATATAATTTTAATTTTTAATTTTTAATGTGTTCAAACATATAAAAAAAAAGTTTTAAAGTTTGTTTTATTATATATAATTATACTTAGAACGAGACTAATGTAAAAACCTAATTTTTTTAGTTGTTTATAACATTAATAGTTGGTATTTAAAAATATATTTATTAATTAATACATTTTAATAGAAATTATTTTTTCTAAATAAAATTTTAATATTTCGTCTTAATTTAAATTAATCAGTTTTTAAATTTTAAATTTTAAAATTTTTAATGTGATCCAAAATTAATAAAAAAAATCTAATGTTAAAACTATAATATATATATAGAGAGAGATATATATGTATAAGTTGAGTAGTAGCGTTGGAGAGGATTATGATTAAGGTGTGTATGTGCAGTTGTAGTAGCGTCAGCAGTGAGTAGGAAATGAAATTGAAGAATAAGATTGGATGTATATGGTTTAAGTGCAGTCGCATAGATAGAAAATATAAGGCCCCCCATGTCCCATCCCCATGCAATGCATTATTATTATTAGATAAGGAAAATACTTGCCTCAACCTCGTCTGCATGCGTCTCTGACTTGGAATTGAAAAGCCAACCAGCTGTCTTTTTCTTCTTATTTCTTAATACCCTTTGCCTTTCCAATCTATATATTTTTATATAAATATTTCATAATTTAGTTGAAAATCAAAATCAAATTAAACAACTTACCAATATCCAATAACGCCCGCACCTGTCTGTCTCTTCCCGGCCACAATTTATATGACTCCCTGCCTCTTAATATTCTCTCCTCCTAACATTATAACATTAATTATTTCATGAAGACCCTAGCCATGCAATATTCAAATTAAACTATATACATAATTTATTTCTTTTTTAAAAAAAAATATTTGTCTTTTTTTCTTTGTTTTTTTCTTTTTTTTAGTCTCCTTTTAAGTATCATCATGGGAAAATTGCATACATATACATGCATAAAAATAAATATACAGCTCTTGTCATGTAGACTATATGATATCCTTGAGTCAATTGGTTAAAATAATCTCTGATGATCAGCATGCATATATATATATATATATATATATATATATATATATGTATATGTGTGTTTTTAGCCCAAAAAAAAAAAAAAAAAAAGTCGTAGATGTATGTGTGTGTGTGTGTGTGCATATATATATATATATATATAGCAAGTCTAAAGTTATTAATATTGGTTTCAGCCCACAATAACTAACAGAAGGAGACTTGTTTACGCAACAGTGACAGAGAGATGAGAAAAAGAGTGAGAGTTTGGTGAGTAGTAGAAACTAGAAAAGCATGCAGGCCGTGATGGATATGTTAGAAGGTGGCCTAATCTTGTTGAACAAGGGAAATTATATACATTTTGGTGGTGGTGGTAGCTGGACTAGCAGCAGTTGCATTCAAAAAAAAAAAAAAAAAAAAAAAAAAAAAAAAAAAAAAAAAAAAAAAACCCAAACCTGGCCCCTGTTTAGTTGGATAATATATGCATATATATGTATAGATAATATAAATATGTAGTTGGTGTTTAATTTGTTCAACAAATTAAGCATGCACTTTTCAATGTCAACAAAAGCCGTGTTTTTTTAGCCAACAAATTCATTCAAATCAAAACACTACTACTCCCAAAACCTTATGAGTTTTGCCCAATTATATAAAATCACAATAAATTCGTTATAATAAGACTTCAAATTATTGAACCTAATTAATATTACGTTCTAACTAAAGCACTGTAGCTACGAAGCACCCTGAAAGGGACAACAGGCCATACAGCTTCATCCTAAAAAAGTGTATACTTGAGGTTCCCAATCCTCGTTACCGGATAAGTTTTGCCAAGCCTATCTTCTAACTAGATATAATTATTAAATAATTAATACCCCGTCTATACTTATTAGCCCAAAACTAAACAAAATTCACTTCAATTATACAAGGTTTCTAATATGGATTACCAACACCAAATTAAGTGACCTTTCAGGGATGTATAGTGGATACTTGCAAGCAAAGATTACAGTTTTTACTAGCATTAGTTATAAATTTGATCAGTCCTCTGATCTCTAAATTAATAAAATATGAGATTAATATATAATCCATAAAATAAGACTCCCATTTAAGAATGCTTTCAAAATCAAACAGGTTAACGAGTCGAGGTTAGGTGACATTGACCCTTTACTTGTGATGGAGCTAACAGCGAGCCGCTTATGTTTGCTTCTCTTGTATGACGAATCCATATGGTATTTTGTTTTATGGTCCACTTGCTTTCTTCATGAGTGGACCACACTGAAACAAGAAGTTCGGATAGGATTGCCATTTGCCAATCAAGTATAACGTGGCCAACCCATCCATATATCATATATATATATATACACATCCATATGATTAAATTAAAACAAACAAACCAAAAAGGTCTTAAAATATTTGCCTTATCATAAAAGCATCATCATGCGATGATTTATATTCGTGCTTCTGTTTCATGAAAGCAATTGGAATTTGTCTTCTAATCTGATGCTAACATTTAAAGTAATTTATATATATATAAAAGATAATAATAATAATAATAATAAATAAATAAATAATCAAAGAGGGTCCCATCAGTTTGTAATTGCATGCTCATCATCTCCAAAATCAAACACTTGCATTAATCAAACTGACTGAGGTTTAGTGGAGAAAATCTTTAGGATTGCTTTTATGTAAATGGAAAGGCAAAAATTTATAGCCTTTTACTCTTTCAAGTGCCAAAAACATGTTTTATCAATGAAAGTTAAAGAAATAAAATAAAAATTGTTGAGTGCCAAAATGGGAATTGAATTGGGCTACGATACGCATGAAACGTGGAATTCTTAGCTTTGTGGGCGATGATAGGCCCGAACCATAAAATGAGAAAATGGACCAGTTTGGGACCCGCTCTTTGTCCGTCTGCACACGAAAGAATTCATCGACACGGATAAGGCTCCGGATGAAACTTATCGTTTTGCGATTTTCTTACTCTTAACAGACAACGGATTTTCAAAATTTTTTTTTTTTTTCTAGTTTTTAGTTTTGTCTGAGAAACAAAGTGATTCAAGAATTTATGATCCTTGGTAACGTCCTTAATATTATAGTTCCCATGCTTAGTAAATTATGTACAGTTTGTATTTAATGCTTCTAATAACAAATATTCAAAAACAACTACAAACTAATCCAAGACTTTGATTTGTAAACTTAAAACTAAAAATAGAAAACGATTACTTAACTTGAAAGGGTCCGGCTGATTTCAAATTCTGGTTAAAAAAAAAAAATTAAAAAAAAAAAAAAAGATGCATTTGGGACCCTCCAAGACTTTTCTTTTGGTACGTAATTGGACTGCATATATGACAAGATCAAAGACCTTCTCAGAACCACTTTTGGAGCTCTAATTTCCATTATTTCTTTAGCATTTTTCCCGTGGTTTCCTCAATGCTTTTTTTTTTTTTTTTTTTTTTTTTTTCCTTTTTGGAAATGATGTCGTTTCCTCATTCATGTTGAAGATTAAATTATATAATCAGAAAAACGTTTAACATACTAATTAACCACTTTTTCTTCACCGTCACACCTAAAAATCAAAAGTGACTTGGAACATTTGTTTATTATCTCTCAAAGTGATAAAAACTATACAGAATAAATTTTGATTAAATTACCTTTTTTTCTTTGCATTTTATTTGTGTTTATAATGAAATTAGGAAATGTGAAAAGAACACTCTTTTATTAAATGCATTTTCTTACCATTCTTTACAGGGACAAAGTCTCCGCTCTATATCAGGCTTTCAGGTAAAAAAAAAATATATATATATATATATATATATATCTGTAGTAAAAAATTAAAAATAAAAACAACGTAGAATAAAATAGCTTATACTTAAGAAAGGAGAGATATGTTGTGGATTACGTTTTGTTGACGTATTGCAAGAACAATTATTGAGAATCACTTTTAGAAATGTTTGAACCAAATTGAAGTTTTCATGCATTTATTAAAGACTTTAAAGCCCATTCGCTTTGATTTTGTCCTTATGATACTGAAAATAAAGTTAGATTCCTATATTTTTCTTTTGCTTACGAAGCGATTCCTATCCCCAGATAAGTAAGCATTACAACAACTAAAACAATTAGACAAATAACACAATGCCTTTTTTTTTTCCAAAAAAAAAAAAAAAAGAAAAAGAAAAATGTTGGGCGCTGAGATGTGAAATTGGTAGGGAAAAAAAGAATAAGCTTCTTTTATCATGCTTCAAAAGAATAGTCTAAATCAATCCACCATTTTTCTTTTATTTTGATGCACTTGCAATATGTCATGGGAATCAAACATAAATTAAATTCCTGTGAGGCTCTCACGGTTTTGACTTGCACCCTTGTAAAATAAATATTTAATTAGATGAACATTGTTTATTGTTAAATTGTATTTTATATTTTGGCTTTGGAATATGAGATTGAGAGGAAGTCAAAATAAGATATTTAAACAAATTAACTAGACGTCCACCATGGTAGGTAGATTCATATAATGGAGATGTAGATTGAATCAATACAAATTAAGTCCCCTCTTTAGTTTATATACAATCAAATGGAACTTAGACTTAATATTTCCCATCATCTCTCCTAAACTTGTTAATTAATCAATTAAGTGGTAGCTCTTTCCTCACCTAATAACTCACTATTCTTTAACAAACTCCATGATTATTTATTATAATTAATTTATAATTTCTTTTTTTTTTCCATAATATCATTCTTTATAAATTTTTTACATCTTCAAACCCTTATAATTATAAACCTCAACAAGGTTAAATATCCAATAAGAATTTTCAGTATAATGGTTGAAGAAATGGCTTGCTTTTCAAGTTATGATTATTAATTTCTTGTTCAATTATTGGTAACCAATGCTTCCACATCAATTTTGTTATATGGCCAAGCAAAATAATTCAGGTATAGCTACATTAATTTATTTTTTTATAATCAGAAATTCATAATTAACAACTAATATACTAATTTTATTGAAATAGAATAAATAAATTAGAAATGTTGTCGTAATTATATAATTTTAAAAAGGAAATTGTAAAGCAACAAAAGTGAAATGAGTTTTGTCTGAGGCTTGTTCCTGATCCAGGGGATAGTGTAAGCGTAATCTGCAATTTAGATACCGCACGCACTGTAACACTCACACCTCAGCTGACTCCACGTGACTCGTGACGCCATGCGTCCGGGTTACCCGCTACCTCTCCTCTCCCAGCCGGCTCGTACTAGTACGACTTTGAACACTAAGAAGTGTCTGTCCAACAACATTTCGCCACGTGTAGCACCGATATGACTTTTGAAGAGTGACAAAAATGACTGTCTCTGACGGCAATATTTATTCTGGATCCACCAGGATGGCAGATTTTGAAGGGTGAAGGAAGGTGCAATCTTCGGCCTTCTGTAAAACCAACGTGGCACGTTATTATTGGTTGAGAAAGTTGGATAAGGTTCGGAAATGCATTAAGTTTGGAGTCAAAGTAACCACGTCATCCTTCGCGTCTCCACCAACCCACTAATCGTGCTGCTATATTTATTGAAGACGCGGAAACTTGATGTTATTTTTACTTTTTTTCTTAACGAATACCAATACTACCCCATATTTACTTGTTTTAAACCACTCCCAAGACTCTAATTCTTGCACTTTCATCTTTGCATAATGCTTTTGGTGTGAACGTGAAATTTCCATCTTCAACCCTCAATTGTTGAACTAATAACAAACAACATAAATAAATTACCACACCAAGCACCAATTGACAAATATGTCAGGCCAGCCACCATACATCCAAACAAAATATCTCTTTCCCAAAAATTTTCCCCAAAAAAATAAAATAAAAAATCCCTTTTCCAACTAAATAATCTTTTTGCTTGTATGATATCTCTAACAAGGTGGGAGATGGTTTCAAAGTCCTATATTTACTACACTCAAAAACAAAAGAATCTATAGATAGAAGATGAGTGGTTAAATGAGGAATTGGTGAAGTGTATATGACAATCTTATCTTAAAACTAATTTTCTAGAATCTCTCTTTTTGATGATATATTCATAAGGAAAAATAAAGGAAAGAGAGAAAACAAATATATGAAGATCCTTATCTGAAATGAATCCATATATTGTGGTAGGGTCGGTTTTCATATTGAGTTGAACAGCTTAACAAACTTTGCTAACAAAAAATATGGGAGTTTTCTCACCTAGGCGCTGTCCCCAAACAAACACTATTTAATAGATTCGTTAGCCGGCATGGATCATCACTTTTTACCATCTGTTGGGTCTTTTTTTCCAACATACTGTCATTGAATAGTGTGAGCGAGCGATTTTAAAAATTAGAATATTTTTGAAAATTTTAAAATAAGTAAAATAAAATAATTAATTATGCAAAGGTATCTGATTAATATCTTGCTTGTTGCCCTTTTTTATAGCTTGGGGCTCTAACTCTTCGTAAGGTAAAACTTTCATGGTTGTTACGATTCCTTGCTTGATATCTACAACTGATGATGGAAATCTTCCTATTAAAGCATTTTTTTTTCCATCTCAATTGAATTAATTTGATTTTTTCTTTCGGTAACAAATCAGTTTGAATTTGGTCTATATGTAGTCGCCAATCAATATTAATCTTTTAATCAAATATTTGATTAACAAATCAATGTAAATATAGGCCTTAATTATTCCAAGAATAATAGTCTTTTTCAAACCTTTAATCACTTTAATTAATTAATAATTTACCACTTATAAAAAAAAAAACAATAATTTACCCTTACTATACTCTTAAACAGCAATAACAATAAAAAAGGTAAATATATGGACCAAACACCATCTTGTACAAAAAGATAGAATAAAACAAGATGAATCGATGCAATAATAATGATATATCCAAGTGAAAGAAATTGAATAGCATATGTTATTAAAAAATGAACAAATGTGGGCTACCATTATATATATATATATATATATAATCAGAGGAGTCATCTTTAGTAAATCATTCATTAATAAAAGATGCAGAAAGCTCCATTGCAAGTCTTCTTCTTTTCTTTTTTTGCTTAAGCAATTGCAAGTCTTCTTGTTAGTTAAAAACTGATATTTGCATTTCAGCCAACAAGATTTAAACTTCGAATACACTATTTTAGGAATAACAAAGGAAAAAAAAAAAAAAACCAAAATTTTGTTTTGAAAATCTGTTTTACGTATTGGGATTGTAGCAGTCTTATTAGGTACAATTTACAAAATACTGCAGTAGAAGGCAAATTTACAAAATACTGCAGTAAAAGGCACACACATTTGGTGACTTTGTTAGACAACCAAACAAGACAAAGTTATTTTAATTTTATTTTGTTAGTCTTAACTTATTTTGCCTCAATTCCTGAATGCTTTACTTGATAGAATACCAAATATACGAAAACCAAGACCAAAAGTATACTAAAATGGTAGAAGCCTAAGTTCCGTGTCAGAGAGGGTGAGCCCCCACAAAAGGCAGGGGAAAGTGGGTCCCAATCCCAAGCACCTCCTCCGTCTCATTCTTCAAACATTTATATAAAGCAGTTGCGGAGCCTCCCATGTTCTCTCCCATCAAATCCATACACTTGCACCTGCCACTCTTTTTCTGTCTCTTTTTCCAATATAAAAAGCATCAAAGAAAATAAAGTGCTTGCAGAAACCAAAGCCAAAGTACATCTTCCTAGTTTTAAAACAATTCAAATGAGATAAAAGTAAAAAAAAAGAAAAAAAAAAAAGAAAAGGGCCATTGGTTTGAGAAACAAAAATGGCGCTGAAGGTCGGCATGTTCATGTTATTGCTATTGTTTTCATGGCTTTGTTCTGCTACAGCTTCTGTGACTTATGACAGCAGAGCTATATTGATTAATGGAAGGAGAAGGATCCTTATTTCTGGGTCAATTCACTATCCAAGAAGCACACCCGAGGTACTACCAATAATGCCATTGTGGTTCACGGGTTTTCTTTCTTTTGTCTCATGTTTGACCATTGGGCTCCTCATGGTTGTCATTGTTCTTCTTGCTTTTCAGCTCAAGTTTTGATTTTTTATGCTTTTTTTTAATTTTATTTCGTATTTTCAGATGTGGCCGGATCTTATACAGAAGGCCAAAGATGGAGGTTTGGATGTTATCCAAACCTATGTGTTTTGGAATGGGCACGAACCTTCTCAGGGAAAGGTAATGCAAATGGATTATAATTTCCTTTCTATTTTGGTCTCTTTTTTTTTTTTGTTTTTTTTTGTTTTCTTGTGGGTTAAGATATATTAATGGGCATTTTCAACTGTATATATTTTCATATTGTATTTTCTTTCAGTACTATTTTGAGGACAGATACGATTTGGTTAAGTTCATCAAGCTGGTTCAGCAAGCAGGCCTATATGTTCATCTCCGAATTGGTCCCTATGTTTGTGCTGAATGGAATTTTGGGTAATACTATTAATAAGGATCATTTCCAAGCCTTTTTAACGATGAAAGAAACACTAAACTTGTATCTTGTTGATTCCATTTGTTTAGAATTGTTTTTTCATTACTCTGTTTTTATTCTGTTTCCGATTCAGGGGATTCCCTGTTTGGCTTAAATATGTTCCAGGAATCGCTTTTCGAACAGACAATGGGCCATTTAAGGTTTGGCGCTTGGAATCTTTTATCAGTTGTTTTTTTAATTTTTTTTTCCTTTTTTTCAATTCTAATTTAATTTGTGATTAATTGTTATGAAGGCGGCAATGCAAAAGTTTACAGAGAAGATAGTCAGTATGATGAAAGCAGAGAGACTGTTCGAAACTCAAGGAGGTCCCATAATTCTTTCTCAGGTGGGAAAAATAAGCATAATTTTGTCTTTCACATGTTTCTAGAAGTTTAAAAGAAAAATGTTTTTTTTTTTTTTTTTTTTTTCCCTCTCCGAAAGAAACTTTACCTTTTTTTTTATTTTGTTATTTTTATTCATTTAATATTTTTTATTGTATTTGGGCAGATTGAAAATGAATATGGACCAGTGGAATGGGAAATTGGTGCCCCTGGTAAAGCTTACACCAAATGGGCAGCTCAAATGGCTGTGGGACTTAATACTGGAGTTCCATGGATTATGTGCAAGCAAGAGGATGCCCCCGATCCAGTGGTAAGCAATTCAGATAATGTTTCCAACGCTTTCTTCTTTTTTTTTTTTTTCTTTTGAAAATGTCATTTTCCTGTGGTCATCGCTTCGGTGTCTTCATTTATAAACCGTCCTTCTTGTTGGTGGGGTTTTTAAACAGCTTTATATGCTTTGATGTCTGATTTTTAACTTGCCCTGTTTCCTTCATTTCTTCCAATTTTAGTTTTGTGATGAAAGAATGTTCCCTTGTTTTGTATTAACTTTATCTCATGGTATTTAATTCCGATAAACAAAAGCTCCTAGATATTTATCTCTAACAACTGTATCTTATTGCTCAACAGATAGACACCTGCAATGGTTTTTACTGTGAAAACTTCACTCCAGATAAGAAGTATAAACCCAAAATGTGGACAGAAGCCTGGACTGGATGGTAAGTCGCACTCGTCACATGTTGCATGTATGAGGCACAACTTTATTGCTTTTTTTTTTTTTTTTTTTTTTTCTTTGTAAAATATTAAATATCCAAGAGAGGAGGTTACATACAAGTTTGTCTCTTGTTATTAAAATCCTTAGAAAGGACTTGCTTTTTTCTTTGTATCTCTTGCATAGGTACACTGAGTTTGGTGGTCCGATTCCTCATAGACCTGCAGAAGACTTGGCATTTTCAGTTGCACGATTCATACAAAATGGTGGTTCTTTCATTAATTATTATATGGTTAGCTAAATATCCATTTTCTCAGAGAATATATATATTTTTAGAAAAAGAAATATATTTGTGCTTATGTTTTCCTTTCTTTTTTTTGGTAGAAATCTTGTGCTTATGTTATTCATTTATGTATGTTCTTTTTTAATCTCCAGTACCATGGAGGAACAAATTTTGGACGAACGGCTGGTGGCCCCTTCATTGCAACTAGCTACGATTACGATGCTCCTCTGGATGAATATGGTAAGTAAATAGGTTATCATCCTAAAGTGGTTTGTACCAAATCTAATTATCATCCTAGAACTCTAATATTCTCATCATGTAAAAGAGACTATAACTTTGTGTTGAACTGCTCCTAATTTAGAAATTGTTTAGCAGTCGCAAATATAAAATGTTTCAATAGGGATCTTAATGGGGCCACATATTTCATTGCTAGGTCTACCAAATGAACCTAAATGGGGACATTTGAGGGATTTGCATAGAGCAATCAAGTTAGCTGAGTCAGCTTTAGTGTCTACTTATCCCACAGTGACCTCTCTTGGAAGTAATCTAGAGGTAAGTTTTTTGGGCTGACTACAAGAAAATATTATGACTCACTGCTTTTGGTTTGTAGCTCTGCTTCTCATAAACATTGCTACTGCATTTGTAGGCTCATGTATACAAGTCGTCTGGAGGTTGTGCTGCATTCCTTGCAAATTACAACACGAATTCTCATGCAAAAGTGAGCTTTGGAAATGGGCAATATGATCTACCACCTTGGTCTGTCAGCGTTCTCCCTGATTGCAAAACTGCCGTTTTCAACACTGCAAGGGTAAAGACATGAGAGTGTAAACATCTCAACACAGAGTATATTGCTTGGTTTTTCCAGGACAAAGTTTGATATGAGATTGTAATCACTTTACAGCTTGGTGCCCAAAGCTCACAGATGAAGATGACTCCTGTGAATAATGCATTCTCTTGGCAATCACACAATGAAGAAACTGCCTCTTCTGATGATTCTGAAGCAACTACATTACAGGGGTTATGGGAGCAAATATATATCACTAGGGATAATACAGACTATTTGTGGTACTTGACAGAGTAAGTATTAGCAACTGATAAAACAGTCTTGCCTCCTATGGGACAATAATTTAGGAAAAACTCTGCATCGCTTTAAATATTTTGGCTAGAACTGTGTTGTGATCCTCTTATTTCATGATTATGTTTTTTGGATTTGTTCTCAGTATCACGATAAGCCCGGATGAAGGATTTGTGAAGAATGGAAAATCACCTCTTCTCACTATTTTTTCAGCAGGCCATGCCTTGCATGTTTTTGTCAATGGTCAGCTATCAGGTAGATGAAATAATTATCACTGTTTATATTATTCAGTTTTGTTGTTATTATGAATGAAACTAAGTATTTATGAAGAAATATCTCTATCCTTTTGGTAGGAACTGTATATGGGGGATTGGAGAATCCTAAATTAACATTTAGTGACTACATCAAGCTGAGGCCTGGCATTAACAAGCTTGCTCTACTGAGCGTTGCTGTTGGTCTGCCGGTTAGTTTCTGTTACTATTTGGCAAGTTTTTATTATTCATAAAATCAATCTTTTATGACAGATTAGATTTATTCCTTTCCTATGGTTTAAACAATACCAGAACGTTGGTCTGCATTTTGAGCAATGGAATGCCGGGGTTCTAGGCCCAGTGACGCTGAAGGGTCTTAATTCAGGAACATGGGACATGTCAAAATGGAAATGGACCTACAAGGTATTTTTCAATATATATATATATATATATTTTTACCTTCTTCCTCCTTCCCTGTTTCAGTTCTTCCTCTGCTACCATAATGAAACTTTATCTTTGATGGCACAGAGTTTAAGAAAGTAGTTTCAGGAATAATTTATTGATGTCATTTCTGAGCACAGATTGGTCTTAAAGGGGAAGCTTTGAACCTCCATACAATTAGTGGGAGTTCTTCTGTTGAATGGGTAGAAGGATCATTATTAGCTCAAAAACAGCCACTTACCTGGTATAAGGTGAGAGACTAATTCCAAACCCAAGCAAATTACTTAGGGAATTTATCAAAAATAATGATTCATTTGACATTGTGACATTTTCAGGCTACTTTTAATGCACCTGGAGGTAATGCCCCATTAGCTTTAGATATGGGAAGCATGGGAAAGGGTCAAGTATGGATAAATGGTCAGAGCATTGGGCGCCACTGGCCAGGATATATAGCACGTGGTGGCTGTGGTGCTTGTAGTTATGCTGGAACTTATGATGACAAAAAATGTCGAACCAATTGTGGTCAATCATCCCAAAGATGGTGAGGAGACTTGTAATTGCATTGTTATTGTTTGCTTCTCCTTTCTAAGGATTGTGATAAGGTTGTTGCTTTCAGGTACCATATTCCTCGGTCATGGCTGAAACCAAGTGGGAATTTACTAGTTATATTTGAAGAATTGGGTGGCAATCCAACCGGAATTTCTTTAGTCCAAAGAACAACGGGAAGTGTGTGTGCTGATATATTTGAGGGGCAACCAACAATGAGAAGCTGGGAAATGCTAACCTCTGGTAAAGTGAATAAACCCAAGGCCCATCTGTGGTGTCCAACTGGGCAGAAAATCTCTGAAATTAAGTTTGCAAGCTATGGATTGCCACAGGGGACATGTGGAAGCTTCAAAGAAGGGAGCTGCCATGCCCACAGGTCTTATGATGCTCCTCAAAGGGTATGCATACAAGTCTTTGTCACTTTTATCTTCATCTTCATCATTAGTTGCTTGGCAACTTTTAAGATACTAAATTGAGCAGGGAACACATTGCTATGTTAGAGAGCCAAGATGGTTTTAGTATAAGGAAGTGCAGATTTAGCATAGTCTCCCCTTGAAATTTTTGCATTGTTTCTTCTTCGTATCATATCTTAATCTTAATTATGCATTTTTTATAATAGCCCTGGTTATTTGAGAATGCCTTAACATTATCTGTTCAAATATTTGGATTGCTTCGTTTTGCCTGATTCTGGGACATATGAATTATTATTATTAATCTTTACTCTTGCAGAATTGCGTTGGAAGGCAAAGCTGCTTGGTAACCGTTGCTCCTGAAGTTTTTGGAGGAGATCCATGCCCTGGTAACATGAAGAAGCTCTCAGTTGAGGCTGTTTGCAGCTGAGATTCCAGCGACAACACTAGCTTATCACAATAAATGAAGTCGTCTCAAATTAGTTCTTGATTCATTACATAAAGGGAATTGAATTCAAGCTTTACAGATTCCATCCAGATTGCCTATGCAAGTCTTTATTAAACACACCATATACCATCTAGCCAAATGCCAAATGTAGATAGTCATAGATGTTTGCTTATGTATATAGACAAATCAATTGTTTGTCAACAGTAGCTTCATAGGTTACAGTTTATACCTAGGGCTACGGCTCGCTGCAAAGAAGCAAAAAAAAAATTTAATTTCGCATATAGCAAGCCTTTAACTTGCTGAATCTCATTCTCTGTAAAATTCTGAAGAAAATAAAATGTAACTGCTTCTTTCATATTGCAAGAAATAAATTGAATGGCAATTTTAATCAAGGAATTCTGTTGTCCTTGGTAGCTGATGTGCATGCTGTATTTAGCAATCCTTATGATGTAAACAGAAAGAAATAAGAAAATGAATCATACTTCTCCATGACTGTTTTTCAAATAAATAAATTATTCACAACCTAACAAAATAAATATAAACTTTACACAAACTCTTTCCACATGTTAACAAAATAAAATAATCTGCATATCGAACAAATGTTCCTTGATTAGAGATATTAATTAACTAGAGAAAATTACGTAATATAGCATAATTAACTGAAATCAATAAGTAATTATGATATTTTTAATTGAGAATTCTTAAAATAATTAAAAATTTTATATTTTTAATAAAAAAATGTATGCAATATAATTTTTAAATGGGTCTACAAATATGAATATCATTTTTTTTTTTTTTTGGTTTTGCAAAAAATAATAATAATCTCAAATTTAAAAATCAACGCTTCCCAAGTGCTTAAATCAAATACGACTCTCCTATTTCTCGGAAATCCCTTAAAAACTCAAAATATTCCAACGGCTAAATCAAATATGGCCGTCCTCCCAAAAATTCAAAATTCAAAATTTTCCAACGGTTAAATCGATTAGGCTCAATCTCAAAAAAAAAAAAAAAAAAAAAAAAAAAAATCCCTTCGAAATTGAAAGATTTCCCAACGACTAAATCAAATACGCTCCTCCAAGAAAAATAGCTAGCTTCTCTCTCTAGGTCAGAAATCCCCAATCCCAGAAATCTCTCTCTCTCTCTTTCTCTCTCGTCCAGTCCAGGAACACTCGGAGGATGTCCAATCCCTCGCCATCTCGAACCAAGAAAGGCGGCGACTACTTCAACGAGAGGATCAGGTATTGCATCTGCCAAAAACCTTTTAAGCTTTCTCTGTTTTCTGGTTATCTTCTGTTTCAACTTTTTCCGTTTGATTCCCTAGAAAACAAACGACTAATGTTAGTCCAAAGTCATTTAATTCTTTATTAAACACGATTTTCCGTTTCAAAACTGCACTCCTTGCTGAGAGATCGTGCGTGATGATAGGAGAGAAGTTTAAACTTTGAGATTTTTATTTTTTTTATTTTTTTATTTTTTATTTTAGTGACTGGAAATTTTTTTTATTGAAATAAAGCCATTCTTTCTCAATTTAAGAATGTACTTCTATTTTGTTTCAAATCAATTATGCACAATTACTGAGAAATCCTAGGGCTAGTAATGCAATAGAAATTTTAAGTTTTACTTATTTTTAGTGTAATGAGTCTCAGAATTTATCTGCTGAGACAGAAGGATTAGTGAAAACATGCTTGCTCATTTCAAACTTTTTCTCAACTATCCGTCTCTCTTAGCGGAAAAAAAAATAAAAAATAAAAAATCAGATCTCTCTTCTAGCTAAACTACACGTAGAAATTTGGTCATCATTTATATCTATTTCAGGGAAATATAGATGGTTTAGAAGCATTATCTAAGAAGCTTAGGCAAAAACTCAACTCTAAGAACAGAGGCTCCATCTTAATCAATTGCTGCCGCAAGGTATGTAATGATTATCTCTAAAATTATACCCACTATCTGTTTTATTGATTTCTAGTTCTACATTTTATGGTTATTTTCTGCAAAATGGTGCATGACTGGAATTTGAGTATGCTAATCATTAGTGATACCTGTTAACATGGCGTCACACATCTTTGCTGTATTTTCTTCAAAAACTTCTATTTTTCTAGCGTCAAAAACTTTTTGTTATTTGTCAGGCTATGTTTTTCTAGCTTCAAAAACTTTTTATTATTTGTCAGGCTATGTCTTCAAAACTTTTTGTTATTTGTCAGGTACTTACAGAAAATTTAAGGAAAACTGCCGTCACAAAGCCCATATGCTCTTGGGACCAAAGTAAGCCTTCTATATGTTAATATTATTAACTTGAACCATTGAGAAAACATGATGGCATGTAATTAAGATATTAAATTTTGTTTAATTGTTTTTTTGTTCTTTTTTTCTATATTAAATCAATAACATGCATCTTTGTTGTGCCAAATATACTCATAGTAATAATTATGAGGCTTGGAAAGTAAAACCTTATTGAGCATGAAAATCTACTGGATGTCTGTTTTTCAATATTCGACCAATAAGTCTTCTCATGGCAATTAAAATTACCTTTCTCTTCTCTGTAGATTGCCATGGTGTTTTGTAGGTTTTCATTCACTAATTGAGTTTTCTATTGTTCATGTCCTAGGTTGAATCATGAATGCCCTTCAAGGTGCAATGGGTTAGGCCAGACAAAAGGGTTTTTCTGCAACTATATTTTTGGTGATGCTTTTCGTGCAATGGGTTTGGCCAGACAAAAGAGGTATAACTTGTTAGATTATGATAGTGATAACTTTATGGCTAATAGTTTAAGCATTTGATCATTTGCATGCATGATTGTGCATCAGGTTCATGAAATGGCTGTGGTTTCAGCTGTACAGGAATCCCAGAAGCATAATGATGCTAGTTTGTTAAAGTTGATTGCATGCTGAAAGTTCGTTAAAGTTTAAAGAAGAAAGAGGGGGAAGATTTTAATGTGGTGTATAGTGTTAATTATAAATCTGTTCAGGGTTTGGTTGGACGGAGGAAGAAGGGCCCATGGAGGCTGAGCCTTGATCCATTCTGATGGGATAATTCTGTGTCTTAATAATAAAAAATATGATTGTTTGGATTTAGGAAGGGACCGCACGGGGATTGCCCGAGGCTCTTTTCCATCTGGTGTGGGTGGGTTGTGGCTGTGTTTCTGTCTTTTCCTCTGTGTCTCTATTTATTTCTTCAATTTCTTTCCACTTTTTATCTCTGCATTTTCTTTCTTTCTGCTTTTCCTCTTCTCTTTCTCTATCTGCTTTCTCTGTTTGATCTTTTGTCTCTCTATTCTTTTTTAATGTAGTCTATCTCTTTTATTGTTTATCTCTCCCTATTTTATTTTTTCTGTACTCTCTTTTTTATTTATCTCTCACCTCTTTCTTTGTACTTTTTTCTCTAGTATTTTCCCCACTTTTTCTACTCTTTTTTTCTCTACATTTTATACGTCCTCTCTAGTTTTCTGTTTACTTTTTCCCCACTTTACTCTTTTATCTTTCCAATTTTCTCTTACTACTTCTCTTCTGCACTTTTTTCTCATTAATTTCTCTAATATTGTCTCTAGTTTCTCTCGTTACTTTTTTCATGGTGGCTTTATTGTTACCTTGCAAATTATTTGTTTCACGTACTATCCATGCTTAGTTTTGAAAGAAAGTTAAAATACTAAAAAAAAATAAAAAAGAAAAAAAGGAAAAAAAGAAAAAAAAGAAAAAAACCGTAATATATTTTATCTTTTAAGTAAAAATAATATATATTACAATTTAATATATTTTATTCTTTTAAGTAAAAATAAATAAAATAAATGAAACTATAGAATCAACTCTATTATATATTCAAAAACAGAAAAAAAAAATTCAAAAATTGATATAAAAAACACATTGATGTAAATAAACTTTTAAGAATAAACAAACTTTTTAAGAATAAACACAATGTAAAAACCACTTAATAAATTTTAAATCACAATGAAAGAAACTTATAAAAGTTAAAAACCTACAACACATAATAAAAAATTATAAAAAAATAAAATAGAAAATAATGACATGAAATTTTGCATGTATAAGAAATTAATGAGATTATAGAAAACCTGCATGTAATTAAAAAAAAAATACCAAAACAAAATAAATTGTTAATAAACCAGTATAAAAAAATCATAATAAGAATTATCTCTTAAGTTTGAAAATGAACAGAAAAAGGTAATAAAAAATAAAAATCAACTTGAAACACGGATAAAAGACATAAAAGACTTTTAAGGCTTTTCTTTTCTTTTCTTTTCTTTTTTTTTTTTTGGTTTGGTGAATTCTTAGAAGACTTAAAGCAATATAAAAGACAAGATATAGTTTAATGTTATTGTATATTTCAAAAAAAAAAAAAAGTTTATTGTTGTAATCAAGGACATTAATGGATGGATAAAAGACTTTAATATGAAAGACTTGAGCATTATAAAAGAAAAGATCAAGTTTATCAGGAAGGACAATGGATTTTTACAAAATTACGCATTTATCAGGAAGGACAATGGACTTTAATATGGAACAAATGGTGTACTTTGTGACAATGTAGCCAAATGGAAATGACTAGAGTAAATAGGATGACAAAGTAGAGAAATTAGAGAACAGGGTAGATGAAAATGTAGAAAGGAAGTTGGAGATAAAAAGTTCAGAGATAATTTAGAGAAGTGTCGTAGAGAGATAAATTAAGAAGAGTAAGAAGGAGAAAATAGATAGAGAAAAATGAAGAGAAACTATAGAAAAGATAAGAGTAGAGAAAAAGTGTAAAGAGAAGATGCAAGGAGAGAATGAATGTAGGGAGTGGAAAGGAAAAAAATAGAGAGAGGAAGTAGAAAGAGGAGGAGTTTTGATTTGCTTCATTCCTTACTATATTTCGTTCCAACAGAACTGAATATTTGGTAGTGTAAGTTGCTTATATATATATATATATATATAAATTTTTTTTGATGATATATTTATATTTTTGAATGACAATTTTAATCAATGAATTCTATTGCCCTTGGTGACGGCATGCTGTATTAGCAATCTTTATAATGCAAACAAAAAGAGAGAAGAGAATGAATTGTTTTTCTATGGCTCTTTCTCATATAAATATTCACAACCTAACAAAATCAAATACGTGTAACACAAACTTTCTCCACAATACTGACAGAAAACAGCCAGCCAGAGCCGACAAAGGTAGGCAAATCTTCTTAACCAAATATCTCTCATAGACAAGAAATTTTGTGACCCAAGAGACTAATTACATCGTCTAGATCTTTCTGGATCTCCAGAACTTCTTTTCCTTGGAGCCTCCACCGGTTCAATCTTCGGCAGAGATCCATCACTAACAAATTTCCATCTTCATCAAAATTCAGTTGGATCTGCCTCTTGATACACTTTGTCAAGTATCCGCCGGTCCTCCTTTTCACCAGGCAAATGTAATCTTCTCCAGCTTCTTCAGTCTCAAACAATGAGGCACACATACTTTCTACCATATCAGTTAAACTGAAGACAAGACAGGCACCCGCTACAGCCTCATTTTCATTACATTCATCTGTCCACGTTGCATTTTTCCATAGTTCGTGGCTACATTTCACATTGTCAGAACTACTAGTTTTAGTGTCCGTTAATTGTATTATTCTCCCACAGGTGGCATAATGCAGCAGCAACTCGCATCCATCTTCATCCATTTGATTGAGGTATCCAAGTAGAATGCCTAATGGTACTCTCCTGAGTAATGAATTTTGCTGCTGAACAAGATTACAGAATGCTTCAGTGTCACATGAGTCGTAACTTTTTGCAGTTCCTTTCCAGTACACCATGTCTATATTTTTGAATTCCTTGATCAAGAGTGCAACAGTTTGACAACCACAGTCCCTCCAAGAAGTATTGTACTCCTCGTTGCTAAATTTGAGCTTCTTGAGTACCTTGCGGTTGCTAGCTGTTTTCTTCTCATATGCACCCAAGTCAAACTGTTTAGAAGCCCAAGACTCTGATATCTTAACCAAACAATCAGCCAGTAAATCCTGACGATACTTACTAACAGGGCTTAGAATCCAGGCAATATACCTTGCTGCAGCAATGGAAGGATGCGGTTCTTTATTATGCGTTAGTCCTACTCGAGATGCCCCCAAGGTACATTCTGAATGATTAATATGTTGAAAACATTTCTCAGAGAAGAGCAAAGCAGAAGCAAAGTAGAACCAGTTTGGGAAGTTGATTGCCAGAGCCCTGCTATGCAACATTTGAATATAAGCCTTGGGTTGTAGGATAGAGATGGGGGTAAATGCCATCAGTTTTCATATGGATTCATGGGGTAAGAACGTACCAGACAGATTTGTGATCTATTGTAGCAACCTGACTTGCTGGTTGCTTAATGGTAGAACCACTTTGTTTCCTTGTGCAAGAAAACGGTTCACTTGTGACATGAACTAATTGTAGCAGACTATCAACGGAGAGGGATCCAGCCAAAATCCGTAGTAAGTGGTGGTTGTAGGGAAAGTAAGCATCAGAGAATAGCAGCTTTGCTCCCAATTCCAGTGATATGTTCCACCAAGTTGGTCTGGAAACTACATCTAGAATCACCGAGGCTAGCACAATTAGAAGTTCTAGAACAGTAACTAGGCCCCTGTGTCACACAATTTAATTAGATTAACGGACAGCATATGCTTGTTTGATCTGTAAATATAAGTTCAAAACTAAATACAATGTTTATAAGAAAGTAAATCGTATACTGGATGAGAAGTCATCAAAATACATATGACTTAGCTAACAATAAATGCACCATTTGTTCCCAGCCTTAAGAAAAGAGTGTAAAAAAAAAAAAAAAAATCAAACTTATAATAGAAAATTTTATGGGGATAAACAAGAGAAAATAAGCATGTATTGTAAAGTAAATCAACTTAAAAGTTCAGTTCGTTCAAGCATGATAAAAGAATAAAAATAATTACAACTCATGTGATAGGACATGAACTCACGTCACCAGAAACCATCTGTGTAACAAAGCTCTGGTCTCAATAAACATAATGGGAGAAAGTACCAAGCATGTAATGATAGAACGCCAATCCATCCTCTCATGAAACTCCTCACTCACACAAAGGAAAGGTCTCTCCCTGGATTCTTGTAAAATGTTCGAAATATCGTGCTTTAGAATCAGAGGGTCAAGGTACCACAACAGCAATCTGCAAAAGTGGCCCAAACAAATCCAGTTTAAACTCAAGAACACAACATGGAATAAGCTCTCACCGAAAATGTTAATAAAAATCTTTCTTAATCAGAAAGCACAAAATAAAAAATAATAAAAACGAAAGAAAAAACCTGAATGGTATATTGTTTTTATCATTGGAGATTCCTTTTGGTAAAACACCAAGCAGCTTTGAAAATGCTTTGCTTCTTGCATTTATGGCTTTAACATCAAAAGTAGGTCTTGCAGAATCTACATATCGATAGCAAGTTGAAGAATTTGCAGCTTTTACAACAGCACATAATATAGAATTATAAAGTGGCCCTGCAAAATTGAGAAAAAAAAAATGTAATGTTTGTATTAATTTCATAAATATAAGTAAGATAAGAAGTTCCATGAAAAAATAAATAAATAGATGAATACAGAAAAAGGAAAAACCCACCATGCTCTTCCAATTTTCCAAGAACACCAGAGCACGCTTCAAGCAAATCCGCACAGTTGCGACGAGAAATGGGACTACCGATCATCAAAACCTCGTCTTTCGGAAATCGCAGAACTTTGCAGCTAATCGAAGATGACAAAACAGTGACGATTGTTTCCACTAAATACTGAATCTCTGAATCAAAAACCTAAAAAAAAGAAATTTAAACATTGCAAATTGTACCAAGTCAGAACCTTTTTATTAAAGAAAAAGTTTGGTGGCCCAAAAAGCCCAAGTTTGAAAGACCCAACCTCTGGTGCTTTGAAGCACATGAGAGAAAGGACGGTATCCAAAACCCCAACCCTAGAATTATCGCTGAGGTTCAGAGACTGGTTCAGCTTTGAAATCGAGCGGTCCAGAGCTTCTTCACCTTCTTGTATGAGATTATGGTGACACGCCGACGAGTCGTTGGAGTGGGAAGCGAGTCTTGCGAAGAGATCGGTTATTTCTGGCAATATCGTCATGGTCGGTGACGGTGACCGAGAACCGGAGCCGATGGCAATAGGGGATTTCGCGCCAAATTGCAGCATTTTTTAAGCAAATCTTAGGGTTGGGGCCTGGGTTGAAACCCATTGGATCTGCAAACGGGTTTTGAGTTTGGGCTTCATTTTAGTTGGGTTGAAGTATATGGACTTAAATTTATTTATTTTAAAGGAGAGTTATTTATTTATTGATAATCCCGAAATACTTCATAGTATTATGTATTGTATTTGTTAGTCTCAGTTTTAATATATTCAACTTATAATAATTTACCCTGCTTTCAAACCAATCAGGGAATTCCTATTTGGCTCAAGTATGTTTCTGAGATTGACTTTAGAACAGACAATGGGCCTTTCAAGGTATAATACTTGTAATGCTTGCATTTTTGAATATTGAAGTTTCGTTCTTTCAAATGTATTGAATTTTTCCACCATGCAATAACTACATCAAATGGAACTATGGAAGGAGGCTATGGCAAAGTTTACAGAAAAGATTGTCAATATGATGAAGGCAGAAAAACTGTTTCAACCTCAAGGAGGCCACATAATTCTAACACAATTTGGAAATGACTTTCTTTTAAGCATCTTTTTCGGATCGATATTAACAATCTTTCCAAATCAATTTTTTCAATTGCTTTGTCAAACAGAGAATGAATATCAACTAGTGGAATTCCACCTTGAAGATCCTGGCAAAGCCTATACAAAGTGGTCAGCAAAAATGGCTGTGGGTCTTAACACCCAAGTCCCATGGGTCATGCGCAAGCAAGGAGATGCTCCGCATTCATTAGTAAGAAGCTCTTCTTGACAGTTTATTTCTAGCATTTTTATTAACAAAAATCCAATGGACTTTTAATTAGTACAAGGCTAAGAATAGTTATCCTCTTAGTTTCAAGTTGATCTCCATTGTCAGTATTGGCAGATAAAGGACTGGACTGGCTGGTAAGTCACATAAAAATCACTGATCAAGCAAAATGATTTGTCTAACTTTTTCCTTCGTATTCATTAGTTTTCAATCTGTACACCCCATGCCACTGGCATTTGGTGGACCAGTTCCATATAGGCTGGTGGAAGACTAGGCACATGCAGTGACAAGGTTCATATAGAAAAAATGGTGCTCATGTAAATTATTATATGGTAAGAAAGAAACTGATTTAATGTATTTTATATATATATATATGTATATATGTGTGTGTGTGTGTGTGTGTTTATATTCATGGGCAATGTACTTCCTAGCCTTTCATTTTTCTTTGTTTGATGCTTTCAAAGTATCATTATGGAGGCAGCAATTTTGGTAGGGCAGCCGGTGGTCCTTTTATCACGACTAGCTATGACTATGATGCCCCGATTGATAAATACGGTAGGCCCTCAGGAATGACTGTGTCTATTTCTTGAAATTCTATCTGCTTCTCTCTTAATATTATACATTGCTTATAACATCAGAAGTGATCAAAACAAAGTGGGAAAATGATGCCATATTAGACCCGGTTGCACTTACTTGGATATGATTTTATGATGGAAATGGAATTCAAAGCACAAACACCAACCACTCACCATCAACTATTACTCGAATTGACCTTACAATGAGAGACAGAGATTGTAGGAAGCTTGGACTGTCACCATTCATATGGTCAATGTATATCCACGGTCCATTATTTATTACATCTCAAGTGCAAAGATGAATCTTAAACATTTTTGTTAAAGTTCCTTCGGACTGTTGGCAAGTCTATGGGAAGTTTCTTATCTGTTTGAATATTCAAATCATTTATCTTCATTAGAAACAATGACTGCTAAATAAGAATGACATAATTGTGTCATGAACATAATAATTGGCTATTTTTTGTATGTTTTAGGATGTTCTATTGTGGAGATGAATGTTTATAAATGATCTTTTATTTATATATTCATTTTAAATACCAATTAGGACTACCAAAAGAACCAAAATGTAGCCATTTGAAGGAGTTGCATAAAAGCATAAGGCTATTTGACGCTTTAGTCTTTGCAAATGCCACATTGACCTCACTCGGGAAGTATCAAAAGGTATCCTCTTATGCAGCTTGCTAATTGAGATTAAACTTCTGTAATAAAACAGTTGGGAATTTTATGAGTTCCATTTATTCTTATCTAACAACTTGAATTTCCCTTTCATTTTGATCTTTAAATTGCAAAGCTCATGTTTTGAATAATTTGCATTTATGGGGTTTGTGCAGCATTCTTGGCAAACTATTACCAAGAACATGCTGTTAACGTGCCCTTCAGAAATAGGCAATATGGCCTGCCTCCTTGGTCCATCAGCATTCTTCCTGCCTGCCATAATGAAAGTTTCAACACTGCAAGGGAGAGAAAAAGCCTCTCTGCCACCATCATTATCAATGGAGAGTACAGCTTTATGTTAAAACCTTCTGTAAAATATGAACCTTGTATTTAAAGGTTAAAGCAAACGACTACAATATGATAGATAAAAATTCTGATATATGATCATTGACTAAGTGAGTTTTTGAATCAGTAATCCCTACTTCTCCCTAACTTTTAATTTTCTCCAGGTTGTTGGTCCCTCGAGCACTGTGAAGATGAGGTTGGTGAACAATTTCTCCTGGCAATCATACACTGAAGGAGTTGCCTTCAGGGATGATAATATTTATTTGAAGCAGATGGATTATTGGAACAATTAAATGTCACTCGAGATACCTCAAGACTATTTGTGGTACATTATAGAATGAGTGCACAACTTAGCACCGATCATGGTGCTTTAACTATTGTTTATAATCTGGTCACTTGTGACTAGTGTGCTTATTTCAATAGTGTCGATATAAGGGAAGAAGAAGAATTCTTAAAGAATGGACTGCTTATTGTCCTCAATGTTTCATCTGCAGGCCATGCTTTGCAAGTTTTCATCAATGGTCAATTATCTGGTACATGTTGTGTGGCATTACAGGCCAATGTTTTTATTTTCACATGTAAATCATAGTTTATGCTATCAATCATGAAGCATGTGCTAAATATATTGACATGGACTGCTTATGGGAGTATGAAAAATCCAAAATTGAACTATAGCAGCAGCAAGGTGCCCCTGACAGCTGGCATTAAACAAGATTGCCTGGTTGAGCACTGCTAGTTGCTCTCCAAGTCAGATTGATCCCACGCTTCAATCATGAGGTTATAATTTTTATTGCCAATCTTGTATTTTCTTCCTTATACTAATCATATTTTAACCAATTCCAGAATATTGGTGTGCATTTCGAAGCAAGGAATGTTGGAGTTACTGGACCTGCGACATTGGAGGGCCAAAATGTGGGAATGTGGGATCTTTCTCAATGGAGATGGTCCGACAAGGTCGGTCATCCATTTCCTGCATTACTTTTGTTGTTAGAAAGTCAAATGTATTATCAGCGTCATGTAAAACATGAACTCTTAACCGCAAGAAAAAAAATAAAAGTGAAAATTTGGAAAATCGTTTTCCTCAAACTCTAAGCAGATGGTGTAGAAGGGGAAATATCAAATCTTTATTCATTCAAGGGAAGCTCCTCCATCAAGTGGGCCAAAGGATCATCAATGCCTATAAAGCATAGACTGACATGCTAGAAGGTGAGAACCACGCATATACATTTGAGACTAATTCCTCTTATGTCACTTTTCAAAAGTTGAAGATTTGCAACAGTTATATGTATATTTTCCAGAGTACATTTGCTGCACAGAAGGGAATGAACCACTAGCTATAGATATAAGTAGCATGGAGAAAGGTCAAAAATGGATAAATGGGTAGATCATTGGACGCCACTGGCCTGCATATAAAGCAACTGGAACATGTGGGAAATGGAGTTATACTGAAACCCAGAGTGAAAGAAAGGTCTAAGTGGTCGTAGAGACGCCTCTCAAAAATGGTGAACGTACAGCAACATAACTTATAATTCTCTTCCTATATCATTCATTGTCAGGAAAACTATGTGTCCACGGTTGAACCCAAAAGGCAGCCTATTGGTCGTGTTTGAAGAATTGTGTAGTGACCCAACTGGGATTTTACTGTTCACAAGGACTATTTTTTATATATGCGTATGTATATTACATAGACAATTAATTTCCTGGAAAATTTACATCTTTTGAAGGATTTTTTATTTTTTTATTTTTTTTGGGAGAAAATACTTTGATGAAGTTTCAATCCCTAGAATGGGACCCACTCCTATAACAAAATGGGCTATCTTGTTGCTTTTTTGAGTTGAAAGAATAAATTGAAACAAAATAAAATAAAGTAAGTAGAATCAGATACAGACACGATTGTTACTGAACAACACCTCATCAGTACAAAGATTTTAATCTTAATTGTTAATATAGCTGTTTCTAATAAAATTTCCATGTTTTTTTTTTTTTTTGAAAAATATAACCAAATTCTCAAAGTGTCATAGTTGGAGTCTGTCAAGGCCAGTGATCATGTGACAGCACTGCTTTGCTTTGAATTTAGCATATGCTACTTCTCGCTAATCTGCTGGTTTTAAATTATTGTAAAATCATTAATTAATAAAAAACTCAACTTTGTTGTCGTCCTTTTCGAGTTTGATCAGCAAAATCTTCTCATGCATGACGTATCCTGGTCAATTGTCCATTGGTTTCAAATGGATCCAAAAGCATGGCCATTAAAAGCAATTTGGGTTTTTGACCAAGTCCAAACCCAAAAAAAAATAATATCTTCAGTGGACACCAAAGCTACCTAAATTGATTAGTGACAACCATAGGACTTGACTTTGACCTGAAAACCTTCTGTTCTTTCAGTTTGAAAATATATATAAATCCTACGTTTCCCAAGCTAAATTCCATTATTTTTTGGCCAAGACATAAACAGTTATGCCAAAAATTGTTTATTAGACAAGAGTGAGCAACTTATCTACTAAAGGGGTGAGTAGAAAACAAACAAACAAATAAATAAATAAATAAATAAAGAAGAATTGAATTGCAAAAGGAATAGGTATTTTCAAAAGAGGGAGAAACACACAGAGGCATGGTACAAGTACGAACTAGTATTAGATCAATCATCCAAAAGCAAGCCTTCACCCACTGGTTCAGATTCTGCAGCAGACCAAGTCAATGGAATTCCCATGTTACTTGAACCCAGCTTGTTACTTATATTACCAACAAATTTCTTTAGCAATTTGCGTATATATATATATAGAGAGAGAGAGAGAGATATACATATATATATATATATAAAGATGCAAGTAATAATTTTCTTTTATTGTTTTTTGTTTTCTACTGGTAGTTTCCTGACCGGTTTTGACATTGCAGGACCATTGAATCTCTCAGCAGAGCACAAATCCAAAGGAGTCATAAATGGCTGTGATTCTGTGAAGGACAGATCTTTATTTTTGCTTTTTTTTAAAAAAAAATATATATATGATTGATTTGCATTATATCATAAATATTTATTGTTTGTGGGTAGAAGTTGGCATTATGGATTTGGACCATAAAGTAGTATTCATTAGTTTTCGGAGAAGAGAAGGTCCTTCAAAGACCCTAATCTACCAAGCCTATATGTATAGGGCCTCTAGATTCCCGGACACTAATAATTAGTCAGGCTATCTTAATCTGATCTTTTTTAGTTAAAGGTTGTCCTCCCTTGTATTATCACAAACAAGACCTTTTTAAAGCAAAATGTTCGATGCCAAAGTGATAACTTACTTAATTTAAGTTTTATCAATTTCTTTGGATCTCATTGGTTATCTCAAGATAGAAAGTTGTTCTCATTTGGAAAAATAAAGCAGACAGACAGCTACTAAATATCATTAAAACTTTTAATCCAAGATTTTGCTAAAAAAGCAATACCAATGCATATATATATATATATATATATGAATCATCTGATTAAATAAAGTTAAGACATGTAAAGAGAGAAAAAGATAGAGTTGTCTGAAAGTGGAGGAGGAAATGAGATTCATAATTTGGAAAGAGGATTTTGTTGAACAATTTTTATTTTTTTTTAATCTTAATTTAATAAGCACAAACTGTGGTAATGGGTGGTTTTGGGCAGTAACGTTAAAGAAAAATAATAATTAAAAAAAATGATTAGTAATTAACTACAGGGTATTAAAAGCATTCCTCTTTCAACTTGAGGATACGAAAACATGATGAATCACTCACAACTTCAAGGAACGAGATGTTACTTCTGGCACTGTCGACCGCCCTTTTGCACGTGTCGTCTATTCACTGGTCCCTACCACCGCATAGCTGTTGCCTAATGGTCAAACAAAGCTTGACCAAATCAAACGGTATGTCATTGCCTGTAAATTTGATTAGCATAGCATTATGTAATCTGATTAGCTGCTGGTTTGGTATATGATTAGGGTTTTGCTAATTAAGAAAGCACTTTAAAGTTAAAATAAAAAAAAGGGGGTTAAAATCATGACAAGTTTTAGGAGGTGATATGAAAAGGTAATCAAAGAGTGAAAAAATTAATTAACCAATAAATGTACTAGCCTTGATTAAAAAGGAATACATAAAGAGGTGTTCGCATAATGATGATTAGAGGGGGGGAAAAAAATAAAAAAAGAGGGTCAAGGTGAGTAATTAACATGTTGGATTAGGCAGTGGGATTAATGGAGATTCTTCATTTGTTTGTTTATGTATTAGACAAGGACTTGGTGACAGAATGGTCTGTGATATGCACAATCATCAAAGGGTGATTGAAGCCCACAAGAGGCAAAAGAGACAGCAAGTGGGCCATTCCCAGTTTTTTTGGGGGAGAGCCTGGCAAAATCCCTACAATAATAGAGTCTCTATGAATAGCTCTTGATTTGACCATACAGTGATTCCAAGTAGGAGATAGATAACCTCATATAAAACCAATCCCAAAGCCAGAGCCAAAGCCAGAAAGCCTCAGACAGGTTTTTTTTAGTCTCTC
This sequence comes from Ziziphus jujuba, assembly GCF_031755915.1. NCBI lineage: Eukaryota > Viridiplantae > Streptophyta > Magnoliopsida > Rosales > Rhamnaceae > Ziziphus > Ziziphus jujuba. The sequence continues at coordinate 924,453 of NC_083385.1, forward strand.
ACTCAAACAAACCTAGTGCCTTAAATCATATGATTTTGTTGCTGCTGATTTTGGTGTTAAAGATAAAACACAAAGCTTGGTAGCAATGGGTGATGTAGAATTTTTTCCATGAGTGGAGCTGCAAAGTCAAATTATTAAAGCATGGTGGTGGACCCTCTTGAAGGCTAATTTTAAATCATTGATTAGTTTTTCATTATACTGGATCCAACGGATGGGATTGAAATTATTGCAAAGTATTTTTAACATGTTTTTGGACAGAAGCAATCTTTGATATCTAGGTTGTTAGTGTTGATTGTGGTTAGTCATTTTCTGTCTCTAACACAGTGTTTGGATCTGCTTGTGTTGTGCATATGAAGAGAGAGATGTTATGGTACCAAGTGGGTAGGCCACTGGTGGTTTCTACTGCTTACTAAGAGCAAACTGTCTCATAGTATAAATGCACGGACATGGGACCCTATAATTTCCATCAGGAGAGCTTCTGCTCAAAAGATCCAAGCAATCAGATGACCACTAGCTTCTCTAATTGTGTCTCATTGTTAAGGACAATATTTTTGTTTTCTGATCTGATTGATCTCATAGGGCAATAAAAAAGCACATGTACTGAATGGACCCTTAGAATAAGTGGTTCTTTTTCGCATTTTCTTATGAATCGCATACAATTTTTAGCCAGCTAGCTAGCTCATTGTTTTTTGTTATGGCAAAGGAAGAGACTCGGGAAACTTTATGCGTGTAAAGAGTGGTAAGGGCTTGTTTGGATTGAAGAGCACAAATGCCCATGGTCATGGGCTGTGAAAAAGAAAGCCTTCTCCCTCTCTCTCTCTCTCTCTCTCTCTCTGAGTGCTGGAAAGGAACTGATGAAGGGGTTCCAAGCTGGAAAGAGCCGGGTTTATCGGATCCTGTCCTTTTGAGAAAAAACCAAAAACTTGACACACTCCGTAAGATGATAGGGGCATCCAAAGTTTTCTTGGTTTGTACTCTTTTCAAGGTTTCTAAACTATTCAAATTGTCAAACGCAAACCTCAAGCGGTTGGTTTGCCTTGATGATTAAGAGATCAATCCAAAAAAGAGAAACGGCACTCACAAAATTCACAGACAGAGGGAAAAAAAAAAGAAAAAGAAAAAGCATTAGAAAAATAATAAAAGAAACTTCTTGAGTTCATGCAGTACATCTAAAAATGTCCCCATCTTTCTCTTTCATCCCTCCTGATTTTGCTTTTTTTCTCCCCACCCTTCACTCTCACCCACTTCAAAGAAAGAGAAACAAAGAAATTGTAGATGAAAATTAGAATGATTATCGTAGAATATAAATGTCCCAAAAAAAAGAAAAAAGAAAAAAAAAGAGCCTAAACTTCTCTAAACCCCAACACAACTATAATGTTGGAGAAGCCTATTGGCTTCTCTAAGACCGCTAAAATAAGCTCCATGGGTTGTAGAATAGTGGGTTCTATGTGTTGCTTCCCCTGCAAACAGAATTTGAAGTGGAGGCGAAGAAGAAGAAGAAGATTCACAACCGTTGAATCTTGGCAATGGCTCTGCCATCTTGTCCAAATCATCTCCACTTGATCCAACAGCTACATAACTGTAAGATCCAAGAAACAGAGGATCACTACCCCATTGGCTCTTCAGAACCTTCGCAAATGTCACTCCACAGTTCCCCTCAAAACTATTCCCATTGCACAATTCATGGGAATTGAAGTTGTCTGTCGTCTGGGACTTTGTCAAAAAGCTAGAAACTGTTGCAGAAACCCCATTAATGATCTGCTCATCATTGAGTGATTCAAGCTCCAAAGCTTCCTCTCCTGCAAACCAAGACAAGAGGACACTGGAATTCTCATATATTGGAAACAGAGAAGCCGTCCTCCTCATCCACCAAGGTATCTTTTTTTGCCTGAATTCTGAATCCTCCCTATGAAAAGCCATTTGGAGGAAAGGGAACTTGTTGAAACCCTGGCTTATTCGATGGTGGCTTGTGGGACTCAGTTGCAGAAACAACTTGTTAACAACGCCAAAACCAAGCCTTGATATTGCCTCAGTCTTGAAACAAGGCAAAGGAGGATTAAACATACCTGAATCCTGTTGAATTCCAGCTTTAAGCACTCCCAAAGAAACTGTGACAATGACATGATCAGCCAACATAACCGACCCATCAAGGAAGTGTAGCTTCACAGGCCTAGAAGAAGAGCCATGATATCCATTTTCCATATCATAACTCTCCGGCCTCCATTCAATACGGGTAACTTTTCTGCCAAGCTGGATTAAACCAGGCGGTAGAACAGAGGCCAGAGCCTCAATTATGCTCAAGTAACCTTTAGCAATGGTGATTTCCTCACCTGGAAACATAACATACTCGCTCTCTGCACTATAATCTAGAGCTTGAAGGTCACCGGCAGATGTATAAGTCCGCTGGGTGCTCTCATGCATTGCGAAGACCGCTTCTTCCAAGGACTTTCTGGTCCAATTTCCATACCCAATAAGCTCCTCATCTTGGTTTTTCCTGGAGGCCCAATAGGCATCCAGACCCTGCCGAAGAAAAGAACCGACACTGAGATTTCGAGCAGGAGTGCCATTGCTCGCGGAAATCGTGGGAGCTTCCTCAGCTAAATTCTTCTTCCCCTGAGCACAATCCATCAAGTACTTGAAGACGGTGGAAACGGGCTCAACCAGAGGAGGATTGAGCTCGAACCCACCTTCAGCAAAAGTCGTGGCCCTTGTTGGATCCTCAGAGGAACCATCCATGCATTCCCATGGCTGCTCAGATTCAAGTGCGTGGATTTCTTGAGCAATTTTGTGAACTGGGCTGCCTCCAATGCCGTGGATCCAAGTGGCACCCATCTCAATCCGGTCACCACCAAACTCGGAAGTGTTTATTCTGCCACCAATCCTTGACCCGCCTTCCACAACACATAGCTCGAACACATCCTTTGACCCACTCGCTGTGTACAGCTTGTTAGCTGCTGTTAGACCAGCCACTCCTGCTCCTATTATCACAATTCTTGGTTTCTTTGCTACCATTTTGTTTTTTCTTTCTTTTTTCTTGGTTAACTTCTTCTCTTCTGCTAGCTATTGTTTTTTTTTTTTTTTTTTTATTTCGTACCAGCAAAACAGCAACCAAAAAAAAAAATGTAAGAGATAATTGACTCAGAGGAGAAAGACTGTGAAGTGAGATTTGAGTTACTGATGAGTAATTTATAAGGGGGCTTATGGTATATGGCTTAAAAGAAGATTGTTCCCTAGATTTTTATTTTATTTATTATTATTATTATTTTTTGGGGTGGGGGTGGGGGATATTGTGGGGGTGACTTGTTCCTTTGTTAAGTTTTCTCTCTAATAAAGACAGGGCTCTACTTTTCTTGAGTTCCAGAAGCAAATATATGGCTTATGCCCAAAAGACCATTCTCTCCAAGATCCTCCCCTAGTCTCCCTCAACCCCGCTGCCATATATGTGCATATATGGCACAACTTACTTCATAATTTAACCTTGTTTTCCAGAAAAAATAAATAAAAAGCCAAGTTATTACCAAAGGCAAAATTTCACCCAAAAGAAATATATATATATATATATATATATATATATATTACCGAAGGCATAAAAAAAGTAATGAGATACCAAGAACGTTTTAAAGGTTGATAGTGCCTTTCACCAACCTTCATATATAAATTGGGTAGGGGACGGTCCACCAACTCAGCAATTCAATGGTCCTGATCGGTTGATGGGCCGTCGTTAGGTGGGTCATAACTTGCTGATCCCCGTATTATTTCTACAATCATAGCCACAAACTTGATCACTCCACAGTGTATGGTCATCAACACCATCGCTAATTGGTCCATGAAACAGAGTTTTGTAAATGTCTAATATAGGCATTTTCCCTTTTTCCAATTTTATTTTTTATATTACTATTATGTCCTTCCAAGTCTATATATGTCCCCAATACAAAATTCATTTTTTCTGTTTTTGGTAGTCATAAGTTGCATTTGAAAGCAACGCGCAAGAAGATTACTTAAAATGGGGACAAGGAAAGAAAAACAAACCCCTTTGTCTAAATTTGGAGTTTAGTCAAAAATATTAAAACTCTGATAACGTATATATTTTTCTTTTTACTTTGGTGATTTTTGATATTATGGTCAACTAGTGCTTTCGAGGTCTGCTTCTGATCTTAAAGGTAGCAGTACTAGATCTTGGAGGCCATAAGAAACCATAATAGCATTTATTGGTATGACCCATCATTATATAATTATTTATATAAACGATCTCCTTTATCAAAGATTATCATTTCAATTATTTAGATATCCAAACTTTCATCTAAATCTTCATCAAAGGCAGTGCAGATATCAAAGTGTTTAAATAGATAAATTAAAAACAAAACAAAAAAGAAGAAAATGAAAGGCGCATGAACTAACAAAAGAGTTATGGATTTGTTCAAAGAAACTTTAGAGAGTGGGAAAAAGTCGACTGAAGAGTTTTTTTCAATTGACAAATCGGTTGTACTATGAGTAGTTAAACATTGAAAATATGCATATATATATATATATATATACACACAGTTGACAACTGATTGTCTTAACCTCCTATCAGATTGCACCAAATAATGATCATTTGATGGAACGAAATTGTATTTATCTCTTAGGATTAAGATTTCCATGAGTTAGACTGAAAAAAGGTTGGGACATATACGTACCAGCAAGTGTAAAAAAGGAATTTTGTAATGCCAAAATGAAACTCGTATATTTTTTAATTAATGGCATTAAATTTGAAAGTATTAATAACTAACAAGTTAGATTGACTTCTTGCCGAATCAGATTCCCATTTTAATTAATTTTACAGTAGAATCTTATATAAAAAGTGGCTAGCTTCACATTGGTTTGCATTAATTATTAATTATAGTATTGAAGTTACAAAAACACATATATAATTATGTTGGGTATAAACATAAATATTAATAAACTTGAGGTTGGTTGATGATGTCTCATTATCAAAGTGTATAATCAAAGCTGAGTCAAAGCCTTGAGTACCAAATATTCCTCCACATCGTCTCTCGTGACAAAAAAGTTTCTTGAGCACTGAAGCTTGGATCCAAGTAGGATCACGTGACCTGCAGAGAAATGCAAGACAGAGAACAATTTTAATTTTAATTTTATTGGGAGGGAATTAAAAAGATTATGCTAGAGTCTGACATTGATGATTGAAACCCATTGTTTACTGTTGATAGGAAGGGAAGGAGAGGATGAATGATGGGATCAAAATGGGGTACAAAAGCATCCATGGATTTGTATGATTGCCTAATTGTTTTGTTGGCATTCACTTTTTTTCCTTCTTTTTCATGCCTTGACATCACCATTTTACTTTACATATTCCAATGCCCATGCAGTTGTGCTAATTAATGTAATTACCAAAAAAAACAAAAAAAAAAACAAAAAATTGTGCTAATTAATATCTTTTGTTTCCTTTGCTTTTTTTTATTTGACTGCCTCTAATGGGCAACAACAATTTCACCACCCCTCATAAGGAGAGGGCGAGGGACCTGGGATGGAATTAGAAAGCCTTTCGCCTTCAGGATTCTGAGCCACAAATTAAATTGAAGTATTTCCTAGTTTTTGTTTAGTATAGCATGGAGAGGCCTGCTTTAGAAACTTTTTATTTCTCATTGTTGATTCTAAATAATTTTCACTTATTGCCTTATGAAATCATGGTTTCAGGAAACAAACTCTAGATGAGCATCCTCTTCTTTTTGAACCTATCCACGCTACTGTCAAAAAAAAATAATAAAAAAAATCTTGATGAGTATCTTTCCTTTTGGTTGTATTTACTGATTTGGGATTTGGTTAGCTAATAATTATAGACACTCAAAAGGATTGGTCCGATTGGAGACAAACAAGTTACAGTAAATCCCATGTCTGTTCTTCTTGGTTAGTAGATCATTTTCTGTTTGGGGAACTTCAAATTCACCTAATATATATTTCTTTATAAAACCTGACACTTGAGTACAACAAAAGTTCCTCCTCTGATGTAGGCTTTCCAAGTCAAACCTCATTTCAAAGTTTTAAACTAAATAAAAAGTAGGGTCTTTTTTTTTTTTTTTTTTTTCCTCGTCAGATGAAGAGTGATGACTAGTTGGATAATTGTAGTAGAGAGTTAATAGATGACTAATAAATTACGATGACTAATAAATTACCATTTTTGGGTGAAAAGTGAATTTCATAATCTTGACTAGTTAGGTTTGAACCATGCACTATTTTGGCTTTGATTTTGAATTACCCATTACAAGCCTTCATCTCTTTCTAATCAAGAAGCAGTAAGAGGTTACAAATCACTTGCTTTCTGATGAAAACAGATAAAGCCAATCAACACTTACAGCCCAAAGGTTTATGCCCCTCTAACAGCATTTTATCATTTAGGGAGTAAAAAAAAAAAAAAAAAAAGTTGACACACACACCCACAGAGTGGAGCAGCAGCTTATTTTAGTTCATATCATCGCAACAGAAAAAAATAAAATTTTGTGAATAATGCATGCTTTGCTCTAACTTATCATATACAGGAGAGCAGCAGCTTATTTTTCATATCATTGCAGTATAGAAAATGAAATTTTGTGCATAATCCTTTAACTAACTTATCATTATCATATACAGGGTCTGGAGGAATTTATCTATTTTCTCTTCAAAACGCTATGTGGATCCTACTTTGCATCAACATGATGATGCAGAGTGGCCCCAAAAAGGTAATCATGTAGTTTGTAATACTATTGCCGTTGAATATTAGAGGTCATTGGTATTGGGCTAAAAGGCTGAACCAGTCCAAGATTAAGGCTTGACAGTAACATTTTATTATTGGGCCCATATGTGTTTACAGGATTCAAATTTGCTGGAATGGCCCAATGAGTGTCAATATTGATTCATATTTCGAAAGAGCCATTTAACAACTTTCTTTGCTTCAATATTTCAAATTTCAATGAGGTCGATGTATATGAATAGCGAAGATATTGCATTAGTTGGGGTCTACTGGTCGATTAGTTAATGGGTTGCCTGGATTTTGAACATGGTTTAGTTAAAAAGCATAAAAGAGGGAAAAACTTCATTCTCTATTTCTCTTCAATGCTCCCAAGTCGTTAATTTCCTATTTCAAAGAAAACAATCGTTTGAACTAAGAATCGCTCGGAACAGTGCAGAAGCTATATTAATATGATTTGTTTGGTTTTCTGGCACTGCTTGAAAAAGGGCAAGAAAATTGAACAAAGGAAAAACAAAGAGAAAAAGAACGACGAAGATGAGAAATTACCACCGCACCAAGACAACTAATAAAATCGTCAGGTTTTGAGTATGTATTTTTCTACGGATAAGAAATATAGATTAGGATTAAAGATTTTATGTCGTCTGTATATAATAAACTCAATGGTAAAAATCGCATCAAATCCTAAATAGGAAAGTATTATGATAGCATTAATTTGATTTTGATTTTGATTTTTTTTTTATATTTTTCAAATTTTTAGACATGTAATAGGTGGAAAATTATCATCTCAATTAATGATTTAATACAAAATTCTAATTGGATAAGTCACGACCTTTAATTATGCCAATAAGTCTTCACATTCACAATAAATCAAAACTTTCGTTATATATATAGATTAATTACTAACTTGTGAATATATATGCAAATTCTAAATTTTATATAGTCTTTTTATTATTAAAATTTTTTAATAGATTTATCGTACGGATTCAAATATATTCTTTCAAAAATATATAAAATTTTTGTAAATATATTAATACATAAACTTTGGCTGTCCTGTCCTCTTTCATTTTTTTTTTTTTTTAAATATTTGCTTGGCAGTAGAGAGGACTATTGTTTTCTTCTAAAGATATTTCGATTGGAATTATGGTCATTTGAAAGAGTTTAACCTGTAATTTTATTTGGAGTTATATATGGGTTGTATGGATTTGAGATATAGTATTGTAATTAAAAAGCATAATAGAGGTAAAATCTTCAATCTCCTCCACCCTTCCAAAGTCCTTAATTTCCTACCTATTTCAAAGAACACAAGTAATATAAACTGAGATTGAAACAATTCAGAAGCTAGATTAGTGATTTGGTTGATTTCTGGCTCGGGCACGTTTCAAGGCAAAGACCATGCATTCTTTTATTTTCCCAACCGCTAAAATGCTCAAATATAACAAATCTTGGGACTTTTTTGCTTTGCTAATCGCTTATCTTTCTTCACTTTGAAAATTACATTTTGCACACGTCTTCTATGGGTATTCCACCGGGGATCAAATTCATAAATATATAAATATTTTTTATATATTCAAAAAACCCAATGCATCCAAATCCAACCCATATTTAAAAAAAGCAAAACCAAAAAAGGGGAAAAAAAAAAAAAAAAAGGCAATATCATTAGTGATGGACCTATATAATCCAAAGTTGGCAGAAGGTAAAGATGCAGCTGTTATTTTTCATCCTTAATATACATGTCTACGATATCACCCAAAAACCAAAATAAGAAAAAAAGAAAAAGGAAAAGCTTGGTCAGATCAGACAATTTTATTAAAATGGTTGTACGTGGGGTTTCTAATATTATATTATTCTAGGTTGTGTTTGCTTCGGCAGCAAGCAAACCAGGATTCAATATATGTATTTATATTATATATAAAAGAATATTATACTAATGATAGAAAATTAAGGTGAGAGACGATTAATCATTTTTGATAATTTTGATATTAAAGCCTACATTGAAATTTTACGGATCACCCAAAAACTGGCAAAAACACACATTGGCAACCCTCCAATCTCTATTGCATTGGTCATCTAAGTCTATTATCATTTTCTTTTTTTCCTATTCACATTTCTTCACAGTAGTGTCCCTCCTTCCATATTCGGAACCTTCCTTTTTTTTTTTTTTTTTTTTCTCACTGGCTTTCGCTAGATATCCCTAAATATTTTCAAAAATGCCCTCGGTGTCCCTAGATAGAACCCCCAAAAAAAAAAAAAAAAAAAATGATGAAAGTGCAAGAAAATACCGGATTGTGGTTCATCTCTAGCCCCTCACAGCAACAACAGCTCAGATTCATTGAGAAATCAGAAGGAATCAGAAAGAAAGAAAGTCGTCCCCAAGGAACCTGGCCAAAGCTTCATCCAATCCTTCCTCAACCTCCAATCCGTTACACGCGCCTCCTCTTGCTCCCCACGCGCCTGATCCTGCCTCGACTCCCATCCCATTATGTGATCTGAAGCGGAAGCCACCACCCATGTCCACGCTGGCCATCACGGAGGACTCGGAGTCGGAGAAGGAGGAGCCGCAGCTCTCCTCGTTGCCGTTGATGGTTACGTAGGAAGAGGGTGTGGTCTGGAAGACCAAGGAGGAGGAGTATGGGTTGTCAATGAACCTGACCTTGCAGGGTGTCGGCGAGAAGCTACTGTCCTCCACGTCCAGAAGCTTCATGACCTCGTGAGTGAGCGTGTCGTCGGACAGCCAAGCCATTATGTCTTCTCCGATCCCCTCCATCTCCGTCTCACTCTCCGCAACGTCGTCCTCCGGCACCTTCTTCACCAACGAAGTCGACGACTCGGCTGCCGTTTCGTGTGGTGAATGCGTTTTTCCTGTGTCCTCCATACGTTTGAGAGAGAGAGAGAGAGAGAGAGAGAGAGAGAGTGAGTGAGTGAAACCGGTGTACACCCTACAGTCACAGAGCTTTCTTTTCCTTTTTGTGTGTGCGCAGTGCGCGTCGCTCTCTCTCTCTCTCTCTCTCTGCTATATGCTGTATACTGTGTTATAGGATCAGTCAGTAGGAGAAGAGTGGGACTCAGAGCCTTCCTTCCGCCAATACGTGTACATTACAGTTCGTTAGGTTCTCCACGAGAAAGGATCCGGACCGACCATTAAATGGGTCCTAGAGACACAACCTCATCCACATACATCTAAACCGTCCAATTCTAAAGGAAAATTACTCTTTTGGGGAACAAGCTGAACCAAAGATAAGGATGCCACGTCGGAGTTAGAGGTGAGATAGAAACGAAAAAAGAAAACAAAAAAAAGCAGCCAAAGGGCGGGAAAAGGGCGGGTGCAGTGCGGCAGAGAAGGGAAATGCCAGCAAATCCATTACCCGTTTTGGTATGCCAAAGAGGCCTAAAGGCTCACCCCCCACCCCTCTGTACTGTAATCTGTACAATCAGTCTCTTTTTCCGATATTAAGAAAATTACTGTTATGCCCTTATCCATGCCCCTTGCAATTGAAAATAATAATAATAATAATAAATCTAGCAATAAAGTTTGCTCACTAATTTTTTAGATTTGAGACCCCCACTCCCACCATATTCCTAGTAACCAAACCGATAAATTGACTTAAACCGCACTAAGGAAAAAAAAAAAAAAAAAAAAAAACTATAAGTTGACCATTTTATAAACTTTTTAGATTCACCATCTAATTAGATTATGTTTGAACACCCGAAATCCAACTGTGCTGGTATTGATTGTTAACTTATAAAACAACTTATCCAAACATACATCCCATCTTATACTTGTTTCTAGCTAATAACATTTTATTTTTACGGTTTATGATACATCTCAGATTTTTTTTTTCTTATTTTATGTGATAGTTTTATTTACTTAAATTTTATTTTAAATCATCTAAAATATGTCAAAACTATAAAAATGTAGATCTTGTATTTTATGTATTTTAATATTCAATTGATTTGGAATGAATGAAAACAATTAAAGTAACATCTAAACTGGTGTTAATTGGATCAAAGTTCATATTGGTATTTGATTCGAAAGAAAAATTATAAAAAATAAAAAATAAAAAATTACAATTGAATTTGGTTGAATTATTATTGAAAATAATTGGACTTGAATAACACACCTACTTCCCAGTATCTAATAAAGTAAATTTTTTTCCAAGTTAATTTTCTTCTGTTTTATTTTGCAATCAATTCCCCGTCTAAACCATTCGAGACTCCCATGAGAACAGACAAAATTGGGCAGCTTTATAGGCGCTAATCTTTTAAATCTACCATACAAGACAGGACACTCTAGGCATTAGAAACAAAAATGGCCAGGGTTCTTTAATTATTTCGACACTCTTCAACATTACATGCAATTGTACACAAACATACTCTGCCATCACAACTAATAAATTCCATCTCTTTACTAAGAAAATCTAACTACCCCAGATAATAATTTAACCACCCATACAATCATCTATTAATAGAAGCAGAAAAATCCAATTAAACCTTACCGTTATCAAGATATTCAAATCGTGAGTACTACACGCTTTTAAAATAACCAAAGCAATTCAGGTACGCCACCCAAAAGGTGGCTCAAAATATAGTTCTTTAGATTTAATTTCCAATTTTGCCCTTATACTAGTCATTTCATAAATATTACCCTACATAATACCTAAATTCAAGTACAAAAATATTAGTACAGATCGTTCACAGAATTTTCCTCAAGCAGCTCCAACACCTTCAAGCCTTTGAAGCACATGCAACAACATGCGACTTGAACTTCTCGAGCTCTGCCAAAACCTCATCTTCTGGTCTGTATATCAAATCACTCATGCGCCATATCTGCACAAGACAAATTGGAAATATATTAAATGTGAAAAGCTTGAAGCAGGATGTTGTAATATTCTTTCAAATTTACTCCCAGTGTGAAATTATGTTCTTTCATGTAGGGGTTTCCCATAATGGATGGGCTTGCTTTCACATTTAAGCTCAGTTGAACTTGTTTGACCATATTTTAGCATTATAAGTAAACAAAATCAATGCTTTAAATCGTAAAAGTATCAGAAGATAATTGACATCCTCCTCACCTGCAATGTCCCTCCTCCACCAGTAGTATCACAGTCATCAGATACACTAACTACGGTCCAAGGGTCAGATGCATTCCAATGGAAATCAACAACCTTGTCCCTGTAAAAATAGCAAGCAACATACTTGAGAAGACAATAATAGTATTCACCCCTATCATATAATACGAGGAAGCCAAGGATATAAAATTGCCTAAGAATAATAAAAGATAGGGATTCTTTACTTTTACCAAATTTCATTTGTAACTGTTTTCCTAAACCAAAAAGACTAACTAGATATCAAACACAAAACATCCTTCAAAATAAATAAATTATAAAAATAGAAACATTATAGACCACTACCATCACAACCCCCACTCCTCGAAGAATAGAGAAGGTAATTTTTTTTTTTATTTTAACAAAAACTTGACAGATGGTTAAGTTTTGTCTATAGTTTTCACGATAACTACCATCATGAAACAAAAAGTGAAAAAACACAATCCCAAACCTGTGCCCAGCATGCTGGAAAAACAAGCCTGGAGGAGAACTTGTGTTTCTTCCTGCTCGCTCTACCTTTTTACCAACCTGCAACCCACATTAATAAGAGTTAAAAATGCCGATGAGGTGAAACATTCAGACATGTATAGACTGAAGATAACCCTCCACACCTTGTCATAATCCCAAATGTTCAAGAGACCATCTTCTGCAGAACTTCCAAAGACAGATGATTTGTCTGGAGACCACTGCAAAAAAATAAATATAAGCTTTAGCGAAATGTAAAAACAACTAATACATACAAGCACCTCTGACATGCAGCATGGTAAATACCTGAACACAAAGAACAGCAGCTTTGTGACCCTCAAATTTATGAATAGGTGCCCCGACTCCATCGGAAGTCAGATTACGACGATCAAACATGCGAACAGAATTATCTGCTGACCTGTAGAAGAAATGTATACTCACATAAATGTAGTCAGCATGTTTTGTTATCTCTCAATCAGAAAGCACAATCAAACTTGGAAGATCAAGAAAACAGCATGAGTTCCAGAAACACAAAACTAGAGCATACCCAGTTAGAATAAGATTATCATCATGAGGATTCCAATCAACACAGTGTAGATCAGCATTATGTGCTTTTTCAACCTGCAACAGCATGATTACAGGCTTCAGAAAGCTGTTCTTCTGGTCCATGTGATAAAGGTCAAGCATGATAGATACTATAATTAAAACATTAAAGCATAAACTTTCCATAGTGGCAGGACTTGGACATTCAGAACATTCTTTGAACCTCCCTACTGGAACAACAATATTTACAGAATGAATTTATCAACGATATGCACTCCACAAGCTGACATCAGTATACCTAACTGTGCAATACTAAAACAAAGGTGCAGTTTAACATATACAATAGGGTTGCTCATAAAAACAATATGGAAAATTGAGATAACCTTAACAACAGGGCTGGTGCCAACTCGTGCATCCCATAATATGAGGCAGGAATCATCCCCAACACTACAGAACTCCTGCGCACTTCAGCAGAGATATAAAATTTCATCAGAAATAAAAGGAAAAATTATAAACTGCGTAAGCCAATAACAATGCGACTACTGCAGTGAAATAAAAAACACTAATTGAAACAATAATGCTGCTAAAATACAGAAGGCATGACAACAGAATGCATAAATAACCTATGTCAAATAAGAAAGCAAAATTATCAACCTAAAGTATGTAATTGACACGACAAAATGTAATCTTTGCATTCCTACTCTGCTTTAAACATTCAGTAACTGTATGTAGATAATATCAAGTTACCTAGATGGGCAAAATGTCACATCTTCAACAGTGTCCTCATGCCCATGGTAAATTCCTCTTGGTGCAACAGAAGGGCTATCAGCAGTTTTATCATTACCTTCTCCGGGCTTAGAGTTCTGTTTAATAATTGATCCACCAGATCCTGGTGATTTGGTTGCTCCCGGGTCCGCGGCGGCTGCCGATATATGGTCCTGAATACTCCACAAAACCACTGACTTGTCCTTCCCTACACAAGATTTTTCATTTTTAAAGGGGCAGAAAGACTCCGTAATAATAAAACTCAAATTATGTTAGGCCTGAACTCAGGTGTGTACACATACAGGTGCTCTGGAACCCTAAAGAAGATTATAAGTACGTAACATTAAACAGAACTCACTACAGTAATGCAATATAAAACAAGCAAAACTTTCCAAACACGAAAATTTTAAACTTAAAAACAGAACATTCAATATTCTAAAAACATGATAGTCAGTTCACTCTAAATAAATTAGAACTTCAACTGCAAGATATTATAATTAAGTGGAAATTAAAACTACAAATATTGTCACCTCCAGAGAGTACATAGGGCTCAGTCGGGCACATTGCAAGAGCAAATTCTGCATTGTCTTGATGTCCAGTCAAAATCTGCAAGAAGACAACTTCAACTTATCAGGTATTTTAAAATGATTACAAATTAAGTGGCCGGAAAAGGGTATAAGTGAAAATTATTTGACTAGTCATTTAAAGTCAAAAAAAAAAAAAAAAAGGGGGCAAATTAAGAGAAAATCAAAACAAAGAAATGACCCCCAATGAAAAGTTCAAAACAGCAATACCAAATCAGGACGAGAGTTTGTAGCCCCAAATACAGCATGGCGATTGGGTTGAGCTTCAACATCCCAAATGAGAACCTGAATTTCAGTAATTCCACAAAGGAATTAAACTTAATGCAAACAATGAATCCTGGAAACCAATCAACAATATGTTTCACTTACATCGGGACTGTCAGTATGTGTGGCTACTATCTTGGTGTTCTGTGGAAGTTCCCTAATTCTGTTCACCTGTCCAATAATATGAAAGAATTAGTACACTAATATCAAGACAACATGTTCAAATTAACAATTTAAACCATAAATAAAGGATCAAGCAGAAATACCATTTTTCCAAATTTTTGCATCAAAACATATTATCATTATATTCCACTGCTTTTAAAATATTTCATACCAGACTCAATTTATACAAACAAAAAAAAAAAAAAAAAAAAAAAAAAAAAGCCCCAACTTTCACCATACTTGAGTTATCAAGCACATAGTTCATACCTCTCCTGGATGTATGATGGTTTTGTACTTTTTGACAAATGGTGAGCGTGCCTCTTCGTTGAACTGAAAAACAAATCAACGGTAAAAAAGGCAGAAAGCATAAGATGTATATAGTTCAACATGCTATATAATGGTGAATAACCTGTGATATGTGCTCAGCGGCTGCAACCCTAGGTTTGACAACTTCACAATTTGCGATCACCAGAGTATTTGGAACACTACCATCAGTCTGGCAGACAAAAAGGAAAAACAGATAAAGAAGAAATAACGAACTTGTTTAACTGCAGATTTGCAGGATAAACATGAAAAAATATATCTATAGCAATAAATCAAATCAATACAGTACACACAGAGCAGGTAGTCGCACAAGTGTGAGCAGCAATCTCTCACCTTGTACTAAAATAAAATCTTTAGAACGAATAGCTAAAAGTCTAAAAAGTTGCAACGAACTCTTTGTTGGTGATTGGTACAGTCATTCAAATATGAACATACATAATTCATCTACAAATGACGATCCAAGCAAACTAACCTGTTCAGAAAGGTAAAGACGCTGACGATTCTTGTAAGTTGCTTGCTCAAGCTGGGGACCCCATCTACTCAAAGTAAAATCAAACCATTACTAAATCTCATAAATAAAACTTAAAATAGAAAGAAAAAACAAATCTTTCTGTGAATGGCTACAAATGTCTTGTATGTGAGATACCAGACGAATGATAAAACCCTAAAATCAGATAAACAGAAACAGAAATAAAATCCCAGGAAAGAGGAAGAAAACCAAAAGGAACGGCGGAGAGGCAATGCCAGCATACAAGTTGAAAATCCTATACAATAAACAAAGAGCAAAAACCCTAGAAAGAGAGAGAGAGAGAGAGAGAGAGAGAGGATACCGGCAAGAGAGAGAGGGCCAGACGAGGTTATGGTTAGCAAGCCAGTCATAGAGAACAGGGACGAGGGATTTCCACTGGCTGTACTTGTCGTCGACAGAGGGCTGTTGCTGGGCCTTCTTCATCTTGGCTTGCTGTTCGTCTTTCTTGTCGTCCTTTGGTTTAGGCTTTCGGCCTCGTGTCTCCTTCTTCTTCACTCCGATTTGCTGTTGCTGCTGCTGCGACTGAGCTTCCATGGTGCGGTCACTCCTCGTCTCCTACTTACTTTTAACTCCTTTACTCTCCACTCCACCGGACCCTACCCTACTCTCTCTCTCTCTCTCTCTCTCCCACTGTCTTCGTCTGTTTCAAAACTCTCTCTCTCTCTCTCTCTCTGTGTAAAAACAATAATAATAAATAAAATAAAATATATCTTGAAAATTGATAAACAAAAAGAAATAATTGTGGGCCACTTCCTCACCCTTTTCAGGTCCACTGCACGCGATTGTTGAGGCTCCCTGAACTGTCCCCATAAAAATTGTTATCGTTTTTTCTGTCCCCTTGAAATACTTTTTCCCCTTAAAACTTTATTTTTTATTTTTCTTTGGGTGAATACGTTTGGCAAAGTATTAAATGCGTTCGGCAGATATGCAAGGTAAAGGATTTTTATTTTCGTACTCATGAAAGCAAAATTTTATACATGAGTTTAAATAATCTTTCACGGTTTGATGTTTCATATACAGAATCTCAAAAACAGGTACAATTTTGGCATACATTTTGAGTGCATAAACAACCTTATTCCAGCAAATTATAATGTTGATGTGTTCAGTATCATTAACATCCAAGTACGCAAATTACACCCAATATAATTAAACAAAAAGAAAAAATATTTGTTTTTTAAAAGGCGTTCTACTGTAAAAAATTTGTTTTTTCTTTTTGGTGAATATTCTGCTGTAAAAATTTGTGCACCATAGTTAACAGCATATAAAAAATAAAGACAGTTAAACAGAGATGCAAAAAACCCATAACAGTATTTATAATCTCCACTTATTACTCTACTAATTTATAATCTCTCTAAAAACCACCCTTCCATGGTGAGAAATGAGAATTGTAGCCATTTCTGAAACCACAACAATATTTTAAACCAAACAAGTTGATACATCAAAACTTCATGAAAACAGATCTGGCTTATCAAAATTCCATTAAAAGTCAGACATAGACACCGGATGAAAGTAGCAAGAACAAAGATCCGAAACCCTGAATACAGAAGAAATGAACAAAAAGAAAAAAATATTAGCACAAACAATATCAGAATATGAATTGAAACTGCAAAATCAAATGACAAGTTTTACCAAGAATACTGATGCCACAGCTCCAGTTATCAGCTCCTTAGCAAGACTGCGGCTTCTCCTCGAGGAGGTCGCTTCATAGCTGCAAAGAATATGATACTACTGTCAAATCTCATGTGCAGTATTGAAGGAATGCGTAAATGCAATTTTCCTCTGATACAGTCATTTACACACAGGAAAAAAAAAGACAATGCCAAAACGTTATCTAACATCATGATTTCTTTGAGTGATTCATACAATATATTTGTAAAAACCAGTAACTTTCACCATTCCAAGAGTGTACATACATTCTCAGCAAAATGTTCTTAGTTCTCTCTTTTGTACTGGCAATGTCCTTATACTATTCAACTTAAAGCACTATGTCTTCATCATTAAATTAAATTTCAGAACACTTCCTTTCTACTTTTTAAGTCTGAGTCTGCCCAAATTCCACAAAATGGCTGCTGCCTGTATTTTTTTTTTTTTTTATTTAATTTGTCAACTTTGTTATATCATCTCAACCATCAGATCTTCTCCTAATCAATTTCCATTCTTACTTCAAACCTCCAAACTCTGTTCTCTACCATACAAAATCCTAAAATCTTCTTTCACCATAAGGCCAAAACCCTATCCCCATTCCCATCACCAATGTCAAAAGTGCCCCCTACACAGTTTTGTGATGCAAAAAAACATCCGTGATCCATCCATGGTTGATGGAACACTAAACTTGGAACTGGAACCAGAAAAACTTTGCTCCTTTTCCACCAGGCAAGTCCAACA
Source organism: Ziziphus jujuba (assembly GCF_031755915.1). Taxonomy (NCBI): domain Eukaryota; kingdom Viridiplantae; phylum Streptophyta; class Magnoliopsida; order Rosales; family Rhamnaceae; genus Ziziphus; species Ziziphus jujuba. The sequence goes on from NC_083385.1 coordinate 942,300, forward strand.
TGTGACACTGAGGCTACCAACCATCTCACAAAAAACACAGTTTTATATTAGAAAACGCTGCTGGATATACTGCACAGTTTCAAACCTAATTTCCAGGCACTCCACAAATTTTCTTGAATCCAAGAATGCAAAACTTTTTTTTTTTTTTTTGGGGTTAATTCTTCAATCTGTAATTAGATAGGTGTTATTCTTATTATTTTTCTATCTAATCTGTATGTTCAGCTGTTAGAATAAAAGTTAATTTTCCATTCCTCTTTTACCTCAAGCTTCACTATTTTCTGTAGCAAGCGTAAAATAAAATTGCTTATAATTAAATTCAGAAAAAAATTAAAAAAAAAATAATCATAATAATAATAATAATAAGAAATGAAATGCAAGTAATGTCTCTCTGAGACTAGATCTACCAAGGAAGAAACACATTCGGATCGGGATCACATACATGAAGAAGGAGGCGGTGACGATGAGTCCGATCGAGAGCATGACAACCGATAGGGTCGGGTACCACGCATCGGGGACGGGACTGGTAATAGGTTTCGGAGCCTTCAAAAACAGAAAAAGAGAGAAAAAAAAGTAAATTAAAAGATAGAGAAAATGGAAAACACAGAAAGCATTTCCATGGTCGATTGAAGGAAGGAAGGTATATACGTACCATCAGAGCCGACGGAGAAGATGAACAAATTGGGACACTGTTTGTTCTTTCACTTGGCCTTCTTCTCGCTCTGGATGGACGACTATTGTTTGACTCGGGAATTCGTTCCCTACGCTTTTACTCTTTTATCATAAGTATCATCCAAAATGGAGTTAGAGACACCTCCACAAAACGGCAATTGCTTGAACGCCGTTTTATTTATTTATTTATTTTCCTTAGCCCATGTCATTAGTATTAATATTAATAAAATTATTAATATTACCAATAATTTTCAGTTCTTTTTTTTTTTTTTTTTTCTTCTTCTGAAGTGGCATTTTGCAAGCTGTTTATTTTGAGGAGAATGCGATAGAATTCATTTGTTTAATGACGCTGATATTACATTTAAACTTTAGATTTTAGACACAAAAAAAGAAAGAAAAAAAAAATTGTTCAATTTTGTGCTTCCAACGAAAATAAATAAATAAATCCTATCAAAACTCAGAGGTGAAGAGCATTATTATTATTAGTAGTAATAAAAGTAGAGGAGCACGCCTTCGAAGTGCAAGTAAAGAAAGGGGAGAGATGAATTTCAATGTACAAAAAGTGTTGGTATACATTTATGAACTGAATATGGTATGGGTTTCCATTGGATTTACAATTTCAAGAGGAGTCCTTCTTAGCAGCACAGCAGCCTCGGTCTAATATTATTGAGAATTTTTGCAAACTCCAAGATCATAGACAGAGATAGCTCCTCTTTTACCATTTTTGACATTTTATTATTTTTTAAGGCCGGTCCAAAATTGGAATTTACATCATCCATATCCATCCATCTTCACCAACAAATGTTAGTTACTCTCTTTTAGCATCCATTCACAAAGTAGTTCTTCTTTGTTGTGCCTCAGCAAGCCTCAATACTTTTTTATCTGTGAATAAAAGACCAAACCCAAATGCCTGCTTGTGCTTAAGGAATATGAATGCAGAAACTGAAACAAGAAAATCCAACTGACTTTCATTGGGAGCCTGGCCAAAACTTAAACATTAGCCCATGTTCACCAACACCTCCCCCAGATAAAGACCTCACTCTCTGCCAGAACTGCCTGCCCCTTCCACTTCCACTTGCTAAAGGACCAGAACTAGAGTGCCTCCTAAATGATTCAGATTGTCCCCTCTCTAATCCGCCCGATGCAATATACAAATCTGAAGCTAACATTCCCCTTTCAGTATCGAGCTCAGGCTCATAGCAGTGAGGAACTGAGTATTGGCTTTGCAGAATGTTTGGCAACTGTCCAGAGGCAGTACTGGCCTCGCCACCTAAATCAATGGACAATTCCTCTTGGCTTGTGCTCCTTGAACTTTCTTTCTCAAACTCATTGCATACCAGCTTTAGTGCCTGGACAACCTCCCCCATAAAAGGCCGGTGCGATACCTCTGGTTGCACACACATTGAAGCAATGGCTGCTACTTTGGCCACACTTTCAAAAGGGGCATCCGATCCTAAAGATGGGTCTACAATTGTTTCCAAACCTTCTTTACTTGTGAGAAGTGGTCTGGCCCATGCAACTAGGTTCTCTTGACCAGGTGGCTGCGACATATCTACTGGCTTTCGCCCTGTTAAAAGTTCAAGAAGGACAACTCCATAGCTGTAAACATCGCTTTTCACAAGAAGATGCCCAGTCATTGCATATTCAGGAGCCACATACCTGGATAGAATCAAAGAGATAAATGTCAAACTCAGAAAAGTCATTAAATAAAGCAACCACCAAGTGCATGAAAAGTAACATTTCAAAACAGGACGAAGTTTTCCAACCACAAATTTGCTACTTTTGACATACCATGTTTTTCACTTTTATTCATATTAAATAATCAAGTATGCAGCGGTAAATATGTAATAAAACATTAAAATGGATGTTCTCAAAATCCATGATGCTAAAATACCAACTTTACTGATTTAGTGAACTGATATTTGAGTACATTTACAAAACAGAAAAGCTAAACTGACATTATAAATCAATATTGAACTTTCAAGTTATTTGTAATTCTGGTAAAACCATTGGATTTCCTATTTTAAGCTTATATTTCCAGTTCAACGTTCACAGGCAAGGAGGCCTAGGCTGTTGTTATTCACTTAACCTAGTCTCTTCAATATCTCTAGTACTGAAGATTCTAAGATGGTGAAGTAGTCAATTGTGCCATTCCAGAGAGTCCCAGTTCCTATTTATGTGCATTAATTAGGAAAAACCATTTATATCGATCCTATTCTTGCATATAGATATTAGAGGGTAATAAGTACTGTCCAATGGTGGTATATAGGAATTGCATAAAGCCGGCAAAAAGGAAATCTCATACCCAAAGGTTCCCATGACACGTGTTGATATATGTCTGTTTTCCTCATCCATGGCTGTTCGAGCCAAACCAAAGTCAGAAACTTTTGGTGTAAAATCATCTTCCAGTAAGATATTGCTGGACTTGAAATCCCTGTGTATGACACGAGGACTAGAGTCCTCATGTAGATATGCCAAGCCCCGAGCAGCACCCAGTGCTATTTTTATCCGAGAAACCCAATTAAGTGGAGCAGTTTCCTTGTCGACTCCTGAAAGCAATCGAGGTCGACATAGTTATATCATACCTTTAATAAAAAACTCAAGATTTTAGATTCAGTTTTAAACAATGAAATTTTTAAGTTAGAAGTGAAACCAAACAAAGAGGAAAATGATGTACCATGTAAATGAGATTCCACACTGCCATTTGGAATCAGCTCATAAACTAAACAGCGGGAGCGCTCCTCTGTACAAATGCCAATCAATTTGACTAAATTTCGATGATGGAGGCGGCTAAGCATCTCAACTTCAGCCAAGAATTCACGACCACCCTGCTGGTCATCTCTCTTTAAAACTTTGACAGCAACTTTGGTCCCATCTTCAAGAACACCACTGTAAACACGCCCAAAGCCACCTTCCCCAAGTACTCTTGAAGCATCAAAAAGTTCAGTAGCTCGTTCTATGTCATTTATGCTGAAAGTCTTAGCAGAACCAGTATAAGTTGCAATGCTAGACCCAAATGATAATGAAGCAGAACTGTGCCTACTTGCTAGCATAGATCCAGCGGTTCCTGCAAAATTTATATGCATGATTCTTGATATCAAATTGCAACTAGATGGCCTCAAATTGTCAGCATAGCGCCCATTGCTTAGACAATTATCGGTTACGAATTAGGTTGCGGCAAGACAATTACATCCCATTGCATAGACAGGCGAGAGAACCTGAAGTCATTTATTCAGACTAAAGACCCAATCCTTACTTAGAAGAAAGACTTCGGCATATATATTCTCCTAAATAATACAACAGCTAATATTTTAAAAAACAAATATACAAATAAAATGTCGGTTTTCCTGTGTTCGATAATCATCAGTAGAAAATGCTTCAAAAATAATTGACTGCCCCTCCTTAATGACTAGTTTTCTGGCAGAACCACTAATTAAGTTGATGACTAGATATCGTAAACTTATAATACCTGATGGTTTGGTAAAGGAGGGTAGTGAAACCTGCGAAGTTGGTGCTGGCTTGCAAACTCGGTCTTTATGTTTCAACAGAAAAAACCAAGCAGCAGCAGAGAATAAAATGACTGCTAGAGAGGCTGACAAAATAATTATAACAATTATGCCAGTACTAAGCCCATCTTTATGCTGCCTTTTAGGGACATCTACCCCAAGGGGCTTTATTGTCCTTCCATTACTGTCAGTACCAGAATATGGCCCATCATCTATCATACTAGCATCAGAAGAAGGTGGAGGTTCAGGTAAACCTACAAATACATAGTTCTATGTAAGACAAAAGTTATCATTATAGATAGAGAGAGCTGAGCTTTAAAGCTACCTGGATACCGCACATATAGTACTTCATAGTCACCAAAGTAGGATGGTTGTATAGCAACTTGCTTATGCCAAAATCTCTGATAAGTCAAAAGAGCTGTGGTGTTATCAAACTTCTCCCCAAGTGGTACCAAATCAATAAGGACTACTGTCTTCTCTGGTTGCTCATCAGCCGCATTAGCTCCAATAATGCGAACCTGACTTTGTTTTACAAAAACACCAGCAGCAATTTCCTTCGCCAGCTCTGAGACTAATGGAAAAAAGGTATACAGTGCAACATTAACGCGCAATCCAACCTGGATGGGCATAACACAACCACAGGGTGATCCAGGAGGGGTATTTGTGTATGGATCTGTGCAAATGGTTGCAGAACAATCTGTGGGAAGAAAGATTTATGTGCGGACTCCTTAGTATTATAGAAAATCACATGATCAACAGGAAGAGCAAGGCAACAAGTGAACCATTAATGAAAAAAATCTAGACTTCTCTACCTTCATTAGGAGGTGGAGGTGGTAATGCAAGCGGTGGCAGTGGTGAGACATTTGCACTTTTTGGCGAAGACTGAGGAGGAGAAACTTCAAGGGGGAAGAAATGGCACATTTAAATGCGCATAGTCATATGGTAAATTAGTTAATCTAATCTTAAGTAAATGAGAAATTTTCTAGAATAGGATAAAATATTAGGACAAGAAAAGAGCCCATAAGCTTTTCTTACTTTTGGTATTGCGCAATGCAGCTCTTTGAGACGGAGAAGGAGCAGGTGCAACATGGCTTAATGGTGCAGGAAAGGGATTATCAGATCGTGGAGCTGAAGAACCTGCCATCCAGAAATGCTATTAGAGTTGGAAAACCAACTTTAGACCAATTGCAGAATGGAATGGAAATCCTGTCATAAGGTAATTTGATTGTTCTAAACAAACATTCCTTACTTCTGGTGTTTCTAGATGCAGCGTCTGGGGATGGGTAAGGAGCAGGTGAAACAAAGCTTAATGGTGGGGGAGAGGGGTTATCCAATGGTGAAGGTGAGGAACCTGTCATCCACAATTGCTGTAAGTGGAACACGTACAGGTCATTGCACACTTGAACAAAGCAAAACACCAAATATTCATATTGTGGTACCTGGATTCAAGGGTGGAGGAGCATGTATATGTCTACTCGTTCCACGTGATCCAGACGAGATGTTAGGACCTGTATAAAATTGATGAATTAAATGTCTAATTTCCTAATGACAGTGAACATAAGTACATATAAACTTCTTAAACTTCTTAATTTCTTTTTCAGGATCTGGGAGAAGGGGGGCGGGGGGGGTGGTGGCCGGGTGGTGGGGGAGAGGTGGTGGTTTGGGGTTTATAACCCAATCAAGGTGCTGAACCTTGTTGTGTTGAAGTTGGAGGAGAAACAAAATATGATGCCGGAGCAGGACTGCTGGACTTGTTCCTTGTATGTTGATGTATATGAATTGACGTTGAAGGTGAAGATACAGGAGGATGATATCCTTTGTTAGGAGACTCGGGAGACAAGAATAATGGTGGACGAGGAATATTAGAAGGTCTCACAGGTCCATGTTTAGAAGGAGCTAGAGCAGAAGTAGGACCTACAAATGATATTGCCAGAAATTATATAATGCAGTGATCATATTTTCCAGATAAGCAACTAAGTAGAAATTTGTAACATTTGGCATACCACTGGCTGGGGTATGGCTCAAAGGTGATAGGTGTGGGGTTTTATATGATGGTGCAGCGACCGGCATTTTATCCCTTTTCCAGTTGATGCTTGGGGGAGGCGCTGAAACAGAAGGGACGTCATGGTCTGCAACCTCATAGGGTGGCCAATTTTGGTTAGAATAATGTCTTTTGACAACTACAGAAACTACACTGAGTCATGCAACAAGCAGACTAAACTTTACAAAAACATTTTTGTTTTTTTTTTTTCCATATGTGGTACCAGGCAATCTAGATGGTGCTTGTCCAGGGGTAGCCGAATGGATCTGTGGTGAACTTTGTGGCACTTCCTTTGGTGGTGATGCAACTCGTCCTGAATGATTACAGGCAAAGAAAAGAAAGAAAGTCAAGTAATTAGTCTCTATTAGAAAGTCTATGCTCATCTTATGAAAAAAAGCACATGAAAAGGTGTACCAGGTAATGTGGATGGTGCCATTAGTGGGGTAATTTCATGCACTTCAGGTGGATGTTGTCTAAGTTTCCTTGGAGGTGGTGCAACAGATACTGTAGTTAAGAGAAAGATGTCACCAGAAACCAACCTACAGGTGGATCTAGTTTCGCAAAAGAAAGCCACTGATTATATACCTGGAGTAATGGGCTCTGCAATAGGAACCTTATTATCAGGAGAGTTTCTCTGATGAGCACTTGACGGTGAGGTCTCTGGGGTAATTGAATGGATGGCTGGTGAAACCTGTGGCAAATTTCCTGAAGGTGTTGCAACTGGTACTGTAAAATGTAAATTACGTTACAAAAAAGGAAGCCGGCTCAAAATCAATTTCAACTGAAAATTTCACAGGAAAATGATTCCTAGCAGGGCATCAACCTGGAGCAACTGGCATTGGGATAGGAGCCTTTGTAACTGATGTGTTTCTTTGAGAAGCGGCAGGTGGCAGGGAGGGTGAGAGACCTTGAACAGTTATTGGTAGAGGAGCTCTATTAAATGGTGGAAAAACTCTTGGAGTACTTGGTGGCGAGGACGGTACAGGTCCTTTGATTGTTTCAGATGCCGGGGCAGACAAAATAGGTGGCAATGCAAGTGCAGGGTGTGAAACTGACCCTGAATTGTCATAGGAGCTTAATTAGTCGATCAGCTTGGATTAGCATTCTATAGAGCCAGGATAATAAGAGTTACCAATGGGCTGTGGGACTGAGCTAGGTGAATGATGATGGACAGGCCTAGCAACTCCAGGTACGGGATTGGGAGGAATTACAGAAGAAATCACCGGCGAAGGAGATATGTCAAATCCTGAAAGAAGATAAGAGGTATTAATTCTTAAAATAGAAATGGAACAAGCCATGAACCACATGATAATTGTGGAGCCTCGCATATGATGAAACAAATTTAAAATGCAATATAACCTTATAATTGATCCTAAGGAAGGCATTTCCTCAGTCAATAACTCATTGCTAGAGAATTACCAGATGAAGCTAGAGCTAGAGTAGATGTTGCTAAAAGAAATTGTTAATTAGGTAGTAGACTTAATCAATATTAGCTTTTAGTATGGACTTCATAAAAGATGTTCGATCTGGTTGCAAAGATACTTAAGGCCGAATTCGGCAAACCATTCTATAAGATGGTAAAATTTTCGGATCGAGAAAGATACCAACATTTTATCTGTTTGATCCTTTCTCTATCAGACTCCAGAAATCAATTATTAACAAATTCTGATGACAGCATTAATCGCAAATGTGGAGGTATCCCACATTATTGGTCAAGTAGACAACATTGGCAAAGTGAAAATCCATCGACCCAGATCACCATAATGTTGCTAAATGAGAAAACTTTCCAAATCCAAATGGATTTGACAAATCAACCCAATAGCTCTGAATATGCCAAACAAGAATTTAACTATTAATATAAAGACATAGTTACCAGTGGATCCTTGGACAGCCAGAGAAAAGCTAATCAAGCAGAGATTCAGCAGCTGAAGTATCATTGGCATCAACTTCTCCCCCATCCCATAAAACACCAAATCTCAAAAAGTGTCCAGCCCTCTCAATAAGGAAGATGAATTAAAAATAATAATAATAATTAAAATAAATAAAGGACAACCTTTGATTAAATTATTGGACTAGGAGTTAATAACTTAAAGCAAGCACAAAAGGGAGGTTAGATTAGATAAGACCCACAAATAGTGAGAGCAAAGTAATGAGAAGGTAGTAGTCTATGGAAAAACCCAGAACTGGGTTTGGTGAAAAGATACATAACAACAACTAAAGCAATCGCTTTCTGAGAACTTAAGCTCTGAAATATGCAGAGCTTCGGGATTTCCATGTATGATAGAACCGTTTCTCCAGACATGAGGTACAGAACACAACAAGAAGCAACCCACGAAACAAAATTTTATAATATTTCTGTACACAAAGCACACTCAGTTTTATGTTACAAACTGGCACAGAAAGAAAGAGAGAGAGAGAGAGAGACAGTGAGAGAGAGAGAGAGAGAGAGGACAGTTGGATGGGGCAGGGAGAGATAGGGGTTAGGAGAGAGATTCTTTCCAACTATATTTTAATGAGAAAGTTAGATTTAAGTGATGTGTTTAATGGGCTATAAACCGGACTTTTACATCCTAAAAAAGAAAAAAAGAAAACCAAACTTTTTTACCTGGGGGTTGAAAACTTTGGCAATTGTTTGAATTGGGGATTTTTGTTTGGACTCGTATTCTTCCTGGTTTTCAGTCGTTCCTGTTGGCCACTGTGACAGTGACTTTCAACTGAAAGTGATGTTTGCCATGTGTCAACATGACAGTTTGACACATATCCATTTCATACTTGATCTCCATCTTCTTAAAGACAAAAGAAAGGACAAGTATTTTTAATTATTCAAATAGCCCCCCTTAAAGTATATTCTAATATATTCGTATATAAATTCTCAAATATAAAACAAACTATTTTGAAATATTTCATCCCACAAGCTGTAGATTCAGAAAGGTAATTGAAGGAACTTTTTTTTTTTTTTTTTTTCAGTTTAGTTATAGCTCAGCTATTGGATTTTTTCATTCATTTTGAAACAGATAACCTGTAATTATTAGCTTATGATATTTCTTTCTCTTGATCAAAATGCTAGTGTAAATCTTTTCTTCTTCCTTAGTTCTACTTGACTCCAAGCCCCAGTGATCATCATACATCATATATGCTCTTGTTTTGGTCTTCCGAAGACCACCAAATCAGATGCTGTGCCACCCAGTAAAATAAGGAAAATTCAAGGAAATGGAATTATGAAATAAAGGTTATCAACCCAAATGAGCCCCGAGGGGTTTTCACCAAAAAAATAAAATAAAAGCCCTGAGAAGATGTGGGGCTTGAAGAGGATCGTAGTTGGAAAAACGACATGATAATGGAGCCCACTCTACCAGTTTCCAAACCCATTTCAGAAAAAAGAATATGAGGACTGGGTGGGTGGTTGTTTCGGATTAGTGTAGGACATTGTCATGACAAATCGGCGAGTATAATGGTCGGGATATAGTATGTCAAGCATCCACCGTGTAAAATGAAACATGGAATATTCAAACAAGCCGACACAGGCAATGAGAGCTGCTCAGCAGTAGTATGTTTATTCTTTGAGAGGTGAAAAATATAAAAGTTTTGATTTACGAAGTAAAAAAAAAAAAAAAAAAAGGCCACAAGTATAGTAAAACACAATAGGAAAACATCAAAAATGTCCAAGACCTTGCCTAAAATGGCGGAAAGCATTCGTATATGCTTTTTCCGACGCTACATAAAGTCATATATTGAATTACAACTGGTCTCTTTTATTTTGTTGCTTAATTGGCTGAATATCCAATCTTCGACTAGCCACCAAAAAGGAAAAATTAAAATAAAACAATAATTTCTGATGACTCCGAACAATAATTCACCAGCACCTAACTTAGGCCAACCAACACTAATTTCTTTGTGATTTAACTGTATAGAATGGATCTATTTAAACGATAATATCATACTTTTTTATATGGACCCAGAAACAGAAATTAAGTACAAATAAGATTTCTAATCTCTGAAACTAGATATTAATTAAAACGAATCCCATCTCTAAATTCTGCATCAGCTACCAATTTAGTCACACAAAACAAAACAAAATATATTATGACGCAGACAACCCACCCAAACTCTCACCCTATATGATGGATTACGGACATGCAGTGGACCACTTCGAATCCAGAGTCCTCCGCTGCTTATTATTTGTCTCAACATGTTTTTTCTTTTTTTTCTTTTTTTCTTTTTTTTTAAAGGAAATATATTTATGGGTGAATAAGCACAAGAATATGAGGCCTATATACTAGTGCCGAATTATTATCATCAACAAATTATCAATAAAATATATATATATATATATTCATATATTCCTCTCTCTCTCTCTCTCTCTCTCTCTCTCTCTATATATATATATATATTGTATTATATGTACCAGAATTTTGCAGTGTACATGTATTTTATATGACAGTTTCTAAAAGTCGTTGTTTAAAATATTACTACTATTCAGGATGATTTTTTTAAAAGTTATAACAATGTTCGCATTTTAATCAGCATCGGAAACATACTATATGTATACCATATGTTTCTATATGTGTATATATATATATATATATATTATGTAAAGCTCATACGAAACCTCATGTGGAGATCGCATGATTTACTTTCTTTCTAATCACTCGTCCCTTCCCCATCAATTCTTGCTCTTCTTAAGCAACCAATTAACGGTTCACCCTCTATAACGAATATCATATTAAACATATATTACTAGCGACTCCCTAAAACTCACCTATTGAAGCAATGACAAGGTCGGGACCATCCCGTAAAGGATAGCTGGACCTATTTCTTTCCACCATGTGCAACATGTTGCTACCTTACCCACAATTTTCAATCTCGATTTTCTATTTTTATTTAAAAAAATATATATATCCGGTTTGTTAAGGCTGAAAAAGAAACATCCTTTAAGAGTTTGATTGGTTCTTCTTCTACCAAACCTAAATCTCAAGGAACCGCTTTCCATCACTGTTCACTCCATGTCATAATGGTTTCTTGGACCAGCAACTTTGACCTTTCGGGGCTCCAGATCTTGTGGTCCACAATTCAGTCATTCTGAGACTGAGGGCATCTTCTTCATTCCAGATGGTCTGCCAAATTTCCATTAAAAATTAAAAATGTAATAGGAAGGAACAAGCGACAAGAGATGCCCTTGTATAAAAAATTTGTCTGTAAAACGTAACTCCATTATTCTAACATGACCCGTTTTGACATCTAAAAATGGAGGTCAGCTACATAATTGCCACAAAAATACCCTTAGCAAGAACCTACATGAAAAAGTATCACTCATTTGGATCAAATGCTTGGAATCGACTCTTGAACTCTTCTGCCATCTTCGTCTCCTCTTCTTTGCTATACGTACAACTTCTCCAATCGGCTCTATCTGCCATGTTCAGCAAACCTGCCAGAACCTGCAAAAATGATTTTATACATTAGGACATTTTGAGACCCAGCTATTATGCCAAAATCATTTGGTTTTACTAGTCACGAGAAAGAAGACGATCTGAGTTCTACTATACAATTTACAGATTAACATTGATCAAGTGAACTTTGTTCAACTCAGTTTAAAAACAAAATCCATAAAACTTGGATTTTACTGAAAAACTCTACTGAATGAATTGAAGAACGACATAAACCAATTACACATGTGACTCAACCAACATTTTCTTTCAAAAAAGTAAAAGCCTAATATTCACCAAAGATCGATTGAAAAATGAAAAGGAAATGAACCACAACTATGGTAATTATCAAAACAGACAAAAAACTGTGGTGCTTGTGAATAAGTAAGAAATCATGACAATAGCTAACCCCACAAAATCAGGTCATATTTTTGGTCATCTAGTTTCTGTGGCAGCATTTTCCTAAAAGAAATAAAGAAACTAGGATCCACATCTTAAATGCATGCCACTTATACAGCTCAGCGAAAGACAGCAAAATATCATGACTTGCTGTACATAAATGCAAATGATTTTGTCATTTATGATGGACATGCCTCAATACCAATTATGTCATGAAAAAAAGGTGAGCTACTAGACCAGCACTTTTCCAATTTCTTATCATAGTAGATATTAAGACATCACCTTTTGTTTATCACATGGAAATATTAGGCATAATATCAAATTATCATTAGCATTATAAAGCTTACCTCACGTCCAAATTGAGCCGGGAATATCTCATTTTCCTCAACCAAATGTGACAGGATAGTACCATCAGGGAGTTCGACATAGTAGAAACTGAAATTCCTATCAAATTGAGTCCTCAAATAATTTCTTCCATCAGAATAATTACTGACTGCAATGAAGAGAACAACAGAACAGAGCAAAGTACCACTTAATATCAGATCTTGCTTAAAATTCACCAAAAGAAATTGCTCATATATTCAGCATATAGCATGCTAATACTTTCTGGATTATGGACACAAGAAACTTGATATGAATAAAGGTAACATTGAGAATCCAGAAATATACAGATATACATGCATATATTTGGGTATGGAAATACAATTTTGTAGATAAAAACCCCTAGAAATTAGCTGAATTTAAAGGATCCATTTCAGAACTCGTTAACCAATGACCTACAACAAATAGGACTTTACAACTTACCTTTCTTGGCCACAAACGAGAAGCCAAGCTTTTTAGCAGCTAAATTAAATACATTTTGAGCAGCAGCTGCTCTGGATGACGGAACAGGAATTGCCTGCACCAAAAAAAAAAAAAAAAAAAAAAAAAAGGAAGAGCCAGTCAGACAAGCAAAAAAATAATTTGGTCCGACTACAGATACAGAATCATAACGGATGTTTAGGATTGAGTAACATTCTTCTCAAAAGAAACAGAACAAAATGCTAAGGCCTCAAAACAACATATTCAATAAAGATACCCCAAACACGTTCCCACATTATTAGTTTCCAATAGAACTGGCAAACGTGGATTTTATAACCCTTCTCTAACAAGTAACAACCCAGGACCCATACTCCATCTCTCAAAGGCAGTCTCTGGAAATTGGAAAATGTGACAAAATAGCAAGGGAGAGAGAGACATTATATGAGCATGCGTATACAACAAACCATACTTCATTCAGCATGATATAAAAACAACATTTAAAATTCAACAAGTATAACATATACGGATCAGAATTTGGCACTTATAATGAATGACTCTTTTACCTGGATATTAGCATGAGTACTACGTTTTGACACCCACTCGAAAAAAACAACTTCCTTCCCTTGCTCACTATAATACTTCTTCAGGCTATTCTGGAATCTACCGAGGTCAATTTCACATTCTGGGGGTAAAGAGAAGGTATTAGACAAATGCTCCACTGGAATTACCAATACATGGTCTTGTACAAGCGGACCTTTAGCCAATGCACAGTAGATATTTTCACCAATGCTAACAATTAGATGTGACTCTACATTGGGGCTTGAAAGACAAAACCAACATTCTTTCGACCTGCAAAATTGCAGGATAGACAGTTACTTCAAAAAGACTAAAAATCAAACATATACATATGAAAATTGGGATTATCAAGGAAAATAAAGATTTGCGTAACAAAAAAATTTGCAACATTTTGAAGCTAACAATAGTTGAAATGAATAGAATGCCCATAAAATCAAAAAAGTTATCATGTCAGTCAAAAATCAACCTGTTATTTGTAGCATTTTCAGATCCACGTCTCCTGTTAGAATAGCTATCATCTTCCTTCTGAAAGCTGTGCTTGAAGTTGCAATCTGGACCCCTTTCACATTTTCCCTTATTAATAAAATCAAAACAAACACCTTTCAGGTATTGGTCTCGGGCATCCATATCATGTTGAAAATGGCACTTTTCACCTCGTGGACAAGAGCCAGAGGATACATATTTAAAACACATCTTGTGACCATCCCCAGCTCCATGTTTCTGCCGTTTCTGTGAGACATCATATCTCCAGTATTGTGAATCAGAAACACTGTCATTAGATCTCTTTGCAGCGTCTGCATGAACTGTCTGCTGAAAGTCCTGAGCTAATGAGTATGGAGATAGGGTAGTGTTTGTTGACTTCATACTAATTTCAGCAGCAGACATTTTTGATGCTGGAGTAGGAGAAATTGCATGAATAAATTTCTGAGAAGCAGGTGTTGAACCAAGAGTTATAGAATGCCCAGCCTAGACAGTAAATCTAGTGCAGTACTAGGAAGAAAGGATAGGCAAGTAGAAAAATATCCATCATAAGAATTGAGAGGACAGCACAAGAATCAGTTAGCCAAAATGGCTTCTCTAGAAGCAAAATATGATGATATAGACAAACCTGTTTTTCTTTATTTCCGACAGAAGCCAGACCCAAGAAGCGAGTTATGTGCACAGCATCAATATTGGAGTAAGGTTCACGTGCATAATACACACCTTTGGAACCTGCAATATGATAGCTAAGAAGACAAACTCCAATCAGAATATTTTGTTATTCATATAACATAGATACAAATGTAATGCTGGATCATGAAGACACCTAATCGGTTACATAAAAAGTGAAGCTTGCAATGAGCAATGGCCATCCCTAATATAAATGAAAACTATGAAAACAAAATAGTAACAGCCGCACATTGCACAAGAAGGTCCTTAATACTACTGTTTTTTGTCCTTTAGAAAAGGGATTATTCAGAGAATAACATGTTTGAGAGACAAGTTGTTTTCATGCAAACTTTGATTTGGTTTTGTTAATTGAAATGCTTTTCTGCAATAAGCTCCTATATGTAGGATATTGGACTAAGGAAGTTAGCAGCTAATATGTCTTTGGTTCCCATTTTGCTAAGGCCTAGCAACATGTCAACGCCTCATTACTCGTAGGCAGAATTAGGTTCAGTCATGCACATGCACATGCACATGCACAATGATTGCCATGCTTAATCTCCGAAATCGCATACCGTGGCTTGATCTCTGCTACTAACTCTGCTATGGTAGAATCACTGCCAAAGGAATCCGAGATTCCAGGGGGAATATCAGACGGGGATGCTCTATTTGTGACACCGGTTGGCCATTCATTAGTGATAATTAATTAAGGAAGTCATACAAAGTGGCCACACAACAAAAATAAATCTAGCAAGCAACACAAAATGGATATTGAAAATATGGAAACAAGCAGAAAAACAGTACAAGGATATGTAAGGAAGATATCGACAACTCCAGGTTCCTCTGCAATTGCACGCAATGCGTCAACATCATCCTGACTGTATACTCCAAACTGTTGGGCATCCGAAGAGTGCTTACCAGATAAATATGCCACAGATAACCCTAGATATAAAAATATGCAGGAAATCAGCCAATGAATATAATAGAGGTTATAAAGGAAATCATCAGCATGTATACTGCGAAAACCTACAGCAATGACTAAAATGTGCACTAAGCCACATAACAAATGCAAATACATGGCAGTTTGCAAAATTCCATTTCCAACAAAATTCTAAAATAAGTAAACAGGTAAAAAAAAAAAAAAGAAAAGCTAAGCTCACCATGGAGAGTGAAGCGGCCACTTCCTTTCAACCAGTAGAGATTGTGGCAAATCTTCAAGCCGTCCATCTTGAAGCCTTGGTTGGCAAAGTCTCTAGAAGCAGCTAATAGGACCTTAGCGGCACCCACTCCGAAGTCGCCGATGAAGTAGGTGGGCAGAGGAATTTGGGAGCGGCCCTCAATGAATTCATTGAACTCGTCGACACGTTCCAGCGAGTCCGGGAAGAACTGACCCACGCAGAGTAAGGCATCGAATGGACCGGCCGATTTGTTGACCTAGAACATGTCTTAACTCGGTCAGATACTGAGATTAGCATTTAGCAATACCAAGCAAACCACAATGGAACTACAAAACCAGGGAGACAGACACACCGTAGACACCCGCTTGAAGAGCTGGTTGAGGCGGCCTAAAACGTCGCCGCATAGTAGAATTCGCGGAGTGGCCATACAAGAGAAGAGAGATAGATCAGGGGACTGAATATTGAAAATGGTACTGGCCATTCGCCATTCCTAGCCGTAGACGGTGAAGGTGGTTCAGACTCCGAAGTCCAAACTCCACGACCCGCACTCCAGCCAACTTCGGGCTTCGGGCTTCGGGCTTCGGGCTTCGGGCTTCGGGCTTCGGGCTTCGGGCTTCGGGCTTCATGTAAGCTATGGTCCACTGTCTCATTAGCCCAATAAAATCTGGTAACCATCTTATATTGGTGTAACTACCTTTCGGTGATCATCCATATAACCACACGCAAAAATCTATATGCACTCGCTTTAATCGAATTATTACTATTTTTCAAAAAGAAAAAAATAAAATATTCCAATGTCTTCTTGTTCGTTGAATGGAAAAATTTTAAATACAGCTATTTATTATCTTTTATGGCACTGACATGAATGAATGGGTGGACATGGGTATCTATTTAATGTTATGTGCAGCTGAGGAAAAATAAATAAATAATAAATCTTTAAAAATAAATAAAATATTCACACATTTTTTTGCTAAAACAAAAATATCTCTTGTAATATCATAGATATTAGATAATAATTTTATACCTTACAGTATTACTACAATACGAAATTATCCAAATAATATCAAAATTTATCAAAAACTCAAATCTCAACTCCCAACCTCGTAAATATAAAGGCCAACCAGTTTCTTTCCTTCAGAATAAAATGTTCACACTTGATTTGAGGGGATGTATGTCAGAGTTCAGGCAGACGAGAGGGTCAATTGCCCGAGAGTCAACAGATAACGCGGGTGAGAGAAAAAATTATAATGCTACCTGAGTATCCATCCCTCGATACTGTTTATATGTTTTAATGACATATTAATTATTTTTTACGGTAAATAATATCTTATTATTTTTAAAAATGGTTTTTTTCTCTCCCAAAAGCTTTTCACTCTCTCTTCTGCTACCAAAACGAATTCAGTTTAGAAACACTTTTTCTTTTACACTACAAATTAAAACTTTTTCTTTTACACTACAAATTAAAACTATAAATCGGACCCAAGATCTAATATCTAGAGCCATCCACCTTTCATTATCAACAAATTTATAAAAATCCTTTACTTTTTCTCTCCCGCAAAAAAAAAAAAAATTGAAAAAAAAATGAAAAAAAAAATGTAACAATAACCCATTCATTCATCCAGAATCCAGATTGTTCTCTTTTTGTTCAAAGATATTGACTGTATTTTGATTAAAAAAAAAAAAACTCAATTTTTGAACTATTTAAATAAAATCAAATACTAATTATTAGTTGTGGAAATTTTGCAACTTCCATTACTTTTCCATTTTCGGTTATTTTTCTTTTTCTTTTTCTATCAAATTTCAGTTTGATTTTAGACTTCCATATGCTGTTACTGAAGTAAATTTTGGTCCCTAACTTAATGGTTTTTTGTTTATCTAAAGATTAGAAAAAGTTGGCCTTGACTCTATGTTTTTTTATTTTTATTTTTCCTGTAAAGAAATTTTATTGAATATTTTTTATAGTTTTCAAAATAGAAAAAAGGAGACATTAATTGAGAATATTAATTGTGGTATTATTATAGCTTTGGGATAGAAGAAAGAAGGTTTGTGTGGATTTGTCTTTGTTACAGAAGAGACAGACTAGAAGAGAGAGACTGAGAGATGTGTTCAGGGGGGGGGGGGGGGGGGGAACCCTTATAAGAAAAAAATGAAATATTTTCTTATATAAAATATAATCCATATATCATTAAATCATATGAAAAAGTATTAAACAGTGGGTACTCCCGAGTATTAAATTTTTTTCCCGGGTGAGAGAGTGTGTGAAAATGTGAAAGTGTGAATGCAAATGTACTGGTCGTATTCGCCATTAAATCATCACTTTTGCCACCTTGAATATTGTATGTAATATAATTTAGATTTATTGAATTTTCAACTGCCCTATCATCCAGCATGTGCTTATTAATTTTCTCCAGTTTTTAGTCCAAATTCTTTGATTTACTTGCTAGTTACTAAGCTACTACTGGTACAGCAGCTAGATCTATTAATTACCAAAAATAAAAATAGTACTGGAGCCAGAATCTTGAATTGAAATTATGCATTATCTTTAATTAAAAAAAAATTAAGAAAAGAAGATAATTACGCAATGATGGACCACTTCAACAGGTGTTTGGTGAAGACTTGGCCGAGTAGGACAAACATCATAGAGTAGTATCTATCACGTTCACAAAAAAATAAAAAAAGAGTAGTATCTATCACATTCCATCCATGTGCTGTTTTTGAATCTGCGAAACCAGATTGCGAGAATCGCGTGTGGTTGCGAAGCTTAAACGAAGCCGTTTTATACAATTTCATCCTGAGTTTTATAATTAGTTAGGTAGGAAAAGAAGGGCAAAATTTTTCGTTTTTGGTCGTGACACTGGCGGACAACTGCTTTCCAAACTTTTTTTAGTCTCATGACATAACCAAACTTTCTTGGATATCACTATCTTCTCTTCGTCTTCGTCTTCGTCTTCGTCTTCGTCTTCGTCTTCTTCTTATTTATTTATAATTAATCATTTTCTCCACCCAACAGAAACACAACCAACCACGTACAACAAGGCCCTGTTTTCTCAAACTTTGCTCCTTGTTGCCCGGTCTTTCTTACCATCATTACAAAAACTGTTTTGTTGCTGAAAATTAATCCATTCCATATCTTCTTCCACACGTATCTTTCTTTGTGTTAATCAATTGCAATTTTATGCTGACCTTTTTGAATCAGTCCATGTCTACAAGTTCATAGTTAGGTTCCCTATACATTTTCCCTACAATTATACTCTGCTGCTTATCATTACACTCTACTGTGGATCCCTTTTTTTTTTGGGGCAAACAATCTTCAATTCTTTTACCAAACATATTATGTATATATGTATATATGTCCTTAATGATTTTGGTGATAAATTTTTCAATTTATGTATAAGTTTTGAAATGATATCATTTAATGCAAATAAGACAGTCGACTGTATATTAAAAGAATCAATAAATTTAAAAGTTAAATGAATGATAATTAAGTGAAAAAAGAGGTTTACCGGCTTAGAATGTTTCACGTTGAATAATTGCAGTTAGAAGAGTTTTTAATTTTGACCATTCATCTAAAAGCTGTTTAAATGAAATCAAATTTTTTTTTTCTTTTTCTATTATACTAAAAGATAAGAATCAATTAAAAGAAAATAGTCAATGAAAACATTTATTATTATTATTATTATTATTTTTTTTTTAATGGTAATGAAGTCATCTTTAAGTTTCAACATAAAATAGGACTTGGTAGACCAAACTATATAACTAAGATTTGCAGGGAAAGAGTACGGTCGGTGCAATATATTATTTGCATTAACAAAGTATAACTACGTCAGCTACTTTTGCTTTTGTTATAGGCTCGAGATAAGAGCAAAGCACCCAATTAAGCAATTTTTTCTGATGTATATATATACACTGATTGATGTATCATGCATATGAGTGATTTGCTCTCATATGTGTGATTTGCTGTCGTGTTATTTATTAATTCACAGCCACTATTTTTACTTATATGTTTGTTGTATAAATGATGAGAAATGATAACTAACTTGCTTTCTATTGCTTAAAAAAAAATATATATATATATATATATATATATATATATTTATATATATATATTTATACTTTCTTTGATAGATTACAAAGCTACCCCAAATATAATAAGGTATATGTAAGCCAAGCAATTAAAGTTGTTATTTTCTACGTCTAATCATACCGCTGAAGATAAATTGATTTTTAATCCTATTTATTTTCGATGGAAACATAGAAAAAAAAAAGTCTTAGTCTACCTTTTTGGTTTAGATTATTTTTAACAGGTTTTGTTATAACAGGTTTGGTTCATAACAATGTAAAAAAACATAATGAGTACTAGACCATGTGCAGCGTACATGACCAGAAATCATCCTCATTCCAATTTCCATTTATCTTTTTATGCGAAAGGAAGCACTAGTTGGAGTCAGTCAACTCGCAAACATAGCTATCGACCTAAGACTCAGAGCTAAATAAATAACCCCTCGCCCTCTTCACACCACATAAATTGCTGTTCTCCAATTTTAATTCACCTCCTTTCTCATCTATTCTCTGCCAAACAACGTACACTCACTCGCTCACTCACTTACTTACTGTGTCTCGGCAAAACAAGAGCCACTCTTGCACAAAGCAAGAGCAAAAAGCTAAATTAGGAATTCAGTACATCACGGTGATGACGATGATAGGTGGTTCCGTGTGGACTTTGATGACCAGCTGGTTCACTCCTACTTCTCTGTTCCTTTTTGTCAACCTCGTCATCCTAATCATCCTCCTCACCTCCCGCAAAACGCCAGTGGAGCCACACCATCATCATCAGCAGCAGCAGCAGCATCAACTCGCCCGAGTCCCCTCGCTTTTGGACCGAGTCAGGTCCTTCAACTTGTCCCCTTACAAATTCGAATTCGACCAACCCTCGACCACTCATCACTTCAACCAACACGTCACAACAACAACAACAACAACGGAATCCCCCGCCGGTGGGCATGAACAACACCTGTATCCGGATAATCAGGCCCCGCTTGCCCGCACTCCTTCTCTCCTCGACCGCCTTAAGTCCATCAACTTGACCTCTCTCTACAGATCATCGGAACACGAACATCCCAACCCACAAACCGAAATTCTTGATTCTCCAGAGAGACCCGACCACGAAACGGTGCTCATGAAGCCCCAGCCCAACCAAAGTTCGGAGTCGGACCATGACCATTTGGTCAGGAGGAGCAAATCGGACTCGGGTAGCGGGGACACGACCAGTGGCCAGCCGGAGAAGATGAAGAAGTCTGCCAGCGAGAGAGAGGGCTTGGGAAGATTAATCAAAGAGGACGAGATCTTGGAGCGTCCTGTTCCAGCTACAACGAGGGTGGAGAAGTGGAGCGATCAAAGCAGAGTGAGCGAAACGAGGTCGTCTGGGGACGAGGAAGGGGTGGATGCAAAAGCCGCCGACTTTATCAACAGGTTTAAGCAGCAGTTGAGGTTGCAGAGGCTGGACTCTCTCAAGCGTTTCTCAGAGATGCTCAAGGGAAAGCAGTGTTAGTTAAGAGAGCTTTCTTTTCGGTGTTGTTTTTATTATTATTATTGTTTTTAATCGGAAAGTTGGTGAGGAGGTTAAACTAAACTAGTTTCAGAGAGCTAGAGCTAGAGCTAGGGAGTATCAGCATCATCATCTGCATTGGTATTTTGGGAAATTTGGTTGTTGAGATTGGCTGTGACTGGTGATTACGGGAGGAGGTTGGTGTTACTGTTCTGTCAGCGGTCTGTCCACTGATTTACATCATTGTAGAATAGGATCTTGAGAAGCGGTGAAGGAAAGGCTACAATGACCACAATGGCCTTTGCTATTTCCTTGAGAGTTTTTGATCAACTGGATGGTTATCCAGTCCTTGTCGCTGCTTTGGATTCTTTTGGTCGTTTCAACATTTTCCACAAGTCTCTGTGTGTGTGTGGCCTGTTCCTGATTTGATTTTGGCCTGCTCCTGACTTGATTTTTCTTTTTCTTCCCTGTGTGTCTATTTAGTTCTACTGCATTGAGCTAGCTAAACTTGGTTCCATCTCTTATTATTAATATTTACCTTTCATTTGCAATTTCTGAAAACCGGAGGGCAAAAAAGACAAAATAATTACTTTATATGACAATGATTACGGAAGGACAAAGGATGAAATTCTCGCATCTCCTTACAAAGAGACCAATCAAAAGTTTTTAAAAGAGCTCGCGATTTATATAAAATTTTATTTACAACCGTATAATTGTTCTTTTTAAATATGAAACAAAAATTTAGTACACATGTAGGCTTTTAAGATGGTTTATTTTTCTTTGGCTTTTTAGTCAACAAGAATGAAGGTCAATGGGAAAGCCAAGATCGGAAATTGAATGTATATGAATTTATAGAAGTTATAATTAAAAAAATAATAATAATATAACCTTTTTTTGGAAAAAAAAAATCAGTATACTAAAATTTGAAAGAAATAAAAACCAAAAACAATAAATGAGCAAAAAAAAGAAAAATGTAAGGAAGCAATTTAAATTACTGGCGATTATAGCGTGGCGAATTAAAGCATTAAAAACAGAAAACATGGGAGGGTTGAGGAAAGCTAAAAAATCGGACATCGTGTGGATGAAAGCAAAAAGAGAGACAAAAAGTAAGACTGGTGTTTTTTTTCTTTTGAAATTTCCCAAATGTAGAGCTGTATTGTCAATTCTCAAATGCCTCGTGATTTATGAGTTATGAGAGAGAAAGTTATAGACAGTGTTGAAGCCAGGACAAAGGTATATGGACCCGGACAACAAGATTAGGGGCGAAATTTTTATGAGTTATGAGAAAGTTATAGACAGTGTTGAAGGCAGGACAAAAGTATATGGACCCGGACAACAAGATTAGGGGCGAAATTTTTATGAGTTATGAGAAAGTTATAGACAGTGTTGAAGGCAGGACAAAAGTATATGGACCCGGACAACAAGATTAGGGGCGAAATTTTTATGAGTTATGAGAAAGTTATAGACAGTGTTGAAGCCAGGACAAAAGTATATGGACCCCGGACAACAAGATTAGGGGCGAAATTTTTATTTTAGACTCACTCACTTTCTTTTGTATATCCAGCAGCTGGGCACCAAATTATTAACAAAAGCAGAAGTAATTGCTTAATAATTTCTTTTTTTGTGAATATATTAGTGGCTTTAATACGTTTTTCTTAAACGGTGAAAACAATATTAAGCATTCCCTACGCATGTTCTTTCAATATATGACTGTGAGTCTGTGATATAGTTTGGTATAAATTAAGGAATTTATAGTTTGATTAGAAGAATGAAATAAATTATAATATTTGGGTTTAATATTCTCTGCCTATCCACACACAACCAAAAAAAAAAAAAAAAAAAAAAAAAAGAATAATCTCAGTGCTTCTATCCTAATTAAGTTGAATATTAGACAAACTACAGCCTACTAGGTCGTTAATTTGCTCTGTTGTTGAAGTTTGCTTTATTAAATTTTTATTTGCTCTCTTACTTAGCTTTTCGTAATTTTAAGAGCTATAATATAATAACTTTTTTAAATATAAATATTGCAAGTTAAGTTCAAAATTAATTACATATAATATGTATAAGTGGTGTAAATGATATTAATCCAAATATATGAATAGGACACTTGATGAGAAAGATAATATAAATTTATATATTTATTTTTATATTAGAAACAAGACTAATTATATTTTTTTAACTAGAAAAGTCAACTTATATTTAGGCTAAAATTGAAAGGAAGCAACTCATATTAACTAACATATATGTGATTTTTTGATTCCACAGATTGGATGTTTTAGCAAGTGGTGCCACAACTCACAATGTTGTTATTTTTGTTGAATCTTAATTCTGTATGTCTCAAGTCATTTTTCTTTCATTTTTTTTTTCTTATTTAATAGACGTTTATTTATCAAATATTTTATACTATAATTTTGTTTATTTATCAAATAAAGGATGTTTCTTTAGGATGTATTTTTTTTGAAAAAAATAAAAATAGAAATTCGAGATTGAAAATTATGGGTAAGGTAGCAACATGTTGCACATGGTGGAAACAAATAGGTGTAGTTGTAACGGGCTATCCTTTGTGGGGTGGTCCCGACCTTGTCATTGCTTCAATAGGTGAGTTTTAGGGAGTCCCTAGTAATATCTATATAATACATAAAACAAAAAAAATATGCATTATGTATTAGTATATCTTTTCTAAAAATTCCCTTCAAAAGTATTTATTTATTATTTTATCTTTTATGGTTATAATTAAATATGTATAAAATTATTTTTTAATGTAACTATCAAAATAATTGAAAAATAACATATGATCATAATTTTGAAATAAATTTAAAATAAATAAAATATTTGATTTTATTTTATTTATTAAATAAGTCAAATACGTGAAATATATTTATATATATATATAGTTTTCTTAATTAAATATATTTTAAATATTTTTATATATACAAATATAGTTACATGAAAATGAATAAAGATATTTTTTCATTTAGATATAAAAATACAATACCATAAATAATAATTATTAAACATAACAAAATAAAATTTATTTTTAAAATAAATTATTTGATCTTATATTATTATCAATTAATATATATATTTTTTTTATTAAATTAGATGAACGGTTTAGCAAGACAGTCCAAGTACGCAGCTATTATCCTTTTTATTATATTATATTATATAATTTAAAAAGAGTATGTTATTATAATAATGGAATTGTAAGATTTATTACATTCAATACCAAAAAAATGAAATATAATATTAATATACAGGCTCTATTTAGAAAAAAAAAAAAACCAATTGGTAATATATGATTACCACTTATATCATATTATATTTATAAAGATTTTCCATTTATAATTATAATATATAATAATGATATATAATAACGATACATAATAATGACTCCAATGCGGTCAAGGGAAAGCATAACATCGGGATGGTCTGAGCTTTAGATGTCTATGCGAGTTTTCGACTATTTTTTTTTTTAATTTTATATTTAATATGTTAAAATTAAAAATTTTAAAGTACTGAATGTGGTTTTTGTTTTGGATGCTTTGCCATTTGCCCCATACATTTTAATTTTAATCGAAGCAGAAATAAATGGGACTTGATTTTTAAATGGTTGTCCTATGTTGTTCTTCAGATATATATATATATATATATATGCTGCACATCTAAACTAAGTGTCAGCATACCTTTCATTCAAATTTCTTCTATATATAAGCATATTTTCATCCAAATTTTCTCCAAGTGTCAGCATTTCTTTGTTTTAAATTTTTTTCAAAATGGCAGCATATCATTTTTTCAAATTAACATATCCTTCTGTTAAATTTTATTTTTCCAAATCAGTATATTTTTTTTCTAAATTTCCTCCAAGTATTAGCATACCTTCTTCCAAATTTACTCCAAAAATACATTTTTATTTTTATTTTATTTATTTATTATTTTACCAGATAATTGGGTACCAGATAAATACGGAACATAATATTGAACAACAGAATCACTTTTGTCAAGGACAATAGGCACTCCTGCCCCATACGCACTCCATTCCTTGGAAGATTCCCGAAGATCATTCAATGTGAAGTAAGGCTGAAACTCAATGCCACACGTCCTCAACCCTCTCATTGTCGTCTACACCAAACAAAACCAAAACTATAAATCAAAATCAAAATCAAAATATTTCAGAGTAGCCAACATAATCAAAATATTTTTATTTTATTATTTTATTTTTATGGTTATAATCAAATATATATAAAATTAATTTTTGATATAAATATCAATAACTATCAAACAATTAAAAAAATAACGGTAATAATTTTGAAATAAAATTAAAATAAATAAAATATTTGATTTTATTTTATTTACCAAATAAATCAAATATATAAAATGTATTTGCATATATATAGTTTTCTTTATTAAATATATTTTAAATATTTTTACATATATAAATATGATTATATAGAAAATTAATAAATATACTTTTTATTTGGATATAAAAACACAATACTATAAATAATAATTGTCAAACATAGCAAAATAAAATTTATTTTTAAAACAAATTATTTGATTTTATATTATTATCAATTAAGATATATTTTTATTATTATATTAGATGGACGGTTTAGAAAGACCACATCCAAGAACGCAGCTTAATCCCTTTTTAAATTATATTATTATTATTATTATTATATTATATTATATAGTTTAAAAAGGGTACATTATTATAATAATGGAATTGCAAAATTTATTGCATTCAATAACTATATACAGTAATAATTTAGAAATAAATTTAAAATAAATAAAATATTTAATTTTATTTTATTTAGCAAATATATTTGGCTATAAATAAATTAAATAGATTTCAATTATAAAATTAATCTCCTTATTTGATATTCTTTTATATATATATATATATATATACATATATATATGTAAATATAAATAAATTGTTAATAAAATTAATCTCTTTATTTGGTAAAAAATATGTAAATAATAAATGATTTTTTTATTATTACTAAATATATTTTACCTAAAATTTTCATTTATTAATACATATTCATATACGTATATTAATAAATAGAATTACATTACATTATAAAGTAATAAAATTAAAGCAGAGTAACTAATAATGAATTACATTATATTGATCTTCTTACTAAGAAATTTAAAATAAATAATATATTTTCTAAAAATATTTTCCAAAAAAATTTAAAAAGTACATATATATATATATATTATTTATGTTAACAAATGAAACAAATGTTTAAAATTGCGTGTATATATATATATATATATATTTCAAATTTGTTTTTAAAAAATAATCTTAAGATTATAATAATATATATAATAAATAATATTGTATATATATATATATGTTCATACAATATTCTTAATAAATAATAAAAAATACAAAATACATGTTAGAATCATATATATATATATATCGTATTTTGTTTTCAAAATAAATTATTTGGTCTTATTTTATTTCCTATTAATATATATTTTTATTATTATATTAGATGGATGATTTGGAAAGATCAGATTTTGATCAAGTATATTTGGGCATATAAAAAAATTTTGAAGATCATTACCTAAAAACGCAACTATTATCCTTTTTAAATTATATATATTTATTATTATTATATTATATTATCTATATTATCTATATAATAATATATAAAAGAAGAATAATGATTGTCATGTGTCAGCATTTTTAATTCTAATTATATTTATTTATATTTATGATTTTATCCTTAATAGTTGTACCTAAATATATATATAATTAATTTTTATTTTCAAATAAATTAAAAAATATTTTCTTAAAAAAATATGGATAATCATATATTGAACACAATAAAAAATGGAACATTATTATACTCACAAAATCACATTCTTTAATTATAAATATTGTTATTATAATATTATAATATTTTTATAGTATTACATTTTATTTTTATTTTTATGTATAATAGATTTGGGTTTAGGAATGAAGGAATAAAAATATATATTTTTATTATTATAATATTTATATGACATAAAATGTATTTGTTTATATATTGTTTGCTTAATTAGAGATATTTTAAATATTTTTATATATATAAATATGGTTATACGGATATATATATATATATATATATATAATATTTTTTTATTAATATTGATAATAATATATATATATATATAAATGATGACACGTATAATCATATGAATATTTAAGTTTTCTTTCAAAAATATTAAAAAGATTTTAATTAATTATTATTAGATTGTCAAACAATTGAGATTTTATCATATTTAAAATGTATATATTTGATATATTTGATAAATTTTATCATATCAAAAATGAAACATTACGTTTTCAAGCTCCGCAATAACAGTAATCTCTCATATTCATCTTCTATTGTTCTTTTATTGAACTGTTTTCGCTTGTTATTTGGCCATTTCCTTTGTTTAGATGCCGAAATAATTTGTGAAAACTAAGAGGAAATATTCGATTTTTATTTCGCTCTCTACTAGTCACTGTTTATAAAGGAAATTTTTTTTTTTTTTTTGAATGGTTATAAAGGAATTTTTTTTTTTTTTTTTTTTTGGGAATAACCTATAAAGGATTTTTTTGTCTTTTATTTTTTATTTTTTATTTTTTACATTGTATCTGGGATTTATATGATAAGCGTAAGATAATCAGTCCAGTGCTTAGAAAATTTACAATCTATTCTACTTTTTTAGTCATTTATATTCATACCTTTTTGGCTTATAATATTGATAACCATTATCAGTAACTGTGAATTAGTACCACTATTGTGTAAAAAATTACAAAATGTTCTTTTGTTTTGCTTTGTTAGATGATATGTATTTGCTTGGTGTTTGTGTATTTAGAGAAAACAAATGTTATATAACATTTATGTTTTTATTTAATTTCTAGGCATATACATTATCAATCTGGGAAAGACTTGGGAGAAGCAGCTGCAGCTGGCGGCCAGAGTTATTGTTGCCATCGAGAACCCACAGGACATAATTGTCCAGCCAGCACATCGAGGAAGCTCCTATACCTATTCTCCAATGCAGTCAAGGGAAAGCACAGCAGTGGGATAGTCTGCGCTTTAGAAGTCGAGTTTGGGGAGATTTTTTTTTTTTTTTTTTTTTTAATTTTATATTTAATATGTTATTAGTTTAGTGTCGGAGTTGGAACCAATATAGCTGGTCGGATTGGCAATGAAGCTTTAAAAATTTTCTTGTGATGTGGTTTTTGTTGTGGATGCTTTGCCATTTGCCTAATACATTTTAATTTTAATCGACGCACAAATAGGTGGGACTTGACTATATATACTATATTATATATATATATATATATATATGATCAATCTACCTTTAATTAATCTCCTTTATATACTTTTGTTTTAGACTATATATATATATATATGTGATTTTGTTCTTTTTGATGATGGTATTTTTATTTTATACGTAGGCCAGCGATGATTTTATGGGTGATGCGAAAAACCTCCAACAAGCTGGATACATTTACAGATCAACCTTGGAAGAAGGTGCAGATTTGAAGCCCTTTGACATCCAACTAATGGACCAAATAATGGAATCTGATCAGCATGGAAGTGTTCTTGAAACAGGAGAACTTAGGTCATGAACTATACAACTCTCTATTTGTTAATTTTGAATATATATGATATAACTACTTTTCACAAATATATATATATATATATATTATAATTTGGGCAATAGTTTTTGGAGATCGAAACTGTATGCATAACATGATAAATGAAAAAAGAAGCATGCAATACGTAATGACAAATAAATAGATTTATCCGGGGAGAAAAATGGGAAAATTAAAAAGTAGAATTCTCCAAATAAATATCATTTATAAAATAACCATCAATCTCATCATATGTTAATTTTATCTTAATTAAATTTATTGTAGATATGAATCTCTGAAAATTAAATAATTTGTAATGATAATTAATACTTTCCTATGTAATATTGAAAAATTTCACAAATGTTGAAAAATGATTAAATTTTCTAATATTGACAGACGTGTCATTAAAATAAAAGCAGTGATTTTTTTTGTTTAATTTTTTGATTAAATTTTCTTGTTTAATTAAAATAAAATAGGTCTTGGTTTGGTAAATTTTTTGTATGAACCAAGGAAGCATTTTATTTTAACATTTTTATACATTGATGCGGTGCTGTGTTCAAGGCTCATGGAAGGCAGCCTCTGCAGGGCATGAGGACTGAGGACGAGATGAATTATGCAAGCCGATAAGGCAATTGGATCATCGGCAAAAGGGAAGAGAATGGATGCAGATGTGTGAAAGATGCATTACGTAAATCTGGTTCAAGATTTGATGCTATTATATAAAAGGTCTAGTGGAAGTTGGTACATGATTGACTGCATAGTGAAAAGCAGACATTATTTGTCGTTTGCAACAAATGGCATATGTTAGTTTTTGTTTTTTTATGTTTTTTTTTTTCTTCCTTGTTTTTTGTCTTTGAAGAAATGGCATATGTTAATTGTTATGGCTTTCTATCCCAAAATGTTTCATTATATGTATATGCGGCCTGGATATAATATTTATATAAATATTATATGTTTTTTTTTTTTTTATAATAACTTTGTTCCCAAATGTATATAATAATTTTATAAAAGAAACATGGAAAAATGAGCTGAGCTGAGCGAGTTGATGTGGCGTCATCTAGTCGGGAGACCCACTAGTGGGTCCTCCGGGACACTCTTGCCGGAGCTGAAACAGCTCAGCTCCCTCCATTTTCAATTCGAATCATTCCCTATTTTCTCTATGCTTTACTTCCTTTTTTTTTTTTTTTTTTTTCTTTGGGGTAAAACCTTTATTTGAATATTCCTGTGATAAGGGTTGGATTGGTTCTTCTACCAAACCTAAATCTCAAGGAACCGCTTTCCAACACTGTTCACTCCGCATCATGGTTTATTGGACCAGCTACTTTGACCTTTTGGGGCTTCAGATTATATCTGGCAATTTATGTTGGTGGGTCGTATTCGTGTCAATCCGTTTAATAATCGTGTCAAAAATGTATAACCCGAACACGACCCATTTATTAATCGTGTCAGGTATCTAAAACACTAACCCGACCTGTTTATAAACAGGTCAACACGACACGATCCGTTTAACACGATTATTTTAACGGATCGTGTTGACCTATTAATCCGTTAACCTGAAATTGACCTATTAACCCGAAAACTAACCTATTAACCCGAAATTAACCTATTAACCCGTTAATCCGAAATTAACCTATTAACTCGAAAATTTTTTTTATTTTATTTTTTTATTTTTATATTTTTGTTTTACTAAAGATGTATTTTTTGTTTTTAAAAAATTAGTAATAGAAAATTATTTTTATAAAATTTTTAATTTATAATATTTTTTAGTTATTAAATATTATATTAGTGATAAAATATTAATTTAAAATTAAATTTAAATGGGTAGTAATAGGTATATAATCGTGTCGGATTGAAACTGACACGTTTAATAAACGGGTCGTAATGGGTCAATTTCGAGTTAAACAGGTCAACCCGAAAATGACACGATTAATAATCGTGTTAAACGGATTGACCCGATTATGATCCAAACCCATTTATAATAAACCCAAACCCATTTATTCCGTGTCGTTTTCGAGTCGTGTCGCCGTATCATGATCCAAATTGCCAGGTCTACTTCAGATTCTGTGGTTCACAATTCAGCCATTCCGAGGGGCATCTTCTTCATTCCAGATGGTCTGTCAAATTTCCATTGAATAAAAATATATATATATATATATATGAAATAGAAGATGCCCTTGTATAAAAAATTCCCAAAATTGGATGTAAAATGTAACTCCATTATTCTAATTTGACACGTTTTGACATCTAAAAATGGAGTTCGGCTACCCGATTGCCATAAAAATACCCTTAGCAAGACCCTACATGAAAAAGTATCACTTATTTGGATCAAATTCTCGGAATTGACTCTTGAAATCTTCTACCATCTTTGTCTCCTCTTTTTTCCTACACGTACAACTTCTCCAATCGGCTCTATCTGCCATGTTCAGCAAACCCGCCAGAACCTGCAAAAAGGATTTTATACGTTAGGACATTTTGAGAGCCAGCTGTTACGCCAAATCGGTTGGTTTTACTAGTCACCAGAAGGAAGACGATCTGAATTCTACTATACAATTTACAATTTACCATTGATCAAGTGAACTTTGATCAACTCATTCTAACAACAAAATCCATAAAACTTGGATTTTACTGAGAAACTCTACTGAATGAATTGAAGAACGACATAAACCAATCACACATGTGAATCAACTAACATTTTCTTTAAAAAAATGTAAGAGTCTTATATTCACCAAAGATCGATTAAAAAATGAAAAGGAAATGAACCACAACTACGGTAATTATCAAAATAGACAAAAAACTGTGGTGCTAGTGAAAAAGTAAGAAATCATGACAATAGCCGACTCCACAAAATCAGGTCATATTGTTTGTCATCTTGTTTCGGTGGCCAGCATTTTCCTAAAAGAAATAAAGAAACTTTAGTATAGTACAACTTCTCAGACATAAGAAGCTAGCATCCACCTCTTAAATGTATACCACTTATACAGCTAAGCGAAAGACAGCAAAATATCAAGACTTGCTGTACATAAATGCAAATGATTTTTTCATTTATGATGGACATGCCTCAATACCAATTATGTCATGACACAAGATGAGCAACCAGACTAGCACTTTTCCAAATTGTTATCACAGTAGATATTGAGATACCACCTTTTGCTTATCAAATGGAAATAACAGGCATAACATTAAATTATCATTAGCATTTATAAAGCTTACCTCACGTCCAAATTGAGCCGGGAATATCTCATTTTCCTCAACCAAATGTGACAGGATAGCACCATCAGGGAGTTCGACATAGAAGAAACTGAAATTCCTATCAAACTGAGTCCTCAAATAATTTCTTCCAGCAGAGTAATTATCGACTGCAATGAAGAGAACAACAGAACAGAGCAAAGTACCACGTAACATCAGATCTTGCTAAAAATTACACAAAAGAAATTGTTCACATACTCAACATATAGCATGCTAATACTTTTTGGATTATGGACACAAGAAACTTGATATGAATAAAGGTAACATTAAGAATCCAGAAATATACAGATATACGTGCATATATTTGGGTATGGAAATACAATTTTGTGAATAAGAACCCCAAGAAATTAGCCGAATTTAAAGGATCCATGTCAGAACTCATTAGCCAATGACCTACAACAAATAGGACTTTACAACTTGCCTTTCTTGGCCACAAACGAGAAGCCCAGCTTTTTAGCAGCTAAATTAAATATATTTTGAGCAGCAGCTGCTCTGGATGACAGAACAAGAATAGCCTGCACAAAAAAATAGAACAGCCAGACAAGCAAAAAAATAATTTGATTCAACTACAGATACAGAATCATAATGGATGTTTAGGCTTGAGTAAGATTCTTCTCAAAAGAAACAGAACAAAATGCTAAGTCCTCAAAACAACATATTCAATAAAGATGCCACAAAACAAGTTCCGACATTATTATTTTCCAACAGAACTGGCAAACGTGGATTATATAACCCTTCTCTAACAAGTAACAACACAGGACCCATACTCCATCTCTCAAAGGCAGTCTCTGGAAATTGGAAAAATGTGACAAAGTAGCAAGAGAGTGTGAGACATTTTGAGAATGCGTATACAACAAACCATACTTCATTCAGCATGATATAAAAACAACATTTAAAATTCAACAAGTATAACATATATGCATCAGAATTTGGCACTTAGAATGAATGACCCTTTTACCTGGATATTAGCATGAGTACTACGTTTTGACAACCACTCAAAAAAAAAAAACAACTTCCTTCCCTTGCTCATTGTAATACTTCTTCAGGCTATCCTGGAATCTACCCAGGTCAATTTCACATTCTGGGGGTAAAGAGAAGGTATTAGACAAATGCTCCACTGGAATTACCAATACATGGTCTTGTACAAGCGGACCTTTGGCCAATGCACAGTAGATATTTTCTCCAACGCTAATAATTAGATGTGACTCTACATTGGGGCTTGAAAGACAAAACCAACATTCTTTCGACCTGCAAAATTGCAGGATAGACAGTTACTTCAAAAAAACTAAAAACTAAACATATACATATGAAAATTGGGATCATCAAGGAATATAAAGATTTGTATAACAAAAATATGTAACATTTTGAAGCAAACAACAATTGAAATGAATAGAATGCCCATAAAATCAGAAAAGTTATCATGTCAGTCAAAAATCCAACCTGTTATTTGTAGCATTTTCAGATAAACGTCTCCTGGTAGAAAAGGTATCACCTTCCTTCTGAAAGCTGTGCTTGAAGTTGCAATCTGGACCCCTTTCACATTTTCCCTTATTAATAAAATCAAAACAAACACCTTTCAGATATTGGTCTCGTGCATCCATATCATGTTGAAAATGGCACTTTTCACCTCGAGGACAAGAGCCAGAGGAAACATGTTTAAAACACAGCTTATGACCATCCCCAGCTCCATGTTTCTGCCGTTTCTGTGAGACATCATATCTCCAGTATTGTGAATCGGAAACACTGGCATTAGATCTCTCTGCAGCTTCCGCATGAACTGTCTGCTGAGAGTCCTGAGCTAATGAGTATGGAGATAGGGTAGTGTTTGTTGACTTCATACTAATTTCAGCAGCAGACATTTTTTATGCTGGAGTAGGAGAAATTGCATGAATAAATTTCTGAGAAGAAGGTGTTGAACCAAGAGTTATAGAATTCCCAGCCTAGACAGTAA
Source organism: Ziziphus jujuba (assembly GCF_031755915.1). NCBI lineage: Eukaryota > Viridiplantae > Streptophyta > Magnoliopsida > Rosales > Rhamnaceae > Ziziphus > Ziziphus jujuba. The sequence goes on from NC_083385.1 coordinate 976,411, forward strand.
ATCTAGTGCAGTACTTGGAAGAAAGGATAGGCAAGTGGAAAAATATCCATCATAAGAATTAAGAGGACAGCACAAGAATCAGTTAGCAAAAATGCTTCTCTATAATCAAAATATGATGATATAGACAAACCTGTTTTTCTTTATTTCCGACGGAAACCAAACCCAAGAAGTGAGTTGTGTGCACAGCATCAATATTGGAGTAAGGTTCACGAGCATAATACACACCTTTGGAACCTGCAATATGATAGCTAAGAAGACAAACTCCAATCAGAATATTTTGTTATTCATTTAACATAGATGCAAATCTCATGCTGGATCATGGATACACCTAATCGGTTACATAAAATGTGAAGCTTGAAATGAGCAATGGCCATCCCTAATATGAATGAAAACTATGAAAACTAAATAGTAATAGGCGAACATTGCACAAGAAGGTCCTTAACACTACTGTTTTTTGTGCTTTTCACAGTAATTTACATAAGTAGGAGAAAAGTGGTCCTTCAGAGAGAGACAAGTTGTTTTCATGCAAGCTTTGATTTGGTTTTGTTAATTGCAATGCTTTTCTGCAATAAGCTCCTATTTGTAGGATATTGGACTAAAGAAGTTAGCAGCTAGTATGTCTTTGGTTCCCATTTCGCTAAGGCCTAGCAACATGTCAACACCTCATTACTCGCAGGCAGAATTAGGTTCAGTCATGCACATGCACAATGATTGCCATGCTTAATCTCCGAAATCGCATACCATGGCTTGATCTCTGCTACTAGTTCTGCTATGGTAGTTTCAGCCAAAAAAAAAAAAAAAAAAAAAACTCTGCTATGGTAGAATCACTGCCAAAGGAATCCGAGATTCCAGGGGGAATATCAGATGGGGATGCTCTATTTGTGACTCCGGTTGGCCATTCATTAGTGATAATTAATTAAGGAAGTCATACAAAGTGGCCACACAACAAAAACAAATCTAGCAAGCAACACAAAATGGATATTGAAAATATGGTAACAAGCAGAAAAACAGCGCAAGGATATGTAAGGAAGATATCGACAATTCCAGGTTCCTCTGCAATTGCACGCAATTCGTCAACATCATCCTGACTGTATACTCCAAACTGTTGGGCATCCGAAGAGTGCCTACCAGATAAATATGCAACAGATAACCCTAGACATAAAATATGCAGGAAATCAGCCCATGAATATAATAGAGGTTAATAAAGGAAATCATCAGCATGTATACTGCGAAAACCGATAGCAACGACTAAAATGTGCATTAAGCGGCTGAGCAAATGCAAACACATGGCAGATTTGCAAAATTCCATTTCCAACAAAATTCTAAAATAAGTAAACAGGTAATAAATCTAAGCTCACCATGGAGAGTGAAGCGGCCACTTCCTTTCAACCAGTAGAGATTGTGGCAAATCTTCAAGCCGTCCATCTTGAAGCCTTGGTTGGCAGAGTCTCTAGAAGCAGCTAATAGGACCTTAGCGCACCCACACCGAAGTCGCCGATGAAGTAGGTGGGCAGAGGAATTTGGGAGCGGCCCTCAATGAATTCATTGAACTCGTCGACACGTTCCGGCAAGTCCGGGAAGAAGTGACCGACGCAGAGTAAGGCATCGAATGGACCGGCCGATTTGTTGACCTACACCATGTCTTAACTCGATGAGATACTGAGATTAGCATTTAGCAATAGCAAGCAAACCACAATGTAAGTAGAAAACCAGAGACACAGACAGACCGTAGAGACCCGTTTGAAGAGCTGGTTGAGGCGGCCTAACACGTCGACGCATGGCAGAGTTCGTGGAGTGGCCATCCAGGGGAAGAAACATAGAACGCGGGACTGTAATCGAAGATGCTATTGGTCATTCCTCATTCATGGCCGTAGACGATGAAGGAGGTTCGGACTCCGAAGTCCAAACTCCACGATCGGGAGTCCAGACAGCTTCGGGCTTTGGGCTAGCCCAATAAAATCCGGTAAAGATCTTATATTTATGTAACTACTTTATACTGATAATCTATATAACCACCCAAAATTCTATATACACTCGCTTTAATCGAATTATTACTTTTTTTTAAAAAGAATAAAATAAAATAATGCAGTCTCTTCTTGTTCGTTGAATGGAAAATTTTAAATATAGCTATTTATTATCTGTTATGGCACTGACACGAATGCATGGGTGGACGTGTATCTATTTAATGTCATATGCAGCTAAGAAAAAAAAACAAAAAACAAAATCTTTAAAAATAAATAAAATGTTCATACTTGATTTGACGGGAGGTGTTTCAGTGTTCAGACAGCGAGAGAGTCCACTGCCGGAGAGTGAACAGATGACGCGGGTGAGAGGAAAAAAAATTCTTGCAGTGCTGAAGTATCAACCCTTGGGTACTTTTTCACATGATTACTATTTTTTCACATCTTATAATATCTCATTTTTAATCTAAGGGCTAGGAGTAAAAACATATTTTTGACCGTATATAAAACTGTCAGTTCCGTCCTGACTATAGACTCTTTTATATATATATATATATATATATATATTTATTAAATTTTCAACTGCGATATCATTTTGCCCGTGCTTATTAATTTTCTCCTATTATTTCGTCAAATTCTTTGATTTACTTGCTAGTTAGAGCGTTATAAGAATTTTTAAAAAAATAAAAAGTATTTTTTTATATAAAAAAATAATATTTATCATTGATGGTGTATGTAGATCCCATATATATATCATTAAAAAAAATTTATATGATAATAAATTCTATTTATATATAAAAATCATATAAATATTAGATTTACGTCATATAAGATAGTGATAATCATCATTAATGACATATAGCAAAAATATTTTTAAACATAAAAAATTAAATTTTAAAAACTCATACAACAATATTCTTTATATTATATTTTTTATTTTTATTTTTTTAATAAATATTTCTCTCTTTTCTTTTTGTTTTTACCAGAGTTAAAACTACCAGTCAAGCCAATGAGAAGAAGTAATAAATAATCAGGTGTTTAGAAATTTGATAAATATAAAATTATATTAATATAATATTAAATATAAAAAATATTTTTATTTTATATTTTAAAAAATTAAATTACAAAATAAATTGAAATTTAATTAACTTTTCAAAATAAAAAATATATAATGGACCTTAAAATGTTACTAGTACAGGAGCCAGATTTATTACCATAAACAAAAATTAGTACCGGAGCCAGACTCTTGAATTGAAATTATGCATAATCTTTAAATAAAAAATTTTAAAGAAAGAAGATATTTACGCGGTGTCGGAACACTTTAGTAGGTGTTTGGTGGTAATCGCTAAGAAGACTTAGCCGAGTAGGACAAACATCATAGAGTAGTGTCTATCACGTTCACAAAAAAATTAATAATAATAAAATAATAAAATAAAAGAAAAAAAAGAGTAGTAGTATCTATTGCAGTCCATCTATATGCTGTTTTTGAAATCTGCGAAACCAGATTGTGAGTAACACGTGTCGTTATGACCCTTAAACGATGCCGTTTTACCAGTTCCGCATGCAGTTTCATCCTGTGTTTATAATTAGGATTCCAGCCAAAAGGGCAAAAAAAAAAAAAAAAAAAAAGGTATATAATTTAGGAAATCTGCAGAGGAAGAGTATCTAAAATATAATTAGTTAAGTAGGGAAAAGGGGAAGTTCGTGTAAACGTCAATGAGGAGGTGGACAAAATTTTTCGTTTTTGGTCGTGACACTTGCGGACAACTGCTTTCCAAACATTTTTCTAGTCTCATGACATAATCAAACTTTCTTGGATATCACCACCGTCTCTTCTTCTTCTTATTTATTTATAATTAATCATTTTCTCCACCCAACAGAAACACACGCTACCTCAACAAGGACTTGTTTTCTCAAAAACTTTGCTTTTTTGCCTGGTCTTTCTTACTATCATTACAAAAAGTGTTTTGTTGCTGAAAACTTATTCATTCCATAATCTTCTTTCAAACATATATTTCTTTGTGTTAATCAATTGCAATTTTATGCTGACCTTTTTGAATCAGTCCATGCGTACAAGTCATAGTCAGGTTCCGGATATTTTCCCTTCAATTATACTCTGCTGCTTATCATTACACTACTGTGGATCACTTTTTTTTGACAAATAATCTTCAATTCTTTTGCCAAGCATATTATATATATATATATATATGTTCTTAATGATTTGAGTGATAAATTTTTTAATTTATGTGTAAGTTTTGAAGTGATATCGTTTAATGTAAATAAATCAGTCGACTATATGTGAAAAGAATCAATAAATTCAAAAGTTAAAAAGTAAAAAGAAGATTTAACGATTTAGAACGCTTCACGTTTAATTGCAGTTTGAAGAGTTTTTAATTTTGCCCATTCATCTATAAACTATTTAAATGAAATAATTTTTTTTTTCCTTTTTCTACTATACTAAAAGATAAGAAATCAATTAAAAGATAAACACTTGGGTAGACCAAACTATGATAGTCAATGAAAGCATTTTTTATTATTATTATTTTTTTTGAATGGTAATGAAAACATCTTTAAATTTCGACATAAAATAAGACTGGGTAGACCAAACTATATAATTAAGAATTGCAGGGAAGGAGGACGGTCGGTGCAATATATTATTTGCATTAACAAAGTATATCTACGCCAACTACTTTTGCATTTGTTATAGGCTCGAGGCATCAGCATAGCAACCAATTAAGCAATTTTTGCTTGGCATTCCTTCACCGCAAAAGCGAATCATTGAAGCCTTTAGAATTAGGGCCACCTTGAAAGCTATATATATATATATATATATATATAAGAATATATAAGGAAAAAGATAAGCTAAAGTATCACCAGCAATGTGCATGTTTATGTCACTTTCTACAGGTTCAAATTTAATTAATATAGCATCTAACTCATAAAACATGTTGCAATTTTATGATGATGATTTTTAGGTGGCATACGATATATATACCTTGCTACCACCTTAACTAGGTAGCTTTTGGTCCCCAGACTTCCTTTTTTTTTTCCCCCCCCAATATATATAAATTCTTAAAATTTATGCTTTTAGACAAACAAAAATTCTTAAAAGTTCATTAATATTTTAGATTTATCTAGCGGTATGTTTCTGAAACATATAGGCCGGCCAAAACTATATATAAATATACACTGACGGATGTATCATGTATGCGTGATTTGCTGTCATGTTATTTGTTAATTCACTGCCAATATTTTATAATTATATGTTTGTTGTATAAATGATGGGAAATGAGAACTACCAATGTATGTAAATTAAAGTTCACACTTGAATATATTGTTTTCTATTGCTTAAAAAATATATATATTTATACTTTGATAGATTACAAACCTACCCCGAATATAATAAGGTATATGTAAACCAAGCAACTAAAGTTGTTATTTTCTACTTTCAGCCAAAAAAAAAAAAAAAAAGTTATTTTCTACGTCTAATCATACCGCTAAAGACAAATCGACTTTTAATCCTTATTTATCTTCGATGGAAACGAAGAAAAAACAAAAAGCCTTGGGCTAATTTTTTGTTTTAGATTTTTGTTAACAGTTTTGTTCATATGAATGTAAGAAAAATAACGAGTACTATGCCACGTGCAGCGTACATGACCAGAGTTGCATCCTCATTCCAATTTCCATTTATCTTTCAATGCGAAAGGAAGTACTAGACGGAGTCAGTCAACTCGAAAACAAAGCCATTGACCTAGACTCACAGCTAATTAAATAACCTCTTGCCCACTTCAAACCACATAAATTGCGATTCTCCAATTTTAATTCACATGCTTTCTCGTCTACTCTCTGCCAAACACGTACAGTACTCACTCACTCTGTCCCTGCAAAACAAAAGGCACGCTTGCACAAAGCAACGCCGGCCGGACTTGGAGATAATTAAACGAGGAATAACGAGGAATTAAGTACATCACGGTGATGACGATAATAGGTGGTTCCGTGTGGGCTTTGATGACCAGCTGGTTCACGCCGACTTCTCTGTTCCTCTTCGTCAACCTCGCCATCCTAATCATCCTCCTCACCTCCCGCAAAAAGCCAGTGGGGCCACACCAACATTATCATCATCAGCAGCAGCAGCAGCATCAACTCGCACGAGTCCCCTCGCTTTTGGACCGAGTCAAGTCCTTCAACTTGTCCCTTTACAAATTCGAATTCGACCAACCAACAACTCATCACTTCAACCAACACGTCACAACAACAACAACAACAACAACGGAACGCCCCGCCGGCGGGTATGAACAACAGCCGTATCCGGATAATCCGGCCCCGCTTGCCCGCAGTCCTTCTCTCCTCGACCGCCTCAAGTCCATCAACTTGACCTCTCTCTACAGATCATCAGAACACGAACATCCCAACCCACAAACCGAAATTCTTGATTCTCCAGAGAGACCCGACCACGAAATGGTGCTCATGAAGCCCAGGCCCAACCAAAGTTCGGAGTCGGATCATGACCATTTGGTCAGGAGGAGCAAATCGGACTCGGATAGCCGGGCCACAAGCAGCGGCCAGCCAGAGAAGATGAAGAAGTCGGCCAGCGAGAGAGAGGGCTTGGAAGGATTTGTCAAAGAGGACGAGATCTTGGAGCGTCCGGTTCCGGCTGCGACGAGGTTGGAGAAGTGGAGCGACGAAAGCAGAGTGAGCGAGACGAGGTCGTCTGGGGACGAGGAAGGGGTGGATGCAAAAGCCGACGACTTTATCAACAGGTTTAAGCAGCAGTTGAGGTTGCAGAGGCTGGACTCTCTCAAGCGTTTCTCAGAGATTCTCAAGGGAAAGCAATGTTAATTAAAAGAGCTTTCTTTTAGGTGATGTTTTTTGTTATTATTATTTCTAATCGGAAAGTTGGTGAGGTTATTTTTCAGTCTTTTTAAATTAAACTAGTTCCGGAGAGCTGGAGCTAGGGAGTATCATCATCATCATCATCTGCATTGGTATTTTGGGAAATTTGGTTGTTGATATTGGCTATGACTGGTGATTACTGGAGGAGGTTGGTGTTGCTGTTTAGTCAGCGGTCTGTACACTGATCCACATGACTGTAGAGTAGGGTTTGAGAAGCAGAGAAGGAAAGGATACAATGACCATAATGTCCTTTTGCTATTTCCGTGAGACTTTTTGATAAACTGGATGGTTATCCTCCTGTCCTTGCCGCTGCTTTGGATTCTTTTGGTTGTTTCAACATTTTCCACAGAGTCACTGTGTGGCCTCTACCTGATTTTATTATTATTATTATTATTATTATTATTTTTAATTGTGTGTCTATTTAGTTCTACTGTATTGAGGTAGCTAAGCTTGGATCCATCTATTACTATTAATATTTACCGTTCATTTGCAATTTCCGAAAACCAGAGGCAGCAAAAAAGACAAAATAATAATAATAATAAATAATAAAATATTTTGCAGTAAAGTTTGCAACTGCATCTTATATTGCATTGTACTTGCTCTAGATTTTGAGTAAAAAGTTCTCCGTTTGCCATACCTCATAGGAAGTATTGCAGCCCATTATCTGTGTTTGCGTATCAAAACTCATAGGTTCCGGAAGTCAATACATCAAGATCTGATCAATCTGCTGCCATTGGATGAATGCTTCATTGACTTGGTTTGCTTTTCTGGCTTCATCATCTATATATTCAACAGGTGTTCCACTGCAGTAATATAAGATAGAGCTCTATTATCTTTGATGGCAGGCAATGCCAATTGACGCCGCTGCAGAAAGTTGGTAGAGTTCAATTTATTGAACAATGGATGAGTGAACATTCCAGCAAGAGAAGTAGTCATCCCTGATTGAGATATGACTACAGGAGTTTGTTTGTCCGTTGCCGGTGGAGGGAGTTTCTTGATTCGGCTGCCGACATTGTGACTTTAAGGACAAAAACAAAATAAAAGGAGCAAAAAGAAATGAACGTTTCCGCGCTTTTATACCAAGTTAGGAAAACAAATTTAACCAAAAAATAATATATTATGTTTTCTGATTATTTGAGTTACATCAGTTGTCTTTATATACATATGTTCGGTACAAAATATAGATAGTGTAATTCTTGATAAACATACGAAGATAGGGGCAACCTGATCGAATGAAACAATATAACCAAGTCTTCTAACCAAGTGAAACTGATTGATGCTTTATCTCTTAACAATTTGCAATTTCTGAAAATCAGAGACAGCAAAAAAGACAAAATAATAATAATAATAATAAATAAAATAATTACTTTATATGACAATTGATTACAGGACAAAAGATGAGATTCTCCCATCTCCTTACAAAAAAGACCAATCAAAAGTTTTTAAAAGAGCTCGCGATTTATATAAAATTTTATTTACTAGTGTATAATTGTTCTTTTTAATTGCGAAGCAAAAATTAGTACACGTAGGCTTTTAAGATGGTTTATTTTTCTTTGGCTTTTTAGTCAACAAGAATGAAGGTCAGTGGGAAAGCCAAGATTGGAATTTGAATGTATATGAATTTATAGAAGTTATAATTTTAAAAAATAACATAACCTTTTTTTTATTGAAAAAAAATCACTATACTAAAATTTGAAAGAAATAAAAACCAAAAACAATAAATAAGTATAAATAAAATGTAAGGAAGCAATTTAAATTACACAATAATAAAATGTAACGAAGCAATTTAAATTAGTCGTGATTCTAGCATGGAATTAAAGCAGTAAAAACAGAACAGCTAACATTGGAGGGTTAAGGAAAGCTAAAAAGTCGGACATAGCGTGGATGAAAGCGAAAAGAGTGACAAAAAGTAAGACTGGTATTTCTCTTTTGAAATGTCCAAAATGCAGAGCTCTATTGTCAAATCTCAAATGCCTCATGATTTATGAGTTATGAGAAAGTTATAGACAATGTTGAAGCCAGGACAAAAGTATTTGGGCACGGATAACGAGATTGGCGGAGAAATTTGAATTCTAGGTTCACTTACTTTCGTATATGCAGCAGCTGGGCATCATATCAACAAAAGCAGAAGTAATTGCTTAATAATTTCTTTTTTGGTGAATATGTTAGTGGCTTTAAGCATTCCCTACGCATGTTCTTTCGATATATGACTGTGAGTCAGTGAAGCAGTTTGATATAAATTAAGGAATTTATAGTTTGATTAGAACAATGAAATAAATTATAATAATTTCGTATAATATTTTCTACCTATCTCCTCCCCCCCCCCCCCCCCCCCCCCCCCCCCCCCCCCCCAAAACACACACACACACACACAAAAAAAGAAGAAGGAATATTCTCAGTGCTTCTATCGTAATTAAGTTGAATAATATTAAACAAACTAGAGCCAAATAGGTCCTTAATTTGTTCTGTTGTTGAAGTTCGCTTTATTAAATTTTTATTTGCTCTTTTAGCTAGCTATTCGTAGTTTTAAGAGTTATAATACAATAACTTTTTTTTTATATGTAAATCTTGCTAGTTAAGTTCTAAATTAATTACATGTAAGATGTATAGCAGGGTAAATGATATTAATCCAAAAATATAAATAGGACAATTCATAAGAAAAATAACATATATTTATATTAGAAACAAGATTAATTATATGTTTTAAACTAAAAAAGTCCAATTGTATTTAGGTCAAAATTCAAACAAGCAATTGATATTAACTAACATGTATGTGATTTTTTGATTCCACAGATTTGATGTTTTAGCAAGTGGTGCCACAACTCACAATGTTTATATTTTTGTTGAATCTTAATTCTGTATGTCTCAAGTCATTTTTCTTTTCATTTTTTATTTATTTAATAAACAATAAACATTTTTATATTATTATTTTGTTTATATATCCTTTTTAAAGGACATAAGTGGAAATTCCGGAAAACTAGGCGGTAAGGCATAGAGAAAATGGGGAATGATTCGAATTGAAAAAAGAGGGAGCTGAGCTGTTTTAGCTTGGGCGAGAGTGGCCCAGAGGACCCACCAGTGGGTCTCCCTACTAGATGACGCCACATCAGCACACTTGCTCAGCTCAGCTCAACATTTTTCCAAGTTTCTTTTATAAACTTGTTATATACATTTTTTTTTTTTTTTGGCTAGTGTGGCTGGGCCCACAGGCTCCCCCCCCCCCCCCCCCAAAAGACTCGATTCCGAGCACCCACAGGATGGGATGTGAAAACTCTGCCACTTGAGCTCCACGGCGAAACATTTGCGTATAAAGTTATTACCCAAAAAATAAATAAATAAATAAAAAATAAACCTTGCGCATAAAGTTAACCATATAACATTATTACCCAAAAAAAAAAAACATAAAATATTATTATTATTATTATTTTTTGCTGCCGCATATACATATAACAAAACTTTTTTGGGATAGAAAGCCATAACAACTAACATACACCATTTCTTCCCCCCCCACCCCAAAAAAAAAAACATATGCCATTTGTTGCAAACGACAAATAATGTCTGCTTTTCACAATACAATCATATTTCAACTTCCACTGCACCTTTTATATATAATTTGGATAAAAACTACACTTTATACAATAGTATCCAACTTTGCTATTCCTTTAACCAACTTTACGTACTGCATCTTTCACACATCTGCATCCCTTATCTTCCCTTTTTTTGCCGATGATCCAATTGCCTTATCATCATGCATATTTCATCTCGTCCTCAGTCCTCATGCCCTGCAGGAGCTGCTTTCCATGAGCCTTGAGCCCAGCACTGCATCAGTGTATAAAAATGTTAAAATAAAAACTTTATTGTTTCATACAAAAATTTTACCAAACTAAAAAACTATTTTATTTTATTTAAACAAAAAAATCACTATTTTTTCAGATAATATACTCACACATGTGTCAATATTAAAAAAATTAATCATTTATCGATGTTTGTCGAATTTTCCAATATTACATAAGAAAGTATAAATTATCACTATAAGTTATTTAATTTTTAAAGATTTACACTTACAGCAAATTTAGTTAAGATAAAAATAATACATGATGAGATTGATAATTATTTTATAAATGATATTTATTTGGAGAATTCTACTTTTTAATTTTTCCATTTCTCCGTGGATAAATCTATAATTTATTTGTCATTACATAATGCATGCTTCTCTTTTTATTTACCATGTTATGCATACAGTTCGATCTCCAAAAACTATTGCCCAAATTATAATATATATATATATATATATATAGATATATTTGTGAAAAGTAGTTATAACATATACATTCAAAATTGACAAATAGAGAGTTATATAGTTCATAACCTAAGTTCTTCTGTTTCAAGAACACTTCCATGCTCATCAGACTCCATTATTTGGTCCATTAGTTGGATGTCAAAGGGCTTCAAATCTGCACCTTCTTCCAAGGTTGATCTGTAAATGTATCCAGCTTGTTGGAGGTTTTTGGCATCACCCATATAATCATCACGGGCCTACGTATAAAATAAAAATACCATTATCAAAAAGAACAAAATCACACACACACACACACACACACACACACACACATATATATATATATATAATACATATATAGTCTAAAACAAAAGCATATAAAGGAGATTAATTAATCAAAGGTAGATTGATCATATATAATATATATATATATATATATATAGGCATACCATATCAGAGAGAAGTGGTGGTGGAAATTTGAGAGCATCAAATTGATGATCACGGTGCAGGTTCAATGAGGAGGATTTTTCAGAGGATATGGATGGCATTGAAGAAATATAGGAGTTTGAAAGATGATTTTGATGACGATCAAATTTTTCCCTTTGCCGGAACATAGCCAGTTGCTGATTCACTATCTTAAGTTGCTTCTCGTAAGAGATTATGTGGGAATTTAAGTTGCGGCAAACACCAAGACAGCCATTGACAGGATCATTTCTCCTGTAATTGCCTTCCATAAGAATGGATTCAGCAGCTGCCTGTCTCTGATGAGGCTCAACCGACGCCATGATTTTCTGTATGTTGCTCACTCCGAACAACCTGTAAGCATTTTGAAATTCTCGAAATCTGCTCGCAGGAAAGTACGGAGCTAGCTCACAGTTGTCGTCGCATTTCTTTCTTTGGTGTTTGCAGGAAGCGCAAGCTTGATAAACTCCACTTTCCTTGCTCATCGTTATGATTTAGACAAATCTAATATATATATATATATATATATAGAAAGAGAGAGAGAGAGAGAGAGAGATTATTGAAAACTATCTTAGTGAGATTGATTATACAACAGGCAAAGTCAAAGCTGTGCTGGTTGTGAAATTTTTCAGTACGACTGGGGATTAAGTAGATGGTTTTGATATGTGTGTGTGTGTGTGTGTGTGTGTGTGTGTGTGTGTGTGTGTGTGTGTTTGTGTAAAAGTTGGTTTAGCTTTTCTGTTAAATGATTTAGATAGCCTCAGATTTTGTGCGAGATTATGACATTAAAAATTCAAGATTTAATAGGGTCAGGTATAATGCATTTTTTAGCAAAGTATTAAACAAAAATTAAAATTCAGTTATATATATATATATACATACAATGCCCTGAAGGTTAATGTCTCCAACAACGACGTTATAGAAAGAAGTTTCCATTGGTTCAGTAAAGAAAAAGCATTTTGCATTAAAAGAGATGCAAAAAGGAGTTTGTTCAAGAATCAGGATATATATATTAAAGAGAGGTTATGTATTTAAGGTGGAGTTGCTAACCAGACAATAATAGTGAGTTCTGCAGGATTTTTGCCTGTGGTTTATTTGTCCCATTGTTTTTGGTATTTAAGCACAAATATGCAAATAAAGGTAATTGATGTGAAAACACTTAAGATTTGGTTGCTCTCTGTTTCTCCATCCATTAATTAATTCAATTGCTAATAATCTATTTGGAAAATTAATCTGTGGGTTCATTGTATCGGATTCTTTTTGGAATGTTATCCAAACAAACAACCAGATGCCACTTCATATTTTCTTTTTATTCCTACACCACAGTTGGAACTTTAACTGCTACCATCTATATATAAATATGAATAAATAGTTTCTAGTAAATCCGTGTCTAATTTATTGCATTCTAATAAACATGGTTTTTATTAATCTCTTGTGTGTGTATATATATGTATATATATTTATTTGTAAAAATTGACAAATATATAGTTAATTCGGGAGGGTAACAGCATTATCTAAGTACTGGATTTGGAAATTATCGTTGTATGGAGTCGGTCCATTATGTTTTTTGCATCTGCCTTCTATAAATTTTAGCATAATCTATATTGACCTATGTGTTGACTTAGGCAGAGAACAGTCACTTCCATCAGGTGTTGAAGGGTAAATATATTTATGCTATGTAGCATATATATTTATAATTTTATGCCCGAAGGCATTATTTGTATGTCTAGAATTTACCCAAGCACATCCCCTACAGAATACAAATAATCAGAAATAACCTTCTTTTAACAAAATTTTTAGGTGTTCAATCCTCTCCCCTATAAACAAAGAGAAAAAGTTGCTTATTTAGTCGCTGATGCATAACCGGTGCATTCAAGGTAATATGTGATGTGACGAAGTTGGCTAGCTCGCGTGGCCGAGCGCCACTAACTGCGCCACAGTTGCGCGCGTTCGAGTCGCGGGTAGGGAGGGCATAGGGGACAGCAAAAAAAAAACCAAAAAGGTGATATATGATGTTAAATTATAATTTTGTGTTTTTCATCAATCTTCGTGGACTAATAATGGGCCTGTAAAAATATATGGGCTAGAGTGCAACTTCCCAATCCCAGACATGTGCTTTGTTGAATGGGTCCAACAATCAGCACCTTGTTACTTGTTAGGCCCGGATAACGAAAACGTTTAACGAGTACACGATCCATCACACGCAACAGAAAAACAAAAAATCAAAAAAGTATCGACAGGCAAAGCTGCACCGCCTTCCCTTTAACTCATCAACAGCCGCGTCGACAAAACGCACCGTCTCATCTTTTTGGGGATCACTGCCACGAGAGAGAGAGAGAGCTTGAACTTGACCCTTAATGGCGGAGAAGCCCCAACCGGTGCGCGTACTGTATTGTGCTATTTGCAGTTTGCCAGCCGAGTACTGTGAATTCGGACCCGATTTCGAGAAATGCAAGCCCTGGTTGATTCAAAATGCCCCGGACCTTTATCCGGATCTTGTTAAAGGTTTCCCAAAACCCTAGCCACCTTTTTCTTTTTTTTCTTTTTCTTTTTCTTTTTTCCCCTCCGATATATATATATATATATATATAAAGAAAAGATTGTTCGTTTATATGCACAGAGGCAAATGCGAAGGAAGCTGATAAAGTATCGGAGCAGTTGCAATCTACTAGTATTTCTTCAGGAGGTGGCGATGGAGCTGCTTCTTCAGGTAAATTTTATTTTACGAGTATATATATTTGTTATAATATGTGTTGTAAATAATATTTACATGTAATTATGCAAAATATATATATATATATATATGTGTGTGTGTGTGTGTGTGTGTGTCAATAATCAATATATATATATATGTGTGTGTGTGTGTGTACGTTGCTTATGGTGGGTACTAAAGCTTTGATGGATTGATGAAATAAAGACATTGCTTTCTGGAAATAGATTAGATTGAGTTTGCATAGTGCTACGAATACAAAGCCTCTTCGTATTCTTAGCAAAAAGTAAACAAGCCTCTTTGTATTTTGGAACTAATATTCCTAAATCTACTAGCTATCTAACTAACAAAAGTGACCATGGTCGCATAATTGAAATATTTTGTTTGGCTAATTGATATCTGACGAATTTTGTTAAGTGTTTATGTGTATGTGTTTTCCTGTCCTATTGGAAATTTGAAATCCTGTTTCAGAAGGATGTATTTTTACTTGCAATTTCAAACAATGGTGATATATATATATTTTTCTCTCTTGCTCTCTTTCTCTCTGGGTTTCTGGTGGTACTTCAGCACCAAAGCAAGAAGAAGTTAAGCGTCTTCCTGGTGGGAAGATAAAGAAGAAGGTAAGAGTTTTCAAATATTTAACATTCCAATATTTTAGGTGGGACTAATTTTAAGACGTTCTGTCGTTTTGGAATTTTTAGAATATTTAATTTTTTTGGACTAAATTATTTTTACAGGAGAAGCAGGAAGTAGTTATTGAAAAGGTTACACGTAACAAGCGAAAATGTATCACCACTGTGAAAGGCCTGGACCTTTTTGGTGAGTAATATGATGCTTTTAATCGTATTCCTGTCCCATTGTTAGGTTATAATGTTTGTTTTATGTCATCAGTAACTCAGTTCCTGTCATTCCACTTCAGGTGTCAAACTTAGTGATGCTTCGAAGAAACTTGGGAAAAAGTTTGCTACAGGAGCCTCCGTTGTTAAGGTTTGTTTGTTTTGGGGTTTAGAAATGAATCGGCTCCAATTTGGGATTTCTTACAACTTGGTTTGTTTATGATGCTCTAAATTTGTTTGTTCTTAATACTTGGTTCTAGGGGCCAACTGAGAAGGAACAAATTGATGTTCAAGGGGATATAGCCTATGACATTGTGGAGTTCATCACAGATACCTGGCCAGATGTATGATACTTTCACTAGTAACTCAACCATGTGTTATGTTTGTTACTTTTATCTGTATTTTTATTTATTTATTTATTTTTTTTGTGAATTACTTTTGTCTGTATTAGATTATTTTCTCATAGAGTATCTAATTTACTTCCCATAAGCTACTGAACTTTCTACTTATATCAAGAACTTCAGTCTGAAAGTAGAGTTATTTGTACATAATCTGACAGATGAGACAGCAAATATAATTCCATTAATTCATAAAACAGTTTTCAGTTTCAACAACGTTTTAATCTTCCATTGTTTTTTCTAGTATGTTTTTTGTATATGTATATATTGCATATTCAGTTTCTTTTTGGGGCAGGGTGGAGAAGTTATTGGGTTAACGTGGCTAAACACATCTTCTGTGCTCCTTTATCAGGTTCCAGAGACTGCAATTTTCTTTATAGAAGATGGGAGAAAGGTCCCAGCTGCCTGACTTATCGTGGCAGACAAATAAAGTGGAATTTGGTATCTTTCCTCCATGCTGGCACAACACTGAACCAGATTCATTGCACTCACAAAGTAAGCAACAGCTGGACAAAGTATTGGTCAGGGATATTAGATGTCCCCTTAAGAGTTTATTATCATCTATGTTGCAAAGAAGGGATTTTTTTTTTTTTTTTTTGGGTGCGGTTTAATGGTGTTTTAATCTTTAGGGATGTTCTATGTATATGGCCATTTGCTTTATTTTCGTTGCTGTTTTTGCTTTTACATTTACATATTACCTCAAGGCTGACATATAAGCGATAAGCATTCCCCTTTACATATGAATATAGTTCTTGTATGAGTTGAAATGAGCAGTTTATGCAAATTTTTTATGTTTAAATTTGTTTATATTTTGTAATTATTTATTTATTTAATTTTTCTATGAAAACCCAAAATGTTAATGGTTATTCCCAATATGTCTGGCGTTTACTTTAGGGGGTTCATCTGGTGCTTAAGCATGAAGCATGGCTCTACCTGATACTTTAAACTTTAATACCATTTGTTGAGACTGGGGAGTAACCCAATCAGCATGAAGTTTCATGTTGATGCGCGTGAACAAATTCCTACTGTAGGTTGTTTCATGTTGATGCGTGTGAACAAATTCCTACAGTTGGTTATTAGGTGCACTATCATTACGGGAAAATGCTGCCTTGATAGTGTGTGTGATGAAAGCAACGCTTAGTTTTCCTTGTACAAAAAAATAAATGAATTGAGTCACCTTCTAAATAAGTGAATGAGTTTTTTTATCTCCCTCTAAATAATTGGCAGAGAGAAGAGGAAAGTGGTAGTACGAGGCACCAATGGGTGGAAGCATAGCTGAATTTGTCTTTTCTCTATCACTTGACATTACAAAAATATTATAGTCAAACAATGCAAAAAACGTCAACTTCTTATATAATCGTTTGTTTATGACATAGAAATAACACTGAATTGCGCACTTTCGCATTCCAAAGCAGGATATTAATTGCATGTACAATGCCAAAAAATTGACTTGTAGGAGGATATTTGTAATCTTAGCAATATCTTTGTAATCTTTGCAAGATATGAATGTTATATTTCTATCGTTGTCGGTCGATTTGGAAAATATTTGATTTGGAAAAAAATTACGTAATTCAAAGTTTATCGTTGCGTACCTGTGAAAAAGGCAAAAACTAAGTTTGGGGATGTACTCAAAAGTCTTGCTTATGGCGTATGTGTAGCATTCTAGAGTTGGAAAAACACAAAACGACATCCTATTTCAATTAATGGCCAAACTTTTCTTGTATAAATAAGACCTTGTATTTAATTTCGAAATAACCGACTTAATTTCTGATTTCCCCCATCTTTAATTGCTTTCTTTTTATATTCTCGTAGCATGCATGCCATAAATGCTTTGCTTTTTTATCCTTACCTCTATCTTCTTCTCTTCCTCATAAAACTGGCATCTTCTGCAACAAAAACAACGACACAGATGACCCTCACAATTCCCATATCTTTCAACATGTTTTCCATGATCAATATTTTGGTCATCTCGATGGGACTGATATCCCAACCTGCCGAGACATTAAGTTTTGAACCCCCTCAGAATATCTCAGACAGGTTTCGAAACGATTCGCAGGCCATTGATTTAGCCTCCACAGACTATGGGCATATTATTCAAACAAAATCAGCAGCAGTATTCTATCCAACGTCCATAGATGATATAAGAAGCCTAATACTATTTGCAAACGACAATTCTAGCCGTATTGGCATAGGGGCTAGAGGGCAAGGCCATTCTGTTCGAGGACAGTGTATGACTGACAATGGGGTGGTGGTGAACATGACGAATTTGATGAACCAGCAGAAAACTGGGCTTGCTGGGATTATAATCTCGCAAAGTCCTGCTTTGGGTTCTTACGCTGATGTTGGAGGTGAGCAGCTTTGGATTGATGTGCTCACTGAGACCCTCAAACATGGCCTTTCTCCAGTGTCATGGACCGACTACTTGTACTTGAGCGTTGGTGGGACGCTCTCTAACGCTGGTATTAGCGGCCAAACCTTCCGTTTCGGTCCTCAGATCAGCAATGTTTATGAATTGGATGTTATCACTGGTTTGTATTCTCTTTCTCTATTATTAATTTATTACCATTAATTTTTTTATTTTGAAGTCTATATATATATATATATATATATATAGATATTTGATTTTATACTTTGAAATCATTATTTTTTAAGAATACAGTTATATATATTTTTTCCTTTTTCATATGTTTCTTTTCAAAATGTGAATAGTACAATAAACCAAGCCTAAGGGGGGAAACTATCTAGATAGACGTACAGACAAAGAATACGATACATACCGGACTTCCATAAAAAAGATACCTAACGGACAAAATATTTGATAAAATTTTAAATTATTTATTTTTCAAAATAAAACAAGAAATCGAACAAATTGTACAGTTGAAAAGATAAACTGTTCTGAGTTTTTGTCACATAACTTCATCCTGGAGTCAATTTCTAATTCGAAACACCTTTAAGGGTCTTGAGTGTTAATTTTTTTAATACAGGAAAAGGAGATTTTGTTACGTGTTCCACAGACAAATCACCTGAGCTGTTTTATGCTGTTCTTGGAGGTTTAGGCCAGTTTGGGATAATAACAAGAGCAAGAATTGCCCTTCAGCCAGCCCCGAAAAGGGTATTATGCAAGGATTTGACCAATTGATTTAAGTTACCATATCTAATGTTTATGCCTTATACCTATTTAATTATCAGTCATTTAAAATAAATATTTGGCACGTTTATCGATTCATCGATCATATACAATTATATATTATTACAAGTGAACAAGACCTCCAAATTATGAAATGATTTTTTGATGTTGTTACCAGGTTAAGTGGGTACGGATGCTGTACAATGATTTCTCTGCATTCTCACAAGATCAAGAAAGGTTGATCTCAATGAATGGAATACAAGAAAAAGATGGAGCAGATTATATAGAAGGTTTTGTACTAATGAGGCAGGGTCCTCTTGATATTTCCTTTTATCCTTTATCCGACCAACCCAAAATTGTTTCCTTAGTTACTCAATATGGAATAATCTACTGCATAGAACTAGTCAAATATTACGATAACAGCACCCAGAATAGCGTGGACAAGGTATATATGTGTATATCTATTCTTTCACCTCTCCATATCGTCTTCTTCATCTTGTTTATTTGTATTTTTTATATATTAAAGATGTGGTGAAAATTTTATAATAAAGACATCCTATATGCCAAGTTATATTAATTTTGTTGGTGGCCCCAAAGAAAAATAAATTATCATTCATATTTAGAAAATATCCAATTAGTCTTTTAATTTTATAACAATTACTAGTGGATCCCCAATTAATTTTTATTTAAAAACAATTAAAAAATATATTTAAAAGAGGTAGCATTTATTATATGACAATATGTCTTACTAAATAGGATGTTTTACAATAAAATTTTTGTTATGTCCTTATTATATAGAATTGTTATTATGTATATAAATATGTGCATCGTTTTTATTGTATAGGATCTTCAAGTTTTGGTGCAAGGGTTAAGATTTGTTCATGGATTTCACTTTGAGAAAGATGTAGAATATATACGATTTCTAAATAGAGTCCATTATGATGAACTGATACTTCGTAAACAAGGATTTTGGGATGTTCCTCATCCATGGTTAAATCTTTTTCTACCAAGATCGCAAATCTCCGATTTCGATTCTGGCATTTTCAAAGACATTTTCCTTAAACAAAGTATCACTACGGGACTCATTATAATTTACCCCATGAACAAGAACAAGTAAGTGTTTTTTTTTTTTTTTTTCAGATAATATATTTTACATAATATATATTTAATTGAAATTAAGTTAATTTTTTTGCAACAATTGATTTGAATATTAATAATTTAAATTATTTGTATATGCAGGTGGAATGATAAAATGTCAACAGCGATACCAGATGAAGATATCTTTTACACTGTAGCTTTTCTCCATTCAAGTGGAATTCAAGATTGGGAAGCATATGACGCAGTAAATAAACAAGTACTAGGATTTTGTGAGAAGAATGGCATAGTGGTAAAGCAGTATCTTCCCCACTATGAAACTCAGGGGGATTGGATAAATCATTTCGGCTCAAAATGGACAAATTTTCAGAAGATGAAAGCTAATTTCGACCCCAACAATATACTCTCACCAGGCCAGCGAATTTTTAGCTAGTCATTAATATTTTATGTATCAGTGTTATAACTACTTTCTAAAGGTTTAATTAGAAGATCAATTTCTGATGCATTTTCTTTCTCAAGAAACTATAGTATCATACTGCTCCTTTAAGTAATTCCAATCACTTTTTAAAGATACAAGTTATTTATTACACTATTTGGACATTACTTAAGATTACTTGATTTGCTTCCTTTGAGTAATTTAACTGCTTTGCTATATAAGTAGCTAGTTGCTACCAAGTCAACTCTCTTGATCATGGTTGGAAAATTGAAATTGGAATTGAAATATTTTAGTACATAAGTTATAAAAATAATTTTCATCTCTTAGCTTTCTTATTTGGTAAACTTTTACACCAACTTTTAATTAATGTGCCCTCAACAAGAAACAGAATGGAACCCACTATCTTTTCATATTTGCATGTTTTAAATTTTGATCACCATTTTGTACATTTTACGTATATTCAGTCTCTTCTATATATATATATATATATATATAGATATATATATATATATATCTATATATATATATATATATATATAATATTAATGAAAAAAAAATCCAAAAAAAAGAAAGAAAGAAAGAAGTAAAAAAACAGATTGAAGCAAAGGATCTACGCATAAGAACAATAATTAAAACATCCATATTTGATATACTTGGAATTGCCAAACGCCCCACCCGTCAGTAGGAAGTACAAACACCATTTTGCTACTTAGAAGTTGTGAGAGTCACTGTCATCTCCATGATCAGAGCTCAATATTTTTCCACCATGGCCCTAACACACTCTCTGTTGGTTTTTGCGGTCCAAGCTTCGTGCTTACAAGCAAAAAGCATCCCCACCCATAATCTTATCCTTGACCAACAACATTGGGCATATAATTTCTCTTTTAAAGGTTCAATTGTCCATTAACATTTATTTAAATCGTATAATGTCTTAGCACCAAAAAATAAAAAAAAATAAAAAATCGTATAATATCTCTATGGGCATTAATTGCTTTTACTTTTATAAATAATATATATATATATATATATATATATATATAGATATATGGATCCACGAAATGTTTTATTAAACCAGTCTTTTAATTCCTTGGGGTCCAACCACAATAAATAAATAGTTAGAGTTTTGGTACTTATATGCTGAATTGGATTGGATTAGTAAACTGTACTGTGTTGATATTGAACGAGGTTTGGTATAGGAATATACTGTGCTACAAATTTTTGTAAAAAAAATAAATAATAATTTTAACAAAAAAAAAAAGGAATTGATTTTAGTCTTTATGCATATAATTTTTTTGAATAGTTACATTACTGAAAATAGGCAAAACTATTTTTAAAAAATTATTATTCATAGATTTTTTTTTAGAAATAATTATATTATTAAAAAAAGATTAAATTGGTTTTTTAATTATTAATCTTGTAAGTTTTTTTTCTCATTTTGAACCGAATTAAAATAAGGACCCGCTCTTAACAATATTAATTACGAGTCGATCAAATCCTTAAAGATCATTGTGGTATAGGTATAACTACAAATTATATATTTTGACCTTGTCTTTTCAATGGAAACTAGCGATAAGTACATATATTTGGACGGCATATGAATCCGCTGAGTCAGAGGATATATTTATAATATTATTTTGATAAATGATACATATTTGTATTTTGTTTATGAATAAATTAAATTTTCTAGTTAAGTAAAATTAGTTCTGTTAATAAATCATTTATACTTATATATGAAAAGTAATAGTTTTAAAGTTTGTTTGGTATAACTTATATAAAAAGAATTTTTAACTAGGGAAAGAGCTTATGTAAGAAGAGCTTTTATTGAAAAATTAATAAATTCTTGGTTGTCTAGAAAATGTTTTGGTAATTCATTTAAAATTTTGATTTCTCCATTTTGGCTTAAAAAATTCTTTTTTTTTTTTTTTTGGGGTCAGCAATCAGTTATCAATTTGTAGCAAAACATTTATTATTTTTTTAAGTAAAAGAACTTATGATGATCAATAACTATTTTTTGCTAAAACATAAACTATATCAAACAGAGGCTTAGATTCTTACTGTAGCTCACAACTCTCTCTCTCTCTCTTTCTTTCTCTCTCTCTCTCTCTCTCTCTATATATATATATATATATATTTATGTACAATGAAATTTTAATAAATGTTCATTTGGTATAGCTGATTAAAATAAAATTTTAGTTTATAAAATTTTGTATAATAGATTTTTCAAAATTTTTTATTAAAAACCTAATAAATGTTTGGATAAATAAAAAAATTACATTAAATATTTATTGAGTTTCCATATAAATTAATTTTTTTTTTAAAAAAAAATCAAAATTAGAGTTTCTATAAAACTGTTTAAAAAATTATTTTTTTTGATTAACAAATACTTATTAATTTTTTTCAAATATCTTCATTTTTTAACAAAAAAAAAATTTAAAATTCAACTTGAGCTTTTAATCATAAAAAGACTAACAAATATATTTTTAACTTTTTAAAATAAAAATAAATAGACTAAATTATTTAAAACCTTTAAATTTAATATAATATATTACTATTTATTAAATCTAATAATTTTAAATAATTAAATTTATTTATTTTAAAATTTTTAAATTGAAAATGTTCTCATTAAAACCTATTATATTTATGCAAGCACGCATATATGGAAAAAATTGTAGTGCCGTCCCTCTTCAAACAAACAGATGTAACCTTCGCACAGAGCTTTGAACAGGTTGAATAGCATAGCGAGATTTCCCTAATATTAATGTAACCTTACAAGTTTGGCAGAAGCTTCTTGCGAGAAGGACAACGACTTGTCAATCCAACAAATTATGTAAAATTCCACCATAGATTTAGTCAGAAGATGCTCCTTTCCCTGTTGATTGGACCACTGTTCCCTCCAACTCTTTGATCTTCCATCATTTTCTGATGCTCTATTTTTTTTTCTTTTTTTTTTTTTAGTTTATTTTTATATTATATATTATATATACCAACTGGACCGCTAATAAAATTAGCAGTTGGAGTATGTTAAATAAAAATAATTTTATTAAAAACCGATGAAACCTGGACGGGGGTGCACATAATTTGAAGTAAAAAAATGTGACTGTGGAAGATCATACAATATATATATATATATATATATATATATATATGTATGTTCACTAGAAAACAGAACCTTGAGTTGAGGTACTTAAAGGCGCAGAAAAAATTTCAAACATCATCTCTTTCATAAGTACATCAACATGATCGAAGCAATCGTTTTTTTCTCTCTGTGTCTGTGTCTGTCTATGTCTCTGTGCCTGTCGGACCCCATCGTATCTTCTATTTGGTACACCCCATGAACAGACTAATATCCTGAGACTGATTGATTGACACTGTCAAAGGACTTCCACACCGTAAATTTCCCACTTTTCACCACTAAAGTAGTGTAAAAATTGGTCTTTCTAATTGAAGAAAATAAATATTAACTAGTTAATTAATCCCACCAGGAAATTAGTCTGTTAATTAATTATCGGCTTATGAAAAAGATTACACTGTCAAAGGATTAGTTATATCATCTTTTCTTCCCAATCTATACCTGTAAAAAGCATTGCATTGCGAAGAAATCGACTATACATATATATACATATGAAAATTAAGCAATGGAATTGTGACGACAAAGCAAAGTTTCCGTCAAGTGGGGTTGCTATGTAATTGAATTTTGTCAAATTAGAAGATTATTTTCCTGCTCCTCACGTAAGCAAAGCCAGGGCCAACACCTTATAACTTCCTACCCCCTCTCTCTCTGTCAAGTGTCAACAACGACCTCAAAACTCGAGTCAGCCTATATATATATAAAATAATTGACATCTCAGTCTTTTGCAATTAATTTATAGGATATGTTTGACCTATGAAAAATATGAATCTAAGGGGCTATCAAAAAAGATAACTTTGTCCTTCCTTTTTCTATCTATAACTCTTTGTCTCTCTGTTTGCATATCTATTTTCTGTGTAGATTTTGTTTGACAAGATTCATGCTCAATTAAATTCTGTAAGATTTCATTCACATGGTGAGAGTACTACTCTTACACTCTGTAAGATTAAATTCTGTAAGACTGATTGATTAACACCGTCTACGGATTTCCACACTGTAAATTTCTCACTTTCCACCACCTTTAATTAAATAAAAAGAGAAATATTATACATATTCTTATTTAATTAGAGTAACGTAAAAATTGGACTTTCTAATTGAAGAAAACAACAGGAAATTAGTCTGTTAATTAATTATCAGCTTACGAACTGGATTATATTAATTTTCTGAAACAAGAATTAATATGCCACAAAATTATTATATATGAACAAGTTGGGAATATTTCAATTTAGTTACATAAGGGTTTCCTCTCAATCTCTGTAGTCTGCAAAAAGGATCAGCTATGAAAATTAAGCAATGCAAAGTTTCTATTGGTCATCGTAATTAAATTTGTCAAACTAAAGATTATTTTCTTGCTCCTCACGTAAGTAATACCAGGTCAAAAATTTTAAAAAATAAATAAATAAAAATACCAGGTCAACACACTTTAAATCCTACCACCTCACACCATAGCATAGCATGGCAAAAAAACAAATAGAGGATTGTAATTCATTTCATTTATACTCTTTAAGATCCTTAGATTTAGTTAATGTGAGAACTAGGTTTGCATATATGCGAAAAAATAATGTTATTCTTTCAAACTAAAAAGCATGAAGTTTCATATTGATGTGTGACAATATATTCCTACTGTAGGTTATTTGGTACACCATCACCTAAGAGCGTGTTGTTATCCTGATGTTGGTATATATGTATAGGGATAGGATTGTATTTTAATATATTGTATTTGGTCAATATATAAAGGGATAGAATTGGTGTAATGAAAGCAATTTCCTTATACAAGAAAACAAATGAATTGGTCTTTATTTCCCTCTAAAATAATAGGCAGAGAAGAAAGGAAAGTGGTAATAGGTGGCTCAAATGGGTAGGCAGGTGCCATTTCAAAAATTTTGTAGTCAAAGAAACGCAAAAAAGTAAACTTCTCATATAATCGGTTGTTCAATCTAAAACAGGATCTTAATTGCATATACAATGCCACATTGACTTGCAATAGGATATTTGTAAATTTGGCATATATTTGTAATCTTAGCAGAATCGTAATATTACATTTTTTTCCTTGTCGGTTGATTTGGAAAATATTTACGTAATTCAAAGATTCATCTTTGCGTTGCGTATCTTTGAAAAAGGCAAAACAAGTTATATATATATATATATATATATATATATATCCAAAGTCTTGTTATTGCGTATGGTAGCATTCGAGTTGGGAAAACGCAAAAAGACATCCTCTTTCAATTCAATGGTCAAACTTAATATCCATGTATAAGTAAAATAAAATAAAATAAATAAAATATTTTTTGTATTATTTTCGATTCTTTTTTTTTTTCTTTTTTTTTTGGAATAATAAGAGAAGACGTCATTAATAATTAAGAAGAATAAGGTGATGCATCAGCATTCAAGGGTACATGAATTCAAGTACCAAAACCATTTCTGATTTTCCCATCTTTAATTTCCTTCCTTATATATATTCACGTACATGCATGCAATTAATGCTTTCCCTTTATTTATTTATTTATTTATTTATTATTATTATTACTTTTTCTTCTTGCCTCTCTCTTCTTCTCCTGCTTATAAAACCGGCCTCTTTGGGAACAAAACCAATGACACAGACAGACCCGCTCACAATTTCGATATCTAATTTCAACATGTTTTATATGATCAGCATTTTGGTCATCTCCATAGGAGTGATCATATCCCAACCTGCAGACACATTAAGTTTTGTACCTCCTCGGAATATCTCCGACAAATTTCGAAACGATTTGGTTGCCATCGATTTGGCCTCCACAGACTATGGGCATATAGTTCAGAAAAAACCAGCAGCAGTATTCTATCCAACGTCCACAGATGATATTAGAAGCTTAATACAATTTGCAAACAACAATTCTAGCCCTCTTGGCATAGCGGCTAGAGGGCATGGCCATTCGGTTCGAGGACAGTGTATGACTGACAATGGGGTGGTGGTAAATATGACAAATTTGATAAACCACAAAAGTGGGCCTGGGATTTTTATCTCACAAACTCCTGCTTTGGGTTCTTATGCTGATGTTGGAGGTGAGCAGCTTTGGATTGATGTGCTCACTCAAACCCTCAAACGTGGTCTTTCTCCGGTGTCGTGGACCGACTACTTGTATTTGAGCGTTGGTGGGACGCTCTCTAATGCTGGTATTGGCGGCCAAACTTTCCGCTTTGGTCCTCAGATCAGCAATGTTTTTGAATTGGATGTTATCACCGGTTTGTTTTCTCTGATATTAATTTGCAATATATTTATTTTGAAATCTATCTTGGATGAGCGCCGGTGTTTTTGCTTTTATGTACTGCCGATGCCTTTTGCATGCAGCACTAGGAGCCCACATTATATGGTGGGGACAAGCGTCCATTTTTGCAATATTTATTTACCTATCTATATATATATATATATATATATATTATTTTTTAAAGAACTCGATGTAAGAATTCTAGCCTTTTTTTTTCTTTTTTTCTTTTTTTCTTTTTAATGATTGCTTCAAATTGTGACCAGACGTACAGCCAAAAAATAAGACAACATATTCGATAAACTTCTATTAATGTGTTTGAAAATAACGAAACACATGCAATTCCATCTACAAAATCTAAATAACCTCGACAGATATCTTAAATTATTTATTTTTCAAAATAGAACAACGAAACAAACTAGAGAGGTTACGATATCAACTCTTGTGTGCTTTGTCGTATGATTTTATCCCGGGGTCAATATCTAGTCCTAACACCTTGTGATGGGGTTTTGAATAACCCTTTTTTTTTTTTTTTTTTTGTAATTATTATTATTATTATTATTATTATTATTACTACAGGAAAAGGAGATTTCGTGACGTGTTCCAAAGACAAATCACCTGAGCTATTTTATGCCGTTCTTGGAGGTTTAGGCCAATTTGGAATAATAACAAGAGCAAGAATTGCCCTTCAGCCAGCACTGAAGAGGGTATGCAAGGATTTGACCAATTGATTTAAGTTACCAAATCTCATGATTATACCTGTACCGTATTTACAATCATATAAATTAAGTGCTTTTGTACGTTTAATTCATCATATGGTATGTATATAACTAAATTAATTAACAATCGTGTAATGAAACATATATATATATATATATATAATCAACACATAACTCCCAATTTATGAAACAACTTTTTGGTGTTATCCAGGTTAAGTGGATACGGATGCTGTACAATGACTTCTCTGCAATCTCTCGAGACCAAGAAAGGTTGATCTCACTGAATGGAAGAGGAGAGAAAGATGGAGTAGATTATCTAGAAGGTCTTCTACTAATGAGGCAGGGTCCTCTTGATGTTTCCTCTTATCCCAAATCCGACCAACCAAAAATAGTTTCCTTAGTTACACAATATGGAATAATTTACCTCTTAGAACTAGCCAAATATTATGATGACAGCACTCGGGATAGCGTGGACAAGGTATATATATATATATATATATATGGTCTCTTCTCTCTCTGTTTCTTTTCTTTTTTTTTTTTTTTGGGTTAATTTTATATGTAAACTTATGTGTTATCTTTTTATATGTACAGGAACTTCAAGTTTTGGTGAAAGGGCTAAGCTTTGTTCCTGGATTTTATTTTGCAAAAGACGTAGAATATATATATTTTCTAAATAGAGTACATTATGATGAACTGATTCTCCGTAAACAAGGACTTTGGGATGTTCCTCATCCATGGTTAAATATTTTTTTACCAAAATCACGAATTTCTGATTTTGATTTTGGCGTCTTCAAAAACATTCTTCTTAAAGAAAGTGTCACTGTAGGAATCGTTAAATTTTATCCAATGAACAGAAACAAGTAAGTTTTTTTTTTAATTAATATTTCTTACAAAATATATTTAATGGTAATTAAGTTATTTTTGCAATAGTCAATTTGAATAATAAATTAATTTATTCTGATATGCAGGTGGGAAGATAAAATGTCTTGTGTGATACCAGATGAAGATGTTTTCTATACTGTAGCTCTACTATATTCAACTAGAATTTTTGATTGGGAAGCATACGATGCAGTAAATAAACAACTATTAGAATTTTGTGAGAAGAATGGCATACCGGTAAAGCAATATCTTCCCTACTATGAAACTCAGAGAGATTGGATAAATCATTTTGGCTCAAAATGGACAAATTTTCAGGAAATGAAAGCTAATTTCGACCCCAACAAAATACTCTCACCGGGCCAGCGAATTTTTAATTAGTCACCAATATAATATTGTGATGAAGTTCTATATTTTAAACAAGAATAATATGAATAATACTTCTCACTTTTATTTTCAATTTTACGATATCGTTTTATACAATACTACTTGTTACTAAACTTTTCTCAGTATTTAAAACTCTAAAAACCCCTCTATCCGAAGTTTAAAACCTGCTGATAAAGATTTACGTGCTACAACTTCTTATTTGATAATACACTCGGACATACATGAGAACCAGAACTAGAACTTCTATATCTAATGAGACAAGTGCTATGTTTTTTGGTGACTGGATCTTCATGTTTATCTTATAGGTGTTACAACTAGTTGCTAAACATTTATAATTAGAATATGACTTCTGATACATTTTCTTTCTTTGAAAAAAGTCTAGTTGCTAAACATTTATAATTAGAAT
This sequence comes from Ziziphus jujuba, assembly GCF_031755915.1. Classification (NCBI taxonomy): domain Eukaryota; kingdom Viridiplantae; phylum Streptophyta; class Magnoliopsida; order Rosales; family Rhamnaceae; genus Ziziphus; species Ziziphus jujuba. Next base: position 1,005,368 of record NC_083385.1, read on the forward strand.
ATGACTTCTGATACATTTTCTTTCTTTGAAAAAAGTCTAGTGTCTTTACTGTTTCTTTAAGTATTTCTGTTCACTTTTTAAATGAGAAGGTTGAAATTATTTATTACCTACTATTGGGCATTACTTAAGAGGATGTGATATGTTTCCTTTGAGTAATTTAGGCTTTATTATTTGACATAGTTTTTGAAAAGACAAAAATAATTTTTAAAGCTCAAAAATACTTGTTTTTAAAAGTGTTTAGATAACTTTTAGATTTTAAAAGTATTTCTAACCAAAATCAATAAAGAATAATTTTTTCATGAAACACTCTTTAAAAAAAATAAAAAATGAAGCAAAAACTATGCTAAACAAAGCCTTTACAAATTTAGTACACACGTAGCTAGTTGCTACCAAGTCAACCCTCTTGATTGTTGAGGAAATTGAATTGGTCCATAAGTTACCAAAGCAAATCTCATTTTCTAGTTTTATCAGCTATATATAAACTTTTACACTTTTGCACCAACTTGTAATTAATTAAGTTGTCCTCATCCAGAAACAGACGGGAAGCCACTATTTTCTCAAATTACATGTTTTAAATTTTTATCACTATCTAGTATAATTGACATGTTATATATATAAATATAAATATATATATATATATACATATATATTTTCTTATCTTTTATATATAATTTATTATCAAGAAAAATATCCCCAAAGAAAAAAAAAAAAAGTATTGAAGCAAAAGATCTACAGATAAGAACGATAACTATAATGTCTATATCATATACACTTGCAATTACTTATTTAGTGCTAATAGCCCCGTGTCAGTAGGAAGTACAAACATCACTTAGCTACATAGAAATTGTATATGAGAGTGACTGTCAGTGTCATCACTTTCAGAGCTTCAATTTTTTTCCACTGTGGCCTTTAACTCTCACTCCCTGTTTGTTTTTGTGGTCCAGGCTCCATTTTTACACGAAAAATTAAACATCCATCTTCTTCTCAACCAACAACATTGGGCTATGCTGGCCCAATCTCATCGCCTCTTTAGCCCATATGTAATATCTGCATAATATTATTTGATGTTTATCATAGATATTTAATAAAATCCTATCAATTCTGAGGGTATTAATTGCCTTTATATTGATAAATATATGTATTTAGTTTTTGATAAATATATGCATATGGACCCCATGAACGTTTATAAAACCAATGCTTTTAATTCCTTTATAGATATGGCAGTAGGAATCATGGGACAGAGGATATTGTTTGGGAGTAGCCGATCTCTGAAGATTCTGTTTGCTTTTTTCTCTAAATATTTGGCGGGCCAGCTGCGACCCGTCTGGGATGCTAAGATGTGATTGTATGCATATATATGATGCATAATATATGGTAATCCTTTCTCACTCACCATCCTCAATTTTGTCATCATCATCCTGACACGTTTGGAAGCTAGCTATTTGTGATCAAGAATTCATTAATCACATACTGGCCTAATTAAGTTTATTGACACTGCACTCATACATTTGGCCTGATAGTTATATCTCTGAGTCCACATTTTTATATTCAAAATTCAATCTTTGATTTGAATAAAACATTATTTTCCTTATAATAATAATAATAATAAAGGTTTTATTCACAACTTACAACAAAATATAAAAAGAAATATGAATATATTTGTGCCAAATCTCATGAATATTCGCATAACTTAAAATTTTTGCTCATCCCAAAAACAAAGAAAAAAAGATTGGCGGTAAAACTTGGTTTTATAAAAAAGAAATAACACATTGGGAGGAAGACTTATGTTTTGGAGTTTTGTGGGTACGATCAGAAAGTGGGGTTTTAACAGAGCAATCTTAATCATTGAAAATGGACAAAAGAGAAAAAAATGATACATGGATGTGGTGTGGATTAAGTAGAGTGATTTATTATTAATGTGTATGTGTGTGTTATATATATATATATATATATATGTATGTGTGTTTGTGTGTGTGTATATATATATATATATAACACCAAATAATAGCATTTTGGGAGGAATAGGCATGGTAATGGTATATATGCCTGCAGCAAATAAGTCAATCTCAGTTTGTATCGAGGGACCGATCCCATATTCTGCTGTCTGTTGTGAGTTTTCCTTCTCATTCACTGTCTTCCACCATTTGCCTCTTCATCATCATCAACTCTTTCAAGTGACAGTGGTCCAACCACCACTCTATTATTGTGTCACATTTTTTCATCTTCAAATTTAATTAATTTTGAATTGTGTGAATCCGTTTTATTTCTGTCCTCCAGTCCCTTTGAAATTTGAAAATGGTTTTAATCATAATCAAGTTTTTTGGGACACCTTTTTATCCCCCAATCCAGTAGATATTCACATCTTTAAGAGGTAGTGTGACAACGAGCTAGCTATAGCTAGCTTCACATTTCCAGCATAAAATGATGATATTCGGAAACTAAAAGCCACACCCCGAGCTATGTATACACTAATTAATTTTGGTTGTCCCACAAGGACCCAATATGTTTCATGCCTTACTTATTTACTTTTATCATAGAATCTTTGGGATTTGAGATTTTTGCACATCTTATTTATTTATTTATTTATTTTTGTTATTCGCATTTTTGGAATGGAAATCATGCATATTGAACATATATAGCTCCTTTTACTAAACGGGATCATCCAATTCACACTACTTGTCCCTCTGCAAGCCTTTTTTTTCCTTTTTCTTTTTGGGTGGGGGGGTTGGGGGTGTGTGGGCAAGAATTCTATATAAGATGAATTAATTAAACTATAGCTTGTTTGTTGTTTTTTTTTTTTTTTTGGGGGGCGGGGGGGGGGGGGGGGGTGGGTGGTAAGAATTCTATATAAGATGAATTAATTAAACTACAGCTTGTTGGACACTACATGTATATTGTGGGGTCATGACCCCTCTAATAATGCCAAAAAATGAAAGCATGTATTTTGGACCTAAGACCGGGACCAGTTGATAACAATATTACTAAGTAGATTAAATCCTTCATGATATATGTTTGTTGTATGGGTGTATATTTTGACCCTGCCTTTTCAATGGAAGCTAGCTGTAAGCACGTATATTTGGACTGCATACGAACCAGCTGCGACGGACTCGGAGAGGATATATTTGTTCATCATCGTGAATATATAGGACCCTCTGCTCAAATAAAATGGGTCCATAGCTTAGAGCTCTCTCTCTCTCTCTCTCTCTCTATATATATATATATATATATATGTGTGTATATGCCTAGATGTATGAAGGGTCCGAGTCTACTCATCGAGCGTTGAACACGTTGAATGGGCATAGAGAATTTTTATAATATTACTGCAACTGTGTAAGTCTGCCAGAAGCTTCTCACGAGACGGACAACGACTAGTCAATCCAACAAAAATATAAATATAAAATTCCTTTCCCTGTTGTTTGGAGCCCTGCTCCGTCCCACTTTTTGATTCTCCATTATCTTCCTGTTGCTCTACCCCTTTTTTTTTTTTTTCTTTTTTTCTTTTTTTTTTCCTAAAAAAAAATATTTATTCTTACTGCCAACAGGGAATGTTATAAAATTAATTAATTCTCTAAATAATCTAATTTTATTATAAGCCGATGGAAATCTGATCAACAGGGTTCTAAAACAATACACATACACAGTAGGATACAAATACAATTTACAATTAAATTGAAGTTAAAAATGAAAGCGTGGAAGATGATGAAATATATATTTACTAGAAAACAGAACCTTGAGTTTAGGTAATTAAAGACACAGAAAAAATGACAAACATGATCTATCTTCATAAGTACATCAACTTGATCACAGCAATCTTTTTTCATTTCCTCTCTGTCTCTGTCTCTGTGCCTGTCGGACCCAATCGTATCTTCCAAATGATACACCCATGAACGGACTAATCTCCTTAGACTGATTGATTGAAGTGACAAAGGATTTCCACACTGTAAATTTCCCACTTTCCACCACCTTTAAATACATTAAAAAAGGAATATTATACATATTCCTATTTAATTAAAGTAGTGTAAAAATTGGACTTTCTAATTGAAAGAATAGAACAGGAAATTGGCCTGTTAACTAATTATCAGCTTATGAACAGAATTATATTAATTTTCTGAAACAATAATTAATTTGCCACAAAATCATTCTATGTGAACAGACTGGGATTATTTTAATGTAATTACATTATCTTTTCTTCTCAATCTCTGCCTGTAAAAAGCATCACATTGTTATCAAATCAACTATATGTATATGAAAATTAAGCAATGGAATTGTGACAGCAAAGCAAAGTTTCTCATCAAGGGGGGTTGCTGTAATTAAATTTTGTCAAACTAAAGATTATTTTCCTGCTCCTCAAGTAAGTAAAACCAGGGCCAACACGTTATAAATTCCTACCACCTCTCTCTTTCAAGTGTCAACAATGACCTCAAAACTCGAGTCAGCCTCTATATATATATATATATATATATTATAGATAGCTAAAAATTTCGCTTATTGAAAATAGACATATCATTCTTTTGCAATTAATTTATTGGACATGTTTGAGCTATGAAAAATATGAATCTTACTTTTTTCTCCCTTTGGGGGCTATCAATAAAGATAACTTTGTCCTTTCCTTTTTTTCCATCTATAATAACTCTCTCTCTCTCTGTATGCATATCAATTTTCTGTCTAGATTTTGTTTGACAATATTCATGCTCTATTAAATTCTGTAAGATTTCATTCACATGGTGAGAGTACTACTCTTATACTCCCTCTGAGGCCGTTTTCATTTTTTTGGTGAATCCTCGGGCCATTTTCCTTTTGGTAAGGAATTCCTGCCCACATGATAGATCAATCAAACTTTTTTCATCTCTCTATTAATTATACAAATTGTACATACACGGTTTTGCTACAAAACAGACCTGTTCCACTTCATAATATATATATATCAATTCTTGAAGGAATAGATATGTAAAAAAATATATATATATTTTAAAAAATTTACATCCCCTCTCCTTTTAAAAATAGGCGTTGTAAGTTGTTTATGTATACACATAATAGGTATATAAAAGTTGTTTTTAATATAATTAGTTAAGAATATTATACTATATAAATGGAAAATACTGAAAACCATTACCATTAGTTTAATTAATGGGATCTAATTAGGCTCGTCTGTGCCTAAGTGATGGAAAGCATAAAACACAAGGAGTTTTTGTTCTTAATTAATTTGGTATGAGTTAGTTGGGTGAAAAATTAAAGCAATAAACTTATTCATGCATACGGTTGGACGGATGAGATTGCAGTACTTGTGAGAAATTAATCAAGGATTTTGGCGGTGGGTGCATGTTATGGTTGGACCACGTGATCTTGTGGGCTGGTTTATTTCTAGCTAGCTGGGTTTGGATCCCTATAAAGATTTTCAGTATCTTAGAATAGTCCCCTCAATACCCATCTTCTTCTGCTATCCTTTTGGCTCTCTCTGTCTTTTCCTCTTTTCTCTCTGCAAGTTCATCATCAGCATATATACTGCTCCACCAAATATAACATTCAATAACTCTCTGTTTGCTTTCTCATTTCTTCTTCAATCAAAACGTATATAGATTTCCAAAATCTTTCATCTTCGAGTAGTATTTTTGACGAAAACACCATTACTTGTTAATTAGTCTAGATTCACATCCCGTGGATGTATAATCAAATGGATCATTGATTATACTACTCTGAAAAAGTATTAATAAAAAAATTCATGAGACCAAGATCAAATCAATCAGAAGGGCATTGGTTCAACCCAACAATTAATTTGTCGTCCACAAGATTAGAATCTTTCCAAGTTTGCTAGCTTGTAATTAATCGTTATGGTCGCTGTGCACATATTCATGTATATTATATGTTTTAATTTTGTTTTTTTAACTGAATGCTTAGTTTCTTATAGAATTGGCTAATAAATTAATTTCAAATAATGAATAAAGACCATTCCTCATGGATGTATAATACGCAACAGAATCCCATAATCTTTGTCGACCGAAAAAAAGGAGGGAAAAAAAAAATGTCACTTGGTAAATTCTTGTTTTTCAGTTTTAGTTTTTTTTTTTTTTTTTTTAAATATCTAATTATGTGTATTTTTTATGTCCAATATTATTTAATGGTAGTAGTTATATTTTATTAGACATCTTAAATAATTGCAAATTTGAAGGGGGAAAAAAATAACAAAATTTGAACTTGTATTTGATGTAGTATTTATGTTTCTTTTCTCTCTCTCTTTTTTTTTTTTTTTCCCTCTCTCCTTATAGTTAACTTAGATGTTTAATTAGCAATGCTTTAAATATTATTATCTTGTTTATGTAATTTTTCCCCCTCATTTCTTTGTTAGGTAAGAAACCCAACGATTACTATTATGGCATGTGAGAAGGATTGCTTAGTTGTTCTCGTGAAGCTCATTGACTAACTAGAAGACCCAGCTAGCTATCCAATATTTCTAACTAATTAATTTTCCATTAAATGATTTTATTAGCATTTATTTCCACCATAGACCAGACATGCATGCATGTTGCACATGCATGGTCAAAGTTTTGCGTTCTTATATGACCATGTATTTGTCTGAGTCTTATGGCATTAGAGTTAAATATAAGTACTGTTTATATATTACATGGAAGTAAATATATGTATATATATATATATATATATAGTGCATGCAAAATATTATATGCATGGTGGAAGGTCGAGCTTTCCGATAGCTCCTCCTACCTGTGAGATCTTTAGGTCAAAGATTATCCGTTGAACGGGTATATTTGTTAGCCAAATATCCATTTTATCTAATCATAATCTTTTGTTTATCTCTCTGTCTGTATCATAAATAGAAATTATTTATGCGAAAAGTTAAAGTGCATCTATCTACTCATAATCTTTGTTTGAAACCTGAATATACCTCTGTCTATATATCATAAATAGAAATTTAATTACGAGAAAATTTATAGTACATCTTGACTGATTAAATTTCCGCTAGTACGAAAATTAGCAATTGATATTAGTAAGAGAGTTTGGTTAGTTGATTATATTACAATTTAAAAAATATGTAACTTTACAAGCATTCAATAAATTAAAACTTGATGAAAAACGGGGACAAAATTCTTGGGACTTAATCAATTGGATCTGATTCTTGCGTGTGCATAGCATGTTATTGTTTCCTTGCGATTATTATTATTATTTTTATGCAAAGCATGCGACTTGCTATTATTTACGCCAAATTAGAATTGAATGGTTATTAATCATCGAGAGTAAAGACGAATAAATTTTGGATTATTATCTTTACTTATTTAATTTTCGGGTCGTGAAAACCTTTTAATTAATGTTTGGTAGTTAGGAGATATATGGGCGCATGCACTATAGAGTAATTAGTTAAGTTGGTACTTATTATTCCAATATAATTAATAATCGTAGTTGTTTGCCAAAAAAGTAAGAAAAAGAAACAATTTTGGACCGTATATATATATATATATATGTATATATATTATATTATGGAAACGTCTGATAAAGTACTGCGTAGAAAATTATAAAATCCACGATTCCAAATTTTAACCTATACGACAACGTTGGTTACTTTCTTTGCCTCGGTTAGACTTTTATGAATCACATGTAGCCCTAGATTCACACAAACAAAATATTTCATTGACTCGTTTGGTTCAACACACAAAGTAATAAAATAAAATAAAACAAAATCTTATTTATTGAATAAGGTGTCACTTATCTATTTATATGTCTTCTTCAAGAAGTTCACATAAGCCAGGAAAAAAACAAAAATTTTCACATGTTTTATAGGTGAAGCTGAAATTTATTCTTTTTTTATTTTTCTCTAAAATATATATTTTTTTGATTAATCCAATAACATTAGAAAGCTAGTTTCTTTTTTTTTTTCTTTTTTTTTTTTCTGTCTGATGAAATTTTGAGTTTCCAAATCGATCTAGGAAAATTCTGATAATGATTCATAACCATTCCTCCAAACCCAATTAAAAAGAAAATCTTAAAGATCCTTTTGATTATTACCTAAATTTGACCAGGAGCCATCCCCTTATTAAAAAACAAAGACTTGGGACATAATAATAAAGAATTAGAAATTGGGTAAAATGCAAATTGACCAAACTTGACGTGTGTTGACGGTGAGATGAGAATCCAACGGCCAAAATGGATGTGGATTGTGGTCCTCGGAATGGCCCGCAGACGAAGAAATCTGAACCTTCAAAAATGGCCCACAATAATAGAGATAGAAATCTGTGGGTGGCTTGGAATCTTCACGGTCATGACGATGCATACAAAAACACAAGCAAAACGCGTAAGCAGTAAATATAAATATATTTTTTAATCTTTAATTTTTATTTGATACTTTAAAAAGAAGGGGAAAAAAAGAAAAGAGAAGGAAAATATACCATTATTGCATGAGTAAGTCGTGAAATAGAAAGAAAAAGAAAGGAGAAAGAAAGAAGCATGAATCCAAGGTCCTGTCCTTGCGTATCTTTGAAAATTATACTTTGTTAGGCCACGACGTCGTTCTCTAACCAAAAGCCAAAAAGATTTGCTCCTCTGCAACCCAAGATTTTTCCCATCCTTGGTCTCATGCAACTTTCCTCCTATATATTCTCTCCTCTCCTCACCTTCATTATCACCAACCCCACAAACTCTTTTGGCTTGCCTAATCAGTTGTTTAGCCAATTAAGTAACCTGCTTTTTTTTTTATTTTTTATTTTTGTTTCTCTTCAATTCTGTGCTTTCATCACTCTCTCTCTCTCTCTCAATTACACAAACACACAACGGCACATATGGCTGAAAATCAAAATCCTCCATTTCCAACATATTATATCATGCAGCTGCTGGTGATTAATATGTTATTCTTTGTAAGCACCGTAGCCAAACCCAATACACTCCCATTCGAGCTTCAAACCCAGCTGCTGGATGTGGGCTATAATAAGCTTCGTGATGATCCTGACTCCATCAAATTAGCATCCACCGATTACGGCCATCTTGTTAGACAGATTCCAGCAGCTGTTTTCTATCCATCCTCCCCAAACGACATTGTGAGTCTCATAAACTTGGCAAACAATGTTTCAGTTCCTTTCAGCATAGCTGCTAGAGGTCAGGGCCATTCTGTTCGAGGACAGGCCATGGCCCATAACGGCGTCGTTGTCGACATGATGTCTCTTAGAAAGTTTCGAAAACACCGAGCCGGCGGCGGCGGCGGTGGCGGTGGTGACTCTGGTATCGTCGTCTCCAGTGACCCTTCTCTTGGTTTCTACGCCGACGTTGGAGGAGAGCAGCTGTGGGTGGATGTGTTGCATGCCACACTAGAACATGGACTTGCACCGGTCACCTGGACCGACTATTTGCGGATCACCGTCGGCGGAACGCTCTCTAACGCCGGCATAAGCGGACAAACTTTCCGACATGGTCCTCAGATTAGCAATGTATATGAAATGGATGTAATCACTGGTATGATTTCTTAATTAATTTCTTTCATCATTTTCACATGTTTCTCTTAAGTGGAATATATAAAATACTCCACTCCAAGATATAAACAAAAACATAAGATGGAGTCAATTTGGACACAGTTACTGATGATGTTCGGCAGCCTGTTGCCCGGGTCCCACGAGTTTGGACATCTTAAGACCAGTTCACACCAGGTGTTCTATGGTGTCTTGCTATATCGGTGATACTACTTAAATAATTAATTTATATATTAGTTAATTTCCTAATAATAAATTATATCCGATTCTACCAACCAAAATTGAATTCTTTTTTTTAACAAAGACTTTATTTTAATCGCCTTGCATGCATGCAGTTATATATTTAGGGTTATTACTTAATATTAATTGGTTTGCTTGGTTGCAGGTAAAGGGGAATTTGTGACTTGCTCACCGCAAAAGGAGTCCGAGCTATTTTATGCGGTTCTTGGAGGTCTAGGCCAGTTTGGGGTTATAGTCAGAGCAAGAATCGCCCTAGACCCTGCCCCAAAAAGGGTGCGTAAACACACTAACATATATTGACTTGGAAATTTTGTCTTAAATATATATAATTGTTCCGTGTGTTCACACACAACAACCGATTTCAAATTTCTTTCTTTTTTTTCCTTTTCTTCCATGAAGTAATCATTAAGATTTTCGAACCGATAGATCAAATCTAATCTTTATTCGATTATTAATTTTTAGACATGACAACTCCAAGCTATTTGGTAAAATAGATACAAAATGATGAATTGGATATATGGTTTTCAGGTCAAATGGGTACGGATGCTTTACAATGACTTCTCAGCGTTTACCAAAGACCAAGAGCGTTTAATTTCAATGAATGGAAGGAGACAAAATAATGCACTGGACTATTTAGAAGGTTCACTTCTAATGAACCAGGGCACTACAGAAAATTGGAGATCTTCCTTTTTTCCACAATCCGATCAATTAAGAATACTTTCCCAAGTAAATCAACACGAAATCATCTACTCCCTAGAAGTAGCCAAATATTATGACGACCAAACCCAAAACACCTTGGACAAGGTACATTAATAAATATATCAATTCCTACTAAATCATCACGATCGATCATTATTGTCATATATATATATATATATATTATGGTAATAATTTGTGGACTTGTATGCCTGAGTGGTAATATACATAAATAGAACAACGCAAGAAACATGATAATTAACTAATATTTTGATTAATTTGTTTAATTTAATTACAGGAGCTGCGGCTTTTATTTAAAGGGTTGAACTATATGCCTGAATTTATGTTCGAGAAAGATGTTACATATGTAGAATTTCTAGATAGAGTTCGCAGTGGAGAGCTAAAGCTTCAATCACAAGGACTGTGGCATGTTCCTCATCCGTGGCTTAATCTCTTTATTCCCAAAACTAATATCTCGGATTTCAATTCGGGTGTCTTCAAGGAAATTGTTCTAAAACGTAGTATTACCACCGGACCCGTGCTTTTGTACCCAATGAATCGAAACAAGTAACGATCAAAATCCTCTAAATAACTAGCTACAATAATTTTCTTTTTCTCTTCACACACACACACACACACACACACACACACACACACACACACACACACACACATATATATATATATATATATAATATAAAATAAAATAAAATAGAACCAAAATTAACTTATGGAAATTTTGAATTGCAGATGGGACGATAGAATGTCCGCGGTTATACCGGATGAAGATGTTTTCTACACAGTTGGATTTTTGCATGCCAGCGGCTTTGATGATTGGGAGTTGTTTGATAAACAAAACAAAGAGATATTGGAGTTTTGTGACAATGCTGGTATTAAGGTTAAGCAGTATCTTCCCCATCACAAAACACAGGAAGGGTGGATAAACCATTTTGGTTCCAAGTGGAAAACTTTTCGAGAGAGGAAAGCTCTGTTCGATCCTAAGAAAATACTATCTCCAGGACAGAGAATTTTCAATGACCAGTACTGAAATGGATATTTTGCCCTCTTTTTTTTTTTTTTTTTTTTTTTTTTTTTTTTTTTCCCTAATTTTTTTAGCATTATGTGATAATGGTGTTTTAATCAGTTTAGCTGTAAGGATTATTGGCTAGGCCTAAAAAATTATTATGTAAAAATAGGGTAACTGAATGGCAGCAGATGCCCTTGTGTTTCGCATGTTAATTTTTCTGTTTATATGAGGTAAACTTGTTCACACTTAAACGAGTCGTTTAACTAATTAAACATTATTACTCAAAAAAAAAAAATTAAACATTAATAATGCGGGTTAAATTAAGCATATGCTTGACGAGTTAAACTTTTGAAATTATATATAAACATTTATGCGACTATGTATAAATATGTCTATTTTTCCAATCAACTTTATATTGTTGGATTCACGATCGATTAGTATTACAATGATCTGCGGCAAACTCTTTCTTTTATTAGGATTGTAATCAAGTACGTGTCGTATTGTCAAATTAATGATATGCAACGGTGGATTAAACCTTTTCTTCGATCGGCCACGAAAAAGAAAAACTTTTTTTTTTTATTACTTTATGCAAATGATGTTGAAAATTAATAATAATAAAAATTGGAAAAACAATGATGGATGCAATGGTACATTTCCTTATAACTCCTTAGAATTATTAATTAATTAGCAAAAAGGAAAGGAAAAATTTATTTTATTTAAAAAAAAAAAAAAAGCGGCAGTATGTTGATGTTGGCCACAATTGCATACCTTATAATGGCTTCGAATATGACAATAAGTTTAATCACTCACACAATAAAAACTAGTGTGAATGCAATTTTAAAATTTTACTAGCAAGATAAAAAGCAAATTAAGTTATGAATTAAATTAAATTAAGAAGGCAAAGCAAAGTTTGCATCAAGGAGGAGATAGGGGAAAGACAGAGTAGGTGGCATCAGATAAAAGCAAAAAAGAATGTTTGCATGTTGGCTAGTGATATTGCAGCCTCCAGGCAGCCAGCAGACAGAAAATTAAAAGCAGCAGCCCACATGATCATTTTTGACTTTTATACCCTCCCTCTCTCAGTCCTCTACCTCTCTAATAAAGCTTACCTATATGCCTAGCCACTCCATGCTTGATGCTTCTCCTTGCTATTGAATTTCCCAGACAGGATAAAACCAGTTACTCCCCAGCAAATAATAAATTAAAACTAATAATAAAATATTTGGAGCACTATGTCAAATGAAATTATGACACCATGTATCTTTTGCTTTCGCTTTAGGCTTCGCACGTGGTCATATATATGTGAAACAAATTAAACTGGATAGATGCCCCACGAATGCTATAATATTCTTTTTCCCTTTTTTATTCCTTTTCTTATCCACCTAGATTTCCAAAATCCCTTGTTCAGATTGAATAATGTTGCAGATAGCCGTATATATATATATATATATATGTTCTACTGTTTGGTGTGTGACCTATGTGTGTATATATATATATATACATATAAATAATATAGGATAAGAGAGCAGTCTCAAAATTCAGATTCTGTATCCATTATGCATAATTGCCTGGAATGAATGATTTGGGGACACCGGCCCCTTGGATTTGTTAATTAAAAAAGGGTGTTGCTGAGAGTTGGTCATCCATGATTGCAGAGATAAAAGTGATGCAAACCCAGTTCTCAAGTATGCACGAGAGACAGAGAGAGAGTCCTTGTGGTTAAAGTTGCACTTTTTGCGCAAATATGATTATTATAACAAATAATAAATATGAGAATATATATATAATCACCAATAATAATAACAATAATATATTAATTAATGCAATTGCAAAGGAACTTTGCGGCCTCAAAGATGACTTTTGGGGTTATACACTTTGATGATGGAGTGTCTGCAACTCATATTGCAGCTTGCAGGCAACTAGGAGACACCAAAAGTAGTCAGTCCCCACCATTTTTTACTTTTTCATCATTGCCTAAATATATTCCTTCAGATTGCCCAGACAGGATCCCAAGATTCACACACTGTAAATTATTTTAATACTTACTTCCAATACAATAAAAATAAAAATAAAATAAAATGCATTTTCTGACTTGTAATGCAAATCTATATATGTCTCTCAAATGATGACAGCCTTCCAACCCCTTTTGCCTTCATATTCATGTGGAACTATATCTCTTTCTAAATTCCCTCTCTATATCTATCCATCTGCCTATCTATATAGACATCAAACAACATAATTCGGTTTTCTTTCTTTCTTTTTTTTTTTTTTAATGAAGAAAAAAGAAAAAAAGGATAAAGAAAAATGTCATATAAAAATCTGAAGCTTAGTTGGAGTTGTTTGTACAGTATGGGCAGGCTTAGCTAATTGCTTTAGAATCCTTGGTTTCTCGTTTTGTTAGGGCTATCCAATCTTAAATAAAAATTGAAAATGTTGTCTTATTTTCTATTGTTAGAGAACTGTGTATGCTGTAAAAATTAGTTACATTTGAAAAAAAAACATCGTTAATAAAAAGTTGAAATTATTTTTTTAAAGAATGCTTTTTCTTGAAATGAGAGGGCCGACCATGTCGTCTGCCGCTGTTATAAAGATTTGCCGACGAAGATCGCCAGGGGTCTTATCAAGCAAATTGTTTTTACCTTTATTAGCCATTTTATTATAAAAATGTATACCATTAGCTTTTTGTTTACTTGACATATAGTAAAAATAAATAAATTATTCTCAAAAAACTAATAAGTAATAACAAAGGCACTTGTCGATCTTGATGACAGCTCACTGTGGACGACCATTTTTATTTTTTTTAAAATAAAAGATAATTAAACTTTTGAAAAAAGGAAGCTGAAATTCAAACAAAAGGGGCACTTTAAATTCAAAAAAAAAAAAAAAATACCAGTGGCTATTTATCCCCCCATCGTTGGGCTTAACTACTGGTGTTGGGCCAAATATTCGGCCCCTGTTTCTAACTGGTTGTTAGCTCAATGTCTTTTACTGGATGGATTTTAGCCCGATGCCATTTTCTGGACCCGATAGAAGAAAGATGCCCTAATCAGACCCGTGAGCATTACTAGCCCAATAGGTCTGATGACTACGTTAGACCACAGTCAGTTTTAAGCCCAATGGGTCTGGTTACTGATATAGATGCCTTATTGGGCTTCAATACAAGTTTTGGGCAGGGCGTGTTGGAAACTAAATGGTCGACTCAAGAACTCTAAACAAAAAAAACCGCAGTTTTATTGAGACAATGCATATTGGAGTTCTTTAACATTCCTGACTATAATTTAGCAGAGAATTCACAAGCATTTAGCCTTCCAAACTCAACACAACAATTTGGAACCAAATTTGTCAGCAAAAGCCACATCACAAAGTATACTCATTAATAGCGAAGGGACAAGAAAAGCTTCTAGCTTGAAGCTGTCTTTTCCTGCTGCAGGCATGACTTTATGAACTCCAAAACAGCAGTGGCCAACTCAGCTTGATGATTGCCGTATCCATGATCGGCTCCTTCTATGATGCGCAATTTGTGATTTGGTATTATCTTGGCGAACTCGTAAGCATCTTCAACAGGGATAATTTCATCAGCAGATCCATGGACTGTCAGGATCCTGTATTATCATGATTACAATAAAAACAATATTATTCCAACTACATGCATGTCGAAAGCCAAGTGATTGTTGAATAGGCTTAGAAGCAAACGATAGGTAGTAAGAATGTGTACCCCAGTTTTAGATCCGGAAAGATTGACTTGATCAGTTAACACCATAAATTTAATGTAATAAGAAGAGATAATACAAGTTGAGTTTCCAATAGCACAACTTTACTCAAAGAAGGGAGTATCCTAGTTTTTATTTTCATTATCTTTATTGGGTTTAACTATTTTAAACATTTAAACCACCATGATATCATCCTTCTAGTGGGACAACAAATTACAAGCACACAACCACGTATTATGAAATGAAACATCAAGAAGAAATAGCTTATCAAAAAGACATTTCATGTTCATAGCCTTTATTTTACGCTTAACATATTTCATGTAATACTCTACCAACCTGCAATCCTTGTCAATATGAAGACATGCATTGTGCATATCAGTTGTTATGCGTTCTGTCAAACTTTCCGAGGTTACACGATAGTTCACACTTCCTACATAAATAGGGTGTTGATCAAAATATGTGAACTGCAAAATTAAGTTGGAAACGTCCAATCACAGCCACAAATTTAGGTATTCACATATAGTTTAAAACAATTAAAATTACATATTACCATCCTTATTTTTAACGTCAATAAATCCTTCCTCCTTGATTCTTTGCATAAAGTCTTCTCCCAAACGCTCTGAAATGCCTCTCTTCATATCATAACGCCCGGAAACATTGACAACTGTATGGATATCATGATACTTAGAAGCATACACAAGCACCACATTCCCGCCTGCCAACACCACATCTAAGTTAGTGCAATGGACATTTCAAACTGGGAAAACATACCAAGACCAAAATGAATGACTCACAAAACTTAATCATCAACATATAGCAGCAAAAATTTTATGTGGGAAAATCAAATGCACCTTTACTATGTCCAAGAATTCCACCAATTACACGGTTTGCTCCAGTGAAATGTTGGACTACAGAACTTAAATCATCTGCCTCTCTCCGATAATTTCCATATTCAAATGAACCCTCACTTTCTCTGAAAAGCACAAACACAAATTTAAGCCAACGAAAAGAATAATAATATGACAAAGATTGATGTTGTTCTTAAAGTCCATTTCAAGTGCTTGAATATACACAGCAAAAACTTTAACTGAATAAAAATATTTGTAATATCATATCAACCATGTTTCTTATAAACTGAAAATATTTAATTATATTCTTGATGCAGTACCATATGATAATAGAAGAAGAGAAAAGGGGAAGAGTCAGAGAACAGCAAACAGCTAGAAGAAAATTACCATGCATAGATAACGATTTCAGTAAAAATTCCATTGCAAACAAGAAGTTTAGACCCCGTTATACTAGCTAGCAGTCCAACAACTTACCCATTTCCAGCAAAGTCAAAACGGAAGGCACTGATTCCTTCGTTTTCCAAAGCAACTGCCAGGTTCACCATTATATTGTTATCCTGATGGTGAAAAAGATTACAAGTTGCAAAAACTTCTATTGAGATCATAATGAAGCAGGAACAAACAAAAATAATATAAAAATTCTTTGATTAGAACCAACCTTTGTGGATCGGAAACCATGGCATAAGATTACAATCTCCACAGATCCGGTTTCATGCAATAAGCCCACGAGTTTTTCGCCATGCTTATTTGGTACTAATACTTTCTGTGGCTGAACCACTAAATACAAATGCAAATTCTTAGACATATGTTGAGGAACCAAAAAATAAAAAATAAAAAAAATAAAAAAAATCCAACAGTATACCAAATTTTGCCAAATTCTGAAAAATTTTGGAAGTCAAATAAAGGTCAAAATAACTTGATGTTTTGTGCCATCGAATCGATAAACAATCAACATGAACTGCTCTTGCCACTTTGTTATTATAATTTTTTCCTGGTTAACATGGCGAATCATATTTCGCCAGAAATTTAGAAGTGCAAACTACCATCAAATACAAAAGTATGACATAAAATTAGGATATCTTCTTTAAATAGACAATAATTTGCAAATTATCCCAATTTGTCATTATTGGACAGAAGAGCATGAGCTATCATCACAGTCAAACTCTACTAAATACAGTATCAGCAAGGAAAAACGAAAGCATTTTTTGGAAAACCCAAGTCAGATTTGAGTCAGAAAAAGATTTCAAAGAAGCAGGCATAGCAACAAAATGACAAATTTTGTTACCTGGGTTCTGTGCAGGCTGGGCCATCCTCCCCAAGGTTGTGCTGGAACTGGAAGTATGATGGTGTGGCGGTGAGACAAAGTGCACCTGGAGAAGACGAAATTTAGCTGAAGGGGTCCTTTTGCAAATCAATGAATTTGTGAGCACTGAATGAATATTATACACCAGGATCCCCATCCCCTAACAAAAATAAAATAAAATCTAACTTACACCTGAACCTGGTGTTACCAAGTTGCCAACCCAAACCGTCAGTTGCTCTATTTCTCAGTTGTTTTTCACTACTTGGGAAATTTGGCCCACTGCCCTTATAGGGTTCACGATTTTTCCCCATTATTTGATATATATATTTTTTTCTACTTTTTTAATTTTTAATAATTCTAAAATATTCTTATATTCAAATTAAATATTTTTATTTTTTTAATGTTATTTTTTTCTTTTCTTCACCTGACTGCTCTCTTCTCCTTCATCACCCTTCTCCAAAGCTGGCTCATCTTTTCTCTTTCATCAAGCTCATCTCTTCTCATTCATCAAGCTTTTTTCACTTAGTTATTCTTTTGCCAAACAGGCCCGTTTAATCTTTCTGATCACCAAAATTCCATAAAAAAAAATTGATGGTTTGGAATTCGAAATTAGGGTATTGTGAAGAAAGAGGACATGGATTTGTATACGAAGCTCAAGGGTGGTGTTGCATGGCGGAAGCAGATGCCCAAGCTTGCTGTTTCGATTGGCCTCTCTGATAAAATGCCTGGCCTGTTTGCTTCATTTTTCCTTTGACTTTTCAATTTGAGTAGTTTCTAAGGTTTTTTTTAAAACATTTGTGGGGTTTTTTTTTTTGATTGCTTTTGGGATAAGTTGGAATCGAAATTAGGGTTAATTTTTTTTTTTTTTGCTGTTTCTGTAATTTTTTGCCTTATGCTTTTGTAATTTTTGTTTTAGGTAGTGTTCGGTGCGCGATTTGACGGTCTGATAATGGAAATCGGCAAGGATTTGGGAATGGAGGACGAGGATTTTGTGGTGGAGGCTTGCATTACACGTGCTCTACCCCCGGCATTAACGCTTGAGAAGGGATTAGAGAGTATCAAAGATGCTGTGGGAAAGTTGAAGCTGAATCCTACTTCTACCTTCAGTGGGTTCTTTCGGTTTCAGGTACTGGAAAATTCCGTAAGACTTTGCTGTTTTGATACTATGTCGTTTTGTTTGGTTTTCATTTCGTATGTGATTCTGTGTTTGCCTGTCAGTCAGAGTCTTGCGAGGTTTTTCCTCTGTTTTTATGTTGAAGGAAATAGAAAATCCTAATTGTTAATCGCTTTATGTGAATGAAACCGTTGGAGTTTTTGGAATTGGGTGTGCTGTTCACTTTACACGGAGTTCTTCTTCTATCTCAGGAGAGAAGACAATGACCAAAAGGTTTAGATTCTCGTATCTCTTATTTCTCACTCATCAAAAGCGTCTCCTATGGTGATTTAGGGGTTGCATTTGGTTTTTGTTGTTTGTTGTCTGTTGTTCATTATATATATATATATATATATGTAAAAGTAATTTTAACTTTATTAGGACAAGAGTTCGCTTTTTCCTATTGAGCTTGATTGTTGAACTGGTTAAAGTTGGGGGTTTGTAATACGGTTCCCCCACTCCAAAAAAGAAAAGATTGCCCTTTGAATAGTTAGTCTGAAAGATGGATGTTTCAAACTTCTATTTGGAGGGTCACGGACAATTCTAGAGCTATTGAGACTTACGGCCTACCCTATTCCATTGATATCAAGGTGCAGGAGGTTATCTAATCATTTTTTTAACTGGCTTTAGGCTAACGAGCGGAATATGTGTTGAATAAGAACCCAAAATTTGTTTGGTATTTTGTTGAAAGTTCTATTTGGAAAATGACAAGGCAGAAATGAAATTGAATATTAACGTGAACTCTTCATTGGCAATTATGTAAGGAATGTTTCAACATATATGCTAAAGGTTCTAAAACATTTTATGAAATTTAGAATAATTTTGTCCATTTATTGAAAATTTATAGTTAGTATGAAAAAGTGATTAAGTAATGATGGTTAGTTGTTTGTGGTTATGTATCTAATTATGATGCAAAATCTGTTGCCCTTAAGGTTCCTGCGTGTTTGATAATTTGAATTTGGTATTGCAAATAGATGCATACTGTAGTGGCAATTTTTTTATCTGCATTTAGGTGTACGTTGTTTTGCATGGATACTTGGGTCTTTTAGATTTGTATGAATCTTCTTCCTTGACAGCTCTAAAAATGGTAGCTAGATGCTATTAAATTTAAGTAATGTTTGTGGTTTCTCCATAGATAGAACAAATGAGCTCTTGCAAAATAAGGGTAAAACTTCGGCTGTTCATTAGTCACGGTTTTGCATGTGATACATATTTAATTTATTGCTTTATGTAGTTGCATGTGATACTTGTTTAATGTATGTCTTTACTTTACTTAATTGCCTGGTGCCATTGCTTATCTGCCACCGGTTCTGTATCAATTATGATTGGCTGACGCATTGAATGATGATAGTTAAAGAGGAAATGAAAAATGTGTTTAATATGTATTATTATTATTGGTATATATATATATATATATATAATTTTTTTTTTACTAGATATGACTTTCTGGAATAGACAAAGATGGGAGAAAAAAAAAAAAAAAAGGACAAATAAGTTTATATACATTGTTAGGAGTTAGAACCACATGTTATTTGTTATAGTTTCACCAGATAAGTTGGGACTTAATAAAGGACGAGTAAGGTGTCTCCGTGTATGTCTGCCATGCTTCATTAGCCATGCTTAGTCGGTGTTTTACTAAAATCCATTTAATGGGGAAGCAATAATAGAATTTCATTCATCTCAATCTCTCAATATAAACGAGAAATCTGTGAGAGTATTGAAAACCCAAGAAGTAAGTTTAAAAAAAAAAAAAATGGCGGAAGAGAGTAGAGAGAGGCTGCTGAAGAATGTGGTTTACTATGAGAATTGCCCAGGTTGTAAGGTGGAACGGTATAAAGAGATACAACGTGGTTTACCAATTCGAGGCCTTCTTTTTATTTGGATTGTTGTGTTATGTAATGGTATGCTTTTTCTTATTCTTCTACTGTTTCTTATTTATTTATTTTTATTTATTTTTGGTTTTTGGCATTCCAAAGCATTGTTGAATGTTGATCATGTTGATGTTTTGTTTGATTTGTTGCATCTGTGATGTGTATTTTGTTCTCTGCTACATGTTTCGTACTTGTTAGATTACTAGTGGATGAATTTGATGCTGCACTTTGGAAGGTTGGCAGAGGTTGACATGGAAGTAGCAAAAGAATTTGGTGGAAAACATTTTCACATTCTTCCTTCTTCTTGACACTCTGTTTTTGATAGACATGCTTTGAAGTAGGATTGAATGAAGATCCAATAAACATCTTTAACTTTAATTCAGTTTTGTTAACCTTTTTGAAGTCTGACTTATAGCCTTGTTTCTTCTTCTTCTTCTTCATCCTTCTTTTTTTTTTTTTCAAGTTATTTTATTTTATCTATAAATAGATTAGACATTTATTATTGCCTTTTGTTTTCCTTTTCAAACAGAATTTAGTTGTGCATCACACTGATATTTTTTGTCATTTTGTACTTTTTACTGGGATCAATCTTATTTATACCATGTTTTTATAGAATTTGTTTAAGAAATGATCTCTTCTTTATTTCTTGCTTGAATCACACATGTCCGGGACCACTTGTATAATCTATGATCTATATGATTTTCTCAGCATATTAGTTGTTTATGACTGACTGTCTTTCTCAATTTGTTTGCAATGCTGCCATTAGCATCTCTGTTTCCATTCCTTTATTTCATGGTAAGTGTGTATTTTATTTGTGAGTGTTTTTTCCTTCATTATCCTCATTCGTAGATAGCTTCCAATATTTATAGCATTTCCCATGCCATTGATGGAATTTTTTCACTGTTATTTGAATTTGACATGTTTATAAGTTTGAATGTGTTACTTGACATGGAAATGTTTCCTGTGTTACTTTTAATTATATCTTATGTTATTTGTCTTGCCTTTAGGAAATTCATAGAATGTATCTGCGAACATCCTTTTAGGATATTTTTCTGGCTCTTTTAGTTCCTGAAGATGTATGAAATTAGATATTATTTTTTGAAACGAATTTGGGTGAATGCCCCTATTTTGAAAGCTTTAATGAAAAATACCCCCCTTTGTGTTGATATGTATATATGTTAATGAAATATACCTTCTCCCTTTCAAAATTTTTTTATCTATCCTCTTATACCTATTTTATCCTCGAAAAAAATTCAAAATGACTCGAGTGTCTTTTTTTAATATTTATATTTTTCTGGCAGTCCGGATTAATATTTGTTGAAGGTTGGCTATCTACTCAATGTATTGATTGAAATTAGTGTTTTTTTTGCTGTTTTGGAGATTTGGCCATCCTTTAGCAAATCAGTCTATAAGATTGGATTTTGGTTCTATACAATTCATAGAGAGCAAGGGATATTACTGGGTATGAGCTATTGCCTCAATTGTTGGATTTGAACCTTTATACTTCTTTATGGATACTCTAGGTATTTAATTATTTTCTTTGAAACTTGTATGCTAAATATTGTAACTAACTGCAGATATTTCATTTGATTTCATCCAGGTATCAAATCGGTCTCTATTTTAGCGGAGGTGCCCCGTATGCTTTTAATGCTGTCACTAAAGTTTGGCATTATACCAATTGTGGTGCCAGTTGGTGTTCGAGATTTTGACATTGATGGGGAACATTGGGTCAATTCAGGATTGATACCAACAAAGCCTTTTGTAGGAGCTGTAATATTCTCTAGTTTTTATTCATAAAACACTTGTACAATTTTCTTTTGCTAATTCAGATTTAGTTTTTAGTTTTTGTACATGATTCTCATGTCAAAATGATGTGTAAAGACCCAATTTCATTATTAAATTCTCCATATTATTTGAGATGTGGAAAAACAACAAATAAGAAGGATGGGAATTTAAATGGATGGTAATTGAGTTCTCAAATATTGGCTCTCTAGTTTCTGATCATTTGAACTTGTTTGAATGGTGTGCATTGAAATGTAGTTAGTTTTAGATTGTAGACTATTCCCAGCTTGCAAGCTTCTTCCAATCACTTTAAAATGCAGCTCCATGGCAGTATATTCAAACAAGAGTTGTCAAGAGGGAATTAATTGTGCACTTGTGGAAAATATTTAAATAAATGGATATGAAAGTGTAGAATAAATGTAAGAGTCTCCCATTTCTCATCTACCCTCATTTCTCATTAACTGTCGAATAAAGTGGAAAATATTTAAACAAATTTTTTTACCATCTCCCATTTCTTATCTACCCTCATTAACTTCTATCCCTCTCTCTTACTCTTCCTGCTACCACATTCAATGAATCCTGTGTGTCTCCCTCTCTCTTTCTCTTTTGTTGCTTACGTACCTTTCAGCCTTTCTTCGCACCAACCAACCATTGCAGAAAACACAATACCACCTTCAATTCAGTTCACTCCCCCTGTATACCCCCAACCTTTTGTGATAACAACAAGACTGAAAATCTTCATTGTGGAGCCCATAGACTTCAAAAGTGTGTAATTAAAGTGTACGTTTGTGCGGATCAGAGTTAAAGATTTCTTGGTATGTGTATATATATATAAATATATGTACAGATATGTATATATATTTCCCTTATATTGGATTCATTGTTTGTCACGTTTGACATAATATATAAGTGCAAGTTCTATGTTGGTGCTATTTTATGTAAAACAATCCATAAATGGTTCAGAAATTTCCATTTGAAAATTACAACCTTTGTTCATTACATATGGTCCATCGGTAATTACGAAACACTTGGTTGTTGGAAAATTTAACGGCGGTTCCATCGGAATATTTAGTTTTTCCATTTTCTGAAAGCAAACCAATTGGACAATCGAATTTGTCCACTTTGATAATATTATTGTATACGAATGACATGCTAAATGTAACTATATTTATGATCTTGAACAAAATAATCCACAAAACACCACATTGTCAACATTGCATCCATTCAAGCTAACGTTATGTTATGATTTAGCACATGTGCTACAAACTTAACATCTTAATCTACTTGATCCACTATGTATGTCAGGAGTAGCTATTCTACTAGGCGTTAATATGCAACATTTAAACATAATTGTTTGGCTTATTTTCTGTACTCATTTGCTGAAAATGCATTTGTATTTTTTCATTACTTTTGCTTCAGGATTATAGTTAAACTTTCTAGTAAAGATTCTACGATTGCAATTATTTTTAGTCATACAACCTCACAAATTACCACAAGCTTGTGACAAGGAGATACTTATTATGTTTTGAATTGGTAAACCCTTTATGCTCAATGTCACAAATTTCAGTTCTACTGTTCTATGATGGAACATGGAGTGCATGTTTTGAAGGTACTTGGAGATATCAATGTCAAAGAACGAAGATTATACGTATCAAAAGGAATTGTACATTGGCAGAACTTGAAGATGTTGTCTACAACGCTCTCAACTTAAATTCTACACAACATCAATTAATCTTCAAGTTTATATACTATGTGTGTTTGTCATGTGAGCCGTACATTGTGGAAAATGAGGAAGACCTACAAAGTTTTATAGAAGAGTATAGTTCACACAGACCTCAAGACAGATCTCCACTTATTGTTGATGTATCATCCAGGGTTCCACAGAGTATTAATACTGCTGGATGTGTTGTGAATAGGATACCTACAAGTTCAGGATTTATGACGATTGCCCCACTATCTGCAGTTCTAGAGACAGCTATATGTACCTCTGATGCTGACATGCAGTCCCCAGCGACCGAACTTCATGTGCCGAAAACTCAACCTGGATTCTTCGAAATCAAATTTGTGAAAACGATGTGCAATTTATGGAACATGATCATGATAATGAGTGCTTCAAAATTAATGATATGAATGAATATCTTGGACATGATTATGATAAAGATGAACAATTTGAGGTTGAGGTCAACATTGATCATAGTCAAGATGGGTTACGTGACATTTGTTGGACCCAACATTCAGGACTTTCAGCTGGTGATAGTCGACATGGTGTTTCTCCTTATGGTAATAGTCCAATTGATAATGTGAATGATGATGTGCTTGCTTCTCCTTATACCAAAAACCATTTGGACATTCGACAGGATTCTACCGCATCCATGGCTGAACATAGGGTTAACCGTCGCTTCTCATCTGTCAATGCCCATGAAATCATTTGAATCAACCAACTCTTTACGAGTAAGAATGCGCTACAAAAGAAGCTTAGTCTTTATGCACTAAGGAGAAATTTTGAATTCAAGGTCAAGAAGTCAGATAGGGTCCGATATGAGGTTGTATGTGTAAACGACAATTGCATGTGGCGATTGCATGCTACCAAGCTACATGGTGATAATACAGAAGCTTTCATGATTAGGGCCTTCAAGGATGAGCATATTTTCTCTTTAAATATCATGAAAAGGGATGATCATCAAGCAACAAGTACAGTTATCAGAGACATCATCCAGCCAACGTTTGATGGGATTTCACGGCAATACAAACCCCAGGATATCGTACATGACATTCGCTCTAATTACGGAGTAAACATAAGCTACAACAAAGCATGGGCCGCTAAGGAAGTTGCACTATAAGGTTTGTGGGGCACGCCAGTAGAGTCATATGCAAAACTTCCTTTATGGAGTCACGTTTTGAAGAGCAAAAATCCGGGCACATTTACTCGAATTGAAATTGACGATCAAAATAGATTTTTATATTTTTTCATGGCACTTGGAGCTAGCATTAGAGGGTTTCAACATATGTGGAGAGTCGTAGCTGTTGATGGAACTACGCTGAAGAATAGATATAGAGGTTTGTTATATATTACATCATGTTTGGATGGGAACAATCAAATTTATCCACTTGCTTATGGAATAGGCCTTGGAGAGACGGATGCGGCTTACACGTGATTTTTTGAGAGATTTAAAGAAGCGTTTGGGGATGATCCGAATATAGCTTTTATATCAGACAGACACAAGAGCATTGCAAAAGCGATACGTACAGTTTTCCCTAATAATCACCATGGCCACTGCACATATCATCTTGGTACAAAGTTACATACTAAGAAGTTTAAAGGTAATGTCAATGTGATTATATCAACTTCTAATGATGCAGCTAGAGCATATATTGTTGAGAAATTTGATAAGGCCATGCAGCTTTTAGAAGGGGCTAGCATTGAATTTGTACAATATCTCAAGGATGCAAATCTTGTAAAATGGGCTAGATCATATTTTCCAGGCAATAGATACAACATAATGACATCTAACATCGCAGAGAGTATGAACTCTGTGCTTCTTGATGCTAGGGATAAACCTGTTTTGCCATTACTAGATCACATTCGTGATGTCTTGCAAAAGTGGTGGTATGAATGTTGAACTAACGCAGCAGCAATTCAAACTCCTGTTACTAATTGGTTGGAAAATATCATGCAAGAGCGCTCAAATAATGGCAGAGGCTTATGTGTTATTCCATTGAACTTATATGAGTTTCAAGTTGTTGGCCATGGCATGTTCGTTGGAGTTGTTAACTTAGAAAATAAGATGTGCTCATGCAAGGAATTTGACATTGATGGATTTCCTTGCGTCCATGCAATTGCAACTTGTAAGCATCGACATATTTCTCCATATATCCTTTGCTCGGTGCATTACTCAATTGACTCACTCCGTGACGCATATTTGAAAACCATATATCCACTTGGAGATAAATGTCAGTGGCATACTTCAGATGATGTCATAAACCAGGTTGTACTTCCACCTCAAATTGGCAAACAGTCAAGAAGACCAAGAAAGAAGAGGATTCAATCTCAAGGAGAGGATCGTCATCAATATAGATGCGGGAGGTGCAAACAGATTGGTCACAGCAGCCGATCATGCTCGACTGCCTTATCTCTTGATAGCACTACCAACCAGTAGCACCATTGAATTGAAGGACCATAAATCGCTCGACGTTATATTAAGACAATGGGGGCATGTTATGAGGTATGTGTTATGCAATGAAGTCAGGAATGCAATTAGTAGCTCAACCGCGTTACATGAGTTTTGGCATAATAGATGTTGGTTTTATGTGTTCTTTTGTTGTCAAAGTCATCTATCGTATTGTGTTGATAACATATCATTCTGTGTTCAGTTTTTGGTTCAGTTGTTTGTAGGTTTCTTACTATTGCACGGATGATACTACTGCCCAATGGTAATGACCGATGCATCGTCGGTAATTGACATTTGTACACCGTCGTAAAAGAATCACCACAATTCCTTTGGACAACTTCAATCATGTGTGTTCCAACGAAGAACATGGTAAATGTAGCATTATTAATGATAACTGCTGACAAAGTAACAGAAAAAATGACACTAATAAGTGAAAACATTCAATTTGTTTTTGCTTCAAACATTACCGTAGGTTTCATCGGTAATTACCGAAACCCCTATGTCAATCATATTCTACCAATTTTTTAGCCCTCACAAGTCCCCTAATGTGTGTTAAATGCAAAAACATGCAAAATATAGATTCTTAAATGATCCTCAGAAGAAAAAACCCCAAAATGTCTGAAAAAGTTCTCAAATTGCCAAAAAAATACAATTACTATAGACCTCGGTAATTGCCAATGAAACCTACCGTAATCAAATTATACTTTCTAGAAAAATTACCGTAGGTTTCATCGGTAATTATCAAAACCCTTGTGGTAGTCACATTTTACCAATTTTTTGGCCCCCACAAGTCCCCTAATGTGTGTTAAATGAAAGAACATGCAAAATATGGATTCTTAAATGATTATAAGTAGACAAAACACCAAAATTTCTGAAAACGTTCTCAAATTAGCAAAAAAATTTGATTATTGTAGGCCTTCGGTAATTACCGACGAAACCTACGGTAATCAAATTATACATTCTAAAAAAATTACCATAGGTTTAATCGGTAATTACCAAAACCCCTATGTTAATCACATTTTACCAATGTTATGGCCCCCACAAGTCCTCTAATGTGTGTTAAATGTAAAAACATGAAAAATATAGATTCTTAAATGATTCTAAGGAGAAAAAAACCCCAAAATGTCTGAAAAAGTTCTCAAATTGGCCCAAAAAGAAAAAGATTACTATAGACCTTCGTTAATTACCGATGAAACCTATGGTAATCAAATTATACTTTCTAAAAAAATTACCGTTGGTTTAATCGGTAATTACCAAAACCCCTATGGTAATCACATTTTACCAATGTTATGGCCCCCACAAGTCCCCTAATGTGTGTTAAATTCAAAAACATGCAAAATACATATTCTTAAATGATCCTAAGGAGAGAGAACCCCAAAATTTCTGAAAAAGTTCTCAAATTGGCCAAAAAAATATGATTACTGTAGACCTTCGGTAATTACAGATGAAACCTACGGTTATCAATTTATACTTGCTGGAAAAATTACTGTAGGTTTCATCGGTAATTACCAAAATCCCTATGGTAATGTGATTTTACCAATTTTTTAGTCCCCAATGTGTGTTAAATGCAAAAACATGAAACTGTTGGGGTTTTTTCTCCTTAGGATCACTAAAGAATCTATATTTTGCATGTTTTTGCATTTAACACACATTAGGAGACTTGTGGAGGCCAAAAAATTAGTAAAATGTGATTAACATAGGGGTTTCAGTAATTACCGATTAAACCTACGGTAATGTTTCCAGAAAGTATAATTTGATTACCGTAGGTTTCATCGGTAGTTACCGAAGGTCTACAGTAATCGTATTTTTTTGCCAATTTGAGAACTTTTTCAGACATTTTAGGATTTTTTCTCCTTAGGATCATTTAAAAATCTATATTTTGCATGTTTTTACATTTAAACATATTAGGAGACTTGTGGGGGCCAAAAAATTGGTAAAACCATATTACTATAGGGGTTTCGGTAATTACCGATTAAACCTATGCTAATTTTTCCAGAAAGTATAATTTGATTATCGTAGGTTTCATCGGTAGTTACCGAAGGTCTACAGTAATCGTATTGTTTTGCCAATTTGAGAACTTTTTCAGAAATTTTAGGGTTTTCTCTCCTTAGGATCATTTAAGAGTATATATTTTGCATATTTTTGCATTTAACACACATTAGGGGACTTGTGGGGGCCAAAAAATTAGTAAAATGTGATTAACATAGGGATTTCGGTAATTACCGATTAAACCTATGGTAATTTTTTCAGAATGTATAATTTGATTATCATACGTTTCATTGGTAGTTACCGAAGGTCTACAGTAATCGTATTGTTTTGCCAATTTGAGAACTTTTTCAGACATTTTTGGGTTTTTTCTCCTTAGAATCATTTAAGAATCTAGATTTTGCATGTTTTGGCATTTAACACACATTAGGAGACATGTGGGGGCCAAGAAATCGGTAAAACCATATTACCATAGGCGTTTCGGTAATTACCGATGAAACCTATGATAATTTTTCCAGCAAGTATAAATTGATTACCGTAGGTTTTATCAGTAATTACCGAAAGCCTACAATAATCAATTTTTTTTGCCAATTTGAGAACTTTTTTAGAAATTTTGGGATTTTTTCACCTTAGGATCATTTAAGAATCTATATATTGCATGTTTTTTCATTTAACACACATTAGGAGACTTGTGGGGGCCAAAATATTGGTAAAATGTGATTACCACAGGGGTTTCGGTAATTACCGAAGAAACCTACGGTAATTTGTCTAGAAAGTATAATTTGATTACCGTAGGTTTCATCGGTAATTACCAAAGACCTACAATAATCAATTTTTTTTTGCCAATTTGAGAACTTTTTCAGAAATTTTGGGTTTTGTCGCCTTAGGATCATTTAAGAATCTATATTTTATATGTTTGTTTTATTTAACACACATTAGGAGACTTGTGGGGGCCAAAATATTGATAAAATGTGATTACCATAGGGGTTTTGGTAATTACCGATGAAACCTACGGTAATTTTTTCAGAAAGTATAATTTTATTATCGTAGGTTTCATCAGTAATTACCAAAGACCTACAATAATCAATTTTTTTTTGCCAATTTGAGAACTTTTTCAGAAATTTTGGGGTTTTGTCTCCTTAGGATCATTTAAGAATCTATATTTTGCATGTTTTTCATTTAACACACATTAGGAGACTTGTGGGGGCCAAAATATTGGTAAAATATGATTACCAACCGTAGGTTTCATCGATAATTACCGAAGGCCTACAATAATCAAATTTTTTTTTGCTAATTTGAAAACTTTTTTAGAAATTTTTGGGTTTTGTCTCCTTAGGATCATTTAAGAATCCATATTTTGCATGTTATTTCATTTAACACATATTAGGGGACTTGTAGGGGCCTAAAAATTGGAAAAATGTGATTACTACAGGGGTTTCGGTAATTACCGATGAAACCTACAGTAATGTTTTCAGAAAGTATAAATTGATTATCGTAGGTTTCATCGGTAATTACCGAAGGCCTACGGTAATCATATTTTTTTGCCAATTTGAGAACTTTTTCAGAAATTTTGATATTTTTTCTCCTTAGGATCATTTAAGAATATATATTTTGCATGTGTTTTCATTTAACACACATTAGGAGATTTGTGGGGCAAAATATTGGTAAAATGTGATTACCATATTGATTTCAGTAATTACCGATGAAACCTAGGGTAATTTTTCCCGAAAGTATAATTTGATTATCGTAGGTTTCATCAGTAATTACCGAAGGCCTACAATAATTAATTTTTTTTTTTGCCAATTTAAGAACTTTTTCTGAAATTTTGGTGTTTTGTCTCCTTAGAATCATTTAAGAATCCATATTTTGCATGTTCTTGCATTTAACACACATTAGGGGACTTGCGGGGGCCATAACATTGGTAAAATGTGATTATCACAGGGGTTTCTGTAATTACCGATGAAACCTACGGTAATCAAATTTTTTGGCCAATTGGAGAACATTTTCCGAAAATTTGGGGTTTTTTCTGTTTGGGGGCATTGATGAATGTATATTTTGCATGTTGTTGCCGGAAACACCCATTAGCTGAGTCTTTGGAATAAAAAAAATATGTGAATTGATATTACCAAAAGCGTATCGGTAATTACCGATGGTGCATCAGGAATTATCGATGCACCATCGGTAATCATCTTTGATTGAATTTTATCACAACCAAGGGTCTTCTTTTCTCTTTTTTTTTTGGGTCAACGGTTATCATTACTAAAGCTAGGTTCAGCATATTAAGATAACATTAATATAGGGTGTCATAACATTAAACATACGATCTACATTAAAAGTTTATTAAAGTACAAATCAAAAGCATATTTTTTTTTTCTAAAAAACCTAATGTCTTCCGAGCCAAATGAAAGATTCTCCTCACTGCTCTTGTATTCAATAAATTTCAAAGTGTAGACACCACAATCACCCTTGCAGAATAGCATTAATGAAAACCAAGCACGTGTATTTCCACACGTAAGCATAATTAAACAACAGCAATAGAAGTGGTTTGAAATGACAACATATTCATACCCATTATCTTGGCAGGGTGCATCTTTGATCATGGTCATCGTGAATGGCTCTAAAGTGGGAGGCACGTCCGGATTCTTCTTGTAATATCCCCCATCCCTCAATAGGTAAGGCAGCATAAACGTAAGGCATTCTGCATTTTTCAACTCTTTATTTAGGATATATTTATTTCCCATATTTGGATCGTATAAATCAGTATGTCGCGCCTTCAAGTCCACACATGCTGCCAACCAATGGATGCCTCCATTGTTGACAGGGATGTACACCTGCAAATTAGAACATAACCTCATTATCCACAAATTGGGAAAACTTAGTCAAATTTTTTTTAAATATATGTAGGGACTTACATAATCACATCTCCGCCACGGCACGCTAGGTTTGGGTGACTTCCCACGCACTAGCTACGAAATGTTGAATCACATAAATATGTGCTTCGAGATGCCCCCCATATAGGATAACACCCTTTGATGGATGACTGCCAAATAATGAAATAGATACAATATAAAATGTCATGAGTATAACATTAAGCACCGCAGTAACATCCCATCATCTTACCCAAAATAACACGTCTAATATGGCACAGGTGTGGGTGAACATCTTCTCATTCTCAAACCGCCTTTTTCGTATGAAACACAAAATAGTTTCAATGTGCTGCAAAACCACATTAAAGGAAATAAATAACAAGTGCGAGGTGATAAATAAAACATCATTCCAAACGTAGGAACACAATGAATTTACATGAAAATAAAGTGTATAACTTACATCGGAATTCAACCATCCTTCAGAGGTAAGTAGCTCAGCCAAAAATTTCTTCCCCACCGTCATATAAGTTGTACACACGGTTGCTTCATTTGGTGCCACCCTATGCCACTCATCGAATGCCTTCTCCTTCGATGCATCAATATGTCGATTAAGATTAAATCTGACCTTCTTCTTACACGAGTCGGTGTAAGGAGAGATGACGTGATGTGATTGGTGATAAACTCTACCGAATCGGCTTGTATCACCAACGTTATACATCCAATCCTCCACCTCAATCTCAGCTGATTGGTCATGAAGCACTGATATCCCACCCCAAATGCATAGGCCGATATGGCACCAAAGCCCAGGAACCCTCCACATAGGGTCCTATAGGTACGATAGGCTCAAATGGTGTTGTACAATCCTCATCCTCCTTCCTATCATTGGAACCGTCTATGGGTGCATCAAATTCTTCAGCTTGCTCTCCAAATGACGGTGCCACAGGGGATGATGGTCGCACCGAAGATGACGGTTACTGGGTGTGCATATGATGTTCGGCCTGCAAAACACAATGGTTATTTTGCAGTTCCCAAACCCTAACAACAAATAATTGCTGAATTACACTATATAATTTAATAATGCTGAAACCCTAAAGTATACTAAGTTGTCTAAATGATACCTGATGCTTTTGTTGGTTAATAACTGAACTATGCATCTTCCTTAACGATGCCATCTCTTTCTTTAATTCATCAAATTTTGCCTCCAAGCAAGCAAGCTAATCAATATCAATATCCAAAACATAAGTCAATATATATTAGTACAACATATGAAATACAAATTTACATGCAAGTAACAATTGCATACCCTGAAATTAGCATCTGGAAGGCCACTAGAATGCTTCTCAGCTTTGGATGCATCTTTAGCGCCAATGGTGGCTATCGGTGCTACAAGTGGTGGTGCCGTATAGCGAACTTCATGTATGTTCACTGCTACTGTTCGCCAGTAATCCATAGTCTTCTCCTCATCGGTAGCATCTAACCTCCAGTGCACAACATACTACATGAAATGAAGAAAGGAAAAAAAAGTAAATTTGGAAACTAACTTTGGTAATGTAACTTGAATGTAGTTGTACCATGTAGTCTAAATAACTTTGCCTTACATTGCTATTTGAGGTGAAACAATTATGGACGGCAAAATGGTTCGGTTGACTTGTAGCATGCCATCCAAGGATCCTCAGACAACGGGTTTCCCGCCGCTCGCCAAAATGGTTACCAAAATTAGGGATTGCTTTAAACCCCTACAACTACAAAATATAAATTATAGGTTATTAAATATAATTTTTAAGTAAACGCTATATGTATTAAATATATTACCATACCTGAAACGCTAATGGAAAATCTTTTAGGTCATACAACTGTGATTTATTCTTTACTGCACGTCTTCTATGCTGGAATGCATTGTGGAATGAGTTGATCGTCTCCTTGTAGCTCAGAATGCCCCAAGGGTAGGAATTAAATACCTCGATATCAACAACCAAATCAATGAATTTTCTATTTATTTGAACCCTCGGATCCATTTCGAGTACACCATGAACTAAGAAATATAGCAACGCAATTCTTACAGCATCCCAATCATCCACAAAATGTGTATCCTTGAATATTCATTCCAGTTCGGGTGGTTTCAAGTCAATCCTGTCATCTAGCAACCTCATGAGCAGCTCCTTTCCTTTGGAAATTTGCATATCATACATGGAAGGGTACCTACAAAACTTTAAGCCACTAATGAGTGCGAATTCCCACTTTGGAAACCGCACTCCAGATCCGCCGAAGTTAAGCTCTAGTACTTCTGGATTGTTGGACACAACTCGTTTGCAAAGCAGGTGATGCACTAGATGACTAGAGAACATGAGGTTCTTCATGTCAAGTAAGTGTCCAAAACATGTTGGTCTATATTTTTCCAGCTGCTCACTTGTGAGGACACTTGTAATTACTTTGTTCGCTTCTATTGGAATCCCGAATGAATGTGCCCTAACTTTAAATATATCGGCATCCTGAAAGATCTGTTCTTTTGGAGCGTCGATGGGCTGCAAAATGAATTACATAAATGGAACTGATGTCAACCATTTAATCATACCCTATTTTTCCACCCTAACTTGATAATAATAATTTCCACCCAAATCTTAAGATATATGGGTTCACATTTTTGCACTAGTGGTAATTACCGATGAAACCATCGGTAATCAACCTACAATGAGCTAAAAAAAATCCCGATGGCCTATCGGCAATTACCGATGGCCATCGGATGAAGTTTTTCTCGAGTTTTCACATTCATGAATAACTACTAACAGATGTCTTATCATTTACCACACAAAACAACATAAATGAATATAAAACTTATCATCTCAGATGGGGGAGAGGAGAGTGGAACGTGCCCTAGAAGTTTGGTACTTTCCGTCTCAGCTTTGGATTGTTGCCTAGTAGTTCGTCGACGCTTAGAGTCGGGTGCTGATGTGCTACCACCGCATCTCTTACTTTCCACCTTCTTACCTCCCTTCTTCGGTTGAGCTCGCAAGTTCCTCTTTGGTGCCATTATAAAGTACAACCTACAAATGTACATTGACAACATTAATAAATTTTTATCTACCTTTAACCACATTGTCAACTATGTATACATATATAAATATCTGCAATCCTCAATTTCATACGCTCTCTTCCTAAGGATATTGTGTATGCCATCTACAAAACATTTACTGTATAGCAGTGTGTTTATTTCTAAATCTTTCTATCTTCTTCTTCTTCTTTATTTTTTTTCTTTTCTGGGGATAAAGTGTTTGCGTGTTTGCTTCTAGCTAACCATGTACCTAAAATTTTATGCACCGATCTCTCTCTCTCTCTCTCTCTCTCTCTCTCTCTCTCTACATATATATATATATATATACCTTTGGAAAGTACTAACAATTAACAAGTACTAACTCTGGAATTCTCAACTTCAATTCTAATTAATCATAAAGTATCTTTCTCTTATTTCCAAGTACTGATTTTATTTAATAAATTACCCTAGCAAAAAGGAAGAAGAAAAAACTTAAAAGAAAAAAAAGGTCTGAAAAGCAACTAAGATTTCTAATGCAGCTATAGTTTAAAGTGGGGTTTTAATAGAGCAACCCAAAATTGTGGCCAATTATGATGCTACATGCAGAAGCAGATAAAGTGAAATATTGAAATGACTGGAGAGGAAGTAGTCAATTCACCCAAAATAGAAAAATAAAAAAGTGAAGTATAGAGGTGGAAGACTACATAGAAGCTACGCAACAGACAGATTGTTATAAGCCAATCAAAAGCAGCCCTTAGACTGTATATATACATATCATATTCATTTTATATTTAATTATTTCTTAACATACAATATGTGTCTAAAAAATATGCACAGAAAGTTGCAAACTATAATCTGAACATATAGGTTAAGCTGGACTGCAACATGTTTCACCACTTCTATATGAGTATGTCAACTAATGTAGCTACATCTCTTCCCCATACTGCTTGTGTTTAACCTAATTTGGTTATAAAAGCTCAGACCTACCAACACCTATATATGCTATACAAATCATTCACTTTATATTTATTTTATCTGTATAATTAGTTTAGGGTCAATGATTTATCTGTATACAAATCAAAAAAGAAAAATAATTAGTTTCTTAAGGGTCAAGTACATTTTTATAAAAATTCTTCTTTTCAACCCACAAAAGTAGTTTTCTAGACAGAGTTTGAGTATTATGCACTAGTGACACCTTTAGCTTTAGGATTTAAACTTCGATCAGGGTAAAAATCCTTATATCCTTAAGTTGTAACAAATATATATATATATATATATATATATACATATATTATGTTTATTTATTACAAACTAACATTATTCTTCATCAAATTCATTGATTTCCCTGCCTTCATCCTTTATTTATTTTCCATGCTCAGGGATGTCGATGGAACCAAAAATAAAAAATAAAAAAAAATTAAAGAATTTTAAAAAAAATAAAAAAATAAAAACAACGTGTCGTCTGGGTGTCGTTCATCCCAGACGACATGTCGTTCGCTCCATCTTCAACCTTTAGCCAAGTTGACCCAAATCCACCTGAACCAGTCCCGATCCGATTTTTGACCCGATTATTTCTCCCACCTCCGGCCACCGTTTAAGGCCAAACTGGTCCCCTTTTTTTCCTCTCTTTATTTCCTACTGATACCCAATATCAATCTATCTTAAAACCTAAGTTATAATCACTTCCATACAAAAACCTAAATTTCAAATAAACTTCAAAAATTTCACATTTTTAACCTGTTCTAAACACAAATCAAAAGTTTCAATGTATCACATTGTACTAAATTTGTAAGTATTTAATAGTAAGACAACAAAAAAACACAAAAAAAAAAAAAAACCACACGGGTCCACGGCAAGGCAACAAATAAACATAAAAACAAATCCACATCGGTCACGGCAAGGCAAAAAATTAACACAAAAACAAACTCACACCGGTCCACGGTAACAAATAAACAAAAATATTAAAACAATTACCTCAGAGATAGCCGTTCAAGGATGCTGAGATGAGATGAAGTTTTGTTTTTTTGTTTTTTTCTTTGCATTTTTTAAGGGTTTGTTTTTTCCACGGTAAGTTTTATTTTTTTGTATTTTTGTGTATCTTTGTAAAAACAATTACTTGATGTACTTTGTTTTCTTTTTCTAAAAAATAAATTTTTGTTCTTTATTTGTTTAAAACATAAAAGAATATTCAAGTTATTTTTTATTGTTTTAAGATTAAAATAGATATTGAAAGGTAAAAAAAATAATAACAAATAAAGAGGCAAATATCAGTAAGCTCATCCAAAAAAAATATTGGACCAAATTCCCCTGTTCTAAACCGGAGAAAAATTGAAAAGTCAATAAGAGCAATCATCGTAGGCTAAGGGAGAAACTGTGTGAAAAGGAGGAGGGATTTGACTGGGGAACATACATATGTGTGTGTATATATATATACATATATATATATGAAACATGCGAAGACAAAGGCTAGTATTGGGCTTATTTTTCTATCGTAAATAAAACTAAAATTGGTGGCTATACTTCTCCTCTTACATCACCAGACCTCCATTAAAAAGTAGTACCCAGTAATGGTCCTTCACTTGACCAGTCTCATTGTGGGCTGGATGGGCCCCAAAAATATTTCCACCTTTCATTTTTTTTATTTTAATATTTGTGTGCAATAGGATTTTTTTTTTTTTTAAAATTGTTTTTCCTGTTGAAAAATATGAGTGGAAACAATCGAGGGAAACAAACACACGGTAAAGAAAATGTACAAAGACCATCTACATCCAAATCGACCATCATTGACGTCCATATACCTTTATCAGAAACTCGAAATAATTTTTTGTGGTACGTAATTTTAAAACTAATATGTCATCAAATGTCTTTGAATTATGATTAAAAATTGAATTTAATGAAGAAAATAATAAATGCATCTTATCATTTTAATTACTATATATATATATATATATATATATATATTTTTTTTAAATAGTTATTAATTGACAATAGCTTTGACTCTTTTTTTTTTTTTTAAAATAAGCAATGTCTTTTATCAAAATAAAATTGACGGATAAACTCTAATGGCATTTTTTTTTTTCTTAAAATTCTTATAACATATAACAAAATCAACAAACATTGATTATCTAAAAGAAGACTTAACTAATTTCCAAAAAAATAAAAAATAAAAGGAGACAACGTTTTTTTTTTTTTTGGGTAAAAAAATATTTAAAAAAAAAAATAACGGTGAGGCAGTGACGGCACTACTCGTGGAAATGACTGGCCGTATATGCGGTTGGCTCTATTCGGCTAGAAACGGCACTGCTTTTTGATTGTCAAACTAATACCACCTTTTTTTTTCTTTTTTCTTTTTTTTCTGAAACTAATACCCCTCTCATTTGCTCGTGCGCTGAGCCTGCGACACACTAAACACTACTTAAATTCCTTAATTTTTTTCACTATAATAATACTAGCTGCTACTCTTTATATTCTCCCTCCTCTATTCATAATATCTATTTCTGTTAGTTTTCAGAATTTATTTATTAATCTATTTTCCCCCCAAAAAAAAAAAAAACAACAAATACTAACAAAATATTATTACATACTATATAGTATAATATATATGTTTCTGCATCTATAAAATATAAGATCCAGACAAATGCTAAAGTTGCCCCTCAAAAAATAATAATAAAATTAGAATATATTGAGAGAGAGAGAGAGACGTAGGCCTGACATAATAATAATAATAAATTAATAATAATAAGAAGAATAATGAAATGAATAAGTAATTGTGAAAAAATGAAAATGGAGAAAAGTGGAAAATTCACCCCAAAAAAAAAAAAAAAAGGAGAAAAGTGGAAAGGGACACTCTGCCTTCCTCCCTTGACCCTTTTCAAAATCCATATATGTATGGGTAGACTTTGACCACTACTTTTCCCCTCTTTGCCTTTGGCTGGCTGCTTCTCTAGATTTATAAACTATATTTTTATTTTCGAGCACTACTTTTCAATTTCACACTTAAATTCTCAACAAATCTCCAACCTTCCCTTCTTCCTTTTCTTCCTTCTGTTATCTGTCTTCTGTCTTTTAAGTTCAGGGTGGGGTCTTTTTCCTCTTCTTTCCAGATTAGTATTAGTATTATTTTCTAATTATTAATTCACATATTAACTTTCCCTCTGTTGAAAATATATATCCCCTTGCTCCAAGCAAGACTACTTTTCAAATCTCTCTGTCTCGACCACCACCACCATCATCATCTGCCAGTTGATCGATTTCACATTTAGCAATACCCCACCATGAATTAGAGGCATGAGCATCATCAACATACTATTATATTCATCATCCTTTGTTTCCTAGATCGATTCTATTTTGTCGGATGTGTTGCATATTTTTCAAAATGAAGCATTTTTCCATAAAAAAGAGGAGCAGATCAGGAATAATCAAATGATCATGATCAGGTAATAACATATTTATATATCTGCATAAGTGTATATATACATATAAATATATATATATATATACACACACGTCAAAAGGGATGATGATCATGCAGCAGCATCTTTAACCGCCATTTTCCATCCTCATGGACACTGCCTTCCTCGCCGATGACTGCTCTCGTGCGAATTATGTTCGAGTTCTGATGCAGAATTTTGGCTGCACTTACATTTGTCTCTGGTCATATTTGCCCCCTCCATCCAAGTATATTTGCATCCAACCCTTTTCTTCAATTTTTCTCCTCTCTCCGTCCTCTCATTCCTTGTGTATATACATATAAAATGCAGTCGCTCATATATTATTGTTTTTGCTCCAGCTGCTTAAAATTCTTGGATGGCTTTTACAATGAAGAGAAAAATCAACCAAGCTCTTCTTCGGGAACTAGTCTAGCTCATAGGCTTTTTGATGGGTACCGGGGATCGTTATTTTTTGTTCTTGACAACGAGTGAGTTACTATATATATCTACTATATATGCATAAAAAATATCTGATTTCTATTACATTTTATAACACGCCGCATTTTTTTTTTTTCCTCTCTCTCTACCCCCCTATATATATATATCAGCCATGTTCCAGGATTTGCTTTTAGGAATAACTTACCCTACTTTCATCTTCAAGAACCGGACCTTCAAAGAATGGCGTCAAACCAAACACAGAGGCAATTCTATCAGGTAAACCATCTTAATTAAATGATGATAAAACAACCTAGATATTTGATTCAATATTAATTGAAGATTAACATATTACATGTAATTATACATAAAAAGAAATGCAAAATCACACCCATATATACACATAAGTTTTTCTTTCCTATTTTCTTTTTTTTCTTTTTTTCTTTTTTCAGAGGTGAGGATTATAGCTGAAAGTTTTTAATTATGTGTTTGCTACAGGAAGCAAGGATTCAGGTATTTAATTTCCTGGAAAGAAAAGTTGGTGTTCTTTGATGAAAATTAATGCATATCATGACTTATTATTTTAATCTGCAATTCTATTATCTGCCATGATTAAGGCTGTAGTTTTCATGGGGTGCAAGAGTGGAGAGATTGAGCTCGGCTTTTCAAATGAGTCCCAACAGGTATTTAATTAATTAAGTTGTTGTTCATTAACATGTTCAGTCCTTTTAAATTAACCAATTCTTCTATTCACTAATTCATTCACTTATGAATCTTGCTATTTCTTTTTTTTCTATTAAATTGTGAGTGGTTTATTTACTTCAATTATTAGTGTAAGTAGTAATTATTTTAATTATTTATTACTGCTACTATATACTTGAAAGAGAAAAATAAGATAAAATAAATAAACATCAAATGAGAGAAACGATCAAAACACATGCATTTTCATAAGCTAAAGAGAGAAATTATCTTGTAACTTATTGAGAGTTATAATATATATATATATATATATATATATATGGTCGATCTTGTAGGTTAATATAAATATGGAAACGATGAAGACCTGGTTTCCTGAAGATTTTGCCAGACAATTATCTCCACAGACGGAGATTCCACCAAGGCCAAACGATCAAAACAACCCTCCATCATCATCATCATCATCCTTGATATCACTAACCATGGATAGCCCGGAATATTCATCCCTTCTATTCAGCCTTCCAATGAGCACCACATCTTCTTCTTCTTCTCAAATTCCAGAAACTAGTCATACTGAGAGTACTTCTTTGCAACCACTAATAACACCAACCATGCCTCACCAGCAAGCAATGCAAGCATTTGCTCGCTTGCGGAACATTCAATTCCCGAGTCCAGAGAGCGAGGCTGCAGCCATGACCAGAGCCATGCTTGCTGTTCTATCTTCACCTTCTTCTTCTTCTTCTACTTCACATCAACCCCCACCTCCTATTAATTTACAACCTCATCAATTCGCTCATTCCATGAATCCAAAAGCCAGTCTTTTCAAGAAATATGCTCCACCATTAGGCCCGAACACCCAAATAAATGCTCGATCCGGCAGCAGGCAAAGCATGCTCAAGAGATCATTTTCATTCTTTACAAACTTAAATATTTTCATGAGGAATCGCCAGCGCATGCAAGAAAACCGCCCCAGCAGTACTCAGTTGCACCATATGATGTCGGAGCGCAAGAGGCGTGAGAAGCTGAATGAAAGCTTTCACGCATTGAGATCACTACTTCCTCCAGGAACCAAGGTACATATATATATATATATATATATACATATTAATTCTTCACAGCTACCACTTCACAAATATTTATATATATCTACATATATAATATATCTATATATATATATATATTTAATTAATTTCTTTTGGTTAATTTAAACCCTCTCTCTCACCGAATTCAATGCAATTCAATTAATATTGAAACTCTATATATATGTACAGAAAGACAAAGCTTCAGTGCTTACAACTACAAGAGAGTACTTGACCTCATTGCAATCTCAAATTTCCGAGCTAACCAAAAGAATCCAGCAGTTGGAAGCACAGGTTTTGCCATCATCAGCCAAAGAACTAGCAAACGGAGCTGAAACAGAAGCTGGTGGCTCCTCCTCCTCGATTACTGAAAGAGTATCAGTTCGGGTGTCACAGGTTTCTGAATCAACGTCCTCAGAAGAAGGACAACTTGTAGATTTGCGAGTGATTCTAAGAACACATCGTTCTGCTGAAGATGTAGTAATCCGGATACTAGAATTCTTGAAGCGAGTTAACGGTATACGCTTGCTGTCCATGGAAGCCGATTCCCATATAACTAAATCAAGTCCTACCATTCGAGTGACCTTGAGATTAAGAGTTGATCAGGTATGTCATTTATTTATCTATTTTTTAAAGTAAATTATAATTGTTAACATTAATTATATATGGAACTTATTTACAGTCGGTAACGTTAATTATTTATTTGTTTTTTTAATTAAAGTTAATTACTATTGAAAACTTTTCTATGATTTTTAGATTCATTCAATGAAGGATTGGATCCTCAATTGGTTAATACTTCTTTTTTTTTTTTTTTTCTTTTTTGAATATATATATATATATATATATGTATATATAAACATAGAATAGAGACAAATATTAAACACATTTACAACCCCTATAAAATATTGTAAGATAATAAAACGTACATGTACACATATATTTGGCAGTAAATTACATTGCTAGAGTGATGATATACTTTCATAATCAATTAGTTTCCACGTTTAAGTTTTGGTTCCTATATTAAAAAAAAAAAAAGAAAAAAAAGAAAAAAAAAGTTTTGGTTAATTGTTGTAGCTAGAATTTTTATTGTCTAACAGGTTTTGGAAATGGAAAGATGTTGGTCCCCATCAAATAAGCAGAGAAAAGGATATATATATATATATACACAGTATTAAAATGTAATTAGATTAGGTAAATGGGGTTTCAAAAGTAGGGGAAATAAGAAGGAAGCTGAGCTAGTAGAGGAGTGGGTCCCATTAGAGAAAAAGAAGAAGAAAAATATTGATGGCGGTGTTTTTATTTTATTTTATTTATTTGCTGTGTACAGGGGAACGAGTGGGACGAGTCGGCCTTCCAGGAAGCAGTAAGGAGGTTTGTTGAAGACCTTTCAAACTGACAGCTGGGCCAATCAACATCGAACACGAGCTTTTCCATTCTACGTGAGCAAGTCAATTAATTAATTCATCATCGCCGGCGCATCGCTCTCCTCTATGCTTTTCCTCCCACCAATCACATCCACTCATCCACGCCGTCGTTTCATCATCCACATCATCTCTATATTTTATTATTATTATTATTATTATTTTTTGCTATATGTTTAACTGTAGTGCCTTCATATCCAATTTTGCACCCATCTGTTTTTCTATACACTGTTGCCTAGCCATATATATAATGATATTAGTTAGTTTTTTTTTTTTTTAGCTTTAAATAATGATATTAGTTAGTTAACCATACATATATGAGGATTTTCATTTTCCCTTTTTGAAATAATATATATATAGATGATTTTTTTTCTTTTTTTTCTTTTTTTGTGTGGTTTTGGGTTAATCTTGAGAAAATATGATGTTTGATATATATGAGAAATTATCTTGTCGCCCATATTGACTGCAAAAAATGAAAAGAAGACTAACAATGAAAGCAAACTTTGTGAAAGAAAAGGGATGCAATTAAACAACTAAGATTGATCCATATATCGGAATTCAAATATTGGTCCAGCGTCAAAATTTTACTTTTTCAAGAATTCTCACCAAACGCATATGCATATGACCAAGTTGTAGCTTTCAATAGGTCCATATATATAATACCTTTAAACGCTGGTTGCGTTTCTTGAATGAGAAATTTATTCTACGGATTTTGGCTTTATTTAATAGCTATCACAGGGCTCCTTTTTTTTTGAAAAAAAAATGGACGGAAGGCTGTCACAAAGCTTAGTCAATCATTTTTCTACTTGCAATTAAATCAATAAAGAGATTTCTAGACGGCGGTTTTGACTGTCAGTCTTTCTTAAACCTATGCCATTACCAGCACTTGTTCATGTTCAAGACCACCATTTTGGCTTTTCTTCTTTTTACTATTAATTTCAGATTCTTTTTAACACGTGCAGAAACCAAATTAAAAGTAATGGTGGGTGGATCAATATCGATCAGTATTTAATCAATTAGGGACTAGGAATGAGAAGGGGATGGGAAGCTTCCAATTTGATGTAGCTGTCCAAGTTTTTCAAAATTTTCATACATAATACATATATATTAAAATAAAGATTCTTCCAACAACCTTTCCAATAAAATATAAGAAAAACTTTAATCACCTGAACGCAACGAATTTCAAGCAAATCTTATTATTCACTTTGAAATAAAAGCCGAAAAGAATACTTAAAAACAAGCATCAAATCTTATGTTTAGTCATATATTTCGATTTCATAATAATTAACGATATGAATCAATATTGTTGTAATC
This sequence comes from Ziziphus jujuba, assembly GCF_031755915.1. Lineage (NCBI taxonomy): Eukaryota > Viridiplantae > Streptophyta > Magnoliopsida > Rosales > Rhamnaceae > Ziziphus > Ziziphus jujuba. The sequence goes on from NC_083385.1 coordinate 1,048,887, forward strand.
TATTAAAAAAATAGTGTAATATTGTTATAAAAACTAAATTCAACTGTGGAGATTAATAAAACTTTTTACACTGATAATATAATATTCTATATTGTTATTGTTAGTAGGATTGCTCCTTCAAGCAACTCATTTCTCATTTCTATTGTTAACGGGAAAACTTTTTGATTAATAAAAGTTATACCAGGAGATCAAGATTATTTCATGAACTTAATAATTCCTTTAATTACCTTTCAAAAAACAACACTACCTCAAAACATTTTTACACAATTTTGAAGTTCCAACTTTATCTAAAATTTAAATTTAATATCTTAGTAGTTTTTATTATTATTTTTAATTAGAGATTACAATAAATTCGAAAACTAAAAATGATGGAAGATTTCACCCAAAACCTAAATGTTTATTCTCAACAGTTTCATTACTAAACCATAAACCAAACCTACGAATACAAACACACGCACGCACACACACACACACACACACACACACACACACACACACACACACACACATATATATAGATTAATTATTTACCTATACATACATATATATTTATATAACACACACATATATATTAATTATTTACCTATACATACATATATATTTATATATCTATTGATGGTGAGGAATTCTAACTCTAAATATTTACTACAGGGAAATAGCGATTTTGTAAATATGCTATCCCAATATAACATAGTCAATTTTTGTTATATATGTTTAACTTTCTCTTAAATTTTAACCAAGAGAACAAATGTTCGAGTACTACAGATATTTGGATTGAAAGCTCGACTCAAGGTATGAATATGTATGCAAATTATCTGTGAGCACAATAAATCTACTGTTCAAGATTGCAAGGATAGAGTAACCTTTGTTTTTTTTTACCAATAAGATAATATATATATATATATATATATTTGAAAAAAAAAAAAAAAAGGAATTGTGCGCATGTGATGAGCACAGCTGCACAAGGAATCTAAAATATCTTATATACAAATCCATGAGAAAGCACAGTAACTACGTGAAAATATGAAAGTTTATGATGTAGACATTCTTTACTTGCTGAAAATTCCTTAGAATTTAAAATACAATACAAGAAAGATATAAAGTCATAAACGAAGAAAGCGTCGTGATCCATCCAGAAATAATGTCCTGAGACAACGCTTCAAGAAAAACCGTTTTGAATTTTTGCTGTTCTTCTATCTTTCTCATGGTGCTGACAAGTTGTCATATGCTTAATTTCTGTTTCACTTTCAAAGAAATTTTTAACCTAAGCATTATAGAGAGATTGTTGTCAATTAATTAATAATACGATGCAATTTTCATTTTATCTTAAATTTTTTTCTAGTTTTTTTTAATTTTAATTTTCGCTATACATTTTTTTTTTGGGTACACGTCAACCAACAACATTAGAAAATTATTTGAAAAAAAATAATTTTGAATATCATATTTGTACATATAAAATTAAATTAATAAGACTAGTAATCAACTCCTTTTTACCAAAATGGCAAAATACATCTTACCACTTTCCCCATCCGCAATATTAGAAAAGAGAAAAAGAAAAGAAAAAAAAAAAAAGTGTATGTAAACCATTAATTTTAGTTAGTATCAAGTACGCCATCTGAGAAATTAATTAGGGAGGAGAGGCCTAGCCAAAATCTTATATGATGAGAAAAATAAAAAAGTGTCCAGAAAAAATATCACCACCCAGCATATGTACTAGAGTCACCAAAACTGGATATTTAAAAGAACCAAAAAGCCATATATAACTCACACTACCTCATTCTCTTTGCTTCTGGCATTCTCTGAATAAGTCCAATTTTTGGCTCTTACAAGAGCTTGAATAAACATATCCAACTGTCGTTGATATCTATATTCATCGTAAACTTCGTGATCCTTTCCAAGAGCATTGACAAACCCACTTTTATGGTTATCAGGAACACTGTAATATAACTTCATTGAGCTATTATCTTTAACAATGAGATAAAAAGGGCTTTGTTACCCTTCATGGAAGATGAGGAGCGACTCCATACTTCTCCATAAAGTCTCCATTGTTTCTCACCCAATTCTATTTCCTGTCTCATTCGACTCCCCCTAATCTCTTTATCGCGTCTCATTAGGTTTCTCACTAATTTCTTCCTTAACCGCTTGAATTTCTTGCCTAGCTCCTCCAGTTGCTGACCCAATTGAGTAGATGAATTCCTTATCTCATCTGTAATAACACTATAGCTGCCTGTTTCATTGCTTCTTCCACAAACTTAATTTGCTGATTTAACAACAGATGCCTGTGTAATTGCCTCTTCCACAAATCTTGAAGATTTTGTCTGATCAACTAGCCGTTATAAGAGCCTCTCTTGGAGCTTTTTCTACCACAACATCAGCAACAGCTGGAGTAGTCTCAACATCCATATATAGTAGCATCCTTTTAAATTTCATCTCCACAAGTAGAAAACGTCAATATTGATGTACTTATTCATTTTTGGATCTCTTTCTCCTTGTTGTGATTATCATGTTAGAAATTTTTATGGATCTAAATATACATAATAAATTCCATAAATCATAAATTACTAACCTCCAAACACAGCCATTGATAAATTAGATATTTAATCCTGCAAAATAGAAACAACATAAAGTACTGCCTATGGACACACTACTCTCAAACCACTCTCAGATTTCTGAAAATCTTAATCTCCAAATACTGTATGGTATATCATGTTTGCTTGCCCTAGACCCTTTAAATAGTTTCTGCAAGTCAGACTTATCCATTAATTTTGACACACATAAAATAATAATAATTTGATAATGTAATTATACTAGAAAAAATATGGATAAGTTAATGGGCTTATAAAGAGAGTTGGTCCTCCAGTCAAATGGGCCAACTGGAGTCTTATAGAGAGTGTGTGACCAAGGGCCCTACTACAAAATAATAAAATAAGTCAGTCCCATTAATGGCATAAATAGGCACTGTAAGTGAGTAATTGATTATGCCAAGTCCACAAAATTAATTTAATTCAACATTTTCCCACTTGGACTGCATAATCATCATCATACAAAATCCAAACTCACTTACTATAGAATCTCCCGAACCATAATGCCATTTCATCCAAATATATAGTATACCGACAGGGCACAACAATATACTAGACTAGGCAGTAGAGATTCTCTCAATAAATCTCCCAAAACATTATACCATTTCAACCGAGTACTTTGCATGCCATAAACTCAGTCTAAGTAGTAGAGATTTACATAACCATGTGCAATCCCCCAACACACAAAACCATTTCATTCAAGCACATTGCGTATCGACAGAATACAACAATATACCCAAACTAGGTAGTAGGAATTCACCATGGCACCTGTGGATCAACATACACATATACATAGACTAATAGTCTCAACAGGCCTGTAAATATAAGGAGCAATAATATGTGTAATAAATTATCTCATAAATAAATAATGATCCACATACATCAATGTATTAAAATATTCAAAGAAATAAATAATACTCAACATGGATATTACTACAGAAAACATAACAAACTCCCACTGACCCACAACAGTCTCAATTGCCTAACAATCCCATACGGGACACATGCTCCTCAAATATGTCAACCGGTAAAGCCTTGGTTAGTGGATCTGCCACCATGTTATAAGTCGGCGTGTGAACAACAATAATGAGGCATTCTTCAACTTTCTCCTTTACCATAAAATATTTCACATCAATGTACTTCGCACCAGGAGTACCTTTTAAATTATTGGAGAAAGAAACCACTGTAGTATTATCATAATACATCATAATAGGCCTTTCAATGGAGTCAACTACTCCTAAATCACGGATAAAATTCCGTAGCCAAACTGCATGATGGGTAGCCTCATAACACGCCACATATTCTGCCTCCATAGTCGAGGACACTGTCACTGACTGCTTGGCACTCCACCAAGACACAGCACCTCCTGCCATGATAAATATATAACCAGTGGTAGATTTCTTATCATCCACACAACCTTTATAGTCTGTATCACTATAACCCACTACTTCAAGAGAGTTGGTGCGACGATATGTCAACATATGATCTTTAGTACCCTGAAGATACCTAAAGACCTTCTTAACTGCTTGGTAATGAATAGGACCAGGATTGCTCATAAAACTACCAAGCACACCCACAGCAACGGCTATATCAGGCCGTGTACAAACTTGAGCATACATAAAACTACCCACTGCTGAAGAATAGCGAACATTCTTCATTGCCATCCTTTCTCTATCATTCTTGGGACACTGATCCTTAGAAAACTTTTCACCTTTCATAACCGATACACTTCCAGGAGAACAATTATGCATATCAAATCTCTTAAGGATTCTATCAATATAAGCTCTCTGAGACAATTGCAACACATAATTAGTCCTATCTCGAACAATCTTGATGCCCAAAACAAAAGAAGTCTTATCAAGATCTTTCATATCAAAATGGTTGCACAACATCTGATTTGTCTCAGCTAATAGGTCAGTATCATTAGTAGCCAAAAGTATGTCATCAACATACAACACCAGAAATATAAAACTGCTCCCACTGACCTTCATATATATGCATCTATCAACAACATTCTCCTTAAAGCCATTTTGGGTGACAACCTCATCAAACTTAAGATACCATTGTCTTGAAGCTTGCTTAAGACCATAAATAGATTTCTTAAGCTTACAAACCAAATTACCATTCCCCGTTTGTTGGAAACCAACTGGTTGAACCATATATACATCCTCATATAAATCACCATTCAGAAAAGCAATTCTGACATCCATCTGATGCAACTCCAGATCATAATGCGCCACAATCGCCATAATGATTCTAAAAAAATCCTTTGTGGATACAGGAGAGAAAGTCTCTGTATAATCAATTCCTTCCTTCTAGCTAAACCCTTTAGCTACAAGTCTAGCCTTATACCTTTCCACTTGACCATAGGAGTCCTTTTTAGTCTTAAAGACCCATTTGCACCCAATAGGCTTGCTACCCTCTGGTAACTCAACCAAATCCCAAACTCCATTTGATGCCATGGATTTCATTTCATCTTCCATTGCATCCAACCAAAAATTTGAATTTGAACTGCTTATAGCTTCCTCATAAGTGACTGGATCTGAATCATCACTTATGTCAAACTCATGCTCCTGCAAGTAAACCTCATAGTCATCAGGAATAGCTGATCTCCTAGTCCTTTGCGACCTCCTCAAAGGTACATTAGCATCTGCAATAGCTGGAATATACTGCTCTTCAACAATGAGTTCATTCTGACCAACTACTGGCTCATCAACTACTGGATCAACAATATGAACAATTATACTGGGAATGAAAACACTTTCTTCTCTAAATTAAGATTCCTTTGGACCATTACTATCACTAAACCCAAAATCATCTTCAAAATAAATGGCCCTGTCTGATTCCACGATCCTGGTGGTGTGAGAAGGACAAAAGAATCTTGAACCCCTAGATCCTATACAATAGCCAATAAAATATCCAGTAATGGTTTTAGGATCCAACTTCTTAATTTGGGGATTATAAATCCTTACTTCAGCTTTGCAACCTCATATTCGAAAATGATGCAAATTAGGCTTTTTCCCTGACCACAACTCAAAAGGTGTCTTAGGAACGGACTTACTTGGAACTTGATTCAAAATATAAGCCGCCGTCCTTAAAGCCTCTCCCCACAAATAATCTGGCAACCTAGAATTTGCCAACATAGACCGCACCATATCCAACAAAGTTCTATTCCTTCTCTCAGCTATGCCATTTTGCTGAGGTATACCAGGCATCATATATTGTGCATCAATGCCACACTCACGCAAATAAATAGCAAAAGGCCCTGGATTCCTTCCAGTCTCATCATATCTACCATAAAACTCACCACCTCTATCAGACCTTACAGCTTTTATTTTCTTATTCTTTTGAAGCTCCATCTTTACCTTAAACTCTTTAAAGGCAACTAAAGAATCTGACTTCTCACGAATAAGCTCAACATGTCCATAACGAGAGTAATCGTCAATGAAAGTAATAAAATATCTATAACCACCCAAAGCAGTTGGTGTAAAAGGTCCACATATGTCAGTGTGGATTAACTCCAAAACATCTCCACACCTAGCTAACTTATCCTTTCTTACCTTGGCAGTTAACTTCCCTTTCACACATTCAACATAAGTCAACAGATCAGAGAAATCAAGATTAGGAAGTATCCCATCCTTTACTAACCTTTCCATTCTGTGCCTAGAAATATGTCCCAAACATTGAGGAATTGTCATTAACTCTTGGGCGTTTGGAAGCAACAATAGAATTAACAGAGAAATTGAGACCATTATTAAATAAATCAAGCTTATATAAATTGCCACATAAAGTTCCAAAACCAATAACTTTACCATCCTTAAATAATTCAACTTTATTATTTCCAAACAAAAAACTATAACCTTGACTATCCAAAACAGAAATAGATAACAAGTTTCTTCTTATTGAAGGTACATAAGAAACTTCTTGCAACTCCAAAGCATATCCAGTGGCAAGCTTCAACTTGATTGTTCCCACAATGTACACCTTCACTCTTGAGCTATCTCCCATATAAACATGCTGCTCAAGATTAGTTGGGCTCTTTCGGCTTATCATCCCCTGCAATGAATTAGTAACATGAATTGTAGCTCCAGTATCTAACCACCAAGAATTCATAGGCACATCGATAATATTGGTCTCAATCATTAAAATATTACCTTTCTTCTCTTGCTTTCCCTTTAAGGTCCAACAGTCTATCTTCTTGTGCCCAACTTTATTGCAGTATCCACACCTTCCATTGAAGTACTCTTTCCTTTCTCTAATCTGAAAACCACCATCCCTCGGCCCTTTAGGCTTCATACCAGAAAACTTCTTCCTATTGGGGTTAAAACACTGCCCAGGCTTGAAACCTTATCCTGGCTTGAATCCTTGTCCCTTCTTTTGGAAAAACTTCTTGGACTTATCCACCTGATGTGAAACCATAGCAACAGACCTAGACTTACTTAATTTAATATCATCCTCTTCCTTGACAAGGATAGTAATCAATTCCTCCAAACTACAACTTTCTTTCTTAATATTCAAACTCGACCTTATATTATCAAACTGTGATGAAAGACTCCTCATTATAGAATAGGTCAAGAACTCCTCTCCAATGTCCATCTTAAGGTCCTTCAGCTTATTATAATAGGAGGAAAGTAGCATAATATGGTCCCTTACTCCTTCAATACCATCATACTTGGTATTGTTCAATAGGTCCAAATAATGATGCTTCTCATTCATATTAAACTTGATAAACTTCTTTCTTATCTCCTCAAGAAGTCCCTTTGTAGTATCCACTTTAGGAAAACTAGCATATATGGCCTCATCCATGTAATTCTCCATCATCATCATACAGCACTTATTAGAGTGTTTCCAATCCTCATAAAATTTCTTAGCTGCTGCAGTACTCTCATCGGTCGGTATCTCTGGTGGATCTATCTCCAAAGCCAAATCCAATTTCATGAAAGTCAAATTCATAACTAAGGTTTTCTTCCATTTTTGATAATTTGTCCCATCCAATTTCATCATGGCAGTCATGGGCAGAAGGTTTGGGGTGCTACTAGCTGTAAAAATAGTAAACAACAAGACATTCAAAAATTTAAGACAATTCAATTACTATTTTCCAGCCCCTCAACACAAAAACACAAACATAAATATCGCTTAGGGTCTTTGTAGCACTAAAGATACCCTTACGCCGGCCAGGGACAGTCAACCAAATAACCACAATCAAATGCATTGAACTGAATCACCGACAGGACAACTCAGAACCTGCAATACATGACATTTAATTAACTTCCACTGCCATTCCAGGCGTCATACTAAGCAACTAGAACTACTGACAGGGTAGTTTAATTACCCGTATAGACCCTGGTTAATAAGTGGGAGAAAAATAACATATTGGCAATTTCATGAAATAGGCAAATATAAAACATCCCATCCACTATGCCAATATATATTATATTGGTACACATAATGCAGATAAAATAAGTTTCACGACAGGTGAGTACCTAAAATCCCACATTACTATACCAACTAGGCACAAAGCCTCTTTGGGTAAGCTCACACAATCCAATTTTCCAATCACAAATATTTAATTTAATTTAATAAAATTAGAATGTGATAATTAAACAAATAAACAAACAATAAATAAATAAATTGAACAATTGAATCACTAAATTAATTAATAAATAAACAACAAATAAATCAAAAAAAAAGTTTTTTTTTTTTGGCCTGCTGACGTCAGCAAACGACGTGTCGTGCTGACGTCAGCAGTCAGCCCAAACGGCACGTCGTTCGCGCCTTCTTCTTCACCCAACCGGGTCACGGGTGACCCGGTTCCAGTCCAAACCGGTCATGTGACCCGCTAGTCTTACCCAGCCATATCTCACCGTTTCGGCCACCGTTTCCGACGATACCAAAGGCGTTAGTTTCGTCTTCCCTTGGGCAACGTTTCCCACAAATCAATTTGATTCAAAATCAACCCAAAATAAACATCCAAGCAAGGTTTATATTCGGCCAAAACACAAACAAACACCCATGGAAACACAAGAAATTCCAGAAAATTTTAGGCAAAATTGGTGCCGTTTGTTTCGTGTCTTCTTGGGAAACTTTTTGTAACACCCCATCCCAAATCGCACCGAAATCCATGCACGTTGATCGAGCGGGTCAAAAGTTGACTTTTTGTTCCAGTTGAAATTTCGAGTTAACCAGGGTACCATGGCGAAGTGCATGATACCCCGAGTTCGTAGACTAGTAGCACGTCAAAAACAGAGCTACGGTTTGAAAGTTATGAGCAAAACAAGTTGAGGTCCAAACTGTCCAAGGGTTGTCGGAGTTGACTTTTTATTTATGGGGAAATGAGCTTTGACTCATGCATGGTTGTGAAGTGCTCGTCGATACGAGTTCACAGACTAACGGCACACTTAAAACGGACATCCGGTTAAAAAGTTATGGACGCGTGAAGTTTGCCGGATACCGTAATATTTTAATGTTTTTGAGTCGATGAACAGTGAAATGCCACGTGTCGTCACCTGATTGGTCCAGTGGATGAACAGTGTCACCATTGTGGCTTTTATTTGACAAAAATCTCAGGGAAGAGAGAGAAAGAGAGAGAGGAGAGAGAAAGAGAGAGAAAGTCCGACCGGCCACCGAAGTTTTTCAAATTTTTCTGCCGATTCACTGTACACACGCCGGCCAGCAAGAAGCCCCTCCCTATTTCTGGCAAAACTCCAAATTTTCATGGCCATTGGCCGCCGGACGAGCCCGGATCGAGGCGGCGAAGATCGGCGGTGACTTTTTCCCTCCACCACCGATTGACCCATTTCCGGCCATTTTCCGGCCACACGCGCCAGCTAGCCTTCACCACCTCCTCAAGTCCGGCCGACCCACCAAATTTCACGGCCACCGGACCACCGACGCGCCGGGATCGGAGCTTTTTCAGGTGAGGGGCCAAAATCCTTCAAACCTCGATTTCTCCGCCGTCCGGCCTCCATTTGCCTCACCGCCGGTCCCGTTGGATTGCTCTCCCCTCGATCTACAAATCTGCAAAAAATCTCAGCCAACAGCCACCGCACGCGCCGCCGCCGGCGACGGTTGCCGGTGACCGCGGCGGCTCACCGGAAGTTACTGTTCCGGCGAGTACCCAGTCCCACCGCCGGCTCCTGTCCACTGTGTTCGACCTCCTGAACCCGAATCCGGCATCCGTTTCTACCAATTCGCGATGGTTTGGGAGAATTGCGGAATCAAAATCCGAAAGCTTTCCGGCGAGATTCCGACCACATCGGGTCCGATCACCGGAAAGTAAGACCGGATCCGTGATCCTCATCACTCGAGCTTCGATTCGGTATATAAATCGCAACTTTTAGACATCGTTTGGCATTCGCTCCGCGGGTACCCATTTGGGGATTACCCGAATAAAATACTAATATATTTGGTTGGTACACTGTGGATGTTTTAGGTGCGCGTACGAGTAGTGGAGTTGATCCTGCGGAGGATCTTAGCTGATTTACGCGCTTAAGGTGAGTGACCCACCTTCAAAAAATATTTTGGGCAATTAATTATGTTTAATTGGTATTTAAATTATGCTCATGTGGTACGATTTAATTATGGTTTTATTGTGGTTTAATTTATTATTTATGCATGAGCAAAGTATGTTTCGGTAATAATCATACATGGTTTTAAGTGTTATTTTGCGGGCATAATTGGGTAAATATTTTATAAAAATATTTGTTTAAGTTGGTGGTTTAATTTTATAAATTATGCCCGCGATATTTTAATTGTTGCGCCTCGTGTTACGAGAAAATTATGGGTTTATTGGCTATCGATGTTTTCGTACCGGATTGTGAAAAGGAAATATGTGGGATGGTATTTTGTGAAAATTTGGTATATTTTCCACGGTAATTTTGGAAAACGGTACAGTTGGTTTAATAATTGTTTTAGACGCATTCACACAGTATTGGTGTTCTGGTATATGTATATGTGGTTCAGCGCGCAAGTATTATTATTTCACCCGTGAGTTGCCATTGGACAGTGGGCAGGCAAGTCTTATATAGTGCACACAGCCGCCCCCCTCCTTGGCCGGGATGATGGTTTCAGCAGCGGTACTGTCGGGACACCGAAGTGCCGTTTGCAAGTTTCTCTCTTTAATCCCCCCGTCAGTCGGTGCTTAGGATGCTGGGTATCGGAGGGCATCACTGGTATATGGTGTGGTGCGTCAAGTCAAGAGTAATTGTCAAGTGTAGTTTTCAAATAAAGTTTAAAACCCCAAAGGTGTTCAAAAATTATTTATTATAATTTACTACATTTTAATTATATTGGGGTATGTATTTATTTATTTATTGTTTATCAAATGGTTTAATCCCTCGGTTTTCGGGAAGTATGTACATCGGGTTTTGTGAAATTGTTTTAAAAAGGGAACATTTCCAACGGAGTGATTAGTGAGAGTTTTGAAGGAAAATTTATCATTTCCAACTGTTATTATTATTTACTTATTAATTGTTGGTAATTATTCAATTCCCTTAATTGTTATTATTATTATTATTATTATTATTATCATTAAAAGTGTACAGTAGTTAGGGTCACTCATTGAGATGATTAGCATCTCACGTTTTTAAGTTCCGTTCCCTTAAGTGCAAGTAGTGGTAGACGTTTTTCCGCTGCTGTTGTGTTTCGAGAAGTACTTCTGTACTCTTTCATTTCAGTGTATTATTTATTTCATCCTTGTTGTATTTCTGTTGATTAGCACTTCTTAAAGCTCTGTATACTATTGGGACACTTATGTTTTATTTATGCACTGGACTGTTGTTATTGTTGAGAAGTGCTGAAATTTGTGGAACAATTTATAGTTTGCGGGAGGAATAAGGGGATGAGTATAGAAGTGTGTTTTCAGTGCAGGTAATTTTTTGTTAGTCCTACCCTTAGGGGAGGTGCTGCCGGATTTTCCGTTGGAAGGTTCGGTTGTATTTCCCTGGGATCAGGGCTTGTCTAGGGGTTTCGAGAAGGAATTCTGGACGGGTCTCGACACTTTTTCCCCAAATCAATTTGGTCCAAAACCCAGAAAATTATAACACCCAAGCATGTGAAATTCAATCGCCAAAAACCCAATTTTTTTATTTTTTTATTTTTTTATTTTTTTATTTTTATTTTTATTTTTATTTTTTTTTTTTTAGAACAAACAAAAATCGACCATGAGTATATATATATACGTAAATATGTTTAATAGAATACATAATCTTGAATCTCAAAATTTACATATGTACACAATTCAAGAAAAGAAAAGAAAAGAAGAATTAATGTAAAGCAACGTATATATATATATATATATATATATATATCTAGAACACTGATAATAATGGCCAAAACACAGATCAATATTCACATGCTAACTGCGATAAACTACAAAGAAATTTACTATGCATATTAACCATGTGCTCTGATACCAATTGTTAGAAATTTTTATGGATCTAAATATACATAATAAATTCCATAAATCATAAATTACTAACCTCCAAACGCAGCCATTGATAAATTAGATCTTTAATCCTGCAAAATAGAAACAACGCAAAGTAGTGCCTATGGACACACTACTCTCAAACCACTTTCAGGTTTCTGAAAACCCTAATCTCCAAATATTGTATGGTATATCATGTTTGCTTGCCCTAGACCCTTTAAATAGCCTCTGCAAGTCAGACTTATCCATTAATTTTGACCAGTGAAGAAAATATCGATATCGATGGAAATGTCGAGGGTATGATTTTACGGAAATATCGATAGAAATGTCGATATCGATGGAAATATCGGTAAAGTTACAGAAACTGTAAATTTTTAATTTAGAAAATAGTTTTTTTTTTATATGAGATAATTAATATAATAAAATTATATAAGAATACAATAATTAGAATACAATAATCATAAAATATTCTATAAATATAACAAATTATTTATAAGTGAATAAAATATAAAGTTAATTCACACCAAAATATAGAAAATTTAACAGATAATAGTAAGATACAAGAAATTCTCAAATATAATCCCTAATACATTATTAATACCAAAAAGAATTCCTTGGTTCTTCAAATTGATGATCATATCTTGATGTTTCACGTGTATAACAATAGGCATTCCAACTCATCATATTAGAAATATTTTCCATGTAATTGTAGATGTGCCAAGTATATCTTTCTCTATCAATCCCAACCAATTGTCCAAGTGGAGGATAGTGTGGATTTATCCAATGAGGAGTGTAACATTCATTTTGAGACATGGGATGATTGAAGATATCAACATCGTAATCTCTGTGAGGATTATGTGAGCTCATTTGACCAATTGGATACACAATTGGAATCTCAGAATTTCCAGATTGAGAATTAACTTGTGTATTTAAACTCATTGCATCCAAAAAGTTAGAAAGATAATCTTCATCATGTTGATTCATCATCGAATTGCTATAATGCCTTCTTGAACCAATGCCTGCTGTTCGAGCTCCATGATCAAAATCCTGTATTGCATGTGTATATTGATCTTCACCAGTAAATGGGCTTAATGGTTGTTGGCTTGGTTCTCGATAGTATGTTCCACTCCCACCTCCACCTATATTATATCCTCCTCCTTTATTGCCACCACCACCACCACTGCCACCGTCATCGTCGTCGTCGTCGTCATCATCATCATCATCATCATCATCATCATCATCAAGATCAACAACATCATCATCATCTTCATCCTCATATTCATTTCGATGAGAATAACTACCACCAAATGTTTCTACACGAGGACTAAATCGTCTAGTTGAAGGCCTTGTCACCACTTCAAACGAATAATTTCCTCCACTATCACTACTCATAACTTCTTCAACAATAACATTCTCAACATTTATCCCTAATTGTGAAGCATGCATTGCGACTCGAGGATCTGGATTGCCTTCCTCATCATCTAAGTGTGAATTCTTAACCCATTGGATAATAGGATTATCTTCATTTTCACCAGGGTCAGCTCCAATTTCAAGAAGATCCAAATAATCAGAATCTAATTGCAGTTGATTTGTTAATTCCATATCACGTATCCGCAATTTCATATTATAGTAGCAAAAAACCAATTTCTGAAGTTTTTCATATGCGAGTCTATTTCGTTGTTTTGTGTGTATTAAAGCGAAGGTGCTCCAATTATGCTGGCATGCGGATGATGATACAGTTTGTGACAAAATACGCATTGCCAATTTTCTGAGTGTTGGGGTGCTATTACCATACATTGTCCACCATTCAGCTGTATATTTCAACATTATAAATCAAAATATATTAAATTTTAAAAAAATTTTAATTATTAATAAAAAATTTTATATTAAACACATTTTTTTATAACAAGTAATTGAAATACACATACCAGGTATCATTTCTGCCCAGGCGGCAATTGCTGCAGGATCACCAAATCCTTTTCGTGCATCTCTAAAGCATATTATCTATATGTAAAAATGAAAAAAATTATAAAAAATGTTATTAATATGTTAGTTAAAAAATAATAATAAACAAAATCTTACTTCATTTCCAAATTGAGATATACGATCCGAATTTGGATATAATGCTGCAAAGACATCATGAACAGCTTGTACAAGATCTGAATCAGTACCAATTCCTTCTTTATACTGGAACCGTGGATTCAGAAAGTATGCTACAAAATAATAATAAAAATTAAATCTAATATATAAATTATAAGACAAAATATTAACTAATAATAAGTAATTGACATAAAATTACCAGCCATATGGAGAGGATGAGAAAGTGTATTGTCCCATCGAGCATTTATGATACCCATCACCCACTGAATTCCTCTTTGGTTATTGATTGCATATCTCATTTTCTGAAAACAATCATACAATATTGGCATCGTAGGTATGAACTTAGCATCAACAATTCGCAAAATATTATATAATGGCCCATACAAATTAACAACGTGAGTAACAGAATCCCAAAAATGATTATCAAAGATAAGTTTCTCCACTTCTTTACCTCCTTTTGTTCGACTCAATTGATGCTCAGCCCATGCATCGCTTGTAAAGACTTGTTTTAGAGAAACTTTCTTTTTAAAGAGACTATTTAAAGCAATATAGTTTGTTGCAAACCTTGTTGCTCCTGGTCGAACGATGTCTCCTTTGCATATATCTCGCATTAAAGAAAGTAACTAATTATGATTATAAATATAATTGGTTATCATTCTTGCACGCTGAATGATCCTTGCAATACTTTCATGCTTTCCAATATCCTCAAATATAAGATCAATACAATGCGCAGGACATGGTGTCCAATACAAGTTGTACTGTGTCATCAATTTCTTACCAGCCTTTACGAATGCAGAATCGTTATCCGTGACTACCTGCACAACATTGTTCTTGCCCACTTCATTGATAACATTCTCCAAAAGTTTGTATATATACTTATAGTTTTTTATTTTATCTGAGGCATCAACTGACTTAAGAAACACTGATGACCCTTTACAATAGACCATAAAATTCAATATTGACAGCTTAGTTGGTCCTGTCCATCCATCGCACATAATTGTACAACCATATGTCTTCCAGTTTTCTTTAAACTTTTCAATATGCTGTTGCATCTCTTTATATTACATGTCTAGATATTTTTCCTTAATTTCATATGGATATGGAATTTGAACTCCCATACCTGATTGTTGAGCACCAACGATCATGTTTTTGAAATGGTGCGATTTTGCCTTTGCAGGTGGGACATTATCATAAATAAAGAACTTTGCTACTAGCCTTCCCAATGTGTTTTTCATACCACCTTTTGTCAACACATCTTTTATATTTTTTTGTTTTGCACCGGATGACTTATACAACGAAGGTGCAAGTGCAACTGAAGAAAATTGTTGAGATTGTTATCTACGAATGGGCTCCCTCACACTTGTTGCACGACGAAATTGAGCACATGGTTGACTACCACCCTCTCGAGAAGATCTTAATCCTTGACCTCTAGGGTTAACAAAGTTCCTTCGTTGTTCTTCTTCCCATCTATCTTGTTTAGATGCACGGACTGCAGCTTTATATGAGTCTCTTTCATCAGGATGCATATCTGCTGGATATATACATATATCATCATTATCATCATCATCATCGTCACCATCATCATAATTACTCCGAGATGGAGCTAAGTTACCCCGTAATTCATTACGAATGTCTTCCTCCATTGTCTTTTTTTTTCAATTTTGCATGTTTTTTCTTCCTTAAATAGTGGTAAATCTCTTTCTTCACTTCTGGAGGTACATTGGGGCACTTCTTGACATTACTTTTTGGATCGGAATGTGCTAAATGATACTTTAATCTTGTTATTCCACCACTTTGCATTTTATGGTTACAATATTTGCAAATTGTACCATACTTGTTACCTTCAATTGGAATATAATATAACCAAGCTGGATCTGCTTTTCCGCTACTACTTTCCATTTTTCCTTTTAATAATCATACATAATTATTAAGTTAATAATAATATTAAGAACAACAATAGGAATAAGAAAAATAATAATAATAATAAAAAGTAAAAAAATAATAAAAGTAATAATAATTTCAATAATAATAAGAATAACAATAATAACAACATTAATACTAATAACGATAATAAATATAATAAGAATAATAATTAGAAGAAAAATAACAACAATAATAATATTAATAATAATAATAAACAACAATAATAACAACATTAATAATAATATTAATAATAGAAATAATAATAACCATATTAATAAAAATAATAACATCAACAATAATAACAATATTAATAATAATCATGATAATAATAACAATATTAATAATAATATAAATAATAACAACATGATAATAATAATAATAACAATAGTAAGAAGAATAATAATAACCATAATAACAATATTAATAACAATAATAACAACATTAATACTAATAACGATAATAAATATAATAAGAATAATAATTAGAAGAAAAATAACAATAATAATAATATTAATAATAATAATAAACAACAATAATAACAACGTTAATAATAATATTAATAATAGAAATAATAATAACCATATTAATAAAAATAATAACATCAACAATAATAACAACATTAATAATAATCATGATAATAATAACAATATTAATAATAATATAAATAATGACAACATGATAGTAATAATAATAACAATAGTAAGAAGAATAATAATAACCATAATAACAATATTAATAACAATAATAACAACATTAATACTAATAACGATAATAAATATAATAAGAATAATAATTAGAAGAAAAATAACAATAATAATAATATTAATAATAACAACGTTAATAATAATATTAATAATAGAAATAATAATAACCACATTAATAAAAATAATAACATCAACAATAATAACAACATTAATAATAATCATGATAATAATAACAATATTAATAATAATATAAATAATGACAACATAATAGTAATAATAATAACAATAGTAAGAAGAATAATAATAACCATAATAACAATATTAATAACAATAATAACAACATTAATACTAATAACGATAATAAATATAATAAGAATAATAATTAGAAGAAAAATAACAATAATAATAATATTAATAATAATAATAAACAACAATCATAACAAGATTAATAATAATATTAATAATAGAAATAATAATGACTACATTAATAAAAATAATAACATCAACAATAATAACAATATTCATAACAATCATGATAATAATAACAATAATAACAATATTAAAAATAATCTAAATAATAACAATATTAATAATAATATAAATAATGACAACATGATAATAATAATAATAACAATAATAAGAAGAAAAATAATAACCATAATAACAATATTAATAATAATAATAACAAAATTAATACTAATAACGATAATAAATATAATAACAATAATAAATTAGAAAAAAAATAACAATAATAATAATATTAATTATAATAATAATAACAATATTAATAATAATATAAATAATAAGAATATTAATAAGAATAATAACAATAATAATTAGAAATTGTTAAATAATAAACACAATTTTAACAATATTTATTATTGAAATGCTTACTTTTGAGGATCTAGAAATTGTGAATTGATCATTTTTTTCTAACGTGGATCTTCCAAAAGTTCTTCCTTTTATGAATATAAATGTTGAATAAAGAAATAAAAGAAGATTAAAAACTAAACTTTGCGTGCACTCAATTTCATTTTTCTGAAGCTTTATGTTTACTCTCTCTATAATTTATGCTGAAAGTGAAACAGACGGATTCAAAACATCAAAATATAGCTGATGTGCTGTATACCCATATTTATAGTACATTCATTTCCTTACCTCTTCAAGATTATAATTGTCTCGTGAATGTACTTTAAAAAAAAACAAAAACGACAGTACCAACTTACCTATAATAACTTTATTTTATTATTTCTTTCCGCAATTCTCTCGTTGTATTATTTGTTTCTGGAATTGTTTGATGATTTTTTTTTTTGTCACTTTTACTTTTTCAGTCAGAGGCTCAGAGGCTCAAAGCATGTGAACTCACAGTAAATTTATTATTTTTTTCATTTCAAATTTTTTTCCTATACTTTCGGTATCATACCTGATTAATATTTTGAAAAAAAAAAATCAAACAATCAATCATTTCGGCTTTCTTCAATTTCGGCTCTCACCCTCTCAATCAATTTTTTTTTTTTTTAAGCCAATAACAACCAAAAAAGCAAAACAAAAAAAAAAAAAAACCCAATTTCCCAATTTCGGCCTCTCTCTTCTCTTCTCTTCTATTGTCTTCTCGTCTCTTCTCTCTGTGAAACCCCCATCTCTTCCCCCCCTCCGGCCGGCCCTCTCTTTCCCCTCTTCTCTCTTCTTGACTAGCCATCTCTTCAAGCTTCTTCTCCCGGCCGACCAAACACACAGCAAACACACATACAAACACACACACCCGAGACTCATAACTAGGAATTAAAAAAATAAAATAAAATTTCTTTGCCTTGCTAGCAAATTGACAGATCATTAATGGTATTCAAGAAGGAAAGATCATAAACAAAAAGAGAAAAAAATTAACTAAACGGTGGTGGAATTGAAGAAACCGACTGCGTGCGTCAGTGTGTGAAGGGACTAGAGCCCTGGGTATTCCTCTTTCTTGCTGGGTCGCTGCTCTGCTCTTCTAAGTTCTAAATTTTTAGTTTTCTTTATTTTTTCTATATTTTTCTTCTGCTGGGAAAATTGGATTGATTCTTTCATTTCTGTTTGCTGCATCAATTTCCCCTCATTCCCCCCGAACCGAATGATCCCCTCATTCCCAATCATTATTTTCTTTATTTTTTCTGTATTTTTCTTCTGCTGGGAAAATTGGATTGATTCTTTCATTTCTGTTTGCTGCATCAATTTCCCCTCATTCCCCCCGAACCGAATGATCCCCTCATTCCCAATCATTATTTTCTTTATTTTTTCTGTATTTTTCTTCTGCTGTTTGGTTAATTGGACAGCGTCGAACCGAATGAATTTTTCTGTATTTGTCTGTATTTGTTTGCTGCATCAATTTCACTTTATTCCCCCCCCCCCTCCCGCGGAACCAAATGAATTTTTCATTCCCAATCATTATTCTCATCTCATTTCATATGTAAATATAATTATCTTCGATTAGTAAAATTGTAAAGGTATGAACCAGTCGGCCGATATATCCAGAAATTTCCACATTTTCCCGTCGACAACCGGTCCGATCTTTCCACCTTATCCACCCAAAATTCGACATCTTCACCGACAATGGACGATTCCGTCGACTTCCATCGATTCCGGCGACAGATCGACGACACGCGTGCAAGAAACTTCTTCCCCCCCCCCCCCCCCTGTCGGTGTCGGACAGCGTCAACAACGGAAATTGTCGTCGACATTTCCACTGTCTTGCCGATTTTTACTTCTCTGATTTTGACACACATAAAATAATAATAATTTGATAATATAATTATACTAGGAAAAATATGGATAAGTCAATGGGCTTATAAAGAGAGTTGGTCTTCCAGTCCAATAGGCCAACTGGAGTCTTATAGAGAGTGTGTGACCAAAGGCCCTACTACAAAATAATAAAATAAATTAGTCCCATTAATGGCATAAATAGGCCTGTAAGTGAGTAACTGATTATGCCAAGTCCACAAATATTAATTTAATTCAACATATCATCTCCTACCACAAAAGTACTCTCGGCATCCCTTCCCACTTGCATTGAGCAAGATTAATTAAGGCGCTCCTTTCTCTTCATCTCTCCAACATTATATAACAAATTCAAGAAAAAAAAACAATTACGCAAGGGCTTGCACGCATTAATGTCCTAAACAGATACTCAAAAGCATACCTCCATCGGCAGCTTCATCTTCTTGCTCCGTTGCAGCTCCATTAGTGTTTACTTCAACTTCAAGAACAGCATTTGGAATCTCATCCCACTACAAATTATCACCACAAATTCATCATAAAACAATAAAGTCTATTATCTTAAAACATTATTAATAAAGAAAAAGAGAGAGCTCTCCACCAACTCCCTCCCATATACTCAGGGCAATAACTCCGTGACTAAAGGTTTAGTCACGATTATTTAATCAATAATAAACAAAGTTTTAGAAACAAAGTTTTATTTATCTCCTTCACTCGTATCTTTCTAAAATAATAAATAAAAAAAGGAGAAGAGTTTTTATTTATTTATTATAAATCAACAACCAGCTTGACTCAATCTCATGAATCAAATTAGAGCAACTTTTTTTTTCCTTTTTTATTTTTATTTTTATTTTTTTTAACCTATTGAGGTAGTCGTGGAAGGAGAGGGAAGGATTGCTAAGAATGGTTAGCCTTACATTGTTCAACAAAATGTCTTCAACTCCAAAGCGGCCCATGGTGTTTGTTTTTGAAAGAGAGATTTTGATATTGAATTCTGAATCAAATGGTGCCGACGGTCAATTGGAGTCTGAATCAAATAACCACTGTAGCTAGAACATGTACGGTCGGAGGTGATGACAGTCGTATTTTAACGAAGAGAAACCTAAATATTTCATATAATAAACAATAAAAATAATAGAATAAAATAAAAAATAAAACAAAGCACTTAAAATATTATAAATCACCAGTGAATTTTATTTCAAACAAAACTCAAGAACAATTTTTAAAAAGACATTATTTATTAAATAAATATTGTACCGCATCAGCATTAATATTTTTCTACAGATTTTTCCCATCATGCTTCAATATCAAGTGCTGAAAAATTGCAATGTCAAATTTTAAATAATAATAAAACTCACATAATTTATTAAATGACAAAGGATCCACACTTTTTAAAAAATAGTCCAAATTGGAATTTACCCCAAATTTTACCAATTAATTTCCTGTTGGCCAATGCTGCAACCCACCGTTGGAGAAGTTAGTTTGTTTATTTTATATATATATATATATATTTTTTTTTTTGCTTTTTAGAAGTTATATAGAGGAGAAATGCCATATTTTGGCAATAGTATACCATTGGAGATGTTCAAATACATTGTTATATCATTTTTGTAAATGAGACTTTTTGACTATATCGCCACTAAAAAAAATTTAGAGAACATTTCCAAACCCAAAATTTTACGTTAAGAAAGAAGGGGGGGGGGGGGGGGGGGGGGGGGAAAGTTCTATATAGACATATATCAATATAAAGAGAAATATATATTTAATATGAAATTTCCTTTTGTGATTCAAACGGGGCCCATAGGCACAAAACTTGAATGATAGGACTGAAAAACAAAAAAATTTCAAACCGATCAGCTACTTGAATATTACAGGGACGCCTTCCATCTGTTGTGTAATCTTGCCAATATAATGTGGTTCATCGAGAAAGGCAGTAGCAGGAGCTATGAACCAGCGAAGAAAGACATGAAAAAACTTGGTTGCCTATACTTCAACTGCAGCAACTGTTTCTTCATCACTAGAACCAGCCGAAACAGTTTCCTCATTAAGCCCCCCACCTTCTACAGACGTTATATCTGCTGTTTCTGCTTCCTTTTCTGTTTCAGCATTTAGTAGCTTCTCCCTAAGCTTCATTGTAAGTTCTTCCCGTGCACTATCATTTTCAGACAAATACCTTTTCAAAGCATCCTTTCCATGGAAACTACTGCCATTGAATCCATAATGCGAACCCGCCTTAGAGATGAATTTTTGCTTTATTCCCAATTCTATAATCTCCGATTCCCGACATATTCCTTTACCAAACTCAAGTTCGAATTGAGCTGTTCTAAAGGGAGGAGCAAGTTTATTCTTGACAATCTTCACGAGAACTTGACTCCCTAAGGTCTTCAAAACAAATGACATTAAAGAACCATCAACAGCATGTATAAAAGCTAACATAAGAACCATGTTAATCAAAGAATATATATATATATATATATAAACATCCAACGGAAATTGAAGCCATCACAAAGATCTAAACTGGCAATAGCTCAGTAGGATCAAAAAACTAAAAAGTTGTTTATTTTCTTTAATTTATTTTCAACCGAAAAGTAGTCATTTCTTTTAGTTAGAGGAACTCTAAGAAAACCATCCTTTCAGAAACAAAGTAGAACTTATTTGTGTACTTGTTCTGTTCATTAGTTTCCACAAAAAATTTAAAGAGATAGAGAGAGAGAGAGAGAGAGAGAGAGAGAGTTTACCTCTTCCCCCTTCTTGACAAGGCCTGTTCTCCTGATATTTAGGCGCACTGAAGCATAGAACTTCAAAGCATTGCCACCACAAGTAACTTCAGTGGGCATACCAAATCCTCCAAAGGTAGAAAGCTTACTTCTCACCTAAAGAAAATTGCAACTGCTTAGGATGATTAAATAAGTGTCCACATCATTCAATGAAATTCTGATCAAGGCAATTCGACTCATCTGTTTACCCGAGCTTGCTCATACCACTAGCAAGAAGCAATCCTAAAATATAAAGTAACTCTTATATACAGATTTTAGTTCACAAAATTGCAAAGGAATCAAGCCATTCATTCAAGTCCCAAGTTACAAAACTGAGGCAAGGGAGGATATTATATTGAGCATGGGGAGTTCCAGACCAGAAGAGGGCCAAGGAAAGCAGTGATCAGTGATAACAGCAACATGACAAACAGTAAACCCCCAAAAAAAAAAAAAAATATCGTGGAGTTTCTGTAAAACCTTTAGATTTAGATTAAGATTTGCCAAGTTCAAACCCAACATAGACCCCCATTATGAGATTCAGATATAAAGAACCTTGGCTCAAAGAAATCTAACATAAGAACTCAGCCAATGATATTTCACATCAAGCTGGGAGAAAATGGATAGCTCAACTTAGTGGTTCCAGTATTGACCGAACCAGAACTTCTAAAAGATACTGCCAAAAGAGTTGCTAAATATTTGGCAAAACTTATAGACCAAAAAGCATTGCCACACTGTTGCACTAAAGCCAGTAAACTCAGAAATATTTCAGGAATAGGAGCTGCACAAAGTTGGAATTTATTAATAGATGAAATGAAAGGTCATATTTCATTGAAAACAAATCATGATACCTGATTTATGAATATCAATATTGTCTGTGACTGCGATAAGGAGTGGCTCAACTTGCGAAGTGCCTGGCTCATCAGTCTAGCCTGCATGGCCATATGAGCATCACCCATCTCACCATCAAGTTCACCTTTAGGCACAAGGGCAGCTACCTGTCATCCAGACATAACCAGAGCAAATTATCAACAAGTCTATAAAAACTTAAATTTGACATGTTTAACCATGAGATATATTAAACAACATATGTGCCCATGCAATGCAAAACAAAAGAACTCAGCCAAAAGAGTCCCATAATAATGTGGACATCATAAAAACCAAATCATCTAAAGCAAAAGATCTTCATGCAGCAACCAACAATTTGAGGTGGATACTTTACCAATAAAGAAGCATGAATGGCGAACACCTTACTTACACTGTCAACAACAACAACATCAACTGAACCACTTCGGATTAGAGTGTCCACAAGACTGAGAGCTTGTTCACCACAATCAGGTTGCGAGAGAAGCAGATTCTCAGTGTTTACCCCAATAGCCTGTGCTAGTGCAGGATCAAGAGCATGTTCAGCATCAACAAAAACACAGTAACCTACATTTAAACAGAGATAGATGACAAAAAAAATTAGGAGAAGCTAAAAACGGAAATTATAAAAAGATGAAAATATGAAGTAATCCAGGACAAGGTAAAAGAAAAATAATAAACACAAATAAATAGGCTCAATTATTCTCCAAACCAAACATATGAGAACATGAATCACAAAACTAAGTGCCACTGACTACCCTTTATTGACTGAAACTGAGGATTGAAAGGCAATGCAAGCCTATTTTTGACGCAAGGTGGTAGCTAGCATTGAATAAAAATTTTATAAGATTAATCACGTGAGTTGTGAGAAAAAGGGAGCAAAATCCTAGACAACTTACAATTTTGATCAATCTGAGATAATGTGTTTAGACAAATTCATGAAATGGTACATGCAGAGATTAAAAAGCAAAGCAATTATACTAGCTAAAACATTACATATGCAGTAAGAAAGATGTAATAATTTGAGAAATATAAAAAATAATAATAACCTCCTTGCTTCTGTGCTTCAGCTATTACATGCAAAGCAAGAGTTGTTTTTCCAGAAGCCTCTGGACCATATATCTCTATAACACGTCCCTACAAAAATCCAATAAAGGCATATTAAAAAACTGCACACACATAAGAATTTCAAGGCCTACACGTGTGCAACAGAAAGTGATTTCTTTAAAAGATAAATTACAGAATACCTTTGGAAGTCCACCAATTCCCAGCGCTATATCCAGAGCAAAAGAACCAGTGGACACAACTGGAACGCTTCTAGCAGAAGCAGACCGACCAAGCCACATGATTGATCCCTTTCCAAATGAGGAAGTTATCTGATCCAGGGCTTGCCGCAAAGCTAACTCTCTCTTTGACAAATTTTCTTCACTGGAGTCACTTCCATCGGACTTCGATCTCCTTTTACCTTGAGAGAGATATAATTCGTGATTTTGTCTAAATAAGCCCAACTATATCAAACAGTAGCTGGGGCTTTTTCTAACTAATCATTATCTTCTGCCAGAGGCATGCCAAAGAGAACCAGACAAAATGAGTTATGATCCAAAACTTTGCTCACAGTACTTTTTTCTTTTTTTTCTTTTTTCAGATAAACAAGAAAAGTAACAATTACCATTTACATTCTCTATTTAACATTTTTTTTTCCCCCTTTAGTATCACTCTACATAGCTGAGAAAGGTAGCTTCTTTATATATTGTACGCATAGAGACATGCATAAGAAGAAACTTAAAGTACCTTTGGAAGAAAAATAGCAACACTGAGTAGATGTCCCCGGTATGCCTCTCCTAAATACCTGCATAGCAAGAGGAGTTAAATATAAGTAAAAAGATTATGCCCAAACCAGAAACTTCAATAAATAAACAACGCTCAAATTTCTACCCGTTTGTTTGGCTGACGGGAAAATGAAGAAAACTAAAAACAATACAAGAGTCACATGGGTGCACTGGCAGCCTTCTCGAGGCTATTTCAAAAACTTAAAAACATTTCCAAAGCTTTCTCAGCAACCAGTGTAAAAGAATAACACCTCGAATAAACTAAAGGAAAGTTTCTGGCTTTATTTTTCAGACAAAAAGAAAAGAGAGAGAGAGAGAGACAGAGACAGAGACAGAGAGAGGAGGAGGAGGAAGTAATAACCTCTGTCGCGGATAGAGAACGTTTCAGAAGAGAAGTGTTACGAAGAAGCCTCGCCATAGACAAGCTCAAAGTTTACAACTAATCGTCCACTTCTTCGGAATCAAACTAAACAAATGAAATATACGACAACATACTCCACGATTCTACGGAGACAGAAATAGATAGAGAGAGAGAGAGAGACTCTGCTCTGGTTTTAGGGCTTTAGGTTTGATTTCCCTCCCTTTTGAACAGAGCGAGCTGACTCAGTGAAGCAGTGACTGTAACTGAGTTCGTTCCGTTTTGCAAGTGGGGCCGGCCAACTTCTCCTTTATTTTTATTTTTCCCTTGGGTTTTGTATTTGTTAAAATAGTTCGCAGTGGAAGGATTGAATGTCCGAATTTGCAATTGAAATCTTTTAGGCTATAATAAACATTCCATGATGATAATTTCTTTTCTCTTTTTGAATTTTGTTTTCATTTCCCACCAGACAAAAACGTAAAAACTATATATATATATATATATATATATATATAATTCTTAATTCCACATACGAAATGTAACTGTAAAATCTGATTTGCATGATCTGACTGCTAGGATGCAAATCGTAATGCGCACCAAAATTCAAATAAAAAAAATTATAATTAATAATGATGGTACAGAATCACAAAGTTTTTCAATATCTAAATATAATTACATAAATTAAGTAGCTTCACAATATTAATATTGTAGGGACTAATTATCGTTGAGTTAGTTGGAGGGTCAGCCTGTTTCTCATCCAAATTTATACATTAAAACTACAATTTATATATTAAGACCACAGATGGATTGATTGGATTTTGAATAACTATAATTAATACGTAAAATAATATATTTTATGAATTATGCGTAAAATAATATTGGAATGAATACGATAATGAGAAGAAAACGCTTAGAACCTTAAATATAAAAAATAACAAAATATACTCCAAACCTAAAACATCCACCTTCGATAAATCCCATATGAATCAAGAAATCACGAAAAGATCACAAACTATTTCGACCACATTACCCTCGAAACCAACATATAAAATGATTTAAAAAAAAAAAAAAAAAAAAAAAAAAAAGGTCCTCAACCATTCATCATATAACATAAGGTGACAAAAATATATATAATATGGACGTAATGAACCACCCAAAACTGCTCCAATTATCACTTTTCCGCCATCAACAATCCATAAAATTCTACTGCTGCTTGCATTCGGGTGGCCGCTCGCCCTGTTGACCATCCCCAAGTTGTGGTCTTCCACCCTTCTGCATTAATACAACATAGTAGAAACAAAAAGATTAGGGCTTATTGGAAAAATTGGTGGAACAACAAAAATATATTAACCAAACAATGTGACATACCTTGTGCCCAGCTGATGGCTGCAGAGGAACATCGCAAATCAATAGAACATAATTAGCAACAACTACAAAAATAAAATTGAAATATTGCAATTGATCATTAACCAACAACAAAATTCTAATATTCTAGACCTTCTTCTTGGCCTTGCTTTCATCTTCATCTTCGTCGTCCTCGTCATCATCTTCCTCATCATCCTCGTCCTCTTCTTCTTCTTCATCCTCATCAACGTCTTCATCTTCATCATCATCATCTTCCAACTCTCCAAACTCATCTCCTTGAACTGCCTCTCCCGTAAACCATGAAACAGCATGGGGAATGATCTTGTCTCGAATTGTTGAGCTACCAAAAAAATAAAAAATAAAAAAAATTAAAATAACAGATAATGCAAGTTAATCAACTGTGGAAATAGAATTGTCACCTTTAGAGTACCATAGAAACATCGAGCCCACAAAAAGCAGATGAGTCTAAAAAAGTTTCCAAGGTAAATAATAACATGTCAAACTCACCCAATGTCATAATCTTGTTCCATCTGGTTTTGAAGTTCTTCAGCCTGTACACAAGAAAATATATAAATAACATACCAGAACAGTTAATTACCAAAGCAAATTTCTTAAAAAGTTTAAGAAAGACAGGCATACAGCATCTTCATCAATATCTTCATCTTCCTCAGGAACCTGAGGTGGATTAAAAAAATTAAAGAAACTTTCACAATTCTCAGTTTTAGTAATTGGCTTTGCATTCTTTGATCCCTTCTTTGGCTTCTTCTTTAGGAGCTTCTGTGTTAAGCATTTTCCTGGATGCCATTCAATTTCAGTCCTACAAAAATTATTTACCAACCAAACTTAATTAAATACTGCAACTATATACATGCCTTTCACAATAGACCAAATAAGAGCCAACTTACCCTATAGCTTTCTCCAGAATTGGTTCATCTTCATCAATCATGTGATATGTCTTTGTCAACACAGAGTTCTTGAAGTAAGGATTGGTGTCAAAAAAGAACTCAAGTTTGAAACCCTTTGGGTTATCTATCCTATACCACTTGATGTCTCTAAGATATTTGAGTGCTCCTTCATCACGCTCAGAAATCTGATTCCAAAAAACAATAAAAACAAATTATTTTTGTTACAAGGCTAGACAGGATATATGCACCAAATAAAAGAAATATCATTAAAAAGTAACTACCTCTTCAGCAAGCACTTCGTTATTTTTCATGGCATTGAGCCAGAATTCAGGCACTCCTTTCTCTACATTTAAAGGTAACAAATTTAATATGAGAAAACAATTATGCAAGGGTATTAATATCCTGTACAGATACTACGTACATACCTTCAGCAGCTTTATCCTCTTGTTGGTCTGCTGCTGCTTCATTAGTAACTCCTTCAGCTTCAACAACACCATTTACAATCTCATAGCGCTGCATGTGATCATTACCATTAATTTTAAAACAAAGTAAAAAAAAATGTAAAAGATGGGAGCTCCACCAACTCCTGTACTCAGGGAAATTAGTAGACTAGTAGGATACCTTGGTATACAGAGGTTGATAAAACTTCTGATATTTGGCTTCAAGGGCTGCCCTCTCCTCAAAAAATTTCGCCTCCAATTCATCATGTTGGCTCTGCAAGTGGAGAGAAACTTTAGATATTCAATAATTTCACATAACACAAACTAATCAACCTTTTATGCAATAATATTATGCCAACAAGTCAATCTCAAAGGAAAAATACAAATAATAATAATAATAATAATAATAATAAACAAAACAATATTCAACAGTGACTGCCATGGTAAAATATTGACCAGTGATTTCCTAATTCATTTTTTTTTTCCCAAAAAAATGAAGATAGTACAATATACAATGTCCTTACATCTACAAAATATCAAATAAAAAGAAAACATCCCAACTCCAGCTGAAAATTTTATTTTTCACACCATAGATACATCACAGCACATATAGTTCCTGACCAAAACTCATTGTAGAATATAGAAGTTGAAACGCCAATGAAGCAAAGATGATAACACAATATACAGCAAAGAAAAATAATGAAAGGCATCAAATTTTGAGTAACCCAATATAGAACAGCGCTCTAACTAACTATATATAGGAGAAAGGCCATACCTGGATCTCTCTGAGAACTTCGACCCGCTTCCTGACTTTAGGCGACAGATTCTCAAGAATATCAGAGTGCTGTCCTGCCAAGCTCTGTATCTTATCCTGCGAAATACCCAATAACAATACAAAAAAATGATCAGCTACCCAGCCCCTAACCCAAAAATAGAGTTAGGAAAAAAAAATAATAATAAAATAAACTAAAATAAAACCGACTACCATTAACACATTAGGGTAATGAAAGGGAAAAGGTAGAAGAAATACGGACCTTGAGTGCATTAACAAGGCCTGCTCGGTCCTCTTCGTTCAGAACTATACGCAAAAATGGAAAGAAAATATGAGATTGAAACAAGCATAAACACTGGCACAACATACACTAATAGAAATAAGAGAGAGATTGGAGATTGTGTGGATGGGGAGTACCAGAGCTGAGATCGGACATGTTGAAGTTGCCCTTGTCGTTGCTCATTGTGGTTTGGGATTGCTGGAGAGGGTGAGAGAAAGCAAGCGAAAGAGGAAAGAGGAGCAAAAGCTAAAACCCTAGAAGCGGTGTTTTGGGAGGAGGAAAAGGGGTAAAGAGCCTTCAAAACGCGGTCTCCCTTAAATCCTCGCCTCCAATTTCCAATACCTAACACCTGGACTCATTTTATTTTAGGGGCTACCCGATTTAAATTTCCTTGTTTATTTATTTTATTTTATTATGCTCATAAAGAATTTGGGAGATGACACATACGAATTGGGCTGGGTTCCGTGGCCCATTACTTTTCTTTGGATTACACCCAGTTTTCCCCTTGCTTAATCCAAATTACATCTGGAGGATTCGCAATTGTGTTGAAATGGTAATAATTGGACGAGGTTGGTTTTAAGATTGAATACTATCAAACCAAATAATAATAATAATAATAATAATAAAATGGTTTATTTTATGGAGTTCCGAGTTTTTTTCTTTTCATTTACGATTATTCATTTATAATTGCTCAATCATAAATCCATCAATCAAATAATGATTTAGACCTAGAGGTGCAATGGTAGAAAGTGAAGTTAAGCCGTGTGATGCATATGGTTCTAATTTAGACTAGAATTCATATGAAAGAAAATAACGGTAAAATAAGAAATACCAATCCTTGAAATGAAATAGGATAAAATAAACTATCAAATTCATCGCCATTACTTTTGAAACGTAAATTCTCTCTCTTGCATTCTTCAGTTTTAGTGGTTGTTCATCTTTTATTCATACCAATGTGTTCAGCCAAGCCAAAGGAAACTGAGAGCAAAAGTTCCATCTTTGGTTTGACCCGACTGCTGATTTCCACACCTACTCAATCCTCTGCAATCCCCAAGAAGGAAGAGCCACATCATGCCAAAAAGATTTAATGATATGAAAATTTCGAACTAGTGTACTTTGATGTGCTGAAGATTTACACCATAAACATTGCTCTGCCCAACATCCTTTCTTTCAGCGTCGACAAAAATAGTGGCGCTTTGAGTTATGTTTCACCAATAATCCAAATAGTAATCCAATATTAGCATCAGTTATGGAATCGTGGAATGAGGCATGGCCCGATGTGCAAGAGAAAGGAAGAAAAAGAAAGGAAGGCCAGTAGGGACAAGCTGCTGCTTACTGAAAATGCAACTTGCCCTGAACAAGGAAATCATCAAATATATCAAGAATTCTCAATCTAATTGTATTATTCATTGATTAAGGAAACTTTATTTATCAAATTAATCAGTCTAAACATCTGTACAGGAAGTACATAACAAAACAAACTGATGGCAATGGGTATCTGTTATATGTTTTTATTGTTTTTTTAATACATAATACCTGTAATGTCCAAAAGAGACCAGCTCATGCATTAGACAAAACGATTCTACATACAGATGCTGCATCCATAATTGGTACATTCTAACCGGAATTATATTCTACCTCCCAGAAAGAATTGCAAACTTTTAGTCTTAGGTATTCACTTTGTCATGACTCAAGACTCAAGAAAGAGACCAATTTATTCAAAAATAAAGCAGAAGCCTCAATGAATTGCCAGCTAGAATGCTGCATAGAGATACTCAACATAACTGAAATGAAACCCAGATATTCCAAAACCTATAGACAACAAGGTAGTTCTCTGGAAAAACATTTGTTTACATAAGCGACTACATCAGAAATAATATCCCCAAGGTGAGTACCAATATCTCTACAAAAGTTGTCCTCTGGAGTTATTTTTTCAGAGTTGAGCAACACCCAACTGCTTGTCCTGTAACCCAATACGGAATATAGTTTCTTCCCACTCATCTAAAGCTGAACCAGATGTTTCAAAATGTTAAGAAAAAGGTTTTTTGGAAGCTTCAATAAATAATTCATTCGACATCATTTCCATTGCCTTGAGAGTCTTTTTCTTGATCGGGTTTAGCTGGCTTATCTGGGGTCAAGATGCGCCCACTCAAAGGATCTACAGGACGTGTGTCTCGTGGCCCTCCTTTACGTCCCATGGCTACCATTGGAGGTGGGGGCAATAACCCTGCTCTGAAAAGAATGCGCTGCACAGGATCTGAAGGCTGAGCACCGACAGATAGCCAATACCTGCAAAGCATAGAGGAAAATAGTGGAAGAGAATTAGAAAATAAAGGATTTACTAGCCACTTGATTTGGAATTTCAAAATGCACCAACCCAGAGAAATCTACGAAACATTTTTTCTTCCCTACTAATATAAAGCAGCAGAATACTACTAAATGAAAATATTCACATTTCATGATCTGTATGGATTGCTAGTTGAATCATAAACACCTCTCACCTAAGGCCAATTTTTTGCTCTAGTTAGTCAATAGAATAAATAACAAAACATATCTCCCTCGCTCTAGATTCATGCCTCTTCTAACTGTCATATTACACAAGGAGATATGCTTCTCCACCAACCCCAGTGGATACCATTCAAAATTTGTTTCCTCTCAATCCACCACCTTGTGTGTCAACCTGTGCCTACCAAGACTGCAACATGTTTTCATCTTTCATTGCTAAAGTTATAAACGAACACGAACAGATAATTTGTTCTTAGAGACTTTAAGTCCAAAGTTTGGGCTCCTTTAGCAAGCGTAGTCCACATGAAAACACAAGTTTACATGCTTCAGTTTTCCACTTCTGGAAATAAGATTTATGGATGTTACATTAATTCTGTTGCTCCATGTCAACCTCCCAAAATGTCTATACGTATTTGCACGAGGAATGATAAAGGAAGCCGATAAACTATACATAAGACTAAATATTGACAACTAAATTCGCAACTAGACACTAAATTATTCAGTTTAAGAAAGCAAGAACATCCCAAAATAAAAAAAGAAACAAGCAAATTAAAAGTCATCTAAATTTATATCTATATCCAACAAAACACAAAATATGAAGTAGGCATGCCAAAGAACTAAAGAACAAAAAAAAAAAAAAAAAAAAAAAAAAAAAAAAAAAACTTACTTCACTCTTTCGAAATTTAGACCCATTCTTTTACCACCATCTTGGCCTATTCAAAATCGTACACATAAACCATTAGTAGAATACAAAGTCACCAAAAAAAGTCGTTTCAAACTCAAATTCAGAAGTAAAATCGGTTCCTCTATGTTAAAATTTTCATTTTCCTCGGTTGAATAGAGGCTTCTTCACTCACTACAGATTGCAACTACATCAAATTTGTTTTATTCGAAATTGAAAAATACAAACTTTCAACAACAACTAAACCAAAAAAAAAAAAAAAAAAAAAAAAGATCAGATTCACAAATGAGATGAAACCTGGCAAGGGATTGTAGTATCCTAGAACTTCAAGGTGCCTGCCATCCCTAGGAGATCTGCTATCAGCAGCCATAACACGATAGAAAGGTTTGTTTTTGCATCCGAATCGTGCCAAACGGATCCTCACCACCATTTTTTCAAAGCTCCACCGGAGAGACAGCTATGGGAAATAGGATGAACTGAAGAAGAAGACAAAATCAGTCCAGTACCGGCTAGGGTTCTGGGTTTTGCGCCTTATCTAATTAATTTTCTAGTGTTTTGCTGGGTCAACCTCGTAATGGGCCGACCCGATTCATATATATATATATATATATATATTTACTGCAAACGAAACGCAGCGTTTTAAAAACTATGCCGTTTCTAACGTCGGTAATTTGAAACGCCGGCTTTACACGAAACTCAACGTTTTCAAACCAAGGCGGTTAAAGCAATAGCAATGAAACTCTTGGATTCTAGGGTTTTGGGAGAAGAAGAAACAGACTAGGGTGCCAAATTTTGTGTGGTGACGATGGAGGAAAGGCAAATTGAAACGCCCAAACCATCGAAGCAGTGCTTCTCTTTCCCTCCTCCCCGTAGAAGACAACTCAACAGCGCTACTTACCGTACTTTAGTTCGAATCCTATCCCATTGCTACGACGAGTTGTCCCAGCAATCTCTTGCAGCTCCAAATTTACGTCACGAGCTAATTACAGGTAAAAATCGCTGAAAACGTATAGTTGAATTAGCGAAACGCAACGCAATCTTTAGCTTTGATTGGTTCCTGAGAAATCGAATTTTCGCTTAGTGAAAAACACTGGTATTATTTTGGAAAAACGATTACTTTTTATTTATTTAATTTTTTGAAAAACGAATACTTGATTGGTTTCATTATGAAAAAGCAAATTTAAGTTCTTTGAAAAATTCCTCAACTGCAATTTCGTGTTTTGGAGGCTGAAATAGATTGGCTGAGTTGGTTTCTTTTGTTTGAAGACAGTGGCAGCAATGAATCAGGGAAAAGAGATGTAAAGGAAGAATCGGAGCATGTTGAATTAGTTGTTACTGACAATATGGAGCTTGGGATTCAGGCATCTCATGGAGCCACAGAGCTTGATTTGAGGTTTGATGACACTGTTTCCCAATATGGAATGACTGGCAGCACACAAACGGCTATAGATCATATAGAGCATATGATGAATAAAGAAGAAAATGAGGATGTGTTAAATCGAATCAACGCAACGGTCAAAGAGAGCACTTTTGGGATTGGTTTAGAAGATCTGGGATTCAGTCGTGAACAAATTCTGATACATGAGTTAGAGCATATTGCTAAAGGAAATGATGACCTTGTCCACGAAAACTCTTTGAAGCCATCAACCGCCCTTCTGGATCAAAATGAAAGTGACATCGATGAAGTTAAAATGTTGAATAATCAAGAAGAACATATTGATTTCCAACGAAATGTTATCACAAAGTCTGAAAATGCTAGTCAAAATATTTGTGGCAGCTTTGATTCACATTTAGGTAGCACTTTGGCTGCTGAAAGTTCAAATCCAAGGGCCAGTTATGAGGTGAAGACTAAGTTGTTGGACAACACACTTCCTATTACCCAACAGAATGATAGGGAAATGGAGAACACTGTTTCTGAAGGTGGTTCAGATAAATATCCAAGTCTGAATGCCGAAGTTGGGGAGATTGAGGAAGGAGAACACCATAATCATGAGGCCTCTGAAACCATCGACATGTCATTAGATAAGAACATATTTGCTGAAGCTTCAAAATGTAGTAATAATCACGACCCCCAGAGCTTTTCACCAGAAGCTAATGCCATGATAATAGAGCATGAAATGCTGACTAAGGATGAGGAACCAAAGACATCCGATTGTAAAAGTGATGCTGCAGATTCTGCCAATTATATGACTGAAGATGAAGATATCGAAGAGGGAGAAATTTCTGTTGACTGTGGGGTGGATGCCAACTCGATGGATATGGTGTTGCAAAATGCAGAGGTGTTGGAGGATAAGAAGGTATATGAACAGCACACATCTAGAGGCCTTGTTGATTATAAAGAACTGCATTCTATTGCAGCAAATGAAAAAGATTTTCCATCAGCTTGCTTTCTTTTGGACACAGTCAATAACACCAGTAAGGGAGTAGAACCCAGGGAAAGTAATAGTAATAAAATGGTTAATATGCAGAAGGATGCTGAACTCCAAAATAAGAAAAAGCGGGGGCCTCCTTCAAAGGAAAAGAAAGCAAAGAAAAAAGTACACTTATATCTCTTCTTTTACATGTGCCTACCA
The DNA here is from genome assembly GCF_031755915.1 of Ziziphus jujuba. NCBI lineage: Eukaryota > Viridiplantae > Streptophyta > Magnoliopsida > Rosales > Rhamnaceae > Ziziphus > Ziziphus jujuba. The sequence goes on from NC_083385.1 coordinate 1,083,694, forward strand.
AACTCTGTATACATATATGCATATGTTTGTGTATATATCCATGTTTGTGTCCGTTTTTGTAAGTGTATGACTAATTTATGTTTCTGCAGAAAAGGGATCGAAAGAAGAGAGCAGACAAGAACAGACAACTTGGTGTTAAAAGGTTGAAACTGGTTCCAATGTCAAAACCAAAAACACCAACATTCTGCCGCCATTTTCTCAAGGGGAGATGTCAAGAGGTTGTAAATTACCTTATTATATTCGCATTGGTTAATTGTGTTAGTTTTGACTAATTCTAGTTTTGCTTTATGCTTATTCAACAACCTATGGGTATTCATATGCATATTGCAAAACTTATTCAGAAATTTGATCTGGTTTCTGTTGATTTTTCTTGATTTTTCCCTTAGGTACCTTATCCCCTAATGGTTACCATAATTCCTTCTTTGTTTCACAGGGTGACAAGTGCAAATTTTCACATGATACCATACCTTTGACAAAATCCAAGGTATAGTCATTGGACTTTCTCATTTAATTCTCTCCGATGATGCCACTAGCTGATCTATTCATGATTAATTGATTCCATAATTTTCTCTTTGCAAAGTACTTTAGGCTTAGTAGTTGTATCTGATAAGGAAGCTTGTTGATTTATTGTCATTACTGCTAATTGTCATTTATTTATATCTGGTCACTTAAACATGTTACCTGTTGGTACTTTCTGGTCCATTATATTTGTAGGCTCTTTGAGGGTTTAACACAATTTCTTCTCTATGCATCTTGTTGTGCAGCCCTGCTGTCATTTTGCTCGTCACTCATGCATGAAGGGGGATGACTGTCCATTTGATCATCAACTCTCTAAGTATCCCTGTAGTAACTTTGCATCCATGGGTTCCTGCAACAGAGGTGATGATTGTATGTTTTCACACAAGGTAGATTCCTGTCTTTTAGGGTTATAATTCATTTGAGTTTTTCCTGAAAGTTTGAATTGTGACTAATATTTTCCACTTCCTTTTCAGATACCACACAAGGAAGACACAGCTAATGCTTCAAATGTTATGAAACCTGAATTGAAGTCCACATCCTTGTTGGACAATTCAAGATCTAAGGAGAAACTGATTAGTAATGGTGCCTCCCAGAAGAACTACAATGCATTGTGCCACTCCAAAGAGATTCATTCTCGTGTTTATAATAAGCAGAATACGAAAGATGCTGTTTCTAAACAATCTGAAGCGGCACCTAAAGGAACTAGTTTCCTCTCTGTTCAGAATTCACTATTGGTTGATTCCAGCAAACTTAGGCAAGGAAGCTTATTTGGAAATAATAGTGCTGGTGCAAAGGCTGGAAATCATATCCACCAGAATGCATCAATTCAAAATTCAAGTGAGATATTACACAAAACTCCACCGGCAGTACCACCAAAAGGAATAAACTTTCTATCATTTGGTAAAGTTCCGTCTGGTAATTCTAACAGCAAGAAATTAGCCAGCTTGCCGTTGTGTGGTGATGGTGTCAAACGATCAGTGTCTGACAATTCGAATTTGCACGATCATGATTGCTCAACATCAAACTCTTGTCTGATGCCAAATGGAAGCCAACATTCGGTGGCACCCAAGGGAATTAACTTTCTTTCCATTGGAAAAGCTTCAGTGAACGATTCTGGTTGTAAAGAAAAGTCTAGTTTGCCATATGGTCGGGATAATGGTACTGATAGCTGTGTTAAAGATGAGCAAACTGCTTTGGATAAACCTCAGAGTTCAAGTACAATCTCATTAGCTGAAAGATCACCATCTTGTCCTGTTTCTTCAGTTCAGTTTTCAGGCAATTTAGCATCTAGGATTTATAAAGACACACCACTTTCAGCTCAGAAGGCACTCTTGTCAACACTTGCATTTGCAGCCAAGTGTGAATCTGGAGTCAAACCGAATCAGTCTGTTGATGCTCCTGCTGTCAATGCTGAGACTCTTAATGAAACAAGGTCTAATAATGGAAATAGTGGAAGTTCACAGAATGATACGGGAAAAGCCACCAAAATTTTGGAGTTTTTGTCTAGGTTTGGTTGTAAAACACAGCAGTAGATTTTTTTATCGTTTAATATTTTAAATTAGGATATGCCGGATTTGGCCTGAAATGATTTTGATGGGCTTTCCTCGAAGATGAGTAACTGTAATTCTTTTGTTTTTACTTTATCTTGTAAAGCAGTTTTCTATATATATATATATTATATATGGGAGAATTCTATGGTTCAGACCACATCCAAAGTCAGACGTTTTTTTGATAAAAGCGACAGTTTTGATGTGTACAGTAGATAGTAAAGCGGACGTTTTTATCCAATAAAAAATTGGTTGAGTGCATTCATACCGTATAAAAACTATATATATATACATATATATGTATGTATTTATTATAGTATCTGTACGTGATTGGAATCGTCTTGCTTCTGAATAGAGCTGTAAATCGACCCTGACCTACCTTTGTCAATTACACTCAGTCATCAGCTACAGCACAGAACACTATCAATTTCTGAAAAAGCTTCAGGCATGCAGAATAAGTGCATTAACTTTTGAGGGTGCCTTGAAATCCAAGGAACCTTGGATCTGTTGAGGGGCACTGGAAAAGATATGTCCATGTTATTGTTGTCTCCAAGGTAGGAGCCAAAACCAGATATAATTTGTACTACAGTCTATGATAGTCAATTGAATTATAATTTCATCCAGCCTTTGAGTCCCTGTAGCCCATGTGAATTGAATGAATTATATATGTTTATCGGAATACACGGAGTTCGAGTGCATGTAGTGACAGAAAGTATGGAGCCATTTTAGCTTTCAAATTGGGAAAGGGGGCATTAAATTGCTTTTGTTAGTCTGTTTGATAGTGGGACAAAAGTGTTATGTACTAGGCACTATATGATACGAGGGTCTCCAAGGGGCCTCATTTTTGCATGGGTGGGGCTGAGCTGGTTGGTTGAATATCTCTCAACCCCAGCTGTGCTTGCTCCCATGGAAAGAATGGTCAGCTTTCCTCACTGACATAGATAACCTGATATTTTGAAGTTTGGGCATCCCCTTTTTTTCATTTTCCAAATTTGTATTCTTCCTGGTCAAATATAATGACGTTCGAGTTGTAAATTTTCTCTCTTTCTTTCTTTCTTTTTTTTCCCTGACAAAATCTAAAAGTAAAACGGAAAGAATCCATTTTGAATTTCATTGTCACTTTATTGACTTCAACTCAAATTAGCCCTTAATATGATGCTTTGTCTTGGAGAATTCAAACACCACATGGAGATGTTCCAAGTAAACACTGTTTAAGTATGCTCGATTCAAACACATAATTTCACGAATTCTTTCTATTTTTTTTGTATTATTATAATAATGGGTCGTTGTTAATGCTTCTGTTAATCTTACCTAACACACCTAATCTTCACAGTAACGGTTGTTACTCAATCTCTTCGCACCTCTTCACTTTACAGGGATACAGGTGAAAAGAGCTTATAAATCTTGGACCCACCAGTGAAAAAGTCATCTGAGGGAAGCAATCAATTTTATATACATGATGTAAAATGCTCAGAAAATTTAAATTATATGACCAAAAAGTAATGGTTGGTGGCCGGACAGGGCAGATCCTCCTTGGCTTGATATCATATTTTACAATGCAATAAAATCTCTCTCTTTTCAATTTGTATGTGTTTCAAATAAATAAATAAAAGAAAAAATTATCATTATTTAGAAAAGGAAAAGAAAAATCATGAGTAACATGCAGTTCTCTTTTTTATTATGGGGTGTAGAAGAGCTCAGAGCTCATGTGAACTTGTAATCATTTTACACGATTTGAGCCCCACTAGTAAATTTCCCAACATAATCATTCAACCCAAATGCATAAACTGCCAAAGTTGTTTACATGTATATATATATATATATTTTTTTTTCATTTTCTTGTTTTAATTCAATTTCAATCCTGTTTGGACAATCATCAAAACAGTTTAAACCGTGTCGTTTCACAGTTTTATACTCATCACCACGTCTCATGACAGATAATTTTGTCTGTGTCAAAGTCAAAAATCTTGTCGTTAATCAACCGAGATTTTTTATAATACAATACAATACAATATATTTGTATATAAAACGTGGCCGCACGATCTGAATGAATTTGGAAATTCTGGTTAAAAGAAAACAGAGAAAAACATTGAAGTACATGTCGCGCTTGTATTGGTTTGGTGGTGCCCGGTTGACTGGCCCACTTTGCCATGTCTGAAAACGACCGGATCAAGTTGGAGAGACTGACCGCTCGTCAGTAGTCGTCACTGTGAAAGAGTAAATAATATAAGCAACCTCTTTGAGAAGCAAAACTAGAATTTTTGTACCTTGTTTTCCTTCCCGTTTCAATTCAACCAGCGTCTCCAATCAGATCTCTCTTTCTCGATCAATTGCTATGACAACCTCCTTGAACAACAATTTCTTGCCTCCCGGCTTGATTTCCAACCTCCAACAGGTTTTGTCGTCCAGAAACGACGACGTAGAGCAGCGATCCTCATCCCTCCATCATCATCATCATCATCATCATCATCTCGCTGATTCGACCAAAATCTCTTCTTCTTCTTCTTCTTGTTCTACTTCGTTGTCTTCTTGGTCAGAGGGAAATAAGGACAGCCTGAGTACAAAGCCGGTGGTGTTGGTCACCAATGCAGAAGGGATAGAATCTCCTGGTCTTACATTTCTAGTCGAAGCTCTGGTTCTCGATGCTAGTCTTGACGTCTGCGTTTGCGCTCCTCAACTGTTAGTTTTAATTTTCTAGCTATCTGCTTGCTTACCTTGTTTTTAACTTCTTTACCTTTCTTGTTCGGTTCTCGATGTAAAAAATTAAGATGCTTGATTGCTTCGGTTGAGTAGGTGAAGTGGAAAAAGCACAATTTCCTTTGATTTGTATGGACTTGACTTTCTAAGAAAGTAACCAAATATTGGGATAAAAAGAAAATCATGTGGATAAAATAGTGAAAATGTTTGGTGGAGCAGGGATAGATCAGTCTGCGGTCATTCTGTGACGGTTCGTGAAACAATCTCGGTGTGTTCTAATGAAGTGAGCGGCGCAATTGCTTACGAAGTTTCTGGTAATGCTTCTGTGTCTTGATTGTAATTAGATTGGAATTTCATGATGTGTGATTGTTACAATGGATCCTGAAAATTAATCATATTCTTACGTTTGTGATCTTTCATATATGTTTCAGGGACCCCAGTGGATTGCGTCTCTCTAGCATTGTCGGGTGCATTGTTCTCTTGGTCAAGGCCTGCTTTGGTATGCATTTTTTTTTTTTTTTTTTTTTTTTTGGAACAACCTTTATCATCACTCTTTTGGCGTTTCTAAAGTTTCAGTTTCAATGTTTTCATAAAATATCTTATGAAAAACTCAGGTAATCAGTGGAATAAACAGGGGATCAAGTTCAGGACAAAACATGTGAGTAATGCTGAGACTAAATTATAAATTAGATCACTTCTATGAACTCATTCATCCTCATTTAAATATAGAGGCCACCTCACCACATATCTTTGTTTTTTGGGGTTTGAGATTAGTTTTACTTCTTACTGTGAATACTACTTTTCCTTTATTTTTTCTTTTTTGAATTCGAATTTCTTTGAATTATATCTTTCAGCCTGATAACCCCAGTTTTGAGATAAAGAGAGATTCCAAAATTGTGTTACTACTCTTTCAGTTTCATGCTTGTTATAAACAGGTAGCTTTTGAGAGATATCCCTTTTATTGTTGTTCCTTTTGCCTGAAACTGTGTTATTCTCCACTTAAAGAGGAAAAACAAAGAGTAATTATGTTAATCATACAAGTTATTTGTATTGTCAAGTGTTGAAATATAATTGGTGCTAAGATTCCTTATCTTATCTAGGATTTTGATATAATGTTGGATGGTCAGAATAATTAATTTCCTACAGTGTTTATCATTTAATATAGGAAAACAATTTCTTATTAACGACTCTCGGATTAATAATAACAGGCTCTACTCAGGTGCCTTTGCTGGAGCTAGGGAAGCATTGATTTGTGGTGTACCATCGCTGTGCATTTCGTTGAATTGGTAATTTCATCTATTATTTTAGGTTGTTAATGGTTTCTCTTATTGTTTTTGCGTCTCAAGGAGCTAATGGTATGCGTTTTTGCTTTCTGCTAGGAAGAAGGATGTATGCTGCGAAAGTAACATAAAAGACGCAGTAAACGTTTGTTTACCATTAATATATGCAGCTGTTGAAGATCTTCAGAAGGGTGTTTTCCCTAAAAGCTGTCTGCTGAATATTGAGATTCCTAGCTTTCCCTTGACAAATAAGGTTTGCTCTAACAACACAAAATGGAACAATCTTGTTCCAACACAACTGACCCCTCTTCTTTTCTTATCCTATAGAAAGCATAACGTATAGGCATCCAAGTCTTGGCTATTTCATCAGTCTTCAGGATAAAATAAATTTTGAACATTTTGCTTTACCGTTGTGGGGGAGGCTTGTAAATTATATTAACAAGCTTGGCTTCAACAGGGCTTCAAAATAACCAAGCAGAGTCAGTGGAGGTCTTCTTTAAGCTGGCAAGCTGTCACAGCAACTAAAAATTCTCCTGCCAGCCATTACATGTCAAATCAGCAAAGCCTTGGTATTAAACTAGCACAACTCAGCCGAGATGCTTCTGCAGCCGTGAGTAGAACTTGAGTAGGAAATTTCGTTCTTTTTTTCCTCCAACTTTATTTGTATTGGTGCTTAACTCTGCTTATTCTAAAATTTGGTGCCCCTCCTTGAATTTTCAAGGGTGCAGCACGCCGCTTGAATTCGCAACGGAAGAATGTGGAGATTGAATCCGTCGGTATTGCTGGAAAGCTCAGCTCCCAACTAAAATTTAAGAAATATTTCCGTTTAGAGGTATAAACAAGTGAAATGGCTCAAAAATGCCATGATAAAAACCCTGTTGAAAGCTTTGATGCAGTTTCTATGTGTTAATGAAACAAGCAAAAGTGAGTAATAGTTCATGTCTCTAAAGTAGAACCGCTTTACGTGCAGTTACTGGAAAAGGAGAGGGAAAATGTGGATGAGAATCTTGATATCCGAGCTGTTGAAGATGGATTTGTGAGTTGGAATGTTATTGTTTTATGACCGCTTCGAATGTAATTGCCTTCGATTTCTGACTTTTGATGTTTTCTTTTTTCCCTTTCTTTATTGGTAATGACAGGTATCAGTTACTCCTGTTACCATATCTCCAACAGTTTCGTCTGAAATTCAAAATTCAGTATCAAACTGGATTGCTACGCACTTATCAGGGACCATTAAGCTTCCTCTGCCTGGCATTATATGATAATTAGTGTACATTATTGGAATTTTATTTTATTTTATTTTTATTGTACTTATATTTATGTCGTCTGATGGAAAATTATGTGGTGATGTAATATTATCAAGTGGAAGTGGAACTGACATTCTTGCTTGTGATTTTGTTATGTTTGATAACATACATATAGAGCATGTATGCCCTTGCAGGCTGTTGTGGCATAAAATGCCCGGTAGCTCTGCTTCATATAACAGTAATTCACATTGGCGGTGGAAAAATTCACTTTGTTGTATTTGGTTGGAACTTGTATATGACTTTTATGCTTCACATGCTAAGCATTCACGTGCATGCACAGAGATTTCAGGTCTAAGTTGTAAGTTATAGCTATAGAGTATTATGACTTTTATGCTTCACATGCTAAGTGTGACGGTCTGCACCTTTGGAATGGTCTAGTGGCATTTTTGTAAATATTTGAAGGTCGGGATCTTCGATCCCGGGCCATGGGAAGTTCTTAAGAATGTCACTAGGATGGTGCATATCGAATGGCAAGCCAAGATGTGAAGGTTTGCTAGAGAAAACCCCATTATGATTCCTCGCACAAAGTGATATCTATGGGTGCCAGAAAGGAAATGGCTCAATAAGCTCTTTAGGGGGGTGGTCCGTGTTGGCTCTCCACGGCCCCCGGCTCCGGCTTCGAGCTTGGGCTAAGCGAGCCTCCCATGGGCGACGGCAAGCCATGGGGCGGACATAAAGTGCCACGAAGGTGGGCTTATGTCTCCGAGGGACAGGGAGTCCCGAGAACAGTACCGGTAGGCGCTACGAGCTGGTATTGCGCGTCACTCCTGTGTCAGAGGCTAAGTGTAGCATTCGCTATGCCGTTTTCTATCGGCTATGCCAAGAACACACGTAGGCCTTTGTTACAAGGTTGTGGCAAATGTGCCAGTGAGCGGGGGCTCGGGTTCTGCCTCGCTCACGAGGGTTGGAAGCTAAATAGGCACGGACGGGGCGACACCGTGCCATCGGGTGACATTCGTATATGGGCTTCCAATCTTGTGTTGCTACCCTGGGTGGCATGTTGACATGATGCTGGTGTGCATGCCCTAGGGTCGAATGCTATTCGAGATGTGCATGGACCAAGGCCCGAGTGGAGAGATGGGTTGCTGGCTAGATCGTGGCACAAGATTGATAACAAGCTACCGAGTGGGCGTGAGGCCATCGGGCTAGCTTGCTGAGCGACATGAGCCATGATGACTATGGGAACCTCATGAGCATACAATTGGTATCAGATGGGTCGATATATGAACTCGGATAGTGAAAAGGCTGGCCATGACTAGAGAGTCTTGGCGCCGCACGGTCTATTTCCGCTGCATAAAATGTAGGACCGTGACAGTTGGTATCAGAGCCCGGTTTGTCCTGCAATAGGCGAACCGAGGAACGGATGGTATTGGTTGGTGATGCTTGGATCCGTAGAACCCCGATGCTACTGTGAAAGGGGCTTGAAATCAATAGATCAGGCCGACGGGGCCAAAATTATGGTTGCCACAGAGGCACCAAATGCGAGCAACATAGCAGATAAGGCCGAGAGGGCCAAAGGACTGCCAAAGAAAAGGCAGAGAGCAAGAGACGATGATAACAGGGCATGAAGGCCGAATGTTGGAATGCCGTGGAGGCACAAGCTTCAGAGGAAGCACAACTGGACCACAGAGCTTGGGTAGCCTCAGAAATATTGGTGCACATGGGCACAAAATGTTGGTTGTGGAGGCAAAGGACTTCAATAGAAGCAACAACCTTGAGGGCACAGTGGTCAGTGCCATGAGGGCACGAGACTCTGGTGCGAGTCCATAAGGAAACCACAAGTGAGCCGGTTCGGTGAGAGAGTAAACGTTTGCTTGGGTGGAATTCAGACGAGCACTGAAGGCAGGCGTCGAAGGTATAAGTGGGGGAGTGTTCATTGCATTGACACCCTACACCTTGGGCATAAAGAAGTGGCGGTTTTGGAAGACTAAATCTGAGATAGGCAGCGTGCATTGAAGCAGAAGTCTGGTTGAACAAGTTCATGAGGGACAACACCTTATCCTTTAATCTTTTGGCCAGAGTTGGATGGAGCCAAAAGTAGGCCCATGATCAAGTAGCCTTGTGGAGTTTAAAAGGCCATTTGTGGAAGGATAGGGGCCAGACAACGATGAATCCAGAGAAACCCAGAACCTCACAAAAGTGAAATGCCAAAAGACGTATGTAATCATGGAAAGGGAAAGGACTATGAAGGAAAGTCTCAGTGGAGACCAACGAAATGTCCTTATATGACCAAGAGGGTTAAATTTGAGTGTGGTATACTGCCGGAGGCAAGATTTGGGTTCAAGAAGGAACCTTGGATGCGTGGAGCACTGTAAATTTGCCAGAGGGCAAAACTGGCTCAGAGGAGGAGCCGAGATACAAAAGTGAGCAAGATTGAGGCAAAGAGCTAAGGAAAGGACTTAGTTCAAGACGACACTAGGTGTCAACAGCCGAAATAAGGGGGTCGCAGAAGAGAGGACCTCCATTCAAGATGTGGTAACTCGTCGGGAAGAGGATGCCACTTGCGCAAGGGTTGGCGTTGGAAGCCACAAGAATAAATGCACACTCGAGGGATGTTGTGCATAAATTTGCCTTTGGAGAAGGCAAAGCTAGCTTGAGAATTGCTAGCACATCACCATCGTGGAGATGGAAATTTGAGCGCGGGAACAAGAGCTAAGAAGGGAAACTTAGCTCGTCACGGCAACAGAGTGCCGAAAAAGCATGAAGTGGAGTTCAAGAGAGAGGAGAACTACCACATGAAGAACTCTCGAGTTTGGGTACCGTTGGGATAGTTGACGTAGGGGCACCACCTGAGAGGAGACGGTGTGCTCGATGAGAGGGTCAGTGTCACCATCGGATTATTTGGTAGAGTTCGGTCCACGAGAGGACCTTGAAGGCAAGAGGATGCCTTACTTTGGAGCTCGGGAAGCTATTCGTCCAAGAAGGGACATGAAGTTGGCTAAGAGTGATGCCAACAAGTGAAGAAAGCATTTGTCCAAGGGGGACATGAGTCTGGCTAGGGTGCCAGCGAGATACACAAGAGGCAGAATTTGTCCGAGGGGGGACACCATCTGCATATCGAGCTGAAAGTGCGGGGCGAAGCACTAATTTATGCACAAGGAGGTGCACGTTTTGAGGAAAGCTTGAGTTTGGGTGAATGCATGCAGTAGGTCCTTGGCCAAGTCCAAGAGTGGGCGCGCGAAGGTCGTCACGGAGGTGATTCTACAGAGGTAGAGGGACGAAGTATGCAGGATCTTGAGTTTGAGCCTGAAGAGCTTATGTGGATGAAAGGTGTTGCGCGGAGTGCAGGAGTCTTGAGGATAGCCAGCGGGCACGTCGATGAGGGCATCGACATAATGAAGTGGGAGAGGATGTGACGGTCCGCACCTTTGGAATGGCCTAGTGGCATTTTTGTAAATATTTGAAGGTCGGGATCTTCGATCCCGGGCCATGGGAAGTTCTTAAGAATGTCACTAGGATGGTGCATATCGAATGGCAAGCCAAGATGTGAAGGTTTGCTAGAGAAAACCCCATTATGATTCCTCGCACAAAGTGATATCTATGGGTGCCAGAAAGGAAATGGCTCAATAAGCTCTTTAGGGGGGTGGTCCGTGTTGGCTCTCCACGGCCCCCGGCTCCGGCTTCGAGCTTGGGCTAAGCGAGCCTCCCATGGGCGACGGTAAGCCATGGGGCGGACATAAAGTGCCACGAAGGTGGGCTTATGTCTCTGAGGGACAGGGAGTCCCGAGAACAGTACCGGTAGGCGCTACGAGCTGGTATTGCGCGTCACTCCTGTGTCAGAGGCTAAGTGTAGCATTCGCTATGCCGTTTTCTATCGGCTATGCCAAGAACACACGTAGGCCTTTGTTACAAGGTTGTGGCAAATGTGCCAGTGAGCGGGGGCTCGGGTTCTGCCTCGCTCACGAGGGTTGGAAGCTAAATAGGCACGGACGGGGCGACACCGTGCCATCGGGTGACATTCGTATATGGGCTTCCAATCTTGTGTTGCTACCCTGGGTGGCATGTTGACATGATGCTGGTGTGCATGCCCTAGGGTCGGATGCTATTCGAGATGTGCATGGACCAAGGCCCGAGTGGAGAGATGGGTTGCTGGCTAGATCGTGGCACAAGATTGATAACAAGCTACCGAGTGGGCGTGAGGCCATCGGGCTAGCTTGCTGAGCGACATGAGCCATGATGACTATGGGAACCTCATGAGCATACAATTGGTATCAGATGGGTCGATATATGAACTCGGATAGTGAAAAGGCTGGCCATGACTAGAGAGTCATGGCGCCGCACGGTCTATTTCCGCTGCATAAAATGTAGGACCGTGACACTAAGCATTCATGTGCATGCACAGAGATTTCAGGTCTAAGTTGTAAGTTATAGCTATAGAGTATTATTCTACCAACATAATAATTTTGCAAAATTCACAATTAAGGGAACAAAAACAAGTACCATGTATAAGAGATGTGAATACTCTTTTCATCTAAAGCTTTAATTGATAACATATGGTCTTTTAACTTAAAATGTGGGGTGGGAATCTTGACGGTGCATTGGATTAATTAAAATTTAGGTAAAAATTAGTGGAAGAGAGGATCCATTTTTGGAAATCTTTACTAGTTTTTCCATTTTTTTTTTTTTCTAAATTTTCCAATTAACAAGGTGGCACCTACCACATGTCCCACTCCCTATTGATGAGAACATAGAATTCAAAATAATGTTTATCAAAGAGAGTCTGGATTTGGAGCTGTGCATTAATAGTAAGGGTGGCCAGATTTCAATGGTAGTTGTAGAGATAGACTGGTAGAATGGTGTCCAATTGTCCTTTCGGTTGATTATATCAATTGTAGATTGGAGCTGCACAAGACAGCCTTGGGAAGTGAGACCTGCACCACATACTCGTATAATACAGGCGTACATTATTTATTTTTATAATTTTCTTTTTGATGGTTTATGGAGGCAATTATTCCTAATAGATAAGTGCTGTTCTGCAAAATGCTGAATTTGCTGATGGTGTCATTTCAGTTCAATTTTAATTTCATACCCTTTTTTCAGTGTTAAGAGAGACTTTGAGAGGTAGAGCCGATGCCACGCCTCCCCTTGACGTATTTTATCCATGTAGGAAAAAGCCCATGCCACGTCACCATATCCAACCCCAACCCACACCTAGACCAGACATGTCTGGTTCGGTTCGGTGCCTCACTGCTCACTGCCACTTGTACGCCTGCTGCTCAACCCCACTGCCCACTGTCCCACATACAATGATGCGTCTAATCTTTTAATGCTTGTCGGTTGGTCTTCTCTCACAGTCACAGCAGCTTAAACTCTGCAAGTGCTTGCCGTTTCATATATGGAAACTTAATTTTGAGTGTTTTTCTTTATTTTTTAATTTTTTATATATTGTATATTGTAATAAAGAATCGTTTTCTTTTTCCCGATTGCTTATGTTAATCGTGCTACACCAATGACCACGTCAAGCATGAAACAAAAAAATTATAGCTTCTGGAATCAAAATTTTGAAGCATATAATTCTTTACATATATATATATATATATATATATATATTACTGAAATAAACAGAAAAGTAAATTGCATAAGTTCCACCGTAAGCTTGATTCTTCTTCCCCGTGAAAATAAACGAGCCCTGCCGCTTCCGAAGGGAAAATTGTCAAGATCTGAGAATGCCACGTGTCGCAGCTACAAATGTGAATTACACGTGGTAAATTAACCAATTGCAAAGGCAGTTTAATCCCTTTTCTTCATTTTTGCTTTTGTTCTAATAGAATATGAAAACAGGCCACCGGACTCTGATGAGCTGGAGATGCCACATGGCGTGCATGCAGTTGATGGACCGACACACTGAGAACCTCAGTTAGAATGATAACCGCATCATCTTGACCAGTCAAATTGTCACGAGGCGATCCAACAGCCTGGGAGTTCATGAATGGCGGCTAGAGATAAAATCAAAACTTGAAGTTACGTGTTAGATATTCATCTATATACACGACAATTTATATTCTGTCTGCTTGTCTTTCTGCTCGTATTATACTCCTCTGTGCACTCCCTCCATAGAGAATTTTGTTTTTTCTTCTTTGCATACCTCTATTTTCGTGGCATTTGTCACTGCTTTCAAATTTTCGTGCTATATATATCTTATGCTTTCAAATTTCAAAATATATATGTTATATTTTTTGTCTCTCAAAAGAGGGAAAAATAAAATAGATAAAAAAATTCACCTTAAAATTGATGTTCGAAATAAAACAATTGTAGAACTCATCATCTTCTTTTTTTTTATTATTATTTTTTCATATTTTATAAATTTGTCAGCAAACATATTTTTTCAAACACTTAAAAGAAGGATATTATAATTTTTTTTTTTTCTTTTCCCTTCTTTTCCATTTCAAGTCTTCATCCATTAATTGTTTTCCATTTTATATATTACAGTCTGGTATTTTATTTTTATAGAACGAATGGTGTGTTATCTTTAAATTTTGATATTTTTATTGGTAGTAACCTCTGAAACTTATTCATACAAAACATTAAAAAAACATGCAAAGCTTGTAAAATGAGAAACGTGTATTGCAGTGAGCAGCTTTCCAAAATTCGGGCAGCTGAAGAACCGAATGAAACTATGTAAAAGAGTGCAGGTGATCAGGACTGGCTGCTAAGGTAATCATAGACAGATAGAATAATCCAAGGGTCTCGATTTCACCGTCATTTTAACATTGAGATTGAAACAGTGGGTCCTAGTGGGAAATGGCTGGATAAATCTCAAATTATGCCACTTGGGTGGGTGCAGTAGCTGGAAAAAACCCAAAAAAAAAAAAAAAAAAAAACACCTTTTATCTTTTTTCTTGTGAAAGCGGCAAAACAAACCAACTGGCAATTGAAGCCCTCCACGGAAGGCTAACAAAAACAAAGAGTGGGGTCATTCCGAAGTTTCTGGAAACTTAGAGGACCTAAAATGAAATTACCAACGGTTGGAAGGAACTGGGGTCCAATCATCCAAGTAATTCACACAAATGGAAAAAGCTGTGAATGCAGAGACACGTGGCGAATCACATCGATTTATATATGGACAAACACGCATAGTGTCTGTCTCCCTTCTACAAAAACACCCAAAATAAGCAATAGTTTGGTAACGTGTCGTGTGTGGTATTAAATCATGATTGTATTGTAATTAAATTAATTCAAATATAATTTATTAAATATTTATATAAAAATAGATAAATTTGAATTTATTTGGTAAATTATTGTATAATTTGTTAATCTATTAATAATAAATATAAATTTAAAAATTTAAATTTTTTTAATTTTAAAATAATAAAATAATAATTTTTTAAAAAAAATTATAAATTTTTTTATTTATTTTTAAATTTTTTAAAAATTAAACTAAAAAATAAATAATAAATATATATTTAACAATAAATTAAATAATTTTAATATTATAAAACTTATATAATTATTAAAATATTTTTTTTAATAAATTTATTATATTTATCATGTTTCATCTGTTAAAATTTGTTAATTCATTGAATCTAATGGAGTAATACTAATATGAATCTGATACGATATTATCAATATAAATTTATAAATTATTATATAAATTTATATTATATTATCGTATAAAATTTTACCAAATCTAATAAGCAAATTTAGAAAATATATATATATATATACTACATATATATATATATATATTATTTATATATGCAAGAAAAAAGAAATTGGCAATTGAAGGCCTCTACAAGGGGATTGCAAAAATAAAGAGTGGGGTCATTCGGAAGTTTCTGTAAACTTAGAGGACCTAAAATGAAATTGCAAATGGTTGAAAAGAAATGGGGTCCAATCATCCAAGTAATTGACATAAATGGCAAAAACCAATCGTCCACGTAATTGACACAAATGGAAAAAGCTTCTAAAGCAGAGACACGTGGCGAATCACATCCATTTCAATATGGACAAACACTCATAGCGTCTGTCTCGCTCGTAAAAAAAAAAGCCCCCAAATTAAGCAAATTTTTTCCCAAAAAAAAAAAAAAAAAAAAATTCCAATAATCCTCTGCTCCTTGCTGCAAGGCTCTCTCTGTTTTCGAGTTCATATATATATATATATATATATAACATTGACTCCAGTCTCCCACCCAGCACACTAAAATAGTAAAGTGCCAATTTTGTGAGACTTTCCCATTCGTTTACCTAGCAGTTTCTGAATCCTAATTTTGAGTAATTGAAAACACACAAAATAAAAAAATAAAAAATAAAATGGCAGCGGTGCGTGACGCCTCTGGCTTTGCCGGTGGTTCTGGAGGCGGAGACGGTGGTGCGTGTTGCTCGCCATTGTCGCCGATTCAGTTGCCAGAACCCATCAAGGAAATGGAGAAAGCAAGGAAAAAGGAAAATGAGAGACCCAAAGAGGTGGTAGTTTCAGTGGAGGAGGAAAAAGAGGAAGAAAAGATGGTGGTGAAATTGAATTGTGGTGATGGCGTTGGGTCGTCTTCCTCGTCTTCACCCACTGAAGAAAAAGCAGCAGAAGAGGCTGTGGTCCAAATCAAAGAAGAAACAGTAGAGCTTGTTGATGATCATGTCGATCGCTTGGGTGAACCAGATGTTGGTTCTGGCAGTGGCTCGTGTTCTTCGTCCTCATCGCTGGTGTTGCCAAAACCCATCGAGGGTTTGCATGAGGTTGGTCCACCTCCTTTCCTGAACAAGACCTTCCAAATGGTGGACGACCGGGAAACCGATCCGATCGTGTCGTGGAATCAAGGTCGTGATAGCTTCATTGTCTGGGACTCCCATGAATTCTCCAAACATCTTCTTCCCAAATACTTCAAGCACTGCAATTTCTCCAGCTTCATACGCCAACTCAATACTTATGTCAGTAACTTTTTTCCCAAACTTCTTTTCTTCCTATCTTCTAGGCATATTTTCTATTTAATAGTGCTTCTTGTGGTTGTTTTATACATAAGCATTTTCCTACATATAATTTGCGTGCTGTGGAGAATTTGTTACTTATGATTTTTCTTTTTATTTGAATTGGCTATTGGTTTTTCTTCGTTTGATTGTTTATGCTTTAAACTTCGTTCTTTTTTTTTTTTTTTTTTTTTTTATAATCCCTTTCCACATGGTTTTCTTGCTTTCCTTGCTATAACAAAATTGGATTTTAGTTCCTTTTATGCCACTCATCAGGGATTTAAGAAAGTTGATCCGGATCGATGGGAGTTTGCAAATGAAGGGTTTCGAAGAGGGAAGAAGCACTTGTTGAAGAATATAAAGAGAAGAAGTAGATACAGCAAGCAGCAAGGAGGAGCAATAGCCTGTGTTGATTCAGGAAAAGATGGATTGGAAAGTGAAGTTGAGACTCTGAACCAAGATCACAACACTTTGAAAATAGAAATCCTGAAATTGAAACAACTACAAGAGGATTCACACAGTCAAATAAGTGCTGTGGAAGAGCGGATTAGGTGTGCAGAGTGTAAGCAACATCAGATGTTCTTGTTCCTCATCAAAACAGCTAAAAACCCCACCTTTATTCATCAACTAATCCAGAAAAGGATTCAAAAGAAAGAGCTTGATGGGGTTGAAATCAGCAAGAGAAGAAGGTTGCTTTCAAACCCATATCCTGAAAGCTTAGCTGAGGGCATTGAAACCACTCAGAGTGTCAGTAACAAGAAGAAATTTCATGAAGAAAAGCTGCCAAAGCAGTCTGTTGGCACTCAAAACTTTGCAGAGCCCATTTTCACCAACCCAACGGAAACGGTTTTCTCAGTTCTTATGGATAATGAATCATGTAGTTGTATCCAGGATCAAAAGGCCAAGGAGATGCGTGGAACAGGTAATGGTCCGGATATGTCCTCTGTTTATAATGTTATGTCAGAGAACCTTCTGGGGGATTATTCCATTTTTGATGAAGAATCAGCTGTGAATGACTCTGTATTCTACCATGAACTGGAGGATTTGATTGCAAAGCCACGCGATTGGGGTGGATATTTTGGTAGCCTGGTCGAGCAAACCGATTGTGTCTGGTCAACGCCTTAAAAGACTCCGTAGGTACATCTACATAATCGGTTCTTATTCTTGTCTTCTGCTTTAATTTTCACCATTCCAAATCTTAACCATTTTGTGATATAGGTCCCAATTAAAGCTAGGGATGAAGAGCAATGGATTGAAGGTTTTCATTGAAGCTAGAATTCCTTAACCCAGATTGGGCGATGCGAGTTGTTTTAACTGTCTATAATATGTTAATATCCAGCTGACTTGGCACTTTCTTCGTTTCTTTTTTGCTCTTGCTTTGTTTAGTCTCTTTAGATTGTAAAACTTCACCCTTTTGCAGTCGCAAGTGCAAACACTTGTTAGTAGCATGAATATATGTTTTGTGTCTCTCTCTCCTTTTAGATTATAAACAAGAATTTTACAGCTGCACTTTAGGTGCTTAGACTTGGCCTTTCTTAGTTTCCATCCACCTAATGTTTTGATATCTTTTGCTTCAATGAAGTATTTTGTTAAAAATAACTTCGTAATAAAATATGTAAAATGTTTCCAAAATACGTTACGGAGTTCCTAACCGGTTACAGAGACTGCCTCTGCTTTGTTTGTATAAGTATCTCAGATGATGAACCTTCTCACTTGCTTCCATGTGGGGGATGGTTTTCATGCTCTCTGAACTCCGTGCTGTCTATCCTTTCAATCTGCTTTCTAACTTGATCTGGATGGAATGTTCATAAAAGAAAGAGGCAAGCCTCTTTTTTCACGTACGAATTTGTTTCTTTCATTTCTTTTTCTTTTTTTTTCTTTTTTTTCCCGCTTTTTACTAAATCAGAAGGATAATTAAGAAGAATTTATTGGTTTAATAATAAGTTCTCTTCCTCTTTATGTGGTGGGGGAGGCGTAGCTGTTTTGAGCCTTTGTGGGGTAACCAGTACTACCATCAAGTCTTCCTTGTTAGATCCTAGTTGAAATTACACCTCCGTGACAACACAAGAAAAAAAAAAAAAAAAAAAAAAGAAGAAATGGTGGGCTTCCTAACATCTCAACAAAACATATGATGTTATGTGTCCCTAATCATTTTAAGGCATGATTAGGAGTCAGTTTAACAAAAAAAAATAAAAAAGACATGTGTGGTCAAAGTCAAGTCACGTGTTTGACGACACATAATCCACCATTCTAGTAATGTGATTAGCAAGTCGCCGGGGGCAAAGCTTTAAGATGTGACTAAGAGTGTGCCTTGGATGAGGTTTTGTCGCCCAACGAAGCAAATGGAGATGTTATTAGTTTAGAAAAAGGCTTTTTCACTCTTGAGACATGTCTAGACCCTTCTGGCATTAATTTGAAATTGCAGTAGGCATTGTGAAACCAGATTAGGAAACCATACAATTGACCCCACCCACCCTACTACATTAATCTACAATTGACCTCTTCTTTACGCTGACTACTTCAATATTAGTGAGATGAGAACCACCGAGAAAGGAAACTCGGAAAATAAATTATATCACTACAAATTAAACAAGGGTTATGGTCATTTGGTTGTGATCAACTCGTACTACTGTACTTGTCTTGTTGATTTGGTGAACTGCTGACTAAAGGTGCGACCTCGGGATACTTGGCACTGCAAAACAGTTTTCTTGTTAAAGACAATCAGAACAATCTTGCTTGGAACATCATGATTTACGTTTTTTGGATGCTTTTCACATATCTGCACTGTTTCTCCATATATATGTCATGATGTTAGGAGCTGATTATGCTCACAACACTAGAAGTTAATTTTGTATTATGGTTTCTAATAGAGTTAGATTTATAGTATACAATTCAATGATATATTTTCCAGATCTTTGTTCCATTTTAACATGCACAAAAACCAAAGCTTTGTCGATGGACAAGAGAGGATTAGAATCTTCCCTTATAATGATTTGAGTTTACCTGCAATCTATGCCCTCAAATATGTGCAAGGTAAATTATGTTCTCTGCAAAGCCAGGTTTTTTTTTTTTTTTTAATTATTAGTATTAATTTTTTATTATTATTATTTTTTATGAAGAATGTTAAGCCTGCCCCATTTCCTGACTGGCAAATCCCCATCCAGCCCCGGTTTAAAAAACCGGGTACGAGGGATGTCGCCTCAGTCCCAGCCTTGATCCACCCCATTGCCATCTCTAGATAAGTGAGTTTTTGATAGAAAATTTATTAAAATGCTGGAGAGATTGATGGTATATATATATATATAATTTTGCAAAATTGAAAATGGTATACATATGTATTTTGTACATTACATGCCTATGCATAATAAAATTAAGTTCGCATAGGAATTCTATATCATACAAAAAGTTTAGGTATTATATATATATATATATATATAAAAAGAAACATACATTTTTCATATGCAAAACATAATTTTTTTTTATAAAATATAATTTATATATATTTGCTTTTAATTTTTTTTTTTTAGTTTGTCGTTAATGTGATTGTTTCTTTATTATATATTGATTAATATTAATATATTATAAGGAAAATGAATATGTTAATAAGCTAATATTAAGAAATTAATTTGTTAATAAAATTTACCAACTTTAGGTTTGATTATGTGGATGTTTAAAATTGATGTGTTAAAAATCTTAATGAATTGGCCATTTTTAATTGGACTGGACAAGTCTATAGCTCATATGGTAGGTACTTTCTGTTGAATAATTCCATATCATGTTTGAAAGAGGAGATCTAGAAAAGGTTAAAACTTATAACACCTTAAAAATAGGTTAATTGGCAAGCGTTTAATTATGTAATTTTATTTTATTTTTTTTAAATCTTAGAACCCTAGTACAGGAAACTGATGGTGATAGCCATTTAAAACTAACAGTGATTCTCACTGTTAGTCATAAATTATAATACTCTAAATATTGTTTCATATATATACTGTAATTATACTTTTTGTTTTCTTATGGGAGTTTTTGACAAATAAAGTTCATGGATTTATATGGCTTTGATTATAAGATCAATTAAAAACTTGATGCTTTAGGTTTCATGAAAAATAAATAAATAAAATAAAATAAAATACAAATCGGAGATCTTCATTTTGGTTTTTAGCAAAATATGTGTCAGAATTTCAAATGGTGTTCATTAGAAAAATGAATATCAAAAAGATGTCATGAATGTGCGAGTCTAGGACACCCAACATTAATCTACAATTGGCTGTTTGTTTGCAGACTATCAGCCCGAAACACGGAGGAACAAAAATTATCAGCACAAATTAAAGAAAAGATGGGAATAAAGTGGATATGATACAACACCTTAAAAAGACAAAAATGGATATGATACAACACCAATCAATACATTTTTTGCATCTTATATTTTTGAGTTTTTCTACTAGTTGAGGGTGAGCTTACCATTAGGCTTCACCACTCCTACTGATGTGGAAGATGAAGAAGATGATATTGCAGAGCGGTCAAATTCCTCTTTGTCCTCCTTGAACGCCTTATTTAGATCTTCTTGGAGTTCCATGTACCTCTGTTTCTTTACAAGACGTTCTTCGGGAGTGTCATTCCCAAGGTATGCCAACTGCGATAAATCATCAGCATCCATGATCGTATTCAATACTTCTGAGCAACGAGGAAAGAACCGTTTCCCAAGTTCCACTGCTCACAATTAAAAGGAAGACACTCAGCTTGTCATTAGTAAGTACGAATACCCTCTTAAGAGTTTTGATTAAACAATCCCAGTTTGTTTATTTGTTATGAGCTCTCTGCCTATTTCCTTTTACTAGCTTCATAAATCCCAGTTTTTTTTTTTTTTTTTTTTTTTGGGTATAGACCAATTGAAACAGAGATTTTGGCTTGCAAAGAAGAGAACAAAATTTATCAAGTAGGTGTTAGTATGTAACTTTGACGCATCATTACCAGTTCTAGAGAGCGCTCTCAGCCTGATCAGATGCTCCTCTTGAATCTTGAAAGGAGCCTCATTTAAGTCTACAGTAGTCCTCTGGGTGCCAGTCAAAGTCCTTGAGTTGATCGCGATTAAGGGGAACTCAGAGGTGCCATCAATTTGAGCAATATCCATTACAACCTTGGCTTCCATGGGGAATAGAAGTTTTGCCAATCCAACTGACCATAAACATCAATAAATAGAAGATTCATTAGAGGATAGCACAAAGTACAATGAGCTATGTAGGACATTGGTTTAATATCTTCCCTACTATTAGAACTACTATCACACAATTTCTTCTCAAACGAAATAAAATACAGCAAATAAGGAAGCAAGAGGGTTGCAAAAGTTTCAAAATAAAAGTTGCACATACAATATCACGTAATTATGTTGCCATGGTATGAAGATGAACAACAACAAAGATGTCAAGTAAAATGTTAGGCTAGCAATGTTATATGCACCAGGATATAACAAAGTAAAAAAGAGGCAGATATGTCATGTTAAATCATTTATTTCACATCATCACTTTCCTAGAAACAATGGACTAATGAGTTGCAGCAGAGGTTACCTAGAAAAAAAAAAAAAAAAAAAAAAAAAAAAGAAAAGAAAAAAACAAGGCAATACAATATACATTTGTTTTAAAGTCGAAAACCTTATCTTGTTATCCACTTGACAATTATAGACTCAAAAAGAGGAAAGACCTTGACAGAAGAAAATGAAGATAAAAATAACACCTGAATAAGTAACTTATATACGCTGCAATCTACATGGTAAGGAAAGAGATAGTCCAGAGCTAATATATAAATAGGAAAACTACCTCTATTTTCAAGGTACAACAGTTTCATCCGCAGATCATCACCAGCCGTAGCAAGAGAAAGAGATGCTTCTCCTACCAACGGATCCCTTCTTTCAGCTTGCTCTAATATCTCTATGCATAACTTGTTATTATGAGAGGTTTTCCCCCCTTCCTTAGACTTGAAGTAATCTGCAGCCCTTGTAAGACGCTTTGTGATCTGAAGTGCTTTTCTACCATCCAATGTAAGATCTGATGGTCGAGCTCCCTTTGTCAAAAGGGAGACTATAATCTTAGGCTCTCTACGCAATGCCGCAACATGCAAAACAGTGTAACCCCTCAGATTTCTACAATTAACATCGGCAAGTCCAAGATCAAGCAACTCCGTCGTGGTCTTTGCATCGCAGTATGCCACTGCATAATGGAGTGCATAGGCATCATCAAGACTAGTATGAGCCTCTTTGAGCAACATTCTGACCAATTCAACATCGTCTGAATCTAGAGCTCTATGGATTCTCTTTATATGTTTCTCCGGAAAGCTGTGGCTTTCAGAATTGTTGAAACCGAGATTGAAGCGCGAATCCATGATTTGTTTGACAATGTCATGGGGCAAGGCTCTATCAAAAGTAACAACATCGACATCAGATTTAACAATGATCTCAATGCACCGCCCAAGCAGTCTCTCACATGCTTTCCCACACATATTTACAACAGACAGAACTACCAACATGTCATCAATTGCAATTTTGTCAAGGATTTCTGAAAGGCGACTCTGCAAAGCAAAGCAAAGCAAACAACACCTATTGGCAATTTCCAAAATAAATGGCACATTTTAAAACATACTAATTGATTGGAAATCCCAAAAAACAAGCAATTTTGTCACTCTTAACCAGCAACTTTAGCAATTTAAACCATAAAATAGGGGAACAAAACCAGAAATAGTCTCAGAAGATTAATAAACATTGAGGCATAATATTCCACACCTGATAAAGAGCCACCAATTCAAAGACTTGAAACGTGAAGGAAGCATAAAGGACCTCCACCATGAAATCCACAGTAGGACGACACGCCATATGCGTGCAATCTTCGTCGACGCAAACACAAACCCCTTCCGGAAACGACCTCACCTTCCCGCTATACAGATAATGTAAAACCGCAACCACAGCCTCGAACCCGACGTCGTAGTCCTTAGCCAATTCCTTCAATTGGAACCGAGCCTCCCCGTCTCTGGAGCCAGAGAAGGCATTCCTGAAGAAAGGACTTCTCGCTGAGAGAACGCAGCGGTGGACCGCAACCTCCTGGCCGGTGCTCACCACGAGCTTGGCGTCGGCGAAGAAGTCAAAGTCGTTTGACCCGACGAACATCGACTCCAAGTTATCTGAAAGACGACTGAGAGCGGAGACATCACTATTACTACTAGGAAGCGAGAAAGGCTCAGACGGCGACGACGTCTGGCCTACGCAACATATGCTACTGCTATTGCTTACGATGTCGTTGGAGTCGGAGAACCCGGTCTTCCTGGTATCCATTAGAAGCGATTGGGAGACAGATATGAAGATAGAGAGAGAGAGAGAGAGAGAGGTTGTCAAGCTAGATTCTCGATTCTACTCTATAATGACCCGTTGTATACAGAATCTCGCTTTCAGTGGCCGACACAGGGAAAGAGAAAGAGAAAGAGAAAGAGACTCATCAGCAGCAGCAGCAGCTGCTGACGTAAGTAGGATAACGGAAAGCCAAGGACCCAAAAGTCTAAAGACTGGATATTTTCTCATAAGCCGTCCGTACACAACATTGGGATCTGCCACTAATGAATCATTTTAGGATCTTCATACTCTGAACAAAATGCCTGAAACAACCCAGTTTCCTATTCTGTCTGTTTGGGACATTCAACGGCCTGGATGCGGTCAGGTTCAAGAGTATGCATTAAATACCAAAGGATGGGAGTGGGGAACAGCATAAGTACTATGGACTCGACTGTACAGCACACAGTTGGAAACGGTAATTTTAAGCCGCTTGCGTGTGACAGTAATCAGTATTGGATAGTTTAATTTATTAGTCGTTGAGTGATTCGTCATCACCACCGTCCCGTCCTCTGCCTCTGCCTCACCAAAGGCTAAGCATTTTAGCCGCCTTCAACTAGAAAGACTTCTTATAATATAAAAGCTTTTTGATGATAAAACATAACCCAACCACTTCCATTTTTTAACCGCAGTCTCTATTTGTCTTTGTTTCACAAATAAATAAATACAAAAGAAAGCGAATTCCCAAATTGATATTTTGGAGTTGTATCTTGAATTATATTTGTTTTGGGCCAAAACCATCGCCATGGTACCAACCAATTAAATCTTCAATCTGAAATATATTACACAATTCCTTGTTCCAGAAAAAATGTTAAACTGTGATCCCTTTTTTAGCAAGAGTACAATGTAAAGAATAGAGATGGTTCAATCTACGACTGGTTATCAAATGGAAGGTTTCCAAAACAACACAAACATTTTCTCAGTGATAGTACCTGTATCATTCAAAATAGACCACTTGATCAATCATCTTCAACCAAAATTCACATCTAATTTCTTTGACTACTCCGAGGAGAGCACACCTTTTCCAACCCTTTTCCAATAGTTGCCCTGAATCCACCCTCCCTCTTTTCTGGAGGAGCAGAATCTGTCTCTTCTTTCTTTGGATGTATTGTTTCTAAGACCGCCTCAATTTCTTCTTTTGCTCTTTCAAAAACACTTGGACCTTTAACCTCATCGACTGGGGTATTTTCATCGATGTCATTGCTCATTCCATGGGTTTCTTTATGATGACGAGGTGAAGATTTCTCATGTTTCATAATTTTTTGGATCTTATCCTTGGCTTTATCCAAAAATTTGGGTGTCTTGGCATCATTTTCTGTAAAAACAAAGGAAGGGTATTAGGGATGCTAGTTTGAGCTTTAGACCTTCCATAAAGAAAGCATCACCTTGCACATACAGCCAATGGATAAGAATAAGCAAAGAATGCCAAGAGCAACTAGCAATAACGTATATACTTAAACGCTTTTGAAACACAGACATATAAATCCTTTTTATCTCAGGAAAAGCAATTAAACACAAATTACAATTCCTCCAAGTACGAAATGCGAATGATAGTGTGAACAAGAGTAAAATGAAGGCTAGCACACAAATAAACCAATTAATCACAATCCAAGCAGACCAAGCCATTACTGTTCAAATTGTTTCCAAACAAAATGAACGCAGTAATCCAATTATTTAAAGATTTCCCTCATGGTTTTTGCCTATATATATATATATATATATGCGATGAAATGAACTCAAATTTTCACATAAACATAACATTTCATAGAACTTATACCTGACGGAGAATTCAGTTTGTCCTGTTTTCCATCCTCCTTTCGAGCTTCATCTCTGCTATTACATTATCATCACAAAACAATGAGAATTGTTTTGATGATAAGGAAGCAACAAAAGTCTAATTTTGATCATAAGGAAGGCAAGCAATTAGAACCTTATTGGAGACTCTTTCCTGGGATGAATAGTTTGAATTATAGCCTCAACCTCTTCCTTTGCTCTCTCAAACACGTTTGGAGCTCTAACAGCATCTAATGTGGTGTTCTCATCAATGTCCTTGCGCCTTCCATGGGTTTCCCTGTGATTCTCTTCCTCTTTTGTTCCAGACAAATTGGGTGCTTTTACTTCTCCATCTAAAAATCGTTTTATAAATATAGATTTACATGATTTTTCCAAATAAATTCCTATTTTTCAGAGGATAAAACCACAACCTAAATAATTCATCCTCATGCATTTAAAACTTTCAATTTCAAAGACAATGTATTTAAAGAACGGCCTGTAGTAAAACCTAATACGAAAATGCAAATGCTTTTCTTCGATTGCTAAGAAAATGAAAAGCAGAATAAAAACAAACGCATGGAATGGAAACCCAATACCGAATAACCAACTTCTAATCCGATTCAAAATCTTCATTTTCAGTCCGATAAAGGCAAACCGGCCACCAAAATTAATCTAATTCCTTAAAAGGAGATCATGTAAATAATACATATCCAAACTAGACTAAATTAAGCACAACGGACTCTAGACTGATTAAGCGATAAAAATATATATATATATATATATATATATATATATATATTCATACCTGAATGGAATTGGGGTTTAGAATCCGCCATGGATGCGATGGTGATGGGAGTTTGAATTGGAAGGGCGATCAGTTGGCAGGCGTTCGTATAGAAGAGAGAGAGAGAGAGAGAGAATGAAAAGAATAGAAAAAAAGGCAAAGCGTCGTGTCCGATTGGGTTTGGTCGGTGATTCTGCCAAATTGGACGAAGCAGCATTTGGCCCCATCCAATATATGTCTGGCGGCGAATCCCATCAACAACGTTGTTCTAAAGGTTCCTTTTTTTTTTTTTTTTTTGAAGTTTTAAATCAAGATACTCTTTTTTTTTTTTTTTTAAATAAAATTAGCCCAACTGCAATGTATATTCTTTTTAGTAAGCAAAAAAATAGAAGTTATTATTTTCTTATGATTAATACATTTTCAGTAACATATTTCATTTTATTTAAAAAAAAAAAGAAAAAAAAAAAGCATTTTTCATTCTAACATTTATACCACTTGAGTAATATATTATTTAATCATTTTGAAGGAATGATTAATAAATTCTTCATGCAAGGACTCATCACTGCATGTTCACGCCTGAGCGTTTTTATTATGATTCCTTTAGGTCTCCTATTATTCATTCTCCAAAAGAATTTCAAGGTCTTACATGGTTTGTGAACCAACCAATTAATGGTACCCATTGCCCCTATACAACTTATCGTCCAAAAGAAAGCTGTCCTGTAAAATTTGAGTCAAATACAAGACTCGAGAAACATGACAACGGCCGAAAGAACGGGTTGAGTTGGTGGTAGGGAACAGTTAAAGTTTATACAATGGGCCGAATGAATCCAGTACTTAAAATTCTGTTGGCAGTTCGGCATACCCATATCGTATGTTTACATCGAGGCCCACTATTAGGTCGAGTATAAAATAAAATAATACCCAACCCGAAAAGAAGTAAAATGGAAGACAATTTCAAAACTCTTAAAAGAGTTTTTGCAATTGTTAAAAAAAAAAGAAAAAAGAAAAAAATAGTTGTTGGAAATTGATAGTTATATATAACATTATTTGATTGATTAGATATGAATGTAAACGGCCAAAGCATTGAACATGGTAGCGACACACTTCACCGCCAAAAATGAATACATTAGGATGATTTATGAATGTTGACGTTAAATAAAAAAATAATATATACATATATATCTTGGAACGTAAAACTTGCATGAGCTTATACAAATAATTAAAAAAATTAATACCAAAACTTCAACAATATTGTTTGAAAACTCTAGAGCAAGGCGGCTAAATGAACAAACAAAAAAATGGGCGTCTCGTCAACCAACATTATCTTCTTGGCTAGCTGCGATTTTTTTTTCTTTTTTTTCTTTTTTTTTTTTTCATCTTTGCATTTTCTGTGTAAATTGGTCCGTTTGGTTCGTCATCCACCTAACGCTACCAAACTTCCAGAAAAGAAAATAGGATCAAAGGAAAATACATATACTTTTCCGTGATATCCTTAATAAAAATGAAATTTTGGGCCTTTCTAAACTGAATTTATCAATTTTCTCAGAAAACTTGGAATAAAATCACCGTCTTTGTGACATCTGTCATATTTGAAGCTGGCAAATCTCTTTTTGTATTTTTTTTTTTCTCTCTATTGAGTGAGCAAATAATGCTGCATGATCCAAAAATGTACGTGTACATAGTATTTTAATAGATGGGTGAGTAGCTAGACATATAAACAAGTGGGGTCTTTTTGGCTATCTACCACAATTTAATGATTATACGGATAACATAAATAACTAGTAGGTGTGGCAATAATGGGCAGAACAGGCCATATCTGATATTTCTATTCATGTATATTCAAGATTTTTTATCATAGTTGTGCTTTTGTTTCGTGGGAAAAAAAAAAAAAAATGTCATACAAACTGGAAAATTTTGAGACAAAAAGTAGTTTCAAAACTTTTTACCCAAAAAAAAAAAAAAAGTTTCAAAACTTGATTATTCTATTTTCTTTTCAAATCAAATGACTTTTTTAAAATATGACCTTTGAATATTAGAAAAAAAAATGTGTCAATAGAATATTCAAGGCATGCCATTCTTTAATGGAGGAAATGCCCCAACAACACGACCACTCTGTGGCCTTTTTCTAATTTTGTTTCAGCTCTTAATTTATATTGAAAAGTAAGAGAAATAAATATGGAATTGGGTGGGATAACAATGGTTTAGCTGCTAAATTCTTTATATATATATATATATATATAAATATACAAATAGTGAATAATATTGATACAGAATGAAAGAAAGCAAAAATTTTATGAGAAATTGCGTTGCAATTTGCAAATAGAAATTTAGGTTGTTGAGTCGGAATTTAATTTTGGAATATTAAAACAGAATAAAGAAAAGCGCGTATCAAGAACGAAACCACTGTAATAACATTGACAAAAGCGGGAACTAAGGAGGTACACGCCAGAACTCCCCACGGTCAACTACCTTGACAGCCGAAACCGGGAAGTGGGACAGTGCTGCCTTTTCAACGCCACAACCGTTTCTGATTTTACATAAATGCCCATGCTCCACTCCCGTCAGCTTTTTATTTGTCCATTCTTCTTTCTACTCTTTCTCTCTCTCTCTCTCCCTCGATTTATTTACATAGCATTTCCAATCTAATAGATACCTGCTTAAAAAATTGTCATAAAATAAACAAGTAAAAAATAAATCCCTTATCTAACTATATGCTAGTAAGATTATTCTATGACATATTAAAGTGCATTGTACTAATAAGCTATATATATTATATTATATTATTTTGCAATTGTTCGAATTAAATTAGTCAATGTTTTAGCAAATGAACCATCTAGCACGGCTCATATAAGCAATAGGGAGGAAAATATTCTAAACTTGACAAGCCAAATGAAGCAAGCAAACTAGTCCCGGTTGAAGGCCTTGACTATTGACCAATCTACGTTGATTTTGACCCATATTTTTTGTTTAGCACAGTGAAACACTTCTCCTCATTTTCTGCAACCTACAGTGCAGTTCAAGTTGAGAGAGAGAGAGAGAGAGAGAGATCCAATTGAAATTATTATGTTCACGGGATCCGCAATGTAAAAAACATTGTCTAGTCCCCACAAATAACATGTTTGATTGTTTTCCCATATCTTTAATCGTTTGGGAGGTCTTTAGAGTGTAAATAAAAGAATTTATAAAAAAAAAAAAAAGTGTAAAATAAAATAATATATTAAATAAGATTCATTCCCCGTGGAAAATGAAGAGAAGGGCATGACAGTAACTTTACAACTGAAGCGTGAAGATGTGGACGTAGATGTTCGATAAAAGTACATGACAACAACAAATTGAACGCAGAAACATGAATAGGAGCAAACCAGAAAAGACAAAAAAAAAAAAAAACCTTGCAAAAAACATCAGGACAGAAAGAGAGCGCGTGATGAGTCATGACCTTATAAGTTGTTGACTACTAAGAATTAAATTAAACTACACTCACACACACAGAAATAGAAAAAAATATCCCAGTTTGTTAAGAGTTAAAAGCAAGTTGGTGTTTTTTCATGGAACCTGCTAAGGCTTACTTTCTTTGACCGGCCATTTCTCTCACTTTCTATTTCAGCCCATGTTTTCTCATGCTTATAGGGTGGAGATGGTGGATAAGAACACAACCTTTATAGGGGTATGTCCACACCGTTCAGAGGGCAAATATTAATTTTCAAGCTTTTGAATTCATCAAACATCTCGTGCTTTTGGACCTGGAAAAAAAAAAAAAAAAAACTTAAAAAACTTTGAATCACATAGAACCAAACCAACCCTTCTTCCAATTCAAAAGTTTTATGATCGGTTTGTACGAGAATTCAAAGGGCTTTTCTCTGTTTTTATTTTTTCAATTTCCTTGTAATTTTCCAGTTCTTTGACACGTCTTTGAAGGTCTTAAAAAAGCTATTTTGTTTTTTTTCTTTTCTTATGAGGTATATATATAGATAGTTTAACCCAGGAAACTAGTCAGACTACTCATCTTGCAACTTGTGGAAGCTAGCTAGTTTAAAAATTTTCTTTGAATAGACTTGGAACATAGACAATTCTGAAAACCCAAGAGTGGGTAAGATAAAAATTTTCCATCCCTTTTGTTTTTTTCCCTCTATTTATCAATAGCTATTGGAGATATTCACATCGATTGTCTCTCTATATATGGTTTTAATCGGTATCTCTTTCTAAACGTTCATATTTTGCAATTTGCAGGATTGATTCCCTTTTTAGGAACTGAAAGGGGAAAATTGTTTGGTGGTCTGCATAAGCAAATCAATAATATTTATATGGGGTTATCGCTATCCTTACTTTACTCGGCTTGGGAAGAAATTGTAAAACATAGATTCTTTGGTTTGGCATACAATCTGAGTTTCAATTCCAAAGATGGAAGCGCAACATTGAGGACGCATAGCTTTAAGAGAACAGCTGCAGAATCAGAAATCATGACCCTCAGCCCAAACATCAATGGGTCTGATCACAAGACCAATAAGACTAAAAATTCAAGCCGCTTGAAGGATCACAAGCCCCAAAATGTAAAGCTCGAACAAAATCTTTCATTCAAGGACCTTGTACTTCAAGAAGTGGTCATCAACAACAAATTGGGCTCGGATGCCAATGTTTCTAGGGAGAACTCTGTATTGAAGCATAAACCAATACCTTCGCTTTCTCTGCCTGAACCAGCCATTCTTTTTTCTCCAAGACCGGTCAGCGAGCTCGACGCTGCTGCGGTTAAGCTTCAAAAAGTGTATAAAAGTTACCGAACAAGAAGAAACCTTGCTGATTGTGCCGTGGTGGTTGAGGAGCTTTGGTTAGTATATCTAATATATATAATATATGTTATTAATCACTTTTGGATTGGTTTTGATTCAATCAATTAATAATTGGTTGTTTGTGGTATAATGCAGGTGGAAGGCATTAGACTTTGCAGCTCTCAAGCGGAGTTCTGTGTCATTCTTTAATGGAGATAAGCAGGAAACCGCCGTTTCAAGATGGGCAAGGGCAAGAACAAGAGCAGCAAAGGTACTTCCCAACAAACCATGCATTCTGAGTTTGCTCTCTTTTCCTTTTATATTGAAGGTTCGTTTCAGGAACTGATAATGGCAATTGTGTTTAATTATTAGGTGGGAAAGGGTCTGTCTAAGGATGACAAGGCACAAAAACTAGCACTGCAACATTGGCTTGAAGCGGTAAGCAGTTTCTCCAATATCGATTTTCTAATGCTTAATTTTCCTCAATTCTTGATCCAAATTTGCCACTGTTCTGACGTGGATTTGCTGTTTTCTTTTATTTGTTTCTGATTTCTACAGATTGATCCACGCCATCGATATGGGCACAATCTGCACCTCTATTATGATATCTGGTTTGAAAGTGAAAGCACCCAACCTTTCTTCTATTGGTAAGTAACAAATCATTACGACTGTTGTTTTACATTCTGTTTAGCATTCCTTGCTTAGGAAATTAATTAAAAATGGACTTTTGTTTGTGAAAAAAAATGAAGGCTGGATGTTGGAGATGGCAAAGAGATAAATCTAGAGAAATGCCCAAGAAGTGTTCTACAGCGCCAATTTATCAAATACCTTGGACCTGTAAGTTCCAAACCATATATGTATATATTATATATATATATATATATATTATGGTCAACAATCTCATTCATCAAATTATAGTATAATGTACAAAACGCCAAAACCATATAACAAATTAAACAAGATAAACATGCAAATTACTAACTTTGTCTTTTGTTGTATTTTTCAGAAAGAAAGGGAGGCATATGAAGTAATAGTGGAAAATGGGAAGCTAATATTCAGGCAAAGCGGAATGGCCGTGAGCACAGTAGAAGGTTCAAAATGGATATTCGTGCTGAGCACAACAAGGGCTTTGTATGTGGGTCAGAAGAAAAAAGGTGCATTTCAGCATTCAAGTTTTCTATCTGGTGGGGCCACCACTGCAGCTGGAAGACTTGTCGCCCATGATGGCCTTCTTGAGGTACACATATTTACTATTCCATATTTAAAGCCATGCACTTCAGTTTAATTAGTTTACACAAATTAATTAAACCCATTTTGCTATAAAACTATACTTTAAAATATTTATATTTATATATATATATATGTCATAAAATTAATTTTCGAATATTATTATGTCAGGCTATTTGGCCATACAGTGGACATTACCATCCAACAGAAGAGAACTTCAGAGAATTTATTAGCTTCCTCGAAGAGAATCATGTGGATCTCTCCAACGTCAAGGTATTCACTCAAAAAATATCATAAAATCCATTCTCCTTCCAAACTTAATTATTTTATTCAAAATATTCAAATATTGCGTTGAAAATTGGATTTGACCAGACCAATCTTAAAAAAGATTTGTTCGAATTTTTGTCTACTACTTAATAAATTACTAAGTTGCACAAATAGTTGACGTTCCAATTTTTATTTCACAGAGATGTGCGGTTGACGATGACTGCCCTTCGTTCAAAGTCACTGACAGTGAATCAATTAAATCCAAGCAACCAGATCCTGCAACCAAGGATACTTCGATCACAACCGTTCCACAAGAAGAAGATAAGAAAGTGGATGTCGCCAGCTCCAAACCGCCAATGTTTGACGTGGGCAAGCGACTGTCCTGCAAGTGGACCACTGGCGCTGGGCCACGTATTGGGTGTGTCCGGGACTACCCAACGGAACTACAATCGAGAGCACTGGAACATGTTAACCTGTCACCCCGTGTCGCACCCGGATCTTTATGTAGCTATGGTCCAATTCCATCTCCAAGGCCGAGTCCAAAGGTGAGGCTATCACCTAGGCTCGCGTACATGGGACTCCCTAGTCCCAGAACCCCAATTGCTGCTGGTAACTGAGCAGGTGTAAGCAAACCAAAGGCTGTTGGCTCTACGGATTCGATAATGTCACTGACACGCAATCGAGTGGGTCCAGCGGGCCCCAGAAACGTGGGATTTTCGCAGGCGTTGGTGGCTTTTCTTTTGAAGAATTAACCCATACTTTATAAAATTCCTTTAATATTGTTTTTATTTTGATTTATCTCAATATTTTCATTCTTTTGTAGATAGCTAAAAGGGCTAATTAGTATTTTTAACCACCCAAATTTGGCTCATGCGTTCTACAGTTGGGCTTCATTTATTTATCTCTTGTAACATTTTTTTATTTCTAATTTTTACAATGAAAATTGATACTTCTCAATTTTTACTTTGTTGATTTAGTTTCTATGCATTTATTTTTTCTAAAGCTGCCCCCTGAAATCAAGTTAATATCCCTGTGAAAAAAAAAAGGAAAAAAAAAATGCCTGAGAGTTGATTCGAGACAATTTTGCATGTAATGCCATTTTAAGCTCTGGTAAAAGGTATCCTAACACTAATAGCGATTCCATCGTAGTATTTCTAGTTTCAAGTCAAAATTTGTCTTTCTAGATTTAGAATCCACTTATGTAAAAAAAAGCCGATTAGCTTGAACCATAACTGAAAACGGTGATGAGAAGAATGATACGAGTGACTGAGAGTGTATTTTCAATGAGTGGAGTAGGAAAGGTCATTTGCAAAACCCCAGATCCACTGAGTAATCGCTATCATCAATCACCAATGCCCTCATCTTTTTAACCCAAATTGGAGAACAAATTTCAAAAGGGTCAAAGACCCAGATGGACTGTGTGTTCCCCATCAGCCTACCTGTTTGAAATTGACCAAACTATAAATGTACTGTCATTTAATTAGCTAATCAATCAACTTTCAGTAGTACTGTTGCCAATTCTAATTTCTGTCTCAGCTAGTTATGTTTTTGATACATTTTTCAAGTGCAAAAATTAATTAACAACTATCTCCATAGCTCAATTTAATGGTTGTAAGGTACGGTTTCCAAACTGTACATCAGTAGTTATTTATTTATTTATTTTTAAATGAAAGTATCCAAAGCATCTTTCTTCTTTCTTCAATAATGATCAAGGTTTTATTTTATTGGAAATAAGAGGTTCTGCCTTGTAGGGGCCTAAGGATTTGGACGAAATAGTGAAGCTTGACAGGATAGGGGCCTGTTGTTGCCGTTGTTGTAGGCTATTATTAACAGCCTTAAGGATGCGAAAAAGTTCTCCTGGGCTTCACCACATAGAAGAATCGAATAAGACAGTTTACAGTTGTCACTGATTTTTTTTTTTTTCTTAATAATAAAAATCTTATTTTATCGTTGAGGATTTCCAAGTGAGTTGTCAAAAGAAACGTATCCCATCCCTTAACTGTCTTCCATTTCATTCTGTTTGACAAGAAGGCAGAGTTACTTGTTTGAGAAGCAAGATCTCTCCTATCAGCACAGCAGAGACAGAAAGAAATTTAGAAGAACATATATTTTGCCTTCTGAAGGATTTGGTCGAGGTGTTTCTGTGGTTCTTTGTTGTTTAGGTCGGTTGTTTTTTGTCTCCCTATTCCACCAGTATTCCTGTTGGACTGCTTCTCTCTCTCTCTCTCTCTCTCTCTCTCTCTCTCTCTTCTCTAGTCTCTTCCTGGCTGCTTCCCACTGGTAATAGTCATCACCATCCATCATTTGGATTCTAATAAAAATGAAGAGAAGGATGTGCTATATTCTAATGGCCCTTCTAGCTGGTTGGGTTTCTGTAATAAGCAGGCCTTTTCCATCAGATATCGTTGCTCACCGACAAGGTAAATAAATTTGTTTGTAATCTGAATTTGACAAGTATTCTCTCACTACCAACTATTTGTCTGATTCACATTTTTTTGCCCCGACAAAGTAAATAAACTTGGTTGTAATCGTAATTCGACAAGTATTCTCTGACTGCAACTGTTTGTCTAATTCTCTTACTCATTTTCAAACTCTTAAAACTTTTCTTGTCTAAAAAAGGTTTCTTTTTAACTTTTTGCTTTTATTTATTTATTTATTTATTTATTTGCTTAATATAAACCAAAACCCAGTCACAAAAGTTTACAATGAAACCTGCGAGAGTGGTTTAAGAACCACTCTCCTGGGAAGCCAAAGATTCAAAAATATGAGGAAGATCAGCACATGATAACGATCCTGAAATATTGTTCCAAAAATACCAGTTACAAATAAAATGAGCTAGGAAGTTTGATTGTCTGGGGATCCAGTTAAAAGACACCTCCTGAAACGAGCTCTTCAAGAATGTTATCTCCTTCATAATCCCTTCCACCATCCAATGGAGATCTTCCAGGCCGTTGGTGTCAAGACTGAGTATGAGTTTCTTGGCATCAGATTCGCACCTAATCTTTGACCAACCCTCTTCTTTAGCCTCTATCAACCCTTGAAGGATGCCGGATGCCTCTGCCAACTCCGGGATATCTGATTGAATAGGGATAGCCCATACGCGAAGCACTTTACCTGCATAATTTCTGGCTACAATGCCTACCGTACTACTTCCCACTTTAGTAGCTGCATCTGCTTCCAAATATTTGATATGCTTTTGCGTATATTTAACTTGATTCCAAATATTTGATATGCTTTTGATATTTTACTGTTTCAATAATAGACCAAATTTCTCATCCTCCACAAGCTGCCTTTGACTCAACACAGGTACAATTTGTCTCCTTCTCTGTCTTGTGCCTGTGTCTCTGTGGGTTTAATTTGTTTGGTTTAAATCTTTGTTGTTGTGTTAAAAGGGTCTTGAAAGCAAGGAAATAGCATATGGGAAAGAAGAAGAATATAGAAGGCAGAGTAGGCTTGGGTCAAAACCGCCAAATTGTGAAAACAAATGCCAAGGCTGCGTCCCTTGTTTTCCTGTTCAGATACCCACAACCACTGACCATATTGGAGTTCAAAATTCCAATTATGAGCCTGAAGGATGGAAATGCAAGTGTGGTTCTTCTTTCTTCAACCCATAAAATTGTTTTCAGAGCCAAAACTCTTAAGATGGATTGGAAAATTTTCCCTTTCATTTCCAATTCTTTGTGATATTTTGAATTTTTTTGTTTCTTTTGTTTTTTTTTTGGCCCATTAGCTAGAAGAAGCCTAATTTAATACAGATCCTAGCCAACTTGAAATCGTTACTTAGAATCGTCGAGGTACTGAGGGACCTTAACTCCATGGATGTATATAGCTCTTGAAAAACAAATTTATTTGAGCCAGAGTTTGGTTAATAGAGGGATGGCAAAAAGTTGTGTATGAACTAGGTAATTTATATTATAACACAAACTCCCCGTATTCTGATATATGAAAGAAATATCGAATGGGCATTTGCTGGACGAACTGCCAAGCAATGTAAATAAGCACTAGATGGGATTGGACACTTGAAATCAGCCTAGGAAAGGCAGTGCAACTGAGGAAGAATAAGATGCAATATGATGAATAATTGGGCTTTTGCAGGTTCTGCAGAAACATATCAAACAATTTCAAGCTACATTCAATTAAGGTTAGCTCAAATTTGTTTTTTCTTGTTTCATTTAACATTATGCTACGGATTACAAGCATATATATCATCATTGTCTTTGCACTGAAGCTCAAAATTAGTGACTTAAAATGTACTTTGGCTTTGGCAATACTCCATAGAAAAAATGGATATAACATGGACCTGCTGAAAATGTAGAAACATATTATCACCCTTCAAGTTATAATTAGAATGCATAAAATGAATAAACCTAACAGCAAGCAGTTTTTAAAACCAAACTCGTGGAATTTTAACAATTTCGAGTGGGAATTATAATGTAGTAAGAGTGTAGTAGTTGGAAGAGTTTTGTGGTAGGTGTAAAACTCAACCTAACAGCTTCAACCATACCTAAAGAACCAAACCTACCTGCACTATAAAATATGACAAAATATATATATATATATATATGAAATGGAGTTGGATCTATTTTTTTAATCTTCTTCTTTTTCCTTGTCTTGCATTGTAATAAGATCGAGAATATGAAAATAAAGGGGGAAAAACTGGTATAAGGGGTTGAGTTGGACCCTTTGATTGTCTTATACTTTTTCTTTGGAATCTACATAGTGAATAAAGATTACAGTTTATTCCCAATTGAGTTAACAATTTACTTCTCAAATGTTCAGCAACTTTCACGTTTTAAACCTGTTCATCTAAAAAAAGAAAGTGATAAAATTGATATTTAAAAGTTGACACGATGTGGAAATTGTTGAAAAGGGATTTTATTAAAGAAAACTCCACAACAAGTTTAGATTTCAAATCAATTTATATCCATTTTTAATCAAATTTTTTTTTGTTTTTTAATATATGACTATAAAAATAAGTTAACTCGTTTCGGTTATGAAACATTTTCTTTTTGATGACACACTGTTGAAATGTAATAAATAAAATAATGGCCTCTATCATAGATCACGTGACAAACAAGCAATATAGTGTAATAATTATATTATTGGTGGATAAAGGTCACGTGACAGACAACCTCTACCGGCGGGAAGGAAGGACTGAGTATGTCTCGGTCCCGCCTAATGCCCTGACAAATTCCACCACGCGTGGCCAACACGCGTACAGAGACAAGCATCCCTCTTTCTCCTTTAAAAAGGAAAAGAAACCGAAATTCAAAAAGAAAAAATAAAATAAAATAAGAAATCAGTGTTTTATTTCGAAAAGTATTTGGTTGGAATCAATAAGATTATAAAAGAAGGCGAGATGATATATATATGTAGATATGTTTATATCTATAGAGAGAGAGAGAGAGAGAGAGAGGGATGGAAGAGCTCCCACGCTTTACTCTTCGCATTTTATGTAATGTAGCAAATAACCTGCTGTTCATTTTCAAAATTAAATAATACATATATATATATATATATGTTTTTTTTTTTTTTTTAAACAAAATCAGGGCCGTAGACCTTCCATAGAAAGAGCCTCCACTTCATTTGCTTTTTGCCTACAGTTTCATTGTTTTTAGGCCAAACCTTCTTAATATTTGGGGTTCAATTGGATGCCAGTTCGGTTTTGTTGGCGAGGAGTGTTTTGCTTTTCTCTCTTGTCGTTAGATTTTTAGATTTTTTTCTTTTTTATTTTTCCTTCTCCTTTTTGTTGCATATTATTAGGGTTTGATATTGTAGCTAGGGTTTCGAATTTCTTTTTGGTTGCGGAGGATGGAGCCTCGTGTTGGGGGTAAGTTTCGGCTTGGACGAAAGATCGGTAGCGGCTCGTTTGGGGAGATCTATCTCGGTTTGTTGCTTTAATTGGTCTTCACTGTTTATTGCATTTCGTTGAAATTTTCAGTTAAGTGGGCGTTATAGCGTTTGAATGTGTGGTCGCAATTGGATTTTGCAGGTACCAATTTTCAGACTAATGAAGAAGTTGCAATTAAGCTTGTGAGTGTTTTCCCTCTTCGGTTTCAAAATTGCTTAGTGTTTCTGGTTTTGTATTGGTGTGTTTTATTGAAAGCTTCAGATTTTATTTATGCTTTGAAGTTTGTAATGGTTTAGGATTTTTATTGGTTTTGTGACTTTCTAAACTTTCCACTTTGGGTTGTTAATGAGAGTCAAACATATTTGTTGGCTAACTAGTTATAATGTACTATGAAAGTATTAGGATAACTTTGATTTCTTATAGACTTTTCGTTCAATTTTATAGTTTTTGTGTTATATTATTGTTACT
This sequence comes from Ziziphus jujuba, assembly GCF_031755915.1. Classification (NCBI taxonomy): domain Eukaryota; kingdom Viridiplantae; phylum Streptophyta; class Magnoliopsida; order Rosales; family Rhamnaceae; genus Ziziphus; species Ziziphus jujuba. The sequence continues at coordinate 1,122,441 of NC_083385.1, forward strand.
TATTCACAAATGATATGATTTACATCTTGATTTAAGGTAATTTAAGATTTCTGTTTCACTTAATTTTGATCACTAGTCGAAGTTACAGATAATTGAAAGTTGAGTGATCGACTTCTATGAGATGCTTGACGGTGTAATGAATTGGTGTCAGTGATTTATTGAAGTTATAACGTGCTTGCCACATTTGTCCTTGTCATGGAGTATACTTTTTTTTTTTTTTTCTCCCTTAAATCTGTCTTGAACTTTGTTGTTCTTAGAACCTGTGTGTTTATATGGTGCTTTACTGAAAATGGACGCTTTATGATCCGAGTGCTTATTTGTGATTTGTAGGAAAATGTCAAGACAAAGCATCCTCAGTTGCTGTATGAATCAAAGTTATACAGGATCCTTCAGGGCGGAAGTAAGCAAGTTATAAGTTATAATAGATATATCTTTTTTTACTGTATAGATTATTAGAAGTTCTTTTGTAAGGTTTAGTCAACTGCTTGGTTTTGGACTTTCCTGTCCATTCATCTTATATTCCCTTTGCTGTATATTAATATTTTGTTCTTGCAGCTGGGATCCCTAATGTGAGATGGTTTGGAGTCGAAGGAGATTACAATGTTTTGGTGATGGATTTGCTTGGTCCTAGTCTTGAAGATCTGTTTAACTTCTGTAGTAGGAAACTTTCTTTGAAGTCCGTTCTTATGCTTGCAGATCAAATGGTAGGTATGGTTGAGTTTTTCTATGTTTTATTTGCTTGTGTAGTTTTAGTTGAAACATCAACCTTTTGGATTATTGACTTTTTTTCATTTCAGATCAATCGTGTTGAATTTGTCCATTCGAAATCATTTCTACATCGCGATATCAAGCCAGACAATTTTCTTATGGGTCTTGGAAGGCGTGCAAATCAGGTTTTTTACTAAATTTTATATTTAGACATGCATGTAACATGTATGTGAATATGGATGTATTTTATATCAGGGTGTCAATGTCTGTATGTTAATGTTTTTAACTTTTATATAGGTCTACATTATTGACTTTGGTCTGGCTAAGAAATATAGAGACAGTTCAACCCATCAACATATTCCTTACAGGTGAGAGCAATGTGCCATGTATGTGTGTCCCCTAAAGACATTGTTAACACTGCTCATATTTATTTTTATCCTGCAGGGAAAACAAAAATTTGACTGGAACTGCAAGATATGCAAGCATGAACACTCACCTAGGGATTGGTATGTCCAGTCTTTGTGTTTTTGCCCTTGGTGTTTTCTTAATGAATTTCCTGCCAGTTTATCTGCCTTATTTTGATGAAGTTTTCCCTTTCCTTTATAGAGCAAAGCCGGAGAGATGATTTAGAATCTCTTGGATATGTCCTTATGTACTTCCTAAGAGGAAGGTGATTATGGTGCCTACCTGACATTTATGTCAATACAGTTCTGTCTTGATAATTTGCTTAATGATGTACTTTGCTCTGCAGCCTTCCTTGGCAGGGACTAAAAGCAGGAACAAAGAAACAAAAGTATGAGAAAATCAGTGAAAAGAAAGTTTCTACTTCGATTGAGGTATGTTGAGAAATATGTGTATGCATCTTTTCTGGCATTTGTGTGGCTTCTTGCAACTGAAGGTAGTAATTTTTTTTCCTCAGGCCCTCTGTCGTGGCTATCCATCTGAATTTGCATCATATTTCCATTACTGTCGCTCGTTACGATTCGATGATAAGCCAGATTATGCCTATCTGAAAAGAATATTCCGTGACCTCTTTATTCGTGAAGGTTTGACTTGTTGCCTACCATACATTTTTGCATTTCTGGCAGTGTTTTTACTGTTAAAAAGCTGGTCTCAGATTTTAATCTGTTTGTAAACCAGCTAGAATAGCATCAGTTTAATTCATTAGTATTTTTCTTTAGGTTTCCAGTTTGATTATGTGTTTGACTGGACAATTTTGAAGTATCAGCAATCGCAGCTGGCCACTCCTCCGACACGTGCACTTGTAAGTTGTTTAATGCTGTGTTGCTTATATTCCATCCACACTGGATGCATATATATTTGATGCTTGCCTGTTGTAGGGTCCTGGTGCAGGAACTAGTTCTGGAATTCCCCTTGCTGCTGCAACTGCTGACAGGCAGACAGGTAGTTGTCTGGCATTGTTGCTTAGATTGATTTTTTTTCCTGCAATGACTTGGTTATTACGTCTGTAGAAGGTTTTCCAGAGAGACTATGGCTGCTGTTTACCTTTTGTCCTTTAAAGTTCTCTTCAACTTGTTTTGATGCCTTTGTTTACTTTTCAGAGTATTATATATTTGAATTTTGCCAGTTAGTTTTGTGACATACTCTATTATTTCTCAAATTTTGTATTTAGAAGTTGGATGGGTCCCTTAACATAAATATGGGGTTTAAACTTTTTGCTTCTCCAACATACTCACAGGTGAGGAAGAAGGCCGACCTGTTGGTTTAACTTCAACAGATACCTCTCGACGGAGAGTATCAGGACCAATCTTGAATTCCGGAAGCTTTTTGAAGCAGAAGAATCCAGTGGCTAATGATTCTTCAATTGCTAAAGATGCTCTGGTGAGTTTTTGGGTACATATTATTTCATTTCAAATTAAAATATTTTTTGGCCGTTCTGGAAGTTCTTTGATTTCTTTGATTGCTTTGGATGTTGGCATTTTATAATTTTGACAGTTTCTTCATGATTTCATTTGGACCCTGTTCAGTCTTCTCCCACTTTTTGTGCATATTCAGGCCAACTTCCTTTATGTAATTATTTATGTGAATAAACTGCTATGCGACCTCATATCTAAAGGTTACATGCATGATGCTTGGACTTGTAGTTGTCAAATGCCAATATTTTGGGCCGATCAAGTGGATCATCAAGGCGGGCTGCTGTTTCTAGCAGTCGTGATGCATTTGCTGGAAGTGATTCTGATCCCCATCGCACTCGCACTGCTGATGCAAGTCCTGGAGCAGCTTACAGAGTCTCAAGTGGGCAAAGAAGTTCGCCTGTTGGATCTTCAGACCCCAAGCGATCATCATCTGCAAGACATACCTCACATATAAGGAACTATGATGGTGCGCTCAAAGGCATTGAAAGTCTACAGTTAGACAATGAGGAGAAGGTTTGCCATTGAACTCTGTTGTAGGTCATACTATGTTTGTGTGCTTCTGTTTCTGAAGGATGTTATATAATTTAACAACTGGAATTCTGGGTGTGAATCTTTGCAGTTATAGCTTAAAGCAGGTTGAGTACATCAAGGAGAAAAACCTAAATTTTAACGACCTAAATCAGGGCAATGTGGCCTACAATAGTTTGATGTTCCCAAAAAAAAAAAAAAAAAAAAAAAAAATGTAGTTGGTGTGTTACAGTGTTGGTTTGGCAATGTTGTTTGCACTCGCAGGTTTAATCTTTGCTGGCACTGTAGATTGGCCATGTATTCATATCTTTTAATTCCTAACAATTTTCACTTTATTTTGAGCAAAAGCGGTGGTATCATGTACCAGGAAGGGTATGGAAGGCTTACGTATTATATGCAATGCTGCATACGAATTGAGTTGAATTATTATACTAATAATTCAATTTCCAAATAGATGAACTGTTTTTAACTTGAATTGCGTTGTGTTTTATTTTATTTTATTTTTATTTTTTTTAACTGTAAATTTTAAAGGATATAGAACCCGAAGTTCCTTAACATCTGAACTTTATGGATTTCATTCTTCTAGCCCGTTGTGTGTATTGAGGTAATTTGGGCTTTCCAACGTGCTTCCTATTCTAATGTTAACATTCAAATTAACTGCGAATGTATAGTTTATACGTTCCCTATTCCAATTATTGTTTGGCATTTTATCTATTAACATGTTACATATGAAAATATTTAGTGTGTACTAAGCTGTAGCTACTCTTACCAATATACTTTTAGCCAAAAAATAAAAAAGCTACCGTTATCAATGTCGGCTAATGGTGTTTTTGTAAATCGCATGAAGCTGAACGCAACCTCTAGGTTTCAGTGACGAGAGGTACGAGTTGATTAAATTATAAATTAACTACAAACTGAACATTAACAAGAGGAGAAAGATTAAACCAACTGGCCACCATGGTTTATTGTATATCAAATAAAATATGAAGATTACTTAATAAGGTGTTTAGATAATGACAAAGTTAATGGAAAAAATGAAATTTTATTTTAATTGAATAATTTTTAAGAAAAATTTGTAGGTTCTAATAAAAAATAAATTTTATAATATAGAAAGAAAGAAACTGAGATGAAAAATAAATCTTTTCAAAAGATATTATTTTAAAAAAATTTTAAAAATTAATTTTATATTTTTTTAAATATAATTTTAGTATTTAATTTTAATATACAAATTTATTTAATTTTTTATAAATTCTATTTTTTTCTATAATCAACCAGATACTATAAAAAAATTCCAACAAAACTCATTTTAGAAAAATTAATTCCTAGAAAATTAATTTTTAGAAATCAATTTCCTTTAATATTTTACTTTTTACTTTAAGCCACATAAGCAGAATATTTTGACGAGAGGAAAGATTTAAGTGTTTTACAAACCCAGTTAATTGCTCATCTTCTTACAAGAACATTCATAAAAAAAATGTGAGAATATTTTCAATTGCTTGGCTTGCGTTGCCATTTGTTTAGAATTAAGTTTTTGCTAAAAAATTATTTTCTAAATGTATTTTTTTCCTCGCATTTTTTTTAATAAAATTAGTTAGAATATTGAAGAAACGAAATAATTTGAGATTGGAAAGAAATTTATACAACTTCCTTTAAGCACAAATAGAAATTCTTCTAGCAACAGAAAATAACATTTACGACTTCGACAGCAAAAAGGCAACTTCTTCCACAACTAACCATAAATTGACCAATCATAACCATGGAAACTTAATCCCCACGGCGATGATACTGGAAGCTAAAATATCTACAATAATAAGGCTCTAAAACAGATTTCAAAGCTGAGGAAATCAGCTTGAAAGGTACTTGATGAAGTGATTATGATTCTAACACGTCTCCAATAAGACTTGGATAAGTTGCTGTCAGCCTGTCAAACTAAAATTAATTATCAGGCTGCTCCAAAGTTCAAACACTCTTACATAAGCCTCAGAATTCTACTTCTAAGTTTCATACGGCAATTGTTACCAAGAAATTTTTTAACTTGAGAATCTTTTTCCAGAACTTAGGAAGAACACTAGTGGTAAAACCCACATCCATGAAAAGCCTACCTCCGGATTGCAGAAAGTTTCAAAACGTAAACGATATAATATATAGGAAAATTTTCAGATAATATAATCTTGACTCTGAATAAATCAGCTTCAAGATGAACAACAATTGAAATACAAACCCATAAAAACAAGTGCTTCCATACCAATTATCATCAACAAATTCTGGAGAGAGAGAGAGAGAGAGAGAGAGAGAGAGAGAATATACATTAATTATTCATCAATATATAATATTTATAAAACATAATGAAACTTGGCGGTTCACAATATTACTAAATTCAAAGACATATGAGGCAGTGCATAAATTAAACAAGGAAAAAACAATAAAAAGAGAAAAAGCAACGAAACAGATATACCGACAAAAAGATATAATAATCACTACCAGCCATAGACGACTCTAGAGCACCTTTCCTTGAGCCACCTGAAGCTCTTCCTCAGAGACCCTTTGACCTTGCCTTCCATGGCATAAACTTTATAGCTAGCAACCCTCTTCTTCCTCTGCAGCTCTGGATCACCAAGGCTCCAACTCTTTGAAATAGACCCATTCGTTGATTTGCCTTTCTTCAATTTCGAATCATTTCCAATCTGGGTTTGGGTTTGGGTTTGGGTCGGGTGCACGGAGGATGCATAGGACGCACTGTAACACCTGAGATCTTGCATACCACTGATACCAGATGGAGTGGGTCCACCACTCCCATAATAGCTTTCTATCTGCATTCTTCCATGTCCATATGATTTGGATCTGAAATCTTCCATGGTGGGTTTAAAAGGGAAATAGCCAAAAATTAGATTTGGAGCTCTCCTTCTAAGAAGGCTCTGTTTCTCTCTCTAATGCCTCTCCGATGGCGTTTCGAAAGAGGGTTTGACAAATGACAATTTTACAAAGACAATGATTTTATTTTTTTCGTTTTATTTAATTCCTTTTTTTTTTTAAACTATTTATTATATATAAAAAATAATTTATTAATATGGTTCGTGGCAGCTCTGATTATCATGGTGTTGTGACAGTCGGTGCCAGGGTGGACTTTACTAGAAGCTATTTTCGTTCCCTTTATATATATATATATATATATATATATTTTTTTTTTTGTTTTTGGTAATTATGGATGATTCGATATTTTCGTTCCATATTGATGATTCAATTTGTTACGCCTTCGTAAACCGTGAGGAGTCTAAAACAAGTAAGTCTTGACGATAATAATAATAATTAGAATCGGCCCATATATGACAGAGCTCGTGACAGGCACGTGATCAATTTCATTTCTTTCTACCTATTTTTATTTTCTGGTTCCATATCTTTACAATCTCTCTCTCTCTTCCGAAAAACTTAAAATATTGTATTTATGAAAATATTGTCGAATGTCATTTATTAAAGAAAAATTCATATAACAGAACTTCTTACACATGGTTAAACTTCAGACTTTAATTGACCACTAGTTTAATTGTTTCGCTCTCCAAAAACGAAAAACCAATCACCTGGACCTAGCATTCAAAAACAAAACAAAGTTCGATGTCCCCTCGGTTGACCGTTTCTTACAATTCAATAAGTTGAAAAGGACATCACATCATATGAGAGAAATTGAGAAGATAATAACATTTGGTAAGTTGATCCCAAAAGAGAGAACAGGGTATGAATAAAAAAACAAATTAAAATGGAATCCACCCATGTGAGATTGGTCAAACTCGTACTTAATTAGGCCGCCTCATCCATCAGGCGCTTCACTTTAAATTTTGGGAAGACGAAAAGCAATTAATTCAAACCCCCGATTAATAGGTGTGGCAAAGTCGTATAGGAAACAAAGGGAGGCGGAAAGATCCCAATAACATACTCCAAAATTTAACCATATACAAAATTCCTCAGTAAAAACATGTATTCGATCGATGACCAACTTCCACTTGTGCTACAATATAGTTGTTATCGTCAACTGTTTGTGCATTATACCTCAGAATTATATGTACAGTTAATTGAATTAACATGGAATCTGCTCAACTGGGAAAATGGGTACGGCTCATGATGAAACATCTCCCGAGAAGCAGGCAGCATCATACATTATACATGGTTATGAAATTCTCCAGACACAGATGTAGAGAGCCTATGACTTCACTCACTTCGTGCTTTTCGGTTCAGCAAGTCATGGTAATATAGAAGCACACACATAGGTTGACCAAGAATACAGAAAATGAACCAAAATATCATATTCCCCACCTGGAAAAGATTTAAAGAAATAAACAAACCTCGATAATGTAAACAAATTCCGTATTAAGGATAGAACAAAAACAAGACACGTTAATTTTTCAGTTTGTTTCTTTGCAGCTTATATTCAGAAACTAGAAAAAAACCCACCACCCACCTAACCACCATGGACCACCATATAAAAGCTATTTCCAGTAACAGGCAGGCAGTTGTCATACCAAAAACCAGATTGGCATCCCTCCGGCAGCAATGCCACCGAATTATGGCCAAAAATAGCACTGAAATAGAGCGTATTCAAATTACCAAACTTAATTTTCCCTCTGTGAATTAGACAGTGGTTCCTTTTAAGTTTACCTTAATTTTAACTTAAGACGTGTTGTGTACCTCAATTTAATAAACCCATAGCAGATCCCCTCCATATTACCTACTGAATAATTTAGGTGATTTTGATTTTTAACTTTGCAATCCAATTAAACCAGTGAAAAATTAACATAAACTTTGATGTCCATGATTCTTGGCACCATCCGTTTGATTCCCTTTCAATGAACAATCTCAAAACGCAGCTTAGTTTGTAACCTGGATGCTCACAAAATAAAGGGGTTAAATACCCTTGGATAAAATATACACATACCATTGAGCTTCTGAACCTTTCTTGCAGGTAATTTGTGATCAAGACCAAGGGAACCTGAGCCACAAAATAACGCATTTAAGTCCCATGTCCATTTTTTACTATACAAGTGAAAGCTTTTGAATTAACAGAAAGACCCAGATTGACCTTGGTATGATTTTTACCTGGAGCATAATCCCAATAAAAGCCCAGAACTTGAATATGTGGCAAGGAACAGCAATACACAGCTGAAGACAATTGAAAATAAAATTGCATGTCATGTCGGTCAATAATGTAGCTGAAGAACATAGGACAGTGGAGTTTTAGGGATTAAATGAGCAAAAACACAGCAAAAGAACCCAACATACCTCATGGAATATGGCAGATACTAGGAATGCAATTACAACAGCAACTCCCTGAATAAAAAGCAAGTGAAACATTATTAGAACTTCTCAAAAACTTGTGATTTTAAACGTCAAGTTCATTGTCTAGATTCAGGGAGAAATTATCAATCACCTTTGAAATTCCGTTCTGTAAGCATGGAATATAGATATGACGAAACATCCATTTATGAACAGGCTGTAATGAAAACCCACAACTAAATACACTTTATCCAACTCATAAAAAGATAGATTACTACACAACAGCATTTACCAGAGTAGACAGCAAAAACAGCAAAAACAATCTCTAATTGTAGTTAATAGTCATAACTTACAAGACAAAATAGAAAATTAATTATAATAAACTTACCATGTTCCACAATCTCCAATACTGATAACAGCCGCAGAATCAAGAGGGACATGCAAGAAACACAAGATTAACAGACTCCCTTAGGCATAGTCTGCTGGAAAAATGGAACCAAACATATTTATAGACAAAACCTACCTCCTCCACTGTTTTCGCATTCCACCAATCTTTGTAGAACTCCCGATCACCAAAACAAAGAAGTTCAGCAAGTATGTTTAACCTGAAACAGCCATTAACTCTAAAAAGTTGTAAAAATTTAAACATTTTGAAACATCAAACTAACATGTATATCATATAGATTAGAAGTACAAAAAAGTAATAGATGCCTCACTGAAGTAAGAAGCAAACATATACCAAAGGTGAAAAAAGCAGTAGAACATGCAGAGCCACACATATAAATTTGGAACTGAAAGCTTCAAAACCCTCTCTATGGCATATAGTAGGTTCCCCTTCAAAGGATGTTGTGAATTTTTGACAAGAGGATTAATATACTGCAGAAATAAAGAAACATCAGAAAACCAGTGCCAGTATTTACTTGAGGAAACTAAGCATACTTTACTTACTTGCTCAATAATAAATCCCATGACTCCTGTAAAGATTATTAACTTGACAAGTTGACGGAACACCCAACCCTTTCGAATGCATGTTGTACGAGGATAGCTCAGCTACAATAGCAATGCATCATATGATATAATATCAGTTACAAGAAAGGTATCCCAAGGCAAACTAGACAGCATAACAATATTAAAAACACCAACAAGAAAGCATTGCATCAAAATTGGATATTGAAAGTATTGAGTACCTGATAACATAATGTTGGAGCAACCATGAAGTATGCCAAACTTTTGAAGCTAACATCATAAGTGCAATCCACAGTAAGGGAACTAGGCGGAACTTCTCCCTATGATCATCAAAGGAGTATTAATTTTAAACTAATAATTTTTCATCACATCCAAATTTTGGCTGAGAAATATTTGATATAATCACAATGATACTTTCTATTTCTATTTTAATAATATGTACAAGAATATTAATATATATAATCATAATAATAATCTTTCAAATCATCAAGTCAAATGAGTTATCCTTCTATTCAGTTCTTTTATGTGAAATTGTATACCGATAATGATATGGATATTTTACCTTATCAGTCAATTTGGCAAGTGCTCTTAAATCATAGTTCGTATGCGCATATGAGACCAGTTTTAACCACACAATACAAGCAAAGAGCATCAATGCAACACCAGATAAAACAGCAGAATCACACCTGCATAACATATGATCATTAACTCAATGGAAAAACTTTACTAGTATCCCTATGTCAGCCAATCTAGGATATGAAATTATTTTACTCCATTGACCAACAATCTAGACGATGTCAAAAATGTGGAAGGAAATGTGAAATCTTATCAGAACAAAGAAGCGACAAGGAATGAACCTGAGAATCACAAAAACTGGATACAAAATTGATGTTGTAGTGATAATGATATGAAGACAAATAACAACCTGCAATATTAAACAGAATGTTACCTTTTAACAGAATTTAATAATTATAACATTTAATCCCTTAGCCGTCCTACAAATTCTTGATTTTTGAGAAATAACAATCAAGAGGATCCTAATGGTAAGATGATGGCCTTTCCACAAAACACACAAATTTATTGCACTTGAACAATCGGACTTACAGGGTCAGATATACACTTTCGTTGTGCTAACTGCTCAACTGCAAAAGCAGCAAGTGGGAATATAGGAAGAGTAAGACTGCAATCAAAATCAAAATGCTTCATAAAATCTGTCAAACAACTTGAACTAAACAAAATTCAAACAGGATAAAAAATAATGTCATTCTTAACTAGAGTACAAGCGAAAGCAAAAAGGGAAAGAGGATATTACCAACACATAAGTAGAGGCCAATCTCGCAATGACGTTGAACTAAACCAAAAGCCAGTCTTCATTAACCAACCATACTGCAGTAACAACCCAAAGACAAGGCATGCAAATTTAGGCCTAAAGCGACAAACTTGCAAAGAAAAACATACTAAATTCAACATGACTGATTAGAAACATGTATTAAGCTGTATGCACACCAAAACGCAATCTATGCACTCACATAAAACTATTTTAAACATATTTTAATTGCGGTACAAATATAAAAGCAAGAAACAAGTGGCAAACCTTCATCAAATTCTCAATAATAAGCCTGCTGTTTACAGCAACAAGTACGACAATGCAGAGATTGAATAGACCTGCATGGCTCTGTCAGAAAATTCAGATTCATAATTAGAAGTGGACCGTCTTAAATTCAACGACAAGCAAACAAGTACTTGTTAACTGCTAAAGTTTCCAGAACCAACCTAATGTAACTAATTTCTTGATACAACCCAATCGAAAATTCGTATATGCTCATTTAGATACAAACCAACTCCACGGAAACTAATCAATGCATACTAATAAAATAAATAAAAAATAATATATAAAAAAAAATACCAACCACCAAAAGATCAAACAAAATGAAAACATTTGCACTTGACAACATTATTCCATTTCATACAAGTCTACACGTTCAGAAATTAAAAAAATAAAATAAAAAAAATAAATATAATAAACCACGTAGAAATTAAACCTCCTCTCCTACTTCTTTCATTCATTCATTCAAATAAGGTGTCGCTACCTGTTTGAAGATTGCGTCTGAGCTCAGAGGGCTCTCCTTCACTCTCTTATGAGCAGGAGCCGATGGCCTATACGCTAATTTGAAAGCCGAAAAATCCTTTCCTCCTCGATCATCACCGTCTCCAATCCTTTCCCGAGCCTCCTTCTTATCACTCACCTTGGCATTGGCAGAGGAGACCAAAGGATCGTCAACGGCACGAATTCTATCCTTATCATCCTCGCAATCGCAATCGCTCCCGCAGGTCGAGTGTCTCATCAAACGCTGCTCGGAGGAGTTATTATCAGCCAGCAGCGCATTCGTTTTGGAGGTGGAATCCGACATCGTTTTGGCTGCGGCGGTGGAGCTCGATCTCCTCCGAATCGAGAGGTTGAGATCTGAGTCAGAGTGATTGGTCATAGTAGTGGCGGTGGTGCCGACACTTTCCGGCGAATCTGAAATCGCCATTCAAAGGATTACCTATATTAATTTTGGTTCAAAAAGAAAAAAAAAAAATTTACACTGTGAATGAAAGAAAGTTCGTGCGGAGAAGAAAGATGAATGGAGAAGAAGAAAACTGGAAGAAAAAAAATTGAATTGAATTGTATGAAGAGCAGAGGTGTACAAAGACAATAGAAAAATAAAAGGGGAAATTTCGCGCAGTGGCGGTGAACGTATGGAAAAGCTAAGCGGTTTTACTATAAAGCGTCAGATTTTAATGACGTCAAATTCTGCTAGACTCCAAGCGACAAAATAATAGTTCCCGAACTTCGAAATTTGTCGCTTCGAATTGAATTGTCTTGTCTTTCTTTATTTTCTCTTTTTTTTTTTTTTAGGTACTGAAAGAAAAATATGGTTTCATTTGGGGTTTGGGTTTAACAGAGAAGAACGGCTACATTATATATGTAAATACCCAATACCCAACCAGCTGTCGTCGAGGAGGAGGTGGAGCATCTTCTTTTGTATTCTTCTTTCCAAAAGCACTGCAATTTTTACGCGTGATTTGAAACGTGTATGAGTAGATGCTTGTTTATCTTGTTTAATAAACAAATTGATTTTTTTTTTGCTTTTTTTCTTTTTTGCTGAAATAATCAATTGAATTTTTTTTGCATGATTGTACTATTATAAACTTTGACAAAATTTTATATTTTGTTTTGAAAATATTGGACACGTATGTTAGATAAGTGTAAGAAAATAGCATCTAAGCTTCATTCAAAGGAATCTTCTTGCACGCATTTATTTTATTTTACATTTTTCATTTATGCCTGCTAAGAGGGCATAAAATAAGCAATTAACTCTTAACTCCAGAGTTAAGTATTTTGTGTTTTAAAAAAAAAAAAAAAATTAATTAGGTACGAGTGAAGTTGAACATTCTAGGCAAATGCCGATTGAATTCAGGCCATAACTGCGTTTCAACGTGACAGGCAAAATTCACGTTGACCCTGTAAGGACAGCCACGTGCGGGTGTCAACAAAAACAAACAAAATTATAGATTAATGGATTTCCACCTGATCCGACCATCATATTTTCTTAGTTAGGAAGCAAAGTTTCAACAAAAGGAAACAGAGATCCCATAGCACCAAATATATTATGATAGTTTCGGAAAACAATATCAATTATAATGTACCAATTCATTTATTCACCATTCATGTTCGGCCATCCTTAGCCCGTAAGTCATCCGATCCTTAGCCCGTAAGTCATCCGTAAAAACGTAAAGAAAAATGAGTATCAGTGGAAACTAAAAAACCATGCATTGTATTATAATTAACATTAGCTGCCGGAAAATTTGCAATTTCTGCCATTACACCATTTGGAGGCAGATGATGGACCATTGCCAGAGTTTCAGTAAATACTCGAACAAGAAGAAACATAAAAAATAAAGAAAATCTCATCAGAGGAGATCAGCAACATTTGATGGCAGCTCCTCGATGACCACGTTATAGAACTTCTGGACATCAGACATCATCCTCTCATCATTTGTAGCAAAGTTGATGGCAACACCTTTCCTTCCAAACCGTCCACTTCGTCCAATACGGTGGAGATAATTCTCAGGCTGTGTGGGAAGATCATAATTTATAACAAGGGAGACTTGCTGGACATCGATACCACGCGCCAAAAGATCAGTAGTGATTAGCACACGAGATGAACCAGAACGGAATTCTCGCATAATAATGTCTCTGGTATTCTGGTCCATATCTCCATGGGTGGCAGATACCGTATGGTCTCGACTCCTCATCCTGTCGGTCAGCCAATCAACCTTGCGGCGGGTGTTAACAAAGATGGCACTCTGGGTAATAGCTAAGGTTTCATAAAGATCACACAATGTCTCAAACTTCCATTCTTCTTTATCAACATTCACATGGAATTGCTTTATACCCTCAAGGGTGAGCTCGTCACGCTTCACAAGAATCCTCACAGGTTTGTTCATAAACTTCCTTGTAATATCAAGGGCCTCAGGTGGCATTGTAGCAGAGAATACACCGACTTGACTCTTTGATGGCAGACGCTGGAAAATATCATAGATCTAATAGCAAGAACAAAGGAAAAAAAAATAATAATAAATATATATATATATATATATATATTAACATTAGTAACACCTTTTATTAAAGATTTTGTAATGCTTTAAATGAAGATGACAAATTGGAAAAGCGATCCTTCATTTTTTGTGTGTATTACAACTTCATTGCCCAGCCACTATACTAAAACTAACGTTACAACGTTAAAACAAATGGCCAGAACATCATCATAAACATATACACTTTTATCCTTAGCTCTAAAATATAGGGTACTCATACAGAAATATCCATGTATTTAATAATTCCATTACTGATAAAATATAGGATACTCATTCTGCAGAAGAAAAAAAATATATAAAGATCATTTCACTCATGGAACCTAATGATATTGAAAATAGATTCAGCTTTTGAGGTTGATAACAAACCTGATCCGTGAAAGCTCCTGAAAGCATTGCATCAGCCTCATCCAATACAAACATTCTGATGTAATCAGGTCATAGTGAGTGTCTCCGCAGCATGTCAAAAACACGACCAGGAGTGCCAAAAACAACATGAACCACACTTGACAGGATGCGTTTGTCTTCACGAACACTAGTCCCACCAACACATGCATGTACCTTGACACCAACGTAATCTCCAAGTGCCCGCATGACCTTCTCAATCTGTTGAGCAAGCTCTCAAGTTGGTACCAGAACCAAGGCCTGGCATTCTGTCAAACCATAATCAAGCTGTTACAGAATACCAGAACAGAAAGTCGCCGTCTTTCCAGTACCAGATTGAGCTTGTTGAATTACATCAAGACCCTTGCAGAAGGAAACAATTCCTCCTTGTTGAATAGCTGAGGGCTTTTCAAAACCTATAAAAGGAATTATCCTGCTTTCAGCATTTAATCATTTAGTGATATATGAAAAACAATGCCAAAATCACAAGGATAATACATCACACTTCCATGCTCATTGAACAAATAGAAAAAGAAAAATGTGAAAACATGGTCTTTGGTGATATTTACCATAGGCATAAATGCCCCTCAGGAGGTTCTCCTGCAATCCCATTGAATCAAAAGCATCATAAACCTCATCATATGGTGTAAATGAAATCATGTCCATCAGCTGAAAGTCTGAAAAAATTGAAAATTTAACATTCAACACCAATCACACTCAGCAATCTTTAAGCAGAAAAGCGAAGAAGTCTTACAACTCATTCATTTCAGAATCATACTGACGCGCATCATATTGTGATCCTTCTGGTGCCAGTCCCGCCATGACTGAAAAAATCAGCAAGCACATAGAAAACATCACATTATGATCAGTACTGTTTTTCTCAATTTTTAGAACCAAAAAAAAAAAAAAAAAAAAAAATTATGCATGCCAAAAATAAAATCAAAACTAAAATAAGTTTACTTACACGGGCCAAAAATAGAATCAAAACTAAAAGAGTTTTCTTCTTTACATATTACAAATTTACAATCAACAAAAGAGTAAACACTCATTCAATGCCAAAGAGAAATAAAATGCAAAAAAAAGAAAAAAAAAAAAAAGCCTTGGGAACTCTCGGAGCCTAATAACGTCAATTTTCAGGACCCAAAGAAATCCAAACAAAGCAGCCATCTTCGTAAACAAGTGAAAAATAAAATACAAAATGTAAAATGGGGCAAAGAGCCATTACAGATCAGAGCAAAAAAAAAAAAAAAAGACGAATCAATTGAAACAAAAAACGAATATTGAGAAGGAATTGCAAAGGAAAAAAGAAGGTGAATTCAATCACAATCACCATCCAACAAGGAAAGAAAAGAGTAGAAACTCCAGTGGCAGTATAAAGACGTACCTGCTGATAATGATGATGAAAAACTGAAGGGCTAAAGAGAGACGGAAGAGAGGGTTTTGTCTTACTGGAAGCCGTAGGAGTGTACCGAGGAATTAAGGAACGTGACAGACTTGACTTTTTGTTTCTCTCCCAGAAAGGTTGATGGAGTTCGCGAGCGAGGGCCCTTGAAAATTCTAATGCGTTTACGATTTTATTCCTTTTGGAATTTGGACTTGTAAGTTTATTGTGTTTCCGGATTTGTCCCTGGTTCCAGGTACTCGTTCTCATTTCGGCTGCTTGAATGGGTTGGGCTCTCTACGAAAAACTCAAGAGCCGACGACCCAGGCCTTGTTTTTTCTCATTATTCTTTAACAAATTATTATTGTTCCTCTTAAGCGAAAATGAAAACAAACAACCTCATTAACTCAAAGGGACCATTTCCACACAAGAGAGAATCTTAATTTGAGTTAATCGAATTATATCTTGTAAAATGTCATACAATCACTATTAACTTGTAAAGAAATTCATTACTTAATGCCAATTTTATAATTAAAAATAAATTGATAAAATATGGTTGTCCAAAATAGAATTGCTAATTGATTACTTTTAAGGACAAAAACAATTTATAACTAAATAGCAAAACAAGTTAAATGGCTAAAATAAAGTTAACAAGTTTTAGATGAGTGAAAAATAAATTAATAAATAATAAGAACCTAATTTTAGAACCTTATGGAATATAAACTTCCCAAATGTCTAATAAACTGATCAAAGAATAAAAGCCAAAAAAAATCAAAAATCAAAATAAATAAAAGACAAAAAGTATAAAAAATCTTAATTATATTTACAAATGACTATGATTTTTTCATTCATGTGTATCCATCACCATATTACTTGCAAAGATAAATACATAATTGTATTAAATGCATAAAATATTTTACAAATATTTTGATTATATTTTGGGATTAATTTATTTCTTAAAAGTAATTACTTAGCAATTTTATTTCATATCATCTTCTATCCGGTAGACTTGATAAAAGGGCCTCGACTTATTTCCAGAATTAGAGTTCGACCGCAGTAGCCCCTTTTCCAAAAACTAGCTTTCCCAGACAATGTATATTGTGAAATGGTGGCGCTATAACAAATCCAGAGTACCTTAACTTGTGATGACCAGCTTTGGAAGAAAGAAGCCACTCCTACTTCCTTAAAGATCTACCAGTGTCGTTAAGGAAGTTAATGCCAGTCATAACAAGAAGAGAGATTCTTTAACAGCATCTCGTTTAGCCGACACTCATCTGATTCATATTTAGATCTAGTGGGGAATAATAAGTGAGCTCATCTCGGATCCCAGTGGACGCCTTAGAAGCGGAACTATTGGAGATCGGGGGGGCCCCTATAGAACAACTTCCTACCTCTAACTAGAAATTTTCGTAAGATGATGAGAAAGTTTTTTTTTTCTAGGGTAGATGAAAGAGTTTTTTTTTCTAGGGTAGATGAAAGGAATGCTGAAAGGCTATCCGAGTTCAAGCAGAAAGTATGGAAGAGAAGGAAGTTAGCTCCTTCAGTGACAGCCAAAGAAAAATGCTTCTTTTAAAACAAGTGGCTGAGGAAGGCCACTACAATGGTCTATTAATCTACTAATAAGCCGTTTAATGGCAGTTCCATCTATTACTTTATTGTGAAAGGCCAGATTAGCCCGTTTTGCCATAAGTATCTCCATTTTCCGTTGTGGCTTTGGATTACGACATATGCATTTCTTCAACCTCAAGAGTCTCTCAAACCAACATATCCTGCTCTTTCCTCAAGAATCTTAAGCCAAGAGAATAGGGTTTTTTCTTGGTTTGGCTCGGTTAACATGTTGACCACGGGCCACCCATAGGAACTAAACCGTTCTTAATGGCCATCCTCTTTCTCTTCCTTGACTAAGGACTACGAATTAGGGTAATAGAGCGCAGGGAGGTCTTATTCGTTCTAAAGAGGTATCCGACTCAACACAATCAGCAAGTGCTTTAACCCTCCTATTGATTCTTTCTGGTAAATCCCTCTTCGCCTCGAGTCTGGTAGTACTAAAAGGTTTGCTGCTCTTCTTCTTTCTGAAAGATAGCTATTCTTCACCTCTCAAAATAGGCTACTACTCTCCTTGAAGATATCTTGAGGAAGAACCAAGTGATATCAACATTTTATCGTAAGTGACCAGTGAACCATGGTTCTATAGTCAAAGCAACTTTGTCTCTTTCGTGTACCCATCGGACGGCAGCCCTTTCGGGGGTTCCTTAGGGACCGATTCACTCTGCGTAGATTGATTGAAATCTTGGTTTTCGTTTTCCTTGTGATGGACTTGGAAGAAGGGGACATGTCAGGTATCCGCCCGCGATCATGTCTTCTTAGGTCATTCAAGAGACTCATAACAGCATTTGTGGTGCTCATCAGCCAAGGAAAACTTCATAGCCCATATTTTACTGATTTATTTCTAATTCTAAATCAAATAAGAAATTTAGTATAATAGATGAGTAATAAAATTGCTTCAAATAAATAATGATGGCAAGATATAATTTTAACCTCTAAATATAAAATGTTGATTAATCCAAATTCAGATCTTGTCCAAATCTAAGCCGTGGAATAACCATATATTTTCCCACGCTGAGTAACGACTAAAATAGATAAAAAATAATTTTAATCATTCTAATACATTTGTTTACTCCACATATAAATAACAACAATAATAATCCATAAAAATAAAGGGTCTACCAACAAAGACCTGTTTTTGAACACATGAAAGTTCATTTAATTGGATTTTTTTGGCTTCCATTGGGTTGTAAATGCTTTCTTAGCAGCTCATTTGTCATTAATAGTGTAGCAAATCCATAACCACTATACAAATGGACAACGGAATGTGCACAAGTGGCTTCTAAATTGTGAGATAACATCGACCACACCACCATACCCACCAACTGCTGTAATCTGCTCCAATAAAAAATAAAAATAAATAAATAAATAAGTAAACCCATGTAAAAATGATGAAAATTGATAAATTACAAGTAATTAACTAATGTAAACAATGTTAAAAAGGAGGTTTTAGCAAATACATACACCAGATGGATGCAACGAGATAGAGAAAGCTGATTGAGGAGCACATTGTATTTGTGATAGGATCGCCCCATTTATACTGAAACGATGCATTAGAGGTTCTGCTCCTACTGCCAATACCTAAAAGACATCCATTATAAGTCAGTAAATTTTTTAATTACAAAGTTTACAGTAAATAGGACAACAAAAGAGACTCACTTGATTATCATCAAATATTACATCTTGAATGGATGCGTGAGTTGAAATGTCAGAAACACATTCAGAAGCAGGAAGATTCCAAATTGATAAACTCCGGTTACTCCCACAAGCCTATGAAATTGAAAAAAGGAAAAGAAAAAATAAAAAATACAAAGCATGTCTCCTTAGCAAAGTAACTTGAACAAAATAATTACTTGTGAATGCTAAAAACAATTACCTTTCAAATGGTCTTCGAAATAAAATATGTTAAAAATCTAAGTCATAAATTAAAGAAGACATAATCACAATATTAATACATGAACACTTACCAACCAACTTTCACTCGCATCAAGACCAATGCAGCTAACATATGAGAAATTTCCTTTACGCTTCATGTCTTTTGCTGGCTCAATCAACTGGACACACTTTCCACTTTTGCAATCTAGGTAACACCAAATTTTTTGTATACAACAAAAAGAATTGCAGTCAAAATGCAAATGCTAATACAATATAAAAAAGTAATAAGGAATTAGAAAAGAAAATAAAGAATACTCTGCTCAATTTTTGCCTTAAATCATTAAAAATTAAATTAAAGTCCGGATTTTTACCCCAAATTCTTACTGTCCCATCCTCTGAACCAGTTATGATCTGAATATTGAATAAGATAAGAAGAACAAAAATAGTTAGAAAATAATGCACCATATTCAGTACTTCTAAACACAGTGTCATCTCAAATTTGTAAAACAAGTATTGACTCTCCCCCTTTATCCTCTTTAAATATAGTTCTTCACAGATATTTTTGTCTTGCAGTTATGTCCTTGCTCCTTAATAATTTCTTCTTCTCTCAATACGACTTTTGTATCCCAGGCATTGTTTTTGTTTTTTTTTTTTTTTTTTTGTTTTGTTGAGTAGAAGCCAACCAAAAATTTTATGTACTGCAACATTAACTAATTGCTGAATAGACAACATAATTCTGAAAAAAGATGATGAAGCAACCACTAAAAAACAAGGAATCACCTTACCTGATTAGTAGTGTTTTTGGCAACTATGCAATGCAAGTAGTCTGAGTGTCCCTTAAAAACCATTTTGACTTGACCACTCTCCTTAAAATTACCAAAACAAATCATGTAGGCATCAGCTAGTAAATTTTAACAAAAGCATTTTTAAACCATGCAAGACAACACAGATAGAACTTTTTTCTTTTGAAAGTTCAAAACAGAAATGTAATATTCAACTTCTACAAATACATACCACATCCCAACAATATGCACAAGAATCACCAGCAGCTGCATATATTGATCCCCCCTATTGTAAGGAAAGGCAATAAAAGTACATTCTTATATGGAAAATAATTTACAATGAACATGTGAGGAATGTAACAAAACATTGAACGAATATAAGATCACACACCTGAGCATTAGTAGCAACAGCATTGTTTTCAGGGATTGGTGATAGAGCTCCCCAAGGACCTCTGAAAACACCATAACAGAAGAAGATGTATAAGGATGTAGCTTCATTCATAAATGTTCGAGGCAAACTGAAGAGCCTTTATATTTGATAAAAATAAAAAATAAATAGATAAATAAATGGCATGTTTAACAAAATAGTTTAATTTTGTTTACTTATGTTGAGGATTCACCAGGTCCAATGCTGGCTTTATATGCTTTCCTGCAAAAACAGAACAAAGCAGCAGTTATGATAGGTCTCCAAAACCATATTCAATTATTTGAGGCAACGTTGCAAATGAAAGACGAGCATGAAAGTTAAAATGTTAGAATAAGCCTCGTCTTATTATGCTTTGGGGGCTAATTAGGAGAGAAAACAATGGTAGAGCAAAGCTAGTTTATACCCTGCATTTGAATTGGCAGCTCAGATTTTGTACAATCCTTCCACTTCCATCCTCGAATCCGACCATCATCTCCACAACTGCATAATATTTTATTATAAGAAACTTTTACCATCATAATTAACAACTTACAGATAAAAGTCGAAGAAAAGCAATGAAACTAAACATAGTAAATACAGGCATTCATAAAAACTAACTATAGGGATCACTAACACGCATGGTTTTGTGCATAATTTCCGTCTTTGTTAACATTATCACAAGGTTTTCCTAACATGTGCAAAGCAGAGGGAGCATATAGCAAAAAACCTTATTAACAAAGCATCTTCCCCATCTCCATAAAATTTGACATCATATGCAGGTCCATCATGCCCTTGAAAGAAGCAGTCAGGTTCAGCCACTAGCAAGCTAGGATGGAAAATACACAAGATTTTTTTTTTTTTTTTTTGGTTTACACGAAGCATAAAATGTCAGCTCAATTCAGCCTGTAAAATGTACAAAAATTTAAATAAACACCAAAAGTGGCGTACTTACTTTGGAGCTTTAACACTGCTTAGTCCCAGGGGCTACAACCAAGAAAAAAATATTTGTAATTAACGTCATATGCACTTATATTTTTCAATAACTAATAAATAAAAGAATGAATTTTCATTGCAAACTGAATCTATTCCGTTCGGATACTCAGTTAGATTGCTTAAAAAAATCATGATTAAGCATTAGAATTAACGATTAAAAAGCCTCTCGAAGTAAAAACGAAAACTTTGAAACACAAACTAAACTCGTTAATGGATAGAAAAAGAATTGAGTTACAAGCTTGGAGATGCAGGAGGAAATCGAATAGGAAGCGAGCGAGCCGTCACTGGAGGCAACGACGATGGTTTGGGGGCTTGGATTTTGGGAGGGAGCCCAAATGGTTCTGAATACGGTTCGGGTTTGGATCCCCCGCTCCTTCAATATGCTTTCTCTATAGGCATCTTCGTCCCAGTTCCTTGCGTCACCGCACATATCGATACGACGAGTAGTTTTAAAGCCTTTTGCGAAATCTAAGCTCTTTCTTTCTTCGCTTCGCCGTCGTCAGGTACAGTGTGGCCAGCGCAGCTTGCTAGCCCCGTTTATCTGGTTCCTGTTTTGAACGACATGTCGCAAGCGTAATACGCAGCTTATTTTTTTTTATTTTTCATTTTTATTTTTAGAAAAATATAATAGCAGCGATAACAGATTTTAGTGGCATCGATATTCACTCCAAAATGAATATTATATTATATATATATATATATATTGAAAAGATAAATGATTATTATATAGATTTGAGCAAAATGGAAAATAGATCGGACTAAATAAATAATAAACCAAGCACAGATTTCCTGTGTTTCATTTTTTGTTTATTGAACTATTGAAGCGTGTAATGGGTTTTTTTTTTTTTTTTTTTTTTTGGTTTTGCATTATGTTAACGATATAATACGAACAAGATTTAATTGACCAAATATACTCTTTAATTTTGATTTTAATGATTTTTTTTAATTATATGAATTTTTTAGTGCTTTTTGAAAATGCATTTTAAATTATTAAAGTGCTTTTTGATAATAATAATAAGAATAAGAAGAATAAAAAAAGGAAAAAGAAGAACCGTGTTTGGACAAACAAAAAATTTAAATATGTATATATATATATATATATATATTTTGCAAAAATTGTATATACATAATTTGCTATTGAAAGAAAATCTATATTTTCCGGGTAAATAAAAAAACTTATACTTTGGAGGGGTAGAGAGCTTAGATATATATAGATATATATATAGGGAGAAAGTTTTGATCTATTATCTCACTTATTTTGTACTGATGATATTGTTATACCCAATACTAACTATGTGAAAAAAAAAACATAGAAATTTTTTAATTTTTTTTAAAAAATAATGTTATTTGTATGCCATTAAACAATTTAATAGATCGGTTCACTTTTTCTTTATTAAATTTTTAATATTAAAACATATAAAATTGAAATAAATAATTCTAATTAATATTACTATATACTATGTGCCAATTTTACCTTTAAATAACTAACAATAAAATGAACTAAAAATCCGATAAAATCATTATAGACATAAAGTTTATATATATATATATATATATATATATGTACACTACTATGGAAGAGAGCATTCCTTATCCAATAAAAAAAAATAAAAAAAAATAAAAAAAGCATCTCTAAAACCCTCCCCATAAATATAAGAAGCAGTATCATTAGACCTCCTTTATTTGACTTTTAATTGAAGTTTTTAGAAACGTGTTTAAAAATTACATCTAAACACCCAATTTTCTTTTTCTTTTCTTTTTAAT
Organism: Ziziphus jujuba; assembly: GCF_031755915.1. Taxonomy (NCBI): domain Eukaryota; kingdom Viridiplantae; phylum Streptophyta; class Magnoliopsida; order Rosales; family Rhamnaceae; genus Ziziphus; species Ziziphus jujuba. The sequence goes on from NC_083385.1 coordinate 1,145,613, forward strand.
AATAATAATAATTTTATTTGTACATTTGATAATTTAATTGATTCTAATTAAAATATTCACTTCTTAATTTTTAATATTAAAATATAAATATAAATATTATAAATGAATATTACTTTTTTATCCGATAATTAACAATAAAATAAGTTAGATTATCTATTAAATTATTAACGATATATATATATATATATATATATATATATATATATATATATATATATATATATGTGTGTGTGTGTGTGTTCCCAAAAAAAAGAAAAAGAAAAGAAAATGCATATCTTAACCCCACGCAATGAACATAAGGAATATCACTAGACCTCCTGTATTTGTCTTTTAATTTTAAGTTTTTAGAAACGTGTTTAAAAATTTAAAAATAAAAAAAAGTTTACTCTTTTGTTTTTTATTTAAAATTTTTTGTTTCTTTTTCTTTTTTAAATAAAAAATAATAACAATAATTTGAGTGAAAATTATTCTTTAGAAATCGTGTTAGACAAAATTTGGCAAAACAGACAACGGAGAGAGACGCACATCGTAAAAGAGATTCTTGGTTGTCGTGAGTTGGTTATTTTCCAAAACGAAACTCACAAGAAAAGAATAAGAAAAAAAGAAGGGAAAAACACTGTCCTTGGATTCTCCCAAGCCCATCGGCATCTCCAAAGCCGCTTTCACCCAGATTTAAAGAAGCCCTAGAAATTTTTATCCAATTGCCATCTTCCCTGAGATTTAATCACAATTAACATCTAATAAGCTATCCTCCTACGCACACTCATCGCAAAGAAAATCAACAGCAAAGCTTCTACTCTGCAACTGTAAGTTCCTTATAGCTTGCTGATTCTCTTTTGTTTATCCGTCTAGGAACTTTTACTGTTCCGGTTCTTCAAACCGTTTCTGGGTTATTATTGTTATTATTATTATTATATATTTTTTTTTTATGGAATTTCATTCATTAGCACGTTTTAATGCCCAGTTCATATTGAGTCTTGCTGTTATTGTTGTGATTTTTATTGGGCTAATTTTAATGTATATATTGTTTTTTGGGTGCCTGAATATTGTTTATCGGATTGTGATTATATTGCTTCAGTGCTAGGGAATCCAAATCAAATTTGCTGTTCGAATACATTGTTGTTGAATAACTCTTGGATGGGTGATAGCAATTCTTCTACTGGGTCTCCCAATGAAAAGCCAGATAACAGTTCTGATTCAAATCCTATTGTTAAAGATGATAGCTCATTGGAAACTATAGTCCGGAAGTTTCAGGACTCGATCTCTGTTGGTGACAGGCACAAGTTTTGGGAAACCCAACCTGTTGGGCAATTTAAGGATAGGGGCAACACAAGCTTGCCTGAGGGCCCCATTGAACCTCCTACGCCATTATCTGAAGTCAAACAAGAGCCTTACAATCTTCCAAGTGCTTATGAATGGACAACATGTGACTTGAATTTAGCAGAAACTTGCAATGAGGTCTACACTCTTTTGAAGAATAATTATGTCGAAGATGATGAGAATATGTTTAGGTTCAATTACTCCCAGGAGTTTCTTAGGTGGGCTTTGCATCCTCCGGGTTATTATAAGAGCTGGCACATTGGTGTTCGAGCAAAGACATCAAAGAAGCTGGTTGCTTTCATAACCGGTGTCCCTGCTAGAATCCGAGTCCGTGATGAGGTCGTTAAAATGGCAGAGATTAATTTTTTGTGTGTTCATAAGAAGCTTAGATCAAAGAGGCTTGCGCCTGTTATGATAAAGGAGGTGACTCGGAGGGTACACTTGGAGGATATATGGCAAGCAGCATATACTGCTGGAGTGGTTCTTCCGACACCAATAACAACTTGCCAGTACTGGCATAGGTCTCTGAACCCAAAGAAGCTTATTGATGTTGGGTTTTCGAGGCTTGGTGTGAGGATGACAATGAGCCGAACCATAAAACTATACAAGTTACCAGATTCGCCGGCTACCCCTGGCTTCAGAAAGATGGAGCTTCGTGATGTGCCTGCTGTCACTCGATTGCTTAGGAACTACTTGAGCCAGTTTGTTGTTGCCCCGGACTTTGATGAAAATGATGTAGAGCATTTACTTCTTCCAAAAGAGGATGTGGTGGATAGTTTCTTGGTTGAGAGCCCAGAGAATCATGAGGTCACTGACTTCTGCAGTTTCTACACTCTTCCTTCATCTATCCTTGGCAATCAAACTTACTCAACTTTAAAAGCTGCTTATTCATATTACAATGTCTCCACAAAGACTCCTTTGCTTCAATTGATGAATGATGCTCTTATTGTAGCAAAACAAAAACAATTCGACGTTTTCAATGCATTAGATGTAATGCAGAATGAATCTTTCCTGAGAGAGCTGAAATTTGGACCAGGTGATGGGCAACTTCACTATTATTTGTATAATTACAGGATACGGCAAGAGTTGAAGCCCTCAGAGCTGGGGTTGGTACTTCTATAGTTTTGACATATTTTGGAGCGTTTCTTAGCATCAACAACGAAGGGTGGTATTAGTATGTCACGTGAGACAGCCAGTGCTTTGAGACTTCTGCCTATATCATGCCTTGGCAATAACTTGTTGGCAGTGCAAACTCCCTTTTTTTTTTTCTCTTTTTTTTTTCTTTTTTTTTTCTTTTTTTTTTTTCTGGTTCTGTGTTTTTATCCTGGAAAAAGATAGAAGAATTTTGGCACTATTGTTATAATTATGGATGTTTGACCATTTTTTAGTCACCTATTTATCTTTGAAATGTTCATGCGGTACAATTATCTTTGTAGGCAGCATAATATGTGCATTTCATATAGGCGTGCATTTTAACACCATTTAGGTTAAAAGAAGGGCTAACTTATTTTTTGATTTTGTTTGATGTTTGTGAGTTTGTGCTGGCGCTACCCTAATAATTGCAGGCACCATATTTTTAATTTTTTTGAATTTTGAACCTTTTTTTTTTTTTTTTTTTGTGTTGGGGGGGGTGGTTTATTTTACATTTTGAGCCTTCGATGAGGTGCTGTGATCAATTGCAGCAAAAGGTTGTGACATACTGCTTTCCAAATTGGATAAGCAGGGAGACACCCTACAGATGCTGACTAAATTGACGCAGGAAAACCTGATATTGACTTCTGGTAGGTGCAATTGTTGATTGCGAGGCAAAGCTCTCCCTTGTTTTCGTATTTTTCCGACTAGGCAGTGTGATTCTAACAGCTGTTATTCAGATTTATGTTCCCTCATGTTTTCTTTTATTTTCATAAAATGCAACCAAAAATAGAAAATCATTTATTGGAATTGTTATTATATATTTAATTTTAGAAAACAAAATATTCACCCAAAAAAAGGTTTAGAAAACAAAAGGGAATAACCGGAGAAAAAACCCAAAAAAAAAAAAAAAAAAAAAGGAAAGGAAAAAAGTAAAAGTTAAAATAGATAAGATCTTAACTTTTGAGTTTGGAAGCGAAAGAAAGGCACGTGATAAATTAAATCAAAAATAGCTTCGATATCTCTCCTGAATTTGAGAAAACTACAGTTCGTAGAAGCAATTGTGAGAAAACTTCAGTTCTAAAGAAGCCGCGTCGAAAAGAGGAAAAATGTTTCTTTTTCAACACCTTCCATCGTTTCTACACACTTGATTTACAAGATAAAAATAGAGAGAAAAATTTGCCGCTGCCGATTTAACCAATCCTTCAGACAGTACTTCGTTGCCAAGAGCATAAGAAGCATAATACCTATATATATATATATATATATGTATATATACATATATATATTCTGTTGTTATTTTAGGTAGATTTGAAAACAGTGATAAACCATTCTCTCTGAGACAGCATGATTAGAAAAGAAAAAGAAACGGACCCATTCAACCAAATTGATCATAGGAATTCAAACTATACCATTAGCAAAATGATAGAATTTCAGCATTCGAGCTTGTGATACATTAAGTTCAGAATATTTGCCATAATTTTTCCACATCACCAGGTGAATACTGAAGATGTGCAATGTCATTATTCCTTACAACCAGCCAGGTACAAAACTATCTTTACCAAAAAAACCAAAAACAAAAATATTGAATCTCATGGCAACTGAACAAAAAAATGGAACCTACAAGCAAAGCTAAATTTACAAGTCCTAGTAAGAGCCCACAAAAATATCTGTATTTGTATATTATTGTCATCAGCAAAGCACTTCACCTTGTGAACCTGTCAAGTTAGGGAAATACAAAACTATAAATTAAATGAAGCTTTTAAAGTGAAAATCTATGGTATAAGAAACAAGAACCTAGCTTTTTGGTATTACATTTCTCAAAAATTTCTTTTGCCAACAGCAACATTGATTCAGTGTCCTCGGCCATCTTCGACATCCTTTCTACCTCCTTGATTGCTTCAGCTGCCACAAATGATTTGTTTTCCGCTTCTGCAATCTTGTAGGCTGCAGAAACCGCTGCATCTTCTATTGGATCAGTAACTTTCACATAACTAACATTCTGCACTTTCCCAAATTGGTTGTCTTCCTGTTTCATTGTGGGTGTTTTTGTACCCGAAGAGGTTTCGCTTTTAATCTTGAAGCAATTCTGGACCTGCATTTTGTTAACATGGCAAATTGAATAAATGATGACCTAAAAATTTAAATATCACTTATCAGTTATCACCATATAAATTGATATTCCAATTCACTTCTGCAAGATGCAAATGGTTTGCTGTCTGCATCATCTTAGCATACACATAGATTAGCAAAATGGTTAAAAATAGAATTAAACAAAAAAAGATTTGAGAGCAGTTTGAAATTGTTCGTTACAGATAAACATATATCAACTAATTCAGAAGAGTATTTCTGTAGAGAAGCATTCAATAGATATAGCACTATATAACTATATATATGTTTATATATATATAAGAGAAGAGAGAGAGAGAGAGAGAGAGATTAAGTAAATAACCTTTTCAAGTTTGTCCTGAGCAACCAGCCTTCTCAACCTTGAACTTAGTAGCCTCCTAAAATTTTGGGGAACCTCATGCCTTTGCTGCATAAATTATATAGGAAACGGTAACGTTTATAATTGGGATATAATATAACCACTAAAAAATTCCAATGAAAAGCTCCTACTAGGTGCTTTTCTTTGTGCAAATTCATTGTCTTGAACTCTTTTTCTTTTCTTTTTTTCCTTTTTGTATGTAATTAATTTAATCTTTATCACGTTCTGTTCTTTGATCTTAGGAGTGTGCAAATAATATCCTTCTGCCGGAAATTCTTTTAAATCATCAGAGTTATGACAGACTTGACAGTGTGTTATTGTAGCAGAAACATAAGTTTCTTCATGGTTATTTACAAACGATTAAAATCAAGAAAAATGAGATTTCAGGAAATACCTCAATAAAGCTAGCAATTGTACTAGTATCCAATCCATTTTGATCTTTAGAGGTAGAAAGCACTTCAAAAATCATAGCATTATACCTGGCAAGAGAGATTCTCATTATAAATAACAGGAAATACAGCTCTCCAAAATGGAAAAAGTAAGAGGGGTATCCGCTATTTGAATCATCATATATCAGAGATATAGAGGATACAAGCAGAATATCAAGCAGAATTAACGCGAAAACAAGCATTAAAGGAAGCATACATTCATCATAACATATAATGCCCGGGAAAAACAAACAAGTTCATACAATGCAAACCCAAAACCATGGTTCTGGTTCTATGGTTATTATCGTGTTAAAATAGTAATCAACACATAAAAACAAAGGTACTAAGATGAGAGAACAAAATAAAGCAAACTTTGTTCACATATAAATGACACTCAGAAATCTTTCTTCTTACAACCCAATTTTTATGCTATTAGTTAAGGACAATTTTCTTGGAGATGCCATTTCTGTAACAGTATCATGGATATAAATTATAGTGTAACAGAAAACGCAAAATGGCTTAAGGATGAATCGTTATCATACATTGCAGCAGTTTTTGCGTCTGATAAACCCTTGGAAGAATCATCGACAGTAGCACCTGATAGAGCATCACGTGGTACCGGAGTAGCTGTGGAAGTCTGTGCAGTGGACAGTTGAGCAGAGGGAGCATCTGGGTTGGCTTTTGCTTTTGGCTGCCGTGATTTCTCCCTGGGGCCTTGGCCACTGGCCACACTCATATTCCGCCATTTGTCCTGTGCACAACAGGAACAAGGCAAAATCCATCAAGAGAAAAACTAACACAAGTTAAATTCAAATGGTTTTAAAGTTTGCAACTTTTCGATGAACTTTTGACAACCAGAATCGCAAGCAGCAGAAAACTGATGAGGATTAAAAATAAAGAAACTTTAAAATCAAATTAAACTCAAAAAGCAACGCCTCCCAAACTTTGCCACACCCATCCTTTACTGTTATGAGAAAAAGATAGCTCTTTTTTAATAGAAAAAAATAATAATAATAAAAAGGGAAGAAAAATTAAGTTGGTGGTTGCTTATATGAATAACCTAGGCTGACCCAGTTTAAGGTTGAACCTTAAGATCAATATTGGAGCGAGTGGAGAGGAATTTATTGAATTCAGGGTCTCTCTGGATGTCCTTCCACTTCCCAGTCCCATGCTTTGCTACACCTGCTTTTAGCGCTTCTTCTTCCTCCGATGTCCACTTCTGCTTTGGATTCCCCATCTCTTTCTCTCTCTCTCTCTCTCACTCTCACTCTCGCGGTCTTTCTATTCGTCTGCGTCGTCAGGGAAAAACGAGGGTTGTTTCATGGCGCTGAAACGCATTGAACAGAATCCCATCAAAACGACGCAGTTTTATTCCGCCCTGTAATCTGAGTCGGCTCTTTTAGCCTTTTTCTCTCAAAATGGTGACGTGATGGCCCTACACCTTATCAAAGTTTATACGATCCATTAACATCGTACGAGTTTACGCAAAAATATCATTGTTTGGGTCGGATCTATTATTTGGTGAATCGGTTGAAATCCATTATATTAAGGATTGCAAAAGAATGAACTCGTTAAAATCCATTTAGCCCGTTTAGAAATGTATTTTTCTTATATATATATATATATATTTTTTTTTTATATATATGTTTGGAAATGTATTTTTCTTATATATATATATATATATAATTTTTATGTAAGGAAAAATAGTTATACGTTTTGCTACAAATTTATAATTTTCAGGAGAGTTTTGAAGTGAAAAAAAATACTATTGGTTATATATTTTCTGTTATTTTTATGGCATTTCCAACAATTATAGTTTTCTTTTTTTTCTTGTTTATATGCTTCATTCATTGTAGGAAATAATAGGTATATTAGATTTAGGTCTTTCTTTTCTTTTCTTTTTGTTTTTTTCTATCTGATTTTTTACAATTGTATATATGCTTTAAATATTTAATTATATATATATATATATTTAATAATATTTTGTTATTAGTAGATTTTTAACCAGTAAGACATTATGTTAAGCAAATAAATTTGAATTTTAGTACCTTTACTCCTTAACATATCGTTTTAAAATGATCCACTACTAGACTTAGGATGTATAAATCCTAATACTACTCATATCCAACTTTTTGAAAAAAAATACGGTTTATCATTATTAACTATAGAGTATTAGTAAAATCTGTATGCTACAAAATAATTTAATTAGCTACCAATTAAAACTTTATTTTACTATATTATATTTCAAATATTAAAAATAAAAAGTAAATAATCAGAATGATTCCAAAACTTATACGACGCCGTTACATACTCCTTTGTACTCCGTGCTAATCCATCGCAGCAGGAAGGAGGAACGACTCCCGTTTCAGCCCGTTGGGGAACTTGGAAGGCGCCTTCAGATTTATGTTGGAATTGTGGGAAAGGAGGTCAACTGCCTCATTATATTACGAAACAGAAACCAAACAACGGCCAACGAGAAAGAATCTTAACGGTTATTTCAGGCATTTTCCCGTTTCCGAGGTATTTTATTTATTTATTTTATCAATTTCTTTTTGTTGGTCTCCGGAGGAGGAAATTAGCAGCCTCTTTACCTTACATTCTTTGCTCTTCTCAAATGCAACGCAAAAGCAAAAGAAATGGAACTTCGTCTCCTCCGGAAGCTGGTAAGTCCAAATGGAAAGAGACCCTGTTTTCGTTTCGATAAGGGGAAGCTTTTTCCTAACTATGTTGCCAATGGGATACTCCCACGTGGCAGTTTCCGGATGACTGTTGCAACAGCTCAGCAAATTAAATTTCACCATATAAACTCCCTTCCCTATCCTTCTATATCCCAAAAGTCTCTCTCACAAACTCAGAAAAGATAACTCCATCACCACCAACACCACCACCACCAACAGCAACACATTCTGAACTGCGAAGAAGCTTTTGATTCACTGAGACAAAAGTTGTGTTATTTCTGTTTCATTTTTTTCTTTTTTGGGGGTCTATATAGGGGCAGTTTGGCGGTTTTAAATGCCAGGCTCCTGAAGAATCGGTTGAGAAAGAGAGATGCTAGTGATGGAGTACTGCGTTGGACATGGAGCTCTGAACTTTGCGACAATGGCGGCGTCGTTTAGCCCTGCTCGAAGGTCTAGAACAAGACTTATGAGAAAAGTAGTTCCTTTTTACGCGTATGGCCTGTGCCGGCCTTCTTTCCTCGTCACGGCAAATGCTGCGGGGAGCGACAGTTGTGTGGCTGTGAAAGAAGGTTTTGCAGACGAAGAAGATTATATAAAAGGCGGTGGCTCTGAGCTTCTTTTTGTTCAAATGCAGCAAAACAAGCACATGGAGATGCAATCTAAGCTTTCTGACAAGGTTACTTACTTCTTTAAATCTCTAATTCTCTGTTATAGTTTCTTCAGATTATATTTCCTATTTAATTTCTTTCCATTTCAGTCTTGTTTTTTACATGTTGCTAAATTCATATCCAATACGGCTGGATTCGATTTTTAGTATTGCATGGATATCCATAACAATAGCTCTGTTCCGTCAATTAATGTTAATAAATGCCAAAATTGTGCCGTACCGCTTATCATTTTACGGCTTCTTAGTTTCTGTTTGTATTTTGCAGCTCCCCCCAATTTCAATTGGAGATGACATACTGGATTTGGTGGTGATCGGTTGTGGTCCAGCTGGTCTTGCTCTGGCAGCAGAGTCCGCGAAGTTGGGATTAAAAGTTGGACTTATTGGACCTGATCTTCCTTTTACAAACAATTACGGCGTATGGGAGGATGAATTCAAAGGTAATTTAATTGCCCCCCCCTGAAAATACCATACACTACAAATGCAACCCAGTATTTGTTGATGCAAACAACACTTTCTTTCAGTCCTCTAACCGGATATACTCTAATCAATACCAGTGTTATCGGCCAGTTGTTTTCCAGTAAACGTTGCTCTCTGCACCTTGCCCTTGCTGAATTGAAATCTCTGCTAATTTCTGGTTCTGCTTGCTTCTCTAGCTAACTCAAATCACCTTCTTTTTATTTTTAGATCTTGGACTTGAAGGGTGTATTGAGCATGTTTGGCAGGATACCATTGTATATCTCGACAATGACAATCCCATTCTGATTGGTCGTGCTTATGGACGTGTTAGTCGGCACTTGCTTCATGAGGAGCTGCTAAGAAGGTAAATAGTTAGACAATAAGTAATTTTTTGTTAATGTTAGTTTTGTTTAGTATTTTCTTATTCTATAACATATTCGGAAAATTGTTTTTCTAGATGTATAATTTGTAATAATTTTCTCTAGGTGTGTCGAGTCAGGTGTTTCATATCTCAACTTAAGAGTGGAAAGGATTGTCGAAGCAGCCAATGGCCATAGTCTTGTAGCTTGTGAACATGATCGCTTGGTAGCCTGTAGGTATGTTGGAGCTTATTGTTAATTCTTTTTCTATTTTAAATTAACAAACATGGTATTTTGAGGAATTTTTGTATTTAGTTATTCTATACATTCCTTCAACTTCTAACATGGTATTATAGGCTTGCTACTGTTGCATCAGGAGCTGCTTCAGGGAAACTTTTGCAGTATGAGGTTGGTGGTCCAAAGGTGTCAGTCCAAACTGCTTATGGTTTGGAGGTTGAGGTAGGAAATTTTGAAGTTTTAAGTTTTAGAAAGACCTTTGCTCTTCTTCATAACTATATGGCGGTTTGTGATATCTAATATCTCTTTCCATCATGGACTTAAATTTCAGGTAGAAAACAATCCATATGATCCCAGGCTAATGGTTTTCATGGACTATAGGGATTATATGAAGCAAAAAATTCCATGTTTAGAAGCAGAATATCCAACATTTCTTTATGCGATGCCCATGTCTCCAACAAGAGTGTTCTTTGAGGTTTGCTCATTCTATATCAATCTCGTATATATATCTTACTTATGAGACTTGTACAAAATATTTAGGAAAATTATTCTTGCAGGAAACTTGTTTGGCTTCAAAAGATGCAATGCCTTTTGATTTACTAAAGAAAAAACTCTTGTCAAGGCTGAAGACAATGGGGATCCAAATTATTAAAACTTATGAAGAGGTGAAAATTCTGTCCCTGATAGCCTTCTTTCTGATGACATTGCACAAAAAATGTGAAATATATGAGATACATGAACCTCTATTTAGGGGATCGACACTGTTTTACAACATTTTAGGCACATAAACTTAATTTTGATTTTTGCAGGAATGGTCTTATATTCCAGTTGGTGGATCCTTACCTAATACAGAGCAAAATAACCTTGCATTTGGTGCTGCTGCTAGCATGGTTCATCCAGCCACAGGTAATAAGATAATGGACTTACCAGTATTTTCTTCTTTTCAATTACTTATTCTAAATAGTTCCTGTATATTTTTTTACCTTCACAAGCAGGGTATTCTGTTGTGAGATCTTTGTCCGAAGCTCCAAAATATGCTTCTGTGATTGCAAATATTCTGAGGCAGGGTAACTCTAGGGGCATTATAGTTCGTGAAAGTAGTAATGTCAATATCTCAATGCAGGGTAAGTCAATATAGAATCTTGTTTCTTGTGTTTCCCAAATCCAAAAAGTTGGCTGCATAACATGTTCGAATACCATAACATGCTCTTCATTTATTAGCGGTTTAATCTTTCAGAAGTCAAAATTGAAATTCCTATTTATCTCGTTCTAGAAGTGTTTTGGTCTGTCTGTGCAATTCAATTTGCTTAGAATTTCTATCTTTTTCTCATATCAGCTTGGAACACTCTATGGCCACAAGAAAGAAAGCGACAAAGGTCATTCTTCCTTTTTGGACTAGCACTCATTTTGCAGCTGGATATTGAGGGCATTAGGACATTCTTTCATACTTTCTTCAAGTTACCTGATTGGTATGATCAATTTTCTCTTTCATTTGATTGAACAAGAACTGATTCACTTATTTTGTTAATCAACCACCGCTAGTGATTACTTTGTTGTGAGATTTCTATTAATTTTACGTGGTATAACTATCACATATGATGCTGATGGATGTTTGTTGTTTCCCCTGCAGGATGTGGCAGGGCTTTCTTGGCTCTACACTCTCCTCCACCGACCTTGTAATATTTGCCTTTTATATGTTTGTTATTGCACCAAATAATTTGAGAATGAGCCTGATCAGACATCTACTTTCTGATCCTACTGGAGCAACCATGATAAGAACTTATCTGACACTGTAGTTTTGTACCATTGCTAATTCCTTCCTTTATTAGGTCCTATACTAGTCCACTTGACTTCCAAAAATTACTAGGCATTAATGGTGTAGATATAAACATATGCCATATATCTTCCTACCTTTCCCTAGTCTAAACCGTTATGTATACATGTATTTCTTATATATATGTATAAGCGTTTTTTTTTTTTTTTTTTTTTTTTTTTTTTTTTTTTTTTTTAATTTTAATGTGTTCATAATCCTTGTGCTGAGGAAAAAGGCAGAGTTCTCACAGTTTATAAAATTTTATGAATATGGAAGCAGTTATATATCTCCTATGTCTAACTTTAGAACGAGATTTTTTTCTTTTTATTTTTTTCTGCTATTGTCATGCATACATGTTTCAATGTTACAGTTGTAGTAAAAAGCAGAGAGCATGATCGTTCTCTCCATCCAATGTATACTGTCAAGGAACTTAGAAGTTTAAACAACTTTTTCTTTTCAGTCATTTCTATTTCAGAAAAAAAGAAAAGAAAAACCTGAACTTTGAGAAACTATTGCACGGATGTGTATTTTGAAGTTGATCTCATTGCTACATAATTTAATTTTTGTGATCTATTTATATTTTACGTAACAGTGAAGTGGATTTTATTGCCCCCAAAAAAAAAAAAAAGCTTTTTTTTTTCTTTTTTCTTTTTTAATTAATCTTAGATTTTTTCACTGATGAAATTAAAATAATAATAATAATAATAACAACATTCCTATTCACTGCACCTTAATGCATATTCTTTCTGGACTGATATTTCAAGCACTTAAAGATAGAAAATTTTGAACATTTATTTTAATTAATGACTATAACTAGCACCACATAATACAAGACAGGAAGATGAGAGGCAACTGAATAATTGATGAGAAACTTGCATAGATGGTTTGTTTGTTTTATTTTTTTTTTTAATTATTATTTTTTTATAAAATAATAATAATAATTAAAAAAAAGGTTGTTGGGTGAAATTGACTGCTCGAGGATTTCCAATTGTTTGGAAATTTCAGCAATGGCGGCCATTCTAAATTAATCTCAACCGAACATGGAGAGCTTAACTAATGATCTGCCTTTTCTTGTCGGGAAGTCAATGCAATTTGTCTTATGCATACATAGAACTTCTTAAGCCATTGTTATCATGAATTGGTTTTAGCATTCTTAAAGATAGAGCCAAGCCTGTTATTCCTTCAACTGCTACTGCGCTCAGAAGTGGTAGTCAAGCATTTTCTTCATGGAAGCTCTGGCTGGGATTCTTCTGGGTCCTGTGTATAAAGTGATTTGTGTGACATACAATTTGATTGCCAAACAAATAAGTTACATTGTGAAAGGGGAGCAAAGGATCCAAACTCTCACAACTGCATTAACTGAACTGAAGGAGAAGAAGGAAGATGTTAATAGACTGGTAGAAAGAGCCGAGATGGATGGATTAACTTGCACAAGCCAAGTCAAAGGATGGCTGCAAAGAGTAGAAGCCATTGAGAATGAAGCAAGTTCCATCCTCCAAGGTTTCAGACACCAGAGAAGCCAAAACCCTGGATGTAGATGCTGCTGTGTAAACTGTCGCTCTATATGCAAGAAGAGCAAGAGGGCTTCCAAGGCGCTCAGGAAAATTCGAGAGCTCAAGGATGAAGGAAATTTTAATAATGTTGTGATAGACGTGTTGCCTTCTGATGAAGCTGTTGTGGAGATACCTAGCAGGCCGACTGTTGGGCTCGAAGCAATGTTAGAGACAGTTGGTCGTTATCTTGAAGAAGATGAAGTTGGGATCATTGGGATCTATGGAATGGGTGGTATAGGGAAGACTACCCTCTTGATGCGAATAAATAATGGATTTCTTATCAGAACACACCATTTTGACGTGGTGATATGGGTTTCGGTGTCCAAGGATTTTATTGCTGAAAAAATTCAACAGGCAATTGGCGAAAGGCTGGGATTGAATTGGGAGGCAGCTGAAAGACAAGAACAGCGAGCTTCTCGGATATACAGGGTTTTGAGGAGGAAAAAATTCTTGCTGTTGCTGGATGATATTTGGGAAGGACTTGATTTTGAGAAGATTGGAATACCTTTTCCAGATAAGCTAAACAAATGCAAGGTGATATTTACCACAAGATCCAAGGATGTGTGCAGTGACATGGATGCTGATTGCAAGTTAAAAGTAGAGTTTCTAGAAGAAAAAGGTTCATGGCTGCTCTTTGCCAATAAAGTTGGAGGCAAGGAATTTTTGGAGTCAGATTCAATTAGACCTCATGCTCAGAGAATTGTCAAGAAATGTGGAGGCCTACCACTTGCTTTGATCACCGTAGGAAGGGCCATGGCTAATAAAGAGACAGAAGCAGAATGGAGGAATGCAATAGAAGTGCTGAATAAATCTCCCTCAGAACTTCGAGGTATGGATGATGTATTCAATCTCTTAAAATTCAGTTATGACAACTTAGAGAATGATGCATTAAAATCATGCTTTTTGTATTGTTCCCTATTTCCCGAGGACTATTCTATAGAGAAAGAACAACTTGTAGAGTACTGGGTTGGGGAAGGATTTCTAGACAGCTCCTATCCTAGGGATGTCCATGACAGGGGACATGATGTAATTGGGTCTCTGGAAATTGCATGCTTATTGGAAACTGGTGAACAGAGAACCCAAGTAAAGATGCATGATGTTGTTCGAAGTTTTGCGCTTTGGATAGCATCTGATTATGGCTCAGAGACTAGTAAGTTTTTAGTGCAGGCTAGTATGGGGCTAGTTGAGGCACCCAGAGTTGAAGACTGGGAAAAATCCGAGAGAGTATCTTTGTTAGATAATGGTATCACAAAATTATTACAGATACCAAAATGCCCTATTCTGTCAACGTTGCTGCTCCAATGGAACAGTGGTTTGAGCAGAATATCAAATGGGTTCTTTCAGTTTATGCCAAAACTAAGAGTCCTGGATTTATCATTCACCAGTCTCAGAGAAATCCCTGAAAGCATCGATAGACTAGTTGAGTTACACCATCTTGATCTGTCAGGTACCAAGTTAGTTACATTGCCTAAAGAGCTAGGAAATCTGGCAAAATTGAAGCATTTGGATTTGCAACGCATTCATACCCTTAAAGTGATTCCCCGCGAGGCTATATCTGGACTCTCACAACTACGAGTCTTGAATCTTTATTACAGTTATAGCAGATGGGAAGTTCGTAATACTGGCAATACTACTGAGACTCATGAAGTTGGGTTTTCAGACTTGGAATCAATGAGGCATCTAGCCACATTCGGTATCACAGTTTCGGAATTAGCAACATTGAAAAGGCTAATTGATTTTTCTAGTTTGCTACAATGCATTCAATACCTATACATAAAAGAATGTAAAGGCTTATTTCATTTGAAATTACCATCAAATTCCAGCAACTTGAAAAGGCTTAGCATTAACAACTGCGGCGATTTGGAGTACCTGGAAATCAGCCCAGCGTCCGGAAAGAAGTGGCTGAAGAGCCTGCAGATTCTTTCCTTGCATGGCCTTCCCAGCTTGACCACAGTTTGGAGGAATCCTGTGACCGAGGAATGCCTACAAAATCTTTGTTATGTAAATATTTGGCATTGCGATAACTTGAAGAATGTTTCATGGGTTTTGCATCTTCCAAGACTGGAAGTAATTTATTTGTTTTATTGCCAAGAAATGGAAGATGTAATTAGCATGAACGATCCAGAAGAGGGAGAATCAAAAGCATTTCCAAGCCTTAGAACATTATCCATCCGAGACCTTCCCAAATTAAGGAGTATTAGTTCCTGTCCACTGTCTTTTCCTTCCTTGGAAAGACTAGCTGTGATTGATTGTCCACAGCTGAAGAAGCTACCAATCAAAGCAGAAACCAACTCAACCTTGCCAACATTATATGGTACTATAGAATGGTGGGATGGATTGGAGTGGGAGGAAGATAGTACCAAATCTGCTTTTCTTCCTCACTTCATGGTAACTTAGATGAGAATAAAAATCTTTTTGTAATTGTCTGTTATTTACATTTTGTTTTTGTTTTTTTTTTTTGGCTTTTCTCTTCTCTTATGGAAATTTGAAATACTATCTTTCCCCTGTTTTTCATCTATTTAACAGAAAATTAATTAATTTACCTATTTTAAGGGACATTAAAATTTCTGTGAGAAGTTGTGCCATTGAACGAAGAAAAAAAATTGAGATACTTTTTGGATATGTCCGGAACAGGGTGGCAACAA
This sequence comes from Ziziphus jujuba, assembly GCF_031755915.1. Taxonomy (NCBI): domain Eukaryota; kingdom Viridiplantae; phylum Streptophyta; class Magnoliopsida; order Rosales; family Rhamnaceae; genus Ziziphus; species Ziziphus jujuba. Next base: position 1,161,388 of record NC_083385.1, read on the forward strand.
AAGAGATTGGGCATGAATTGCATCTTTCAAGGGGGCAACATTGTATAATTTTTGTCATTTGTAAGAAGTCCTTGAAGTCTAAATTTCCATTCTGCCCCTTTAGGCATTCAAAAGGTTTCCCAAATGGATCCTCAAACAAACTCTATTGGTCCTATTGTGAGAATACGAGGTGAAAATAACATCAAGGGACACAAATTAAATGGAATCGGACTCGAAGAGACATTTATAAAACCACTTAAATTCTGATACAGTTGACTATTAATTAGCGGAGAATCGATCTGCCATTCTTAAGAAAATGCTCTTGCACTTTGCAAGTTGAATAACCTTAATTAATCCAATCCGATTATCTTACAAGGGGAATCAAACCCCTATAGGAGTCGAGGAAATAAACAATAAAAAGAAATAGCACTACTCCAGTTGGGAATGTTAAAAAGCCATGACGTTTTTCTTTACCATATGCTTTGGTGGTGATTTTTTTTTTTTTTTTTTTCTGAAAGGAGCAACTTCCATGGTTCTTAACTCGTATTGGTAACAATTATGTAACCAAAAAAAAAAAAAAAAAAAATCATATATACTTGATGCTACATTCTTTCATATTGTAAATCTTCGTTCAAAGGGCACCTCGCATCCTAAAATATTGTATTCATATTAGATCATCTTGCATGCTTTTTCTAAGAGAGAGAAAATGGAGAAGAACAGCCATTTTTTAAGCTAATATTCCTTGACCAGAAAGTACCAAGTGCAATCTTCATCAAAGCATGGAAATATTATATTATATATTGGCAGGCCATAAATATCTGTTTTCGACTTGTATTTTTATGTGGATATTGGCTACCGGCATGTCCTGTTCTGTAGATTGAAGAAGTTAAAGAATAAATTAAACCAAACTAATCTAAGAATCCAATTATGTTGAATTGTCTAGGCATTGGGTTACACATCTCATAAATATAAAGAAATCGTCATGTTGTTGAGAACCTTAATTATAACTATTATTAAATTAGCAAGTAGAATAATAATACACACACACACACACGAAAAAACAAAAAAACAAAAGAAAAAGAAAAAGGCTTTCTTCGTTGACGAAGATAATGGATTGGTGGTCCTTCACAAGAAGGAACCAATTAAAGGATATATAAATTGACCAAGTCATATAGGTCCGAAAACCACTAACTAGAGCTTAAACCAATGATAATGTGGTGTAATTAATAGCTCTTGTTAGTTACTAGAAGGTTATTTTATTTTATTTTTAAATTAATATTAGTTTATATATATCTTTAATTTCGAAGATTTTAAACCATAAATATTCGATACCACCCACACCTTTTCTTGCTATAAATCACCTGTCCTCAAGCACATAATCATCCATATCAAAGCAAAGTTTCCTATTTTTCTTCAAAAACCTCTTTTAAAATTCTCTTGTACTTGTCTAATCTTTGTAAAATCAGATATATATGTACAGTATCTGAATCATGAAGATCAAGCTTAGATAGTTTGTTCGACTACGCATTCAGGTGATAATTAATTGTTATTGCTTCAGTTTATAAATATTAATATATAAGTTAAGGTTTCATCAATTAGAGGGAAAGTGACAGAAGAGAGTGAGCACACATGGCTGTTTTCTTGCATGGAGCATGCTTGAAAGCTGTGCGTGCTTGCTCTCTATCTGTCGCGCCCTCCAATTTTATACTATTAATGTCTCTTCTTAAATGTCAAATAACGTTAGTATTTTTATTTTTATTTTTATTATCATTTATAATAAAAAAATTTAGTAGATATTTCGAATTCATAAATTTTCAATTATAGATATCAATGATTTATTGATTGAGTTAATTTCACTTGATTGATAAAGTTATTTTAGTATAAATAAGGTTATTATTTTAAAAAAATGCAACTAAGGTTAGTTTAGTGGTAAATTCTTTATTAATCTCTCTTTCATCATAAAAATCATAGCCTTATCTAATTATTAGCTTCTTTTTTTTTAATAAATTTAATTATTAAAGTTAAATTGATATGCCACTCACATTCATATATAAAAAACAAAAACAAAAATCTTAATATACTTGTAATCGATCTTAGTATATCTTACTATCAATATTTATACGTGATTCTAAAATTTTATTTCGTAATTATAAATCATGTTTATAAGACCATTTCTAATATTTATTCGTTTGATGGATCGCCGGATCAAAATTATGGTCCAAATATTGGTTACTTTATTTAATTGTGTTTATAAAAAGTTAGTACTTTTTTGTATAAAATTTATAAAAATGTTTTACTTTTTTATATATAGTTTATAAAAATGCTTCTGTACTAAATAGAGCTATATATATATATATGTTAATTTTTCTACATATGAGAGCTAATGCTACATGTGATATATGAAAGTGTAAAAGATTTTCAAAAGATCATATATATACCTTTCGCAAAACTCAGGTCTCAATGTTGCTCTACAAAGATGACAACCCGAGCAAATCCATGAAACATTAACAACTACCCCCATGCATATTTTATTATTTTAGTCCCACTTCCACAACATAGTTGGCGGATTATTAAATTCGCTGAATGGACCTTACGCTAGACGTTCACCAATCAACTACCTTTTTTTTATTTTTATTTTTTTTTAAGTCTTTCTTTTCGTAAATATATTTTGGAAAAAGAAAATTTACTTAGAAAATTAATAAAAATTTGAACAAAATGGTTATAAAATGAGCTACATGCTATGTTTTCCAAAAGAAAGAAAATACATAAATACATATATAGTACTCCGTGTAAACATACTTTAATTGCCGCATGCCGGTGAGCCCACTAACACGACTGGAGTACTATAGCACAAAATGGGATAATAATTAGACTACTGCTCGTTTACTCACAACCACACAAATAGAAATATATATCATTTTGTCTCCGAAGACCCATGATCCATTAATATTAGAGAGATCGTAACTGAGAATTTTTATGCATATATATCACAAAGGGCCTTCAAGCTCTTCTTGTAGATATTGTTAAATCAGGGCGGACAAAAACTTCACGTAGTAATGTTTCCATGGCTAGCACGTGGCCATCTTATGCCGTGTCTGGAGGTTTCCAAGTTCTTAGCTCATTAGGGTCATCGAATTACCTACATTTCCACTCCTGAAAACATCCAAAGCCTCCAAAATCTCGTCAACTTCATCAACAATATTATCAGCATCAGTTACATCTAATTCTCACATAAACATGGTAAAGATTCCTCAGCCCCATGTTGATGGTTTACCAGAAGCCGCTGAGTCCACTGCCGACTTGCCCATTCACAAGATCCCTTACCTCAAAAGAGCCTACGACAAGCTCCAACTCCCTTTATCTCAGATTCTAAGAGACTCCGATGCTAACTGGATCGTCCATGACTTTGCTTGTAACTGGCTCCCGGGACTCGCAACTCAGTCAGGGATCAACTCCGTTTTCTTTAGCATTTTCAACGCCACTACCATGGCTTTCCTGGGCCCACCATCCGAACTGATCTCCGGCCGCCGTAACCGGCCGGAGGACTACACGGTCGTCCCGGACTGGATACATTTCCCTTCTAACGTTGCTTTCAAGTTACGCGAGATGGTGAGCCACTGGGACTGCATGGACTCTGACGTTTCCGATTTTCAAAGGATGGGTGAGGCGATTCGAGATAGCAACTTTGTAACCACGAGGAGCTGTCCGGAGTATGAAGCCGACTCGCTGAGTCTACTCAGAAACCTTTACGGGAAACCGGTTGTTCCTGTTGGCCTGCTACCACCACCCCCTGTCCCTCTGTATGACAAGGAAGAGAAATCGGTGGTGCATATAGCACTGGAAACAGAGGTGAGTTTGGGCCGAGATTCCATGCACGAGTTGGCATATGGGATAGAGAAATCCAGGTGGCCCTTTATCTGTGTTGTCAATAATCGCAAACTGGTTGAAAGGCGTTATGGGTCCGGATATCATTCCATCAGGGTTTGAAAACCGGGTTTCAGGACGAGGTTTTATATGGAGGGGTTGGGCACCTCAGCTCAAGATCTTGGCCCACTCGTTAATAGAGGCACTTGGGTTCGGACGGGCGTTGGTTCTGTTTTCTGGTGCTAATTCGGATCAGGGGTTGAATGCCAGGCAGTTGCAGGATACGGGGGTCGGGTTGGAAGTGCCACGGGACGAGGACGACGGGTCGTTTACGAGTGACTCGGTGACGATGACCTTGAGGTTAGTGATGGTGGCGAAAGAAGGAGAACCGATCAGAGCAAAGGCGTGGGCTATGAGGGAGGTGTTGGGTAATGCGGATTTGCAAAACAAGCACCTTGATGAGTTCACCCAGTTCCTTGAAAAGAATTCGATTGGAATTGTTGGATCATTTTAATTGCAATTTCAAAGCTATTGGCCGAAATAAATATATCAACGAAGCATGTAATACAACATGCTTTCAGTATTTTTATTTTTATTTTTATTTTTATTTTTAAAATTTTTAGCACGCATATAACCAATCATCAATGTATATATACAGTAATACACTCAAACGAAGATGATTAATTACTAATTGCATCTAATTAAGTTGAACTTCGCATTTTTCTTTTTTAAGTAGCATTAAAGTTTTAGAAAACATTTTTATTAAAAAAACATATGCTTGTCAGTCGGTCTGCGATGCCTTGTCCATGGTAGAACTACTCTAGTACTCTTTCTAGAAAATAGTGCCCATACTAAATCCTTGTTCCTTGCACACACGCAATCATCAAAGCAAGGTTCTTGTTTCTCTTCTAATTAAAGACCATTTAAACTTTTTATTATACTATTTTCTTGAACTTAAGTTTTTTCCCCCAGTGTTTGAGTAATGCAGCAGGTGAACTTAGTGCTTTTGAGTTATATTGATTGTCTTCTATACCAACTGTAAATTGGTTTCATTTCAGTTCAACAATAAATTCGATCAAGCCCCCTTCGTAAAAGCATAGAAACCCGTTCTGTTTTTATTTTATTAATATTTATGACTGATCATATAATAATTTAATTTTAGTTGATTTATTTAAAAAAATATATATTAATATGATTTTTTAGAGTAAATATTAAAAATAAAATTTATTTTTAAATATAAATTTTGTATATTAGAATTTAAAAGTATATATATATATATATATATAGAGTAAATAATTACAATAATAATCTAATTCGGTGTGTAACTAATTCAGTGTCTGGTCTGGTCTGCCCAATTCGATCTTGGATGCCAAGCCCTTCCTAATTGGTAAAAACTTGAAAATAAAAAGATAAAACAATTGGGTAAATCAGCTTGACGTAGGCACAATAAAGAAGGTGGGGGTCAGAAAACTTATGCCGTGCACTGCAGCCTGGCAATCTTGGCCGGCCACGTTACCACGCTGCAGTACTGATACCCTGCACTTAGGATGAAAAAAACCGAAACCAACAAATATATTGAGTCTGACAGATATCGTACGGATATTTAGCTAGAGGTGATTTGGAAAGATTCTTGTTGTCTCTGCTCCAGCCCACGCTTTGAATGCTCTTTCGATCTATATACCAAATTCTTTTCTGTGTCAAATATTGGAGCACATTAAAAAAAACAAAACAAAACAAACAAAACAAAAAAGCTGCTAGATTGTATATTTATGTGTGTGTGTGTATACACCAAAAAAGAGAAGAAAAAAAAATGTTAGATTAATAATGCTTATATATTTATGTAGCATATGCAACGCACTACCTTTAAAAAAACAAAAAAAAAAAAAAAGAAACAATTGTTTTATATAAAAGACCTTTTTATATAAAGCTAGGGGTGTGATCAAGCAAGGTATCTCCTTGTCATAAAAAAGTTAACCATGGACGAGAAAGAAAAGCTTGACATAGCAATGTTTCCATGGCTAGCCTACGGGCACCTAATGCCATTTCTGGAGGTTTCCAAGTTCTTAGCTGAAAAGGGTCATCGAGTATCCTTCATCTCTACCCCTAAAAACATCCATCGCATTCGCCTCTCAAATAATAAACTCCCCACAGCTGGGCCAGTTAATTTGTCCTCCCTCATAAATTTTGTAGAGCTTCCTTTGCCTTCCGTCGATGGCTTGCCAAATGGCGCCGAGTCAACTTTTGACTTACCCATTCAAAAAGTTCCCTGCCTCAAGAAAGCCTATGATTTGCTCGCCCTCCCTTTGACTCACTTTCTTCAACACTCGGACGTTAATTGGATCGTTCATGACGTCATCTGTCACTGGTTACCCCGAGCTGGAACTCAGCTCGGAATCAACCCCGTTTACTTCCACATAGCCAATGCAACTGCTCTGGCTTTTATGGGCCCACCATCAGAATTGACAGGCCGTCAACGCCAGCGACCTGAGCACTTCACTGCTGTCCCCAAGTGGATAGATTTTCTGCTGTCCCCAAGTGGATAGATTTTCCTTCTAAAGTCTCATACAAGCTATACGAGATGGTGAGTCACTGGGAGTGCATGGACTCGGATGTTTCGGACTTTGAGAGATTAGCGCAGGTGGTTCAAGGTACCCGGTTTGTGACTATGAGGAGCTCTTCACAGTTTGAAGCCAACTCGGTGAGTCTGCTCAAAAAGCTCTATGGGAAACCGGTCGTTCCGCTTGGCTTTCTACCACCCTCTTTTCCAGATGATGATGATATTAACGATCATGCTAATACCGATGAGAGATGGAAAATATTGAACGTGTGGCTCGCAAAGAACTCGGAGAACTCGGTGTTTTACATTGCACTCGGAACCAAGGTGAGTTTGAGTCAGGATATGATGCACGAGTTGGCATATGGGATTGAGAAATCTGGATTGCCATTTATCTGGGTGATCAACAATCGTCCAATGGTTGAAGGGGTATTGGGATCGGATATAATTCCACCCGGATTTTAAACCCGGGTTTCAGAGCGTGGTCTTATATGGAGGGGCTAGGCATCCCAACTCAGGATCTTGGCCCACTCGTCCGTTGGTGGTTTTTTGACTCACTGCGGTTGGAGCTCAGTGGTTGAAGCACTGGGATTGGGCCTGCCACTGATCTTGTTTTCCGGGGCCAGTGCGGATCAAGGATTGAATGCACGGCTTATGCAAGGGAGAGGTGTTGGGTTGGAAATACCAAGGGATGAGAAAACCGGGTCGGTTGCCGAGTTGATTGGGCGAGTGATGATAGAGAAAGAAGGTCAGTCGGTGAGGTCAAATGCAAGTGCCATGAAACACATTTTTGGCAACGTTGACTTGAATAACCAATGCCTGGAAGAGTTTACTCGTTGCCTTGAGACTTACACACCTTGAACTCAACTATTTTACTTCTTTATTTGTTTTGTGATTGGTGAAATTACAACAAAAATAAAAATAAAAAAGCGGCATGCTATACTATCTGTTCGTTTAAACATGTGATGAAGTTTGAGTTGGCATGCTGTAATATCTGTCCGTTTAAACATGTGATGAAGTTTTAGTTCGGCTGTAATAAAGATTTCAGATATTGCATTTGCCATTTGTATACTAGTGTGTGTGTATATATATATTGGTAAGTTTTCTTTTTGAAACAATTATATATTGGTAATTAAAAATAGAGAATTCTGAGTGGACAACTTGATTGAGATTTCTTGCTAAAATATAAAATTACAAGGATTTTTATTTGAACAATGTTAGACATATCAACTACTCTACCAAAATATATTTAATTAGTAACAAATAATATTATTATATTATTAATTAGTTTATATTTAATTAAATTCATCTTTTAAAAAGCTCACTTGTTAATATTTAAAGTATATATTAAAATTTCAACAAATAAAATAAAAACATAATATTTTAGCATAGATTTATTGGGAGACTAGTTAAGACTTTTAGAATTACTCCTTTTCTATTCTATCATGAAGTCCATATAGTTATTATCAGCATATTTTTTATTATGAGTTTTTGAATTGATTCAATAACTAAAATTTTAAAATATAACAATAGACTTTGAGTATTGTAGATTACAAAAAGTATGAGCAAAGTGAAAAATTATTTGTTTTTGACCATTACTTATGTAAATCTTTATCACGTAAATCTTTATAAATACAACTTCAAATTTTAGCAAGCAATCAAAAACTTTATTAAGGAGGTTCTCACTGGAAAATTATCAGATACAATTGTTTATGAATAAATATATTTAAAATTTTAAAATATCATTTTGGATTTAAAAAAATTTGACTTCTAGTTGGACGTAAAATATCATGATTCATGACCTGAATTGAATATTAATTTCTTTCGGCCATATGGTATGCGCATTTTCCTAAAATATTAATAATAATGGTAATAATTGATGGAACTAAATTAAAAATAGGGAGACTCTGAGTTTTTAAAAGAAATAAAATCACATTTTAAAGATTCATAGATCTCCTTCACTTTTAATTTTAGATCAGTTGGGAGTGATTTATATTACTAAGTTACTAAGGTTGTTCATGTGAAAATTTATATGAGAATAATAATTTTAGATCACGCCGGGGCCAATGTCCGAGCATTTTTATAGTAACACAGACCTGAACTATTTATAGTAGTTGCCTAGTTTGGACATGCTGGACACGTATCCCCTATTAGCATAGTCAGATCACTGTCTTTACTAATTATATGTATCTGATTCCTTGCAGTTATTGTTGAGAAGCTGTCACAACAGCCAGATTTCCATGAGGGATTGATACTATTGTAAATTTCTTGCCTCTTTTTTCCGGGTAAAAAAAAAGGTTCTTGCCTCTTGAATAAATAGAAATATATACAGAAAAGGAAGACAACTGTGTTCGGATTCAGAGAAAATAAAAAAATTCACTTTACTCCTTTTTAGTTCTTTAAAATTATTAAAAAAGATTAATAGGCCAATTTTTATTGATTTTTATTAATTAATTTTAACCGTTGATGGTATAATACTATTTAATTATAAAATATAAACTTTTAATTTTTTTTATTTATAACTATTAAATTAATTGATAAAAATACAGTATATATATTAGCAGGGGCTTGAATATTTTTGGTGAATATGATAGTGGCTTGAATAGGTTCATAGTTGATTGGCTTAATGCACTAAGACAGGAAGAACTCGTGCATATTTTTAGATGGGAGCAATTAATAAGTCAGCTTTGTATGGTAATAATCTAGAATACCCTCAATTTTGCCTGATATAGAAACATCCTTTTCTAACTTTTTTATACCAGCCGCACGTTTTTTAGATATTTTTAGTCAACGTGCATATCTTGAGGTGGGGCAATAGAGTAGCGTTTACCTCAACCCCTAGAAACGTCCAACGCCTCCCCACAACTCCCCCAAGCTTTGTCTGATTCTACTCTCATAAATTTTGCAGAGCTTCCTTTGCTCGAAGTGGATGGTTTACCAAACGGAGTGGAGTCTACTTCTGAGATTTCCATTCAAAAAGTCCCCTACCTTAAATAAGCTTATGACATGCTCCACCTCCCTTTAACTCACTTTCTTCAAGCCTCTGATGCTAACTGGATTATCCACGACTTTCATCTGTTGTTACTGTGTACCCCGAGTTGCAACTCAACAGAAAGGATTCCTGCCACCTCATCATTCCAATTCCATGCCTTTAGATGATGATGATGAGAAATGGAAAACATTGAAAGAGTGGCCGGATAAGAACAATGACAAGTCTGGGATTTACATTGTATTTGGAACCGAAGTGAGGTTGAGTCAGTGTGGATGGAGAAATCCACACTGCCTTTTATCTGGATCGTCAAGGATAGTTCACTGATTGAAAGGGTTGTGGGATTGGATGATATGATTCCACCCGGTTTTGAAGCCCGGGTTTCGGACCGAGGATAAATATGGAGGGGCTGGGCATAGCGACTCAAGATGTTGGCCCACCCATCTGTGGGTGGTTCCTTGACTCACTGTGGTTGGGGCTCCATTGTTTAAGCACTTGGACTGGGTCTGCCACTCATTCTGTTTTCCGGGGCGAGAGCGGAACAAGGATTGAATGCCCGGTTAATGCAAGAGAGAGGTGGTCGTTCACTAGTGACTCAGTGGCCCAGTTCATTAGGCGAGTGATGGTAGATCATAAAGGTGAGTCAGTGGGGCAAATGCATGGGCGATGAGACACATCTTTAGGAACGTTGAATTGGATAACGGATGCCTGGACGAGTTCACCAAGTGCCTTGAAACTTTGGCTGCTTGACCTCATTTTATTAATTATAAAACTGCTTAAATTTTAGCCTTGAAACTTTTCTTTGAACGTACTGTATTTTATCAAGTTGAGTTGTTTTTCTCCTTAAAAAAAAATAAAAAAAAATGTTGAGTTGCTTTTCCATTTTTATTTCCCCCCTTATATTTTCACCCAACGACATTAGTAATTGCATGTTTGGCTATAAGATGAAAATGAAACACTCTCGCCCATTCAAATGGAATAATTATTGTGGCCTCAATGATTTGACCTATCTTTATGCCATTTACCAAAGTATATATTGCGAATTAATGTGTAGAAGCTGAATTAAATAGTTCAAGTCTGTGTTACTATAAAAATGCTCGGAAATTGTAACAAATATCGCACCATTTGTAGAGATTAATGTATATACACATTGCATTAATTCTACGTACAAATTTTTAAAATGTGAAAACTATTTTTTATGGAAGGTGTGTATATAAAGTTAATTTGGGAGTGTAGAAAGAAAGGCTCGTGTGGATTAATAAGGGCCCAATTCAATTCAATGAGACCAGGGGAAGTATAAAGCCCAGCATAAGTCAACTATCCGATCATTGGAAATACCAGTCTATCTGTACAAAGATAAAGGGCGGTCAACCTCTGCGTCCATGCAAGAAATAGTTAAAGCCGTTCGTTTAACTGTTCAATTCAAAATTCATGTGAGCGTTCCATTCCCGAAGTCGGACAATTTTAGTGCCAAAATAAATAAAAGAGCTCCAGAATGAGCCACAGCGGTGGCTCCGCTGCTCCGGAGACGAAGGCTTCAGTTACAGTTGCAGTTGCGGTTTGCGGCGACCCCGATGGCGGCGGCGGCGGCGGCGGCAAGGGAAGCCGGCGTGCTGTGACGTGGGCTGTTGATAATTTCATGCACGAAGCCGATCGGTTCGTTTTAGTCCACGTCATGCCCAAAATCGCATCTATCCCAACTCCATGTATATTTCCCTTTCCTTATCTTTTTACTGTCCTCGATGAATTCACTATCTACCAATTAGTTTGAAATTTGAAAACTTTTCGAATTTTCCTTATTATGTTAAATTGCGGCTTTCAAACTCTGATTAAATGATTTAATCAAAATATTTTTAATACAATCTGCCTATACAGAATGCTTTACGAATTCCATCTTCGTTTTCAATTTTTGGCTTTTAGTCTTTAGTATATTCGTAGAATTCACAACAAAAAGTCGGAGTTTTAAAGATGAAAACTTTTCCTTTATTTATTTATTTGGCTAAATTATGCTAATACGGCTTTCAAAACATATCAGAATGAGCATAGATGAATTTATGATGTGGTGAAGTTGGTTCTGATACTACGGTATTGGTTGGATTATTATATATATATATATATATATATATATATATTTGCAGCGGGAGATCGGATACCCGTGACAGAATTGGATACAAATGTGGTGGCAATGTACGTGCAGGACATGAAAGAGAAGCTTGAAGAAGTTTTCATACCGTTTAAGAAGCTATGCAAAGCAAGACAGGTAAAAGCCTCGTTTATCGTCAAGGCTTGGTTCTAATTGAAATAATATAGTTTGGCCTCTGAAATTTTGTTACTTATAAAATTGTTTTAGATGGAATCTGTGGTTTTAGAAGATGATGATCCTGCGGCTGCACTTCTAAGATACGCATCTGACTCACAGATTAATACTTTAGTGTTGGGCTCTTGCTCTTCAAATTGCATAACTAGGTGGGTTTGCTGTCATTTTGGTGCTCTATTATCGAAATCCAAATGACCTTTAAAATTTTAAATGTTGAGTGAGTTTAACTGCTTCAGGAAACTGAAGGGACCAGGGGTACCAACAAAGGTTTTAAGATGTGATTCCAATACATGTGATATTTTTGTTGTATCCAAACAAAGAATCATCCCAAAAGCGGCTTGTCTCTCATATGTTAGTGGTATGTTAGAAGTACTTCCTTTACAACAACTCAACTCATTGTAAATTGTAATGTCATTCATCATTTGTTTCTTCACCATGCAGAGACTAGCTCTGCACAATGCAATGTCACTCAAGGAGATCATAGAGAAGGCTCTAGCATTTTTAGTGAACAAGTATCCAGGCTTCATTCTTTTCCTGTGGAATCCCAAGTGCGTAAAACTTTTGGAGCAACAACAATATCAGATCTTAGTTTCCTGAATTCGGAATCATTTTCACAAATTGGCTCTCGTAGAAGTTCCATTGTAGATCTGCAAAGGAATCTCCAAAGCTTCGGAGACGACCTTGAAACCCTTACTTCTAAGCAATGCAATTCCTTGGTTTCTTTCAAGAGTGAACAGGTGGAGTTGTGAGGAGTTTTAATGTATGTATACTGTTTAAAGGTGGTGTTTGGTGTGAGTATTAATGTAATGCATTATTATGCAGCTAGATGCTCAGGTTGAGGCAGAAAATTTACATCAAGAATTGCAAAATACCATTGCAATGTACAAAAGAACCTGCGAAGAGCTAGTCCATGCTCAGAGGAAGGTGAGAGGTTGATGATTCTTTGGTCTTTCAGACTTCTGCCAAAACACTGATAAAAATTCAAGATATGAAAATTAATTCAGGATTCTTTGGCTCTCTGTGTGGTTAGCTATAAATTTTTATTGTCAAAATTAATTCCAGATGCATCTAGCATTTTTGCATTTATGCCAACGGAGAAGCCATGTTTTAAGTTGTAAAAATAAGCTTGAACAGACAGTGCATCATGTTTAATCACATAGACAAGAAATTTATGGATCTCTCTCACATTATCAAATATGATCATACATGTTTAAATTAACAGGTCCAGTTACTTTCTTCTGAATGCCTTGAGGAAACAAGAAACATAAATGATGCCCTTCAAAGAGAAGAAACATTCAGGAAAGTTGCTGAAGAAGAAAGATCAAAGCATTTGGAAGCTGTGAAGGAGGTTGAGAATGCGAAACTTTTGCTTGCAGAAGAGGCTTACGAAAGACAGATTGCTGAACTAAATGCCATCAAAGAGTCCTCAGAGAAAAGGCAGATTGTTGATACACTCTTTTCTAGTGATTGCAGATACAAGAGGTACACTAGCAATGAAATAGAGGTTGCAACAAATTTCTTTTCTGAGACTAATGTCATTGGTGAAGGAGGGTATGGGAAAGTCTATAAATGCAGTCTTGATCACACCCCGGTAGCTGTTAAGGTTCTTCAAAGTAATGCAACTAGCAAGAAAGAGGAGTTCCTGAAAGAGGTATTTGTTTTTAAGTTATGTTAGCCGTTTGATTTCTATACTTGTTCAATTGCAGTCTACCTTACTGTCTCTTTGTTTTTTCTCTTAATGGTAATGAAAATTGCTCCTAGTATCATGCATGAACAATTTAGTCTACAGTTGTTTTCTCTTTTTTATCATCTACCATAATAAGCATGGTAATTTTTTTTTTTTTTCCTTTTTTCGAATTGTCATTGCTTTCTTGACACAAAAAAATCTCCTGTCATCTGCCAACTTTTGCAGGTTGAAGTTCTAAGCCAGTTACACCATCCAAACATAGTTTTGCTGCTTGGAGCCTGTCCTGAGAGTGGTTGCCTGGTGTATGAGTACTTGGAAAATGGAAGCCTGGAGGATTATATACTCCACCGGAATGGAAGGCCATCTCTTCCTTGGTTTATTAGATTCCGTATAGTTTTTGAAATAGCTTGTGGGCTTGCATTCTTGCACAACTCAAAGCCAGATCCCATTGTCCATCGAGATATAAAACCGGGCAATATCTTGTTAGACAGAAATTATGTGAGCAAAATTGGGGATGTTGGTCTGGCCAAACTTATTTCTGATGTTGTGCCTGACAATATTACCGAGTACAGAGACTCCATCATTGCTGGTACACTCTTTTACATGGATCCAGAGTATCAAAGAACTGGAACAATCCGACCAAAATCAGATTTATATGCTTTTGGAATCATAATCCTCCAATTATTGACAGCTCGTCATCCAAATGGACTTCTGTTGACCATTGAAAAAGCAATTGCAAATGGTTCCTTTGTTGACATTTTAGATAAGTCAGTTGTAGATTGGCCACTTGTTGAAACAGAGGAATTAGCTCGAGTTGCTTTGAGGTGTTCCAAACTCAGATGCAGGGAAAGACCAGATCTTGAAGCTGAAGTTCTTCCTGTCCTAAAAAGGCTAGTTGATATTGCAAATGCTAGTGTAAAAGTAGAAAGAAATAATGTCTATGCACCAAGCCACTACTATTGTCCAATTCTCCAGGTGAAAAGTTATACCCACAATCTGAGTAATGCTTCAAAATGTGATTATCCATTGAACATGCATCTAATTTCCTTATGTCTACGTGCATCATGATGTGGTAAATGCAGGAAATTATGGATGATCCGCATATAGCTGCTGATGGGTTTACCTACGAGTACCAAGCAATCAAGGCATGGCTTGAGAAGCACAAAGTTTCCCCATCTACAAAGCTTAAACTAGAGCACACCATGTTAACTCCAAACCATACATTACGTTCGGCCATCCATGATTGGAGGTCACGAGTGACATTGTCAAGTACCTAAATTGAAATAGCAATTGAGCTATGCACTATTTCTACCAATCTTTTTCTTCTAGAAACTGCTTGGTATTTGGATCATATCTTTGTTCGTCTAAGATGTGCATGTGAACATGAGCATCCAGAAATGTAATTAATGTTTCGTGCTAAATTGAGTATGTTACGGAATTGGGAGAAAAAACAAATAGCAACGGAAACAAAGAAAGCGAAGAACAAACACACAATTAACGTGGAAACCCTTGACGGGAAAAACCACGGGCAGGGAGAAGCAAATCCAATATCGAAAGATTGGTACAAAAAGTGAGCCTGACTGCGCGATACCTTCTAAAACCCTAATTTTCAGCCGAAAACCAAAAATATATAGTACATAAGAAACCCTAAAATTGAACAGGTCCATACCGCGGGGGCGCTGTCCCCCCACCACAGAGCCCCAAATTTTTCTCCAAAATTTAGTTTTACCAAATAGGTCGCACCGCGAGCTTTTCGGGTCGGATCAACAAGAATTCGGATCACAAACTCTAACAATCTCCACCTTGACACGAATTCCATATAAGGAATGAAAAACATACAAAACTCCAATCTTCGATAAAAGTTGCCATCCTCTTCCACAAAAAACCCCTAAAGGCAAAGCTCAACAACAAACACCAACCAAGTCCAAGCAATGCTCAAACTTGGCTACTGGAAATGCCTTGGTCATCATGTCAGCAGGATTATCATGAGTACTCACCTTGCTGACAACAATATCTCCACGAGCAATAACATCACGTACAAAATGATACCGAACATCTATATGTTTTGTCCTCTCGTGAAACATCTGATCCTTAGTGAGATAGATAGCACTCTGACTATCACAATTGATGACCGTACTCTCCTGCTCAGAGCTCAACTCACCTATCAACGCCCTTAACCAAATAGCTTCTTTCACCGCTTCAGCTATAGCCATATATTCAGCTTCTGTAGTTGATAGTGCAACTGTTGCTTGCAAAACAGACTTCCAACTGATAGAAGTATCTCCAAAAGTAAATACATAACCAGTAGTGGACCTCCTTCTATCAAGGTCCCCAGCAAAATCTGCATCAACATATCCACGTACACCCTCCTTACTTCCACCAAACTCTAAACAAGTGTTAGTAGTGCCTCTCAAGTACCTTAGAATCCACTTGACAGCTTGCCAGTGTTGTTTGCCAGGATTAGCCATATACCGGCTTACAACACTAACAGCATGTGCAATGTCAGGACGGGTAGACACCATAGCATACATCAAACTACCAACAGCACTAGAATAAGGAATATGTGACATATACTCAATATCTCTATCCGACTGTGGTGACATATCAGCAGACAATCTAAAATGAGTAGCTAATGGAGTACTTACAGGTTTAGCGTTCTTCATTCCAAAACGCTCCAGAACTTTCTCAACAAAAGATCTTTGAGTCAAGAAAAGTTTACCTGCAGATCTATCTCTCTCAATCTCCATACCAAGAATCTTCTTTGCCGCTCCCAAATCTTTCATCTCAAATTCACCACTCAATTCTGCTTTCAATCTGTTGATATCGGATTTCTTCTTGGCCACTATCAGCATATCATCAACATAAAGCAACAAATAGATAAATGAGCCATCTTCCAACTTCCTAAAATACACACAGCTATCATATTGGCTTCTAGAATAGCCATGGCTAAACATAAACCCATCAAACCGCTTGTACCACTGACGAGGGGATTGCTTCAAACCATACAAGGACCTTTTCAACAAACACACATGGTCCTCTTTTCCTTCAACCTCGAAACCTTCGGGTTGCTGCATATAAATTGTCTCCTCAAGCTCACCATGCAAGAAAGCGGTCTTCACATCTAGTTGCTCCAACTCTAAATCATGCATAGCAACTAGCGCTAACAAAGCACGAATAGAAGTATGTTTAACGACAGGGGAAAATATATCATTAAAATCAACTCCCTGTACCTGTGAATACCCCTTCGCTACTAAACGTGCTTTGTACCTCGCATCTTCAACACCAGGAATGCCTTCTTTCTTTTTGTAGACCCACTTGCATCCCACAATCTTCTTACCCTCTGGAGGTAATGCTAACTCCCAAGTGTGGTTCTTATGAAGCGACACCACCTCTTCCTGCATAGCAATTAACCACTTTGCAGAATCCTTACATGAGATGGCTTCATAATAGTTGCAAGGATCACTGGGACTCTCGATCTCCTGTGCTGCAACACAAGCAAAAGTGACATAGTCTGCTAAACTAGAGGGCTTCTTGATCTCCCTGCGAGGTCTATCCTTGGCAATCGAATGCTCCTGCACCTCCTCAATTCTCTCTTCTTCCACATGAGTGGGTGTCTCAAATGGGCCTGAAACTGAACCATTCTGTGAAGTACTTACTTCCTCCACCCTAAACTCCACCTGCTTTGGCATACTGTCTGAAACAACGAGCTCCTTTTTCGGATGCAGCATTGCCATCTCATCAAACACAACATCCCTGCTAATCACAACCTTAGATGACTTTGGATCAGGAAGCCAAACTCTGTATCCTTTTACACCCTGCGGGTAACCAAGAAATATGCCCTTCTTCGATCTAGGCTCAAGCTTACCATCATTAACATGAACATAGGCAAGGCATCCAAACACCTTCAAATCTAAATAATTAGCAGGTTTTCCAGACCATACCTCTTCAGGAGTCTTGCAATCGATTGCTGCCGATGGAGAACGATTCACCAAGTAGCAAGCTGTAGCAGCTGCTTCTGCCCAAAATTCCTGTGCTAACCCAGAATTTGACAACATGCATCGCACTTTCTCCATAAGAGTTCTGTTCATCCGCTCAGCCACACCATTTTGCTGCGGAGTTCCTCTAACTGTGAGATGTCTAACAATCCCTTCGTTTCTACAAAACTCATTGAAAACACCATCACAGAACTCCAATCCATTATCTGTACGAAGGCATTTCACCCTTCTTTCCGTCTGCTTCTCTACCAAAGCTTTCCATTGCTTGAAGATAGCAAATACGTCATTCTTGTGCTTCAAGAAATATACCCAGACCTTCCTGGAGAAATCATCAATGAAGGTCAACATATATCTGCCACCACCCTTAGAAACAGTACGTGCAGGTCCCCAAAGATCTGAATGAATGTAGTCTAGAGTACCTTTGGTTTTGTGAATTCCAGTACTGAAGCTAACTCTCTTCTGCTTCCCAAACACACAATGTTCACAAAACTCCAACTTCGAGATACTCCGATCACCAAGCAAACTCCGTTTGCTCAACATCGCCAAACCTTTCTCACTCATATGGCCCAATCTCATATGCCACAAACGAGTAACATCCGAATCTGACATGGATACTGAAACAGCAGCCGACCCCATTACCACAGAACCCTGTAGCCTGTATAATGTACCAACCAGGCTAGCTTTCATCACCACCAAAGCACCCTTCAGAACCCTCAAAACTCCACCTCCACCAGCAAAAGAACAACCAGACTTGTCCAAAGCAGATAAAGAAATTAAATTTTTAGACATATCTGGAACGTGACGTACCTCAGATAGTGTTCTGATAATTCTATCATGCATCTTCACCCTTACAGTTCCAATGCCGATGACACAGCAAGGATGATCATCTCCCATCAGCACAACACCTTTATCCACCGGAACATAAGAAGAGAACCAATCCCTATGGAGACATATGTGAAACGAACAGGCTGAATCCAAAATCCATCCCTGCTTGCCCGAACTATCCTCAGTCACTGAATAAACATCTCCATCTTCAATTTCCTCATGTGCGACACTGGCTTCGGCATGTTCCTTACTCTTTTCATTATTTTTATTCTGAAGCTTACGACATTCAGTTTTGATGTGCCCCTTTTTCTTACAGTAGTGACAAATAAGGTTTCTGAACCTTGACTTCGATCTTGGCCGACTACCACCATTGTTATTTTGATCTCTAGATGATGTTCTACCTCTAACAATCAAACCCTCTCCTCCGGAACTCCCAAAATTATTGTTATCCGAACTGCTGGTCAACTCCTTATCAAACAACTCCTTAGAATATAAAGAAGCTTTCACGTCCTCCAATTTTAGGGTTTTATTACTGTAAATCAAAGTCTCCCTAAAATTTTTATACGATGGAGGTAAAGAACGCAGTAGCATTAGGGCCTGATCTTCATCATCATATTTAATGTCCATGTTCGCCAGATCCAACAAAATAGTAGAAAAGTCATCTATGTGTGTTTTAATAGATGTACCTTCAACCATAGAAATGGTGTATAGACGGTGCTTCGCAATCAGTTTCGTTGTGAGATTCTTTGTGATGTACAAAGATTCCAACTTGTCCCATAAGTCCTTTGTTGTCTTCTGATCAAGGACCTCTCTCAAAACTTCATTGGACAAGCATAGATGAATGGTGGATAGGGCACGCTCATCAACCTCGGCTTTCTTTTCGGCATCCCACGAAGACGGCATCTGCTCCTTGCCAACCAACGCCTTGTGTAAACCGTTCTGTGTCAAAATCGCCTTCATCTTGACTTGCCACATGGAGAAACTCATGTTGCGCTCAAATTTCTCAATGTCGAACTTTGTTGCCATGATCGAAAAAGAAAAAAAAATTCCCAAATAGATCGACGCGGCTCTGATACCACTTGTTACGGAATTGGGAGAAAAAACAAATAGCAACGGAAACAAAGAAAGCGAAGAACAAACACACAATTAACGTGGAAACCCTTGACGGGAAAAACCACGGGCAGGGAGAAGCAAATCCAATATCGAAAGATTGGTACAAAAAGTGAGCCTGACTGCGCGATACCTTCTAAAACCCTAATTTTCAGCCGAAAACCAAAAATATATAGTACATAAGAAACCCTAAAATTGAACAGGTCCATACCGCGGGGGCGCTGCCCCCCCACCACAGAGCCCCAAATTTTTCTCCAAAATTTAGTTTTACCAAATGGGTCGCACCGTGAGCTTTTCGGGTCGGATCAACAAGAATTCGGGTCACAAACTCTAACAGAGTATAATAGGTTTAGTTGATATATATAAATATTGTATTTTTATCGTATACATCTGAAAGTAAATTTGTGTACCACAGAATACATTGTAAATTGTTTTAGCATATATTGTACATCAGTTGAGAGTTTCTGTCAATGATATCTACGCATTTTTCACCTATTATTGTTGAAGTTCATCATTTTATAATTCAATATCATACACCTTAGAATAGCTTAGTTGAACATGACAAAATATATAATGGAAAGACAAGCAAGAAAAGTTACCTATTATTAAAGGGGCGACCTTCTTTCTTTATCAGGGTAGCTCCACCAAAGTATGGTCAGCAACAAATAATCTGGGATCAGGAGGTTTTGGCATTGGTGGAACCCAAAACTTTTTTGCTCTGAAAACCTTTTAAGCCCGGCTCTTGTAAACCTAATAATAATATAATTAATATAATTATCTAATTTAAAAAAGAGGCGGTTATATTGAAAAATAAGGGGGAAAAAAATCATTATATAGGGTTTAAGATCCGGTTATCTAATCTTCTCTCACCACTCTAGCTATCCCAGACCATAATGAGCAACAAGGGCAACCTCAACATGTCCCGTCTCATATTTGGTACTCCTTATTCACAGAATCTCCAATCTCTGTCTCTTTCTTTCGGCTTTTCCCCTGTGCATATGTGTGTGTGTGTGTGTTTTTTTTTTTTTTTTTCTTTTTGAATCGGATTTTCTTTCAATTTTTTCGTGTAGTTCTGAATGAAGAGGAAGGAGAAGGCCTTGTTAATCCACTCAAGGTCACTACTTTTTGCACTTGTTCCTTTGATTACCATTACACGACAGTTTGCTGAACCATGCGTACGTATGTTTTTATTCTGATTCTATTTTTGTTTTTGGATATTATCGCGCAGGATAGGATACAGAGCTTGGCTGGGCAGCACTCTGACATGCTTGAGAATCTGTCACCTGAAGTCAGGGAGTCGTGGAAGTTCTTACAGAAATTCAGGCACGGCCTTTCTCCGTGTAGTTATATTGGGTTATTTCTTGGGTGTATCATCTTTGCTCTAAAGTCTCTCTTCCACTTGCACTTGCAGAGCCAACATGATGAGTTGGAGGTGAACTTTTTTGAGGAAAGAGCAGCCATTGAAGCCAAATATCGCAAGTTGTATCGGCCTCCGCCTACCAATGTATCCTACCCGTCTCTCTCTCTCTCTCTCTCTCTCTCTCTCTCTCTCTCTCTCTCTCTCTCCCCTCCCTTCCTCTCTCCCGTTTCGTCGTTATTTCTTGTTTTTTATATGATTGATGAAGATGAAGATGAACCTATTCTTGATAAAGCTATAGGGTAGGTCTGCGTCTTATTTGGTATCTTATGGGCTGGCATATACATATATATATATATATATACATATATATATATACATACATGTTTGATTAAAGTTGGTTGGTTCTTATGTTTTGTAGGATGGGCATTGAATGTTATCTAGGAAAATGCTTGACACAAAAGCTGCTTAAGAAAAAGAAGCTGAAGAAGGGATCAAAGAATGCACAGCCAATTACTAAAACTCAAAATAGTTATTTCAACTTTTCTAGTCCACCCCATGATATTGATGCTCTATTTTTTTTTTTTTTTTTTAATTGAAGAACTTGTAAAAAATTTGGTTTGGCACATTTTAATGTTCTGTTTTATATATGTATATATGTATTCTCTTCTGTGCAGGATAAGGAACTTCAAAAACCGACGGAACAAGATGATGATGTTTTATGCACTATCTATACTTAAGACCGTGCAAGCGCAATGGATGCTGTAAAAGCTCCAACTAGTTCTAGTTCAGAGTGTTAAAAAATAGAATAATTTGGAAATTTGGTAATTATTTGATTGGATGTTCATAGTTAAGAAAGTATTTTATTAGGTAGATTTAGTTGGCAGTTTTCTATTGGGTAGATTTAGGTGGCAATGTTTTGTGAAATTATATAAGAACACGTGTAGGCGGTTGGATTGTTAACTTGAATTAGAAAGGTTCTTGATGTTATTTTGGACCGCCAATATAAGCCTGTACATAGAACGAAAGCATTTTTACCTATATCAGGAGAGAATGAAATCGAATCACGAGGATAACAGGAATTTCAGATAATTTGTATTTTTTTATTTTTTATTTTTAAAACAAATAAGCCTTTAGTTTTTCTTCAAAACAGCAAAGCCTCCAATTTTTTTATTTTTTTTAAATAATTTCCGCTATTATCCAACACAGAGAACTCTAAAAGGTTTGTGGAACTCGGAGAGGCAATGAAACAGGCATCTATTCAATTTGGTCTAGCAACGCAAGAAACCAGAGAGATTACAGACAGCCAAACGAGATGTGACATTAGAGAGAATCAAATGAGACGCGACATAGAACCTAAAGAGAAAAAAAAAAAAAAAAAAAAAAAAACACAACTTTATGATGACATATGTGATCACACAGCCCTTACCTTCACGAATACGTACGTACAGAGCTTCACAAAAATATCGGGGTGGAAAATCTTCTAAGTTACTACAAGAAGATGCAGGCGGGTGGAGAAGAGGATGAGTTGCATCTCCTCAACCAAAGGCACCACCATGATCACATTCACCAGGAGGGCTTTCCTGATGACGAGGGTATTCGGGCGCTATTGTACCAATACCAGTCCCACTACGTATTCCTGCCTATGCCTTCCAATTATCATGTCTTCCGCCCCCTAAACTCAGCAATTGACCATCGGGCCAGTGTTCGTGGTCAAATATAATAAAACCCTTAGGAAGAGTAACCTCATAAGCATGAGCCCTTCCAACTTTATTTTGGTGAGGGTGGCATGTTAGGTGGCTTTTCAAACTTTATTGTGGTGAGTTTAGCGCTTTTTTTTTTCCCTTCTATATAAAGGCTTATCAAATTTTGATAAACAATATGAATAGTTGATAAATTATATAGAAAGAAAATTTATATATTATTATTTCAGTTTTTATCAAAATTTTGATAAACATATTTTGTAAGTGTAGTACCATTGTTTCTTTTTTCATTTTAGTTTATATTTTTTTTTTAATAAAGTGAGTTTAACATGTTTTTTTTTGCATGTTTAGTCGCGTGACCAACTACTTCATTGTTTTATTTTGGTGAGTTTAATTAGTATGTTTGTTGCTTTTTCACATGGCATCGTTTCTCTCAACTATTGAATTTGATCATTTTAATACATTATTTTAATTTATTTGCTAGCTTCTCCATTAATGGGATCTTAATATTGTTACTTTTACTCTTAATTTCTTGAATGTTTTTATATTGATTATTATACAGTCTAGTTAGTTTAATTTTAGATGTACAATATGATGTTAGAGAGTATATAATATTTTTCAAATATTTTCTTTATGTTCTTAATTAGTAATTTGCATAAAAGAAAGATATAGAGAATAATTAATATGAAGAAAAAAAAAAAAAGCAGAAACATAATTAAGGTAAAAAAAATGTTCTGTCTGAAAAATTGATGGACAACTCCAAAATTGAAGATATCAAAAGACAGTTGATGACATGGCCATTAACAAAACGGTATGGCAGAATGGAGAAACTTTACAATTGTTGGAAATTGGAATGGCACAAACACAAAGCATGCTAAAAGCAAAAAGTCTTTCAAACTCATTATGGATAGAAGCTGCTAAAAGTAACTTTTCAAAGTTGATCCCCTCGGAGGAAAGTTCAACCAAAAAAAAAAAAAAAAAAATCATCTTGATCGGCTCCAATGACTAATACAAAGCCCATAGAATTTTTAATCTAAAAGCCAATCAATTGGTGATATCCAAAGCTCTTCAGTTCAATGAAATGTAAGCATGGAACTGGAGGAGTCAAGTGTTGAGGCAAAATCATTTGAAGTTGACTCACAAGAAAATTATGAGCAACCATGACCAAACATTCGAACAATTCCAAATCCAAACTTCTCATATTGAGTTAGAATTAACATCTGAATCCTCAGAAAGGCTCCTTAAGATATATTTATGACTTATGTAATATTGCACTATTTTGTTGTGGGGTGTAGAATTTTAAAAATGTAGTCAAAAGTGAAGTCCGACAAAAACAATAAATGAAAAAAAACGAAGAACTGACCAGAATCGTGAAAAATCACAATTGAGATCTTGGGATAGATGCGCATGTGAATTAAGGTTTCCTGCTAATGGAGTATAATAAAAATTAGTAAACATAGAAAAAAAAATATATTATACTTCTATAGCGTACAGCATCATTTATGATTCAACATCATACACCTTAAATAGCTTAGGTGAACATAAACTACAGTGGAAATATTTATTCTTCCATGTTACCTAATGCAAACTGTGAGACTTTGTTTAAAGCATGCTCAACATTAGCATCAGAGTTTGCTTCTTTAGTTCGAATCGTTAATTGGAACCTAAATTGAGAAAGTGCCTTTCCTAAATACAACAAAGTTATTTGATTATCACTAACATTTCCCACTGCAAAATTCATAAAAGATTAGTTCAGCTGGTACGAATTATTCATTTGCAATTTCTGTAAAGACAAAGTTCCTATACCAGAGGCCTGCATAAACCATCATCATTGAAATGTATAATATCTGTACAAAGTCTCTAGGCGACTTAAAGCAGTAGTTCATGAAACTCCACAGCCCTAGATATCACAAAGTTTATTGGTATGAAATGTATCAGTTATCCACTTGTGTAAACTCCAGAGCATTTCCATCAGGATCTCGAGTAAAAATTGCAGGCCTTCCAGACTTGCTAAGTGTGTAAGAAATGCCTGCAGTTCAGAATATGCCATAACAAGACGTTCACTTTCCTTGTATAAATGGTAAAGACTAAAGAATAATGAACTGGGGATGAAGAAAAGGCAAGATTACCAGCTTTGTCAAGAATTGCTTTCAGCTTGGACACATCCCTGATTGCAATACAAGTATGGCGGTCACGCCCTCCATGTTCGGGCCGTCCAGTCAAAGGGTCGGGATTTGGAAGCTCCATCAAATGGATCATCTCAGAACCAACCCATAACCAAGCACCCCTATAGGGGAGCTTGTCGTGTGGCCTTGCCTCGTTTATTTCAAGGCCTGATCTTGGACACAAAATGTATGTTCATTCTAACTTGTAAGTTTTATTTTTTCTTCTAAAGCAAAAGCTTCAATGGGAAAATTAACGTACCGAGGATATTCTGATAAAAATCGAGAGACCTTTCCAGATTCTCACACAGCACTCCAACATGGTGGACACTAACAACTCCATAATCTGCAACAGTACGAGACGAAAACACTCGGTTAAGAGCTACTTAAAACTTCTTTATCCCACAAGGACTAGAAAATGAAGATATGTAGAAATTGAAAAAAAAATGACATCTGCCCAATCATTAATCATTTTCTCTGCCTCTCTGCCTTTTGACACAATAATTCATTACAGATTTCCAACACTTGAGGAATAATCATAACTCGAGAAAAGGCTACGAATTGATGTTAGAGATGCCGAGTTTCTAAAACCCAAGTCGCCCAATTTAAAAATAACTTCGCAGAAAACAAAACAAAACCAAAAACAAAAACAAAAAACAAAAAGAGAAAAGGCAACTATTAAGAGGTATCACCGTTTTTGTCGTTGCCACTGACTGCTTCTTTCTCAATCACATCTCCTTCTACAGCCAGCTTAGCTCTTGCCACAGAACAAAGCCCACGACATCTACCATTTCTCAAACCAGTCTCATTAACTTTGAATGGTGGGTTTGCAAATATGGTGCAAACACTTACACGATTGATCTGCAATCAGAAAAATAGGGAATTCAAAGAAAAATTAACAAAACAGGAATGCGAATAAACCAACACCGATAAAAAGAGATAACCAAACACCAAACAAACTTAGTTATCCAATCAGCTAACTAGATAGAGAAATCGGGTCTGGATTCTGGGGAAAAAGACAAAATTACCCTTTGTTGCAGAGAAAGAGTGGGAGGTGCAGTGAGAGACGCCATGGAAGAAGAGCAGTGGTTCAACTGGGTTCTGTTTATTTGTGACCGGAAGAGTAAATAAACTTGGAAAATAAAATACGACACTCATCATTACTCAACGCACTTTACAACTCCTACATGGTTATTGGTTAGCCTGTGGCTAGGAATATTCACGGTAATAAAATTTAAATAAAAATTGTTGCTTTCGGATAATCAGAACCACTAGCTCACAGTTTGGGGTGTTTCTGAAAATATAGAAAATGTTTGGTTCCTCTTTTAAAATTTGGATTAACCGTGTCTAAGCAAAAATAAATTAAAAATGAAGCCTCAGAGCCCAAAATTATTTATAACAATAAGGCCCTAGAAAAATCTGTTGACATTAGAAGATGGTGGAGCTGTTTACCGTATGACCTTCTTCAATTTGGGCACGGGTCAACTGTTAATAGAAAACAAAACTCAAAGACTCAAATACTCAAATGGTACGACCGGCAATTTTCCTTTTTTCTTTTTTCTTTTTTTTTTTTTTGTTTTTTAATTTTTATTCCTAAGCAATGACCAACAAAGAACTCGTGCTATATTATGAAAAATATATCTAACTAAATACAAAGTTAATAGAAATTATTATTTTTTCTTATTATTTGTTTGTTTCCTTTTAACAACTTAATAGACTTGATTTGAATTCAAATGAAATGTAAGAATCAACAATTTTTATCACTTTAATATGTTCACACAGAATAAGGTCTTTAAGAGTAATAAGCTGACTCTGGGTTCTAACTATGTTTCATAAAATGGAAAAAAAAGAAAAGGAAAATAATTAATAAGCTGTTTGTTAGATATGAAATGGACTTTTTGGGCAATTGCATGGTATAAACACAAAAAATGTCACATTCTGGACAGTGTGGTTCATATGATTTTTGCAGGTAGTGGAATTTCTCAATTCTGTGTGTCTGAACCTATTTAATTATGTTGCTCTCAATCAAAGTAGCTTGATTAAAGCACAGTGTTGACTTAAAAATTGCTTCATTGGCTTTGAAACCTTTATCTTATACGCGAAACAATCACTCATAGATAATGTTGGGTTGGGTCTGCCTTGCATTTAATATGAACTTTTTTCTCATACAGTATGAATTAATGCCTGATTTTGTAAATCCAATCATATCATCCTAAAATTTCAAATTACGTCAAGCTTCATTTAAACCATCTTTTTTAGATTTTGGGTAAGAACGAAATTAAATGATCTACCATTCCATTCATACTTCCAATTATAGAACAATAAATGCATATATTATATTTCTGTGTTCACCATTTTTAGGAGTCAATTTATAAAAATTATAGAGACAGTAGTTTTACTATCCATTAATAGTCGGTAAATTCTCCGTTTTCGTACACTAAAACCCATTGACCAAAAAAATACACTATAATAATATTTGAAAATCCCATGTTTATCATTTATTAACTTATTATAAAATAAATTTCAACCACTTCTAAGCTTGTCTTGTTCTAGGAAGAATATCAAATTGAAATTTATAAGAAATGCTTAATTAAAATCTTAATAATAAAACTTGTCAACGAAGTACATATATATATATATATATATATATTTATATTAGTTTTATGATACAGACCATTTATATGTAGGTGGTATTAAAAATCAATATTTTTACTATATATATTAAATATAGTACATGATCGATGTTTTATTTTTTAAAAACTATAGGCGTTGTTCAAGTATGAGAGGAATAGGATAAGATGGGTCCCGTCCCAAAACTCGGTTTTATTCAAGTGTCAGAGGAATAGGATAAGATGCTTCCCGTCCCAATTTGTGGTAGAATAGCAAGGAAAGAAAAAACTTAAAGGGGGACATGAGTAAATAGTTGATGCTTGGGGGAGTTTCCAAGAAAAATATCCAACAAAGGTTGTATAACAAGAAAAGAAAATAAATAAATAAATAAAATACATAGATATATAATAAAAGAAAGCATTTGAGATAGTTATCCGTCTACATAAACTTTGTCGTTTTCCTTTCTTCCTTCCTCCAAAAACGAAACTTCCCAATAAACTTCCGTCAAACAAAACGTTTTTGTTGTAGCTTTTTCTTTTCCCACCCGGCCCACAAGTCCAAAATACCATCGAAAGGAAACAAGCCTTATAGTCGCCCGAACCGCGTAAGATCTCCTCGCTGAACTGTTGTTGTAATAATAATACAACAATAATAATAATCAGATAAAAGTCAAGTCGCCGTCAAAACGCACCGCGACGCGTTCACATCTGCGTACACGCTTCCCCACTCGCTTCCCTCCCCAATTCCTATATATTATTCATCCACCAGCTCGTTTTTTCATGTCATCTCCAAAGCTTTCTCTGTTCACATTTTCTGCTCAAGCATTTCTTCAAACACTTTCATACCCCTCTGACAATTCTTTCCGTAGACTAATAATCCTTCCACATACTGTATTTAATTTATTTCATGGAAATCAGCTCGTTCCCATTTCTTAGTCAGGAAGATTTTTCACACTTGTACGCCTTGCTCCCCGAAATAGAGGATTTCAATATGAATAATAACAATAACTCCAACAACAAGAAGCGTCGTAGAAAGGATGATGATGATGAGGAAGAGAACGAATTCGATAACGAGGGATTGAAGAAGAACGCTTGGAGGGAAATACTCACTTCTCTGATAATGTTGGATGAGGAGGAGAAACAGGAACACGAGCAATGGGCCGCTGAGTCCCAGCAGGATTGGGCCTTCATTCAGTCCAAAAACAAGCGGGAAAATCAAGCCATGAATGACTACCACAGCAATCTCAATCAACATTATACCGAATTGGACAATTTGGATCACTCCACGACCAAGCGAGCTCGCCGCTCGGCTTCGGTTGCTGCTGCGGCAGCCGCGACGGCGACGGCGACGGCGAGTTTGGCTTCAGCTCATGGGGCGACCGATAACTCCGCGCAGTCGGGTTCGAGTTCCGGGCAAGCGGGTCAGCACCGCCGGCTCTGGGTCAAGGACCGGTCCAAGGATTGGTGGGATCAGTATAACCACCCCGATGTACCAGAGGAGGACTTCCGGCGAGCCTTTCGGATGAGCAAAGCCACGTTCAATATGATCTGCGAAGAGCTCGATTCGGCCGTCATCAAGAAGAACACGATGCTTCGCGAAGCGATTCCGGTTCGCCAGCGCGTCGCGGTTTGCATATGGAGGTTGGCTACTGGGGAGCCTCTTCGCCTCGTGTCGAAGCGATTTGGGTTGGGAATCTCCACGTGTCATAAACTGGTTCTCGAGGTTTGCTCGGCAATTAGGACGGTTTTAATGCCCAAGTTTCTTCAGTGGCCGGAGGAGAACAATATGCAGACGATTAAGGAAGAGTTCAAAGCCATTTCCGGGATTCCAAACGTTGGTGGCTCTATGTACACGACCCATGTTCCAATTATAGCTCCGAAGATCAGCGTGGCCGCGTATTTCAATAAGAGGCACACAGAGAGGAACCAGAAAACCTCCTACTCTATAACTGTTCAAGGGGTTGTTGATCCTAGAGGGGTTTTCACTGATGTTTGCATTGGTTGGCCTGGTTCAATGCCTGATGACCAGGTTTTGGAGAAGTCTGCTCTGTATCAGAGAGCTAATAGGGGGCTTTTGAGGGATGTTTGGATTGTTGGGAATTCTGGGTACCCTCTGATGGATTGGCTTTTGGTTCCTTATACACATCAGAATCTGACTTGGACTCAGCACGCTTTCAATGAGAAAATTGGAGACGTCCAAAGGGTCGCTAAGGCAGCTTTTACAAGATTGAAAGGAAGGTGGTCTTGTTTGCAGAAGAGGACGGAGGTTAAACTCCAGGACTTGCCGGTGGTTCTTGGGGCCTGTTGTGTTTTGCATAATATTTGCGAGATGAGGAATGAAGAAATGGATCCCGAGCTGAATTTCGAGCTTTTCGATGATGAGATGGTCCCTGAGAATAGTCTGAGATCTGTTGGTGCACTACAGGCTAGAGATCACATTGCTCATAACTTGCTGCACCATGGCCTTGGTGGCACTGCTTTTCTATAGTGATTCTAGCACTAAAATTAGATTTTGTTTTCCTTTCCGTATTTTAATTTTTGTAATTCTTTATTGGCTATAGCTTTACTGTAGTCATACTATCTAATAAGATGGAAATTTTTATAGTGGGTTTGTGTATAAAAGATTATTTGTTGCCGTTCAACGGATATTGCTTGCTTGCTGGTGTCTGGAAGTTCTCTTTTCTTTTCTTTTTTCTTTTTTTTTTGGGGGGGGGGGGGGGGGAAAGAATGAGGTTTTCTTCTATTTTATTTTTTTTCCCTTTTTTTTGGGCAATATGGAAATCATTGGTCTACGTAGTTTTGCTTCTGCACATGATGCTGTCATAGAGAATGTAGCCCCCATTTTACTAGGTTTGACCAATTTCAACATCAGACTCCCATTTTTCCAAAGTTAAAAGAGTCTCTTTTGCAGCCTCCAGATGTTGTCAAGAGGGTTCCTGTCCAACTTTATGCATCTGATCGCAACGCGTTTTTAAACTCGTGCTTGGCGCACATTAATTATGTGTTTGGTCTGTCCCACCGTGTTTGATTTTTTGACTTCTAGATTGGCTGTTGTTGTTCAGCCAAGTAAACTTTCTGTCTCTCTCTTGCACCTTTGACTTTAAACAAATCCCTTCTTGACTTGCGTGATCAAGAGTGTTGAAATCAACTACCGGAGTTCATACCTTTATCAGGGGGTTTCTTTGCTAAAGTTTGCTGTTATCTTAAAGTATATTGATTATTAGCTTAAGGCTAATTCAATTAAGCTGAGTCTCAGTTATTTTGTATTTTCTGGAATGCCAATCATTTTTTGCTGCATACGCCTCTATTCCAAAGGCGTTTCCAAGGATTTGGGGATTTTAATGATGTTTTGCAGGAATCGAAGAAGAGATAATCTGTTTTGATTTATGGATTTAAAAAATTTTCTGGAATGCGAATAATGTTTTGCTTAGCCTCTGTTCCAAATCCAAAGGCATTTCAAAGGATGTAGGCCTTTTGGTGATGTTTTGCTTGGAAAAGAAGAGCAAATCCTCTGTTTAGAGAAGTTTGTTTGCTTTTATAAATATC
Source organism: Ziziphus jujuba (assembly GCF_031755915.1). Lineage (NCBI taxonomy): Eukaryota > Viridiplantae > Streptophyta > Magnoliopsida > Rosales > Rhamnaceae > Ziziphus > Ziziphus jujuba. The sequence continues at coordinate 1,192,085 of NC_083385.1, forward strand.
GATGCTAAAAGTATAGTTTGTTTAATCCTGCTTGACTTTTATTCTAAGGCCTTTCATTTAGGTTGCCAGTGTTTCAGTTAGCACACATTTAATCTCTATTTTACAATTTGTTTAATCTAATTTAATTTTTATTTTGTTATTTTTTATCGATATTGTTCTTAATTTAACTATTTATTTTACACTTTAATACATAAAATTTAAATTCTATTTTACAATTTGATTAATCTAATTTAATCTCTATTTTGTTAATCTTTGCTAATATTGTCCTTATTTTAGCCCGTTTATTTTACACTTTAATCTATATAATTTAAATTTTATTTTGAAATTTAATTAATCTAATTTAATCTCTATTTTAAAACAGTTTTTAACTTTGATTTATCTAATTTAATTTCCAATTTTATATCTATTCGTCGATGTTATTTCAAATTTAGCCATCTATATAATTTAATCTCTATTTTAGAATTAATTTAGCTTATAAAATCTCTATTCTCTATTTTAAAATTAATTGAGCTTATATGATCTCTATTTTAGAATTAATTTAGCTATTTATTTTTTACTTTAATCAATATAATTTAATCTTTCTAATAGTGTTTTTTGGCTCAAGTGTTGTTTTGAACTCTTAAGTCAACTGTTTCGGCCTTATCATATCTTGAAGTTAACTGATTTGATACTACGAAAGTAATGTGAGATTAAATACTCAGTAGTTTGCCAATGTCTTTTATGCAGATTATATTGGTTGTCATAATCCACTCTGCTTAGGTTAGTGCTTTGATAGTACACTTTTGACGCATTAACCTCATAATTTATCCTTTCTGAAGATTATTACTACATTTGAATCATTCTCATGCTGCATTGCCCACACCAATTGTCAGGTATTGTCCATACTCTCCTTGGCACACTTTCGATCGTTAATTTTTTCTTTTTTTTTTTATTTTATTTTAAGCTTCCCAAGTATATTAAATTTTGAAGTTCTTTTGAATTTGAAGCAACCATTACATTTGAATCATTTTCAATATTACACTCAATGATATGAATAATATGAGATTGATCATCAAATAGTTTGCCGGTGCCTCTCACACTCAACCACACTGATTGTTGCAGTAAACTTCTAAGATCAAAGCTTCAAGCATATAATTTTCAGTTTTCATTTATATATAGATACAAATCAACCATCGAATTCTGAGATTTTCAGTACTGCCTGGCGTTGGCCTCGATATTGAAGATCAGCTACTGGTAAATTTCTTGTACGTAGGCTATTATCAGTTTCTTAGTTGTATAGTTTTAGATTTTAAGTTTCAACTGTCATTTTGTTAGAGAAATACGTTAATTATCTAGCCTACATGTATATCTGACCCTAGCTTTGTATAAATACTTTAATTCATGAGTACAATTAATAGCTTTACATCATATTTCTCTGGCTTTAAGACTTTCAGTCCCAATCTTAATTTTAGAGTTTTCCTTTGAATTGTGTTAATCTTAATATACATTCTCTCTCGAATCAGAGAGAAACTTATTCTTTCCCAACAGGCGGAGAGGAATCAGTGGAATTACTGGTATTTGTCTCTCTGTTTCCTATTTCTGACTGTTGTTTACTATCTTTAATTCTAACAAGTGAAAAAAAAGAATGGAGGTTTCCCGGCCTCTGCAGGGAATAGACTGGGTTATCTTGGTGCTTGTCTGAATGAAATTGGAGTTTATATACAAATGTTGAGCCATGGCCTGCGGAATTTGGAGTTTATATACAAAAGTTGATCCATGGCCTGCGGAATTTTGGATTTGACTATCAACGCTTGATGCTGTATTTGGGTTATGGAGATGCACAAGGTTCTTTAGTTCGTTTTTCTGTATTGGTGAAAAAAATTGGTGAAGCGGTTCAAACTTTTGGCGAAAATAATAAGCATGGCGACCAACGACTTCCTCACTCAAAATGAAGTTGCTAACCCTAGAGTGAGTGCTGCTGAGATGAGAGATTCTTCCCAGGCCCAAGTGGTGCCTTTGCTTCAAATGAATGCCGAAAATGGACCGGAAGATATGGAGGCCCAGGTAGGAATAAGGATGCACTTATCGAGCCACTACGTTCTTGGTTTGTTTCTGTTATCTATTTTCTGATTATTTTTCTGGTATTTGTGCACTGGATTTATTTGTTTGTAAAGTTCTTTTCTATAAATTAGAAGTCTTTCATTTGGATGCTCTTACCGACCGATGATTGGAACACCTTATTTTTATACTTCCTCGCCTAGAAATTGGCTCTTGAATTATGTGATGGCTCGAGCCTTGAACCAGCTGTTGTTGATCTACTTTTTCTAATGATGGATGGTTTTGTTGTTGTCGTTGTCGTTGTTTTTTTCCCTTTTTTTTTTTTTTTTTTCTTTTTCAGGGCATTCCTTGAAAAGGCTCTCGGCTGCTGGGCATTTGGTGAACAGGCTCTCTTCAATTTGTCGGAGAAACATAAGTGTAAATAAATAAATAGGTAAACAAACTTAAAACTTTCTATGCCTATAAACATAAACTGCTTGTTACTGTATTCAGTTGCTTTCAACTACTATCGACTTGATAGTGTGCGGATGTATGCTTACTGTATTCAGTTGCTTTCAAATACTACCAGCTTGATAGTTTGCACTGGACGTTTTCAGCTGCTTTTCAATTTTTAAGAGAAACATAGATGTAAAAGAAAAAAAAAGAAGAATTTTATATACCTATAAATGCTGTATTCAGTTGCTTTCAACTACCGCCAACTTGATAGTGTGCACTGGATGTATTCAGCTGCTTTTCAATTTTAGGAGAAACATAAATGTAGAAGAAGAAAATCCGGCAGAAGACAAATATTATCTCAAATATTGGTTAAACCACATGTTTTGACCCAAGTTGGTGTCAAAAAAAGATGTGCCTTTCAGAAGTCTCTCAGACTTCGTTTGTTTTCATTCATAGCCTGTCTTACATCTGAGGTACACTAATAAAGTAATAATGGCACTCTTTTTAGACTCATACGTCATAAGTATTCTTCGAGGTGTCATGTGCAAGTTCGAATTTGATCAGCAATCCTGGACCATCGATCTATATAACCTGACGTGTTAACTTCACCTGAAGATTGCTCCTGACGAAGTCCAAGTTTGGGAAGGTCCGTGGGGGGAACTACACGTGTCAGACAGACAACATATTGAGAAAAAATAAAAATGTCTTTGCTTCGTTGTCAAAATCATCCAAATTCACAAAAAAAGAAAAAAAAAAAAAAAAAAGAGAGAGAGAACATGGAAAATAAGGTAGAGGAAGAGGACGAGGTAGGTCCGATGGCCGCGGAGGAGGAGGAGGAGGAAGAAGGGACGGTGGGGTCGAGCTTGACCATGGAGAGGGTTGCTGCAGCCAAGCAGTACATCGAAAACCACTACAAGTCTCAGAAGAAGCACTTACATGAACGCAGAGAAAGGTAAAAGAAACATAACCTTTTTGTTTAATTCTAAAACCGAAACGTTTCCTTGTATTAATTATCCCAAGATCTCGTTATGAAAATTCTGGTTGTTTCTTGCAATTGGAATTTTCTATGTTTTAGATGTTTATGGGTGCGACCTTTCAGTTTTACGTATATTCTAAAGTTTTCGAGCGTTTTTTTCTTTTTCCTTTTTGGGGCGCGGGGGGGTGTGGTGGGGGTTTGGAATATTGCATGCATTCCTCAAACGGGTTTGCATTTGATTGGTAAACGGGATAAGGAATTTATAAGGATGTCAAATTTTTCTTTCGGATTATTTATATAGGATGTATTTCCATTGTTATATTGTTTTCTCTGTTCGTGACTGGCGCTTCTTGGTGAGCTATTCTGGCTTATATTCTTCAGGAAAACTAGTGCACTTAATTTTCAACAACATGCACCACCATTGCAAACAATCTTTAATTTTGAGTATAACTGAATGCTATGGACAAGAGAATGGTGTTTTCTCGTTATGTGATCGGTCTTGTTATGTTCCAATGCATAATTTTGGTTTGTTATGTTTTATCACATAGTTTTATTATTCGCAGGCGCTCAGTGCTGGAAAAGAAGTTAGCCTCTGCACATGTATCAGAAGAGGAACAGATGAATCTATTGAAGGATTTGGAGCGCAAAGAGACAGAGTATATGAGACTTAAAAGGCACAGAATTTGTGCTAATGATTTTGACCTGCTAACCATTATTGGGAGAGGCGCGTTTGGAGAGGTTAGAGATATGCATCTTTCAGATGAGATGCGAATGCTTATTTAAAGATTTTATATTTTTCCCACAGAACTTAAAATTCCCAGATGTTAGAATAAGCTGGTTTTGTAGTTTCATGTGTCTTGGGATTGGTTTTTGTTTGTTATTATTTGTTTCAGTTTAAGCCTGCTTTTCGACAGCAAAGCTTATATATTACAGGTTAGATTGTGTCGGGAGAAGAAATCAGGTAACATTTACGCCATGAAAAAGTTGAAAAAGTCAGAAATGCTTAGCCGGGGTCAGGTAAGATCGGATATCATCAAACGTTATGTTTTAACTTATTTTAAAGGTATTAAATTTAATTTACTGATGCTGAGCAGGTTTAGGCATTATGTTTTATTAGGGTTTTCGTAATTTTGTGTTTTATTAGAGTTTATATTAAATTATAAAGGGTTTCTCTAATCTGTCACTCAATGTGGTTTTGCCGAAAGAAATGTCAAATTCTATTGTAATTGCTGAATCATTAAATGAACGCCCTAAGCTCTTTAGTTCCTCTACATCTAGGGTTTACGGGTTATCTATGTCAAACATTGTATCCGTTAAAGTTTATGTCATTTTTGGCCCACATCCTGCAAGCTTGAGCTTTTAGGGAAAGTGGTAGTTCAACAATGTTGAATGTATTATTTGTTCAGACATTTGTATTCATTGGTTGTCTACCTGTAACCAGGTTGAGCACGTGAGAGCTGAAAGGAATTTGCTTGCAGAGGTTGCCAGTGACTTTATTGTGAAACTTTATTACTCATTTCAAGACACTGAATACTTGTATCTAATAATGGAATATCTTCCTGGTGGTGACATGATGACTTTGCTTATGAGAGAAGAAACTCTGACTGAGACTGTGGCTAGGTTTTACATTGCTCAAAGTGTTTTGGCCATTGAATCAATTCATAAACATAGCTATGTTCACAGGTTGGTTTATTCAGTTGCTGAAGTTTATCAAAATATAAAGAACTGGACCTTATTGGGTTTTGGAGAATTAAATTTTGCATTTGCAATCTTTTCTCCTTTCTCAGAGATATAAAACCAGACAACCTTCTGTTAGACAAAAATGGTCACATGAAGCTCTCTGATTTTGGTCTTTGCAAGCCTCTTGACTGCTCTAATTTATCTTCTATACATGAAAATGAAGCCCTAGATGATGAGAACTTGAACGATACAACAGATGGTGGATGCTTGTCGGAAAGCAAGAACGGAAGGCGCTGGAAAAGTCCTCTTGAACAACTTCAGCACTGGCAGATAAACAGGAGGAAATTGGTATGCATAAAGACTCCATTTCATCTCTCCATCAAGTATGACAGTTTAATTTCCTTTCATAAGTGAATTTTTACCCCTACAGTACAAACACATTTGAATAGCACATGCCTCAGCATCATTACCAATTTTGGTTCGAAGAAGTTATATTACTTTGATAACATAAGCTATATACAAAAACAGAAAGTCTTTACAAGTTTCCTTTTTAGCTTCTGGAGATGCGGGCTTCAATGCAAAACAAATGGGTAATTTTCTTGCAGCCTTTGGATTGGTCCATCCATGCAAATAGGTTTATCCTGATGGTATGATTCTGTTTGGTCAGATAAAGGAAAGATTTAGACCTATTCTTAGAAAACTACAGGATTTATTAAGAGGACAGTCTTTTACCATACATCACATATCATTGGATTGATTGATTACCTGTGAAGATCTAACTAGCATCAATGTTTTAAAGTTATACACTTAAACGCATCATCTACTCTATTATGTGAGGGTTTTTGGGACTTCCATTAGTCTTTGGTTTATGACTCTGTTCTGATGACAGGCATATTCAACCGTTGGAACTCCAGATTATATTGCTCCAGAGGTATTGCTGAAGAAAGGATATGGCATGGAGTGTGACTGGTTAGTGACTTGGAAGCAATTTTACTTTCTCTTATCTACCCCTCACAGCAAAAGAAAAAAGATTTACACACTCCTGGTTGCAGGTGGTCACTTGGTGCAATAATGTATGAGATGCTTGTCGGGTACCCCCCATTTTACTCTGATGATCCAGTGACAACATGCAGAAAGGTTAAGTATGAGTATATGTTTTTGTTAGTTAATCCTCTTTCATACTGTTGTGTGATCTAAATCTTTATATCATCGTTAAGTCTGTTTGTCTCTCTCTTTCTCTCTCTAACATCCATAAGCATCACAAAGCAAGAATTTAAGTCTTAGGATTTGAATTCAACCTCCGTATTCTACATTGTTGGACAAAGAAAATATTAAAAGTTTTTATTTGTTTATTCCATATTTCTTGGGGAAAAAAAATTGTAATATAACTTTATTATTAAGAAGTTAATTAATACTAAATGTAGACCTCTTTGATAATGTGTGCCAGATTGTGCATTGGAAAAATCACTTAAAATTCCCGGAGGAGGTGAGGTTGTCACCTGATGCCAAGGATCTGATCAGTAGGTTGCTTTGTGATGTTGAATATAGGCTTGGTACTGGGGACCAAATTAAGGTTTTATTGTTTCTTTTTCCCTTTCAACTGCCACTTTCACATTTTTTTTCTTCTCAGTACCATTGTCAATAACAAGTATTAATTTTAAACTTGACCAGAGTCATCATTGGTTCAAAGATATTGTATGGGACAAACTATATGAGATAGAGGCAGCATTTAAGCCACAGGTTAATGGGGAACTTGATACTCAAAATTTTATGAAATTTGATGAGGTACACGAATTTTATATGTTCTCTTCCATCAATTTTATGGAATTTAGATATTTTGCTCCTGTTTGTGATGATTCCTTTTCGACACTGTGTTCATTACATGATTTTTAATAATGGGATAGGTGGAACCACCTAAACCAGCAAGAACGGGATCTGAACCCATGAGGAAGGTATGTATTTCTAGTTCCCAAAAAAGGGAAAAAAAAAAAAATTTCAAACTTGAATATGCTTTCAAACTAGTCACATTTTAGCCACAAAAGTTTGTCTTAGGAACTGTTTACAATGCATGAAAATACTTCTGTTCTGGAATTATGTATATGAACAGACTAAAAGAGAAAACCATTCTGTGGTCTTGTATGAACGTCTGCTTCTAAATTATTTAGTGCAATCTGTGTGGTGGCAATTCTCGATTGATTTCAAAATACTAAAATTGCCATTATCTAATTATTGTCCTATCTCTGATTGTGCAGACATTTTTGACTCCTAAAGATCTTAATTTTGTTGGTTATACATACAAGAACTTTGAGGCTGTCAAAGGGCTACGGCATTCTATTGGTAAGAGATTTTGTCGAGATGTTATAATGCCCAAGTATCATTTTCAGGGCTTCTGCTTTCTTTCTTTTTCTTCTTTTTTTTTTTTTTTTTTTTTCATTTCCCTATTTTATTTGGAAAGAAGAATTTTGTATGACTGTTTATAATGATGCTTTAAAAATCTTGCCCTGCTAACCAAATACTTTTAAAGGAACAGTCTTTCCAGATAGTTCTCCAAATGTTTTGAACCCATGATTTTAACAGCAGGAAGTGCTAATAAGTTTGAAGTTGTTGCAGAGGCAAACAGCTACACATCCCCAATGCGGTTATCCACCGACTCTTGTCACAGTAATAAGTGTTAATCCAATAACAGCATGACTAAATATGACTTTATATGCATATCAAAAACAACTTAAGAGTTGGTGTTTTCAATTTTTAGGTGACTCTGCAGTGGATTACTCTGCTAAACACTCGATGACAGAGGAGGAGGATGGCGGAAAAGATTTACTTGCACCATAACAGATGATTAGAGTCCTCTACACTAAAATGGAAGGCGGAAGGGAATGCCAATGCCTGGTTATTTTGAGTCGGGTTTTGCCTAATCAAATGAAGTTTGCCTGCTACAAAATCCAGAAACTTCCAAGTGTACAGTTTGTATGGGAAAGATTTCAGGATGACCCATTAAAAGGGTTGGTTGGTAGGAGCAGTACTAGGAAAATGATTTTTCCCCCCTCCCCCTTTTGTTTTTTTGCTTCCTTGATCCAAAACAAATGGAGTTGCTGAGATTTTAGTCAAGGACATGACTGCCCAGGTTGGTGAACTAAAAAATATATGCCTTCGCTTGTGGCAGTTTCTGGCCTTGTTTTCTCTCCCTCTCATTGTGATTAATAGTATAGGAATTCTTTTATTCTTTTATTTTTTTATTTATTTATTTTTGGCTGTATGAAAACAGTGAACACTCTGAAAATTGGTATTTAGTGGACTGCCCTGGTTTTGGGTGAGCCAATGGAATCGAGTTTTGCAATTTCGAAGATTTTTTTTTTTTTTGGGTAAATCAATTTCTAAGATTATTGAGTGCATATAAGGACTGATCCGTTATAAAAATGTTGATTTACATTTTTAATTTTTGTTGTTTCAGTTATAATTATTTAAAATATAAATTTATCAAATTTTAATCAAAATTTGGTGAGATGCTTATGGAACAGAAATTTTAACTATTATCCAGTCCAATACCTTCAAGTTTTATATCTATATAAGGCAATAACCTCATAGTTAAGTTAAAATTGCAATGCCTTTTGATGTGTGCGTAACAAATATTTGTAAAATTTTATACGGAACTAACATAAATTTATAATTCGTTAATCATGCTAACTTGGAACACAAAGGCATATAGGATGGTTTATAGCTTAAATTTCCCATCAAAAAATATGATGATAACAAATTTTTCCTTCATTATTATTCCTCATGTTTGATCATCTCCATAAGAGTATCTCTGCCATGCAGTGTCTTATTAATTATTGTTATTAGGAAATTATAATTTCAACTAATAATTGTATTTCGCTATTTTTTGGCTTCTCAAAAAGAAAAAAAAAACAAAAAAAACAAAAAAAAAATGTATTGGTGCTTAAAACGGTGTCGGCTCTTTAAAGACGATTAAAAAGAAGACGGCGTCGTTTGGAGGAAATCCCAATCGCTGTTTCCAATTTCCCATGTTGTCCAAATGAGGCCCCCCGGAACTGCCCCAACTCTCTCTCGCAGAGACTCTGATCTCTTCGGCGACCCTAAAAAGTCCAGACACAATCCTCGACATCCAGTGGCCGATCGGTGATCGTTCCCAATTGTTTGGGATCCAAGAAAATTTTGAATCCCTAAATTAGCTGCGTTTCCTCAAACCCATTTGCTGTAATTCCAAAGTGAGTTTATTTATTTCTTTATTTAAAAATTTCTTTATTTATTTATTTAATTTTTTGTTTCAATTTGAGAAATTAAAATACGCGAGATTCAATAACCAACCTACTTTTTGATTATTTTCGTCGATAACCAAATAATTGCAACTTATTTCTGATTGAAATACTGGTAGATAGCTCGAACGCGGTCAGTAAGTGTGAGAAAATTTAGTGGGGGGTTTTGGAAGTATTTATCTATGTAACATTGAGACCAGCTAAACTTAATTTAAACTTGTATGTATTCAAAAAGAAAACTTTTTATGTTATGTATGAATGTGATCTCATTATCATGCTTCTTAAACTACTGAAAATTAGAAATGATAATAATAATAATAATAATAATAATATTAACTTTCTCTTACCAATTCCATTTACTGCTTAGTCACAATCATCCTCATTTGGAAGCAAAGAAATAACAAGATGAATAACTGTTTGCTCATTTCAAGCTTCTTAAACTATTGAAAAAAAAAAAAAAAATTGCTCTTACCGAATCCATTTATTGCTTAATTACGATCATCATTATTTGAAAAGCATAAAAATAACAAGATGAATAACTGTGTGCGTTTGTGCGGGCTTACAACTAGTTTTCATGTTAATTTTGCTAATGGTTATTGGGTTAATACGGTTTAACTTGGTCATTTGGTGTCTTAATTAATGAACTGAGTTTGATGTTGGTGGAGTTAAAAATTACACCCATACTTGAATTGTTTGACATTGACTTTCATCAATTTTGCAGCTGTTTATTTCCAAATCAAGTTGTGTTTTTTGAGGGTGTAATAAATATGCACTTTCATAACTGAAATGTCGATGTTCAAATCCAGCTACTGCTAATGGTTCATTTTCGGTAAGTCTTTTGCATCTGAATATACTTCTCTTAGATTTAGAGGTTGTTATATAAAATATGAACGTTGATGGAGCTGCAATCATCATACAATATGATTTGCTTCTTGCATGCATCTTATTTGCTTTTTACTTGTTTGCATGTGTGAATTTATGTGTGTACTTGATGGTACGTCATAATGAGAACTTCAACTTGGATTTCTGAGGGGTGTAATTGGTTGCTTTGTTATCTACAGTATTATTGTCAAGTGGCATATCACATAGATTTAACTTTCTATACTCTGGATTGATTTGTTAATTTCAAATTCTTATTGCAATGACGTGATGTTATAAAATGTATACGAAAGATGTAAAGACATTTCTTTAAACAAAAAAAAAATATAAAAAATTATGGACAGATGGCACTACAAGTGTATAACAGAAATACTATTATTTGTTAGAAGTAGCACCATCACACAGAAGACTTTTAAATGCTGTTTGGAATTGTTTGTTTGCATGCAAAAAATAAATACATTTACTGACCCCAAACTGTTTCAGTGAAAATATAAATAAACAGAATGTTTCCTTGGCGCTTTTGAAATAGACTATGAATGGAAATTAGATATGATTAAGCACAGCTGAATGACGAGAAGTTATAATATATAGTTGATCAAGTGATTGAATTTTGAGGATTTTTTATTTTCGGTTCAATTTAAATTTCTGCGATGGTCTTTATATCTTAAGTAAACAGATAGGGAAGTATTGTTTATTAGCGGTTGTCTGCTTATTGAAGAACTTGTATTTTAGAAGTTTAGTGTTATGTGTCTTTAGTTAAATTTGTGCTTTTGCATTTAAACTGGCACTGGTTTTATTTGTAGCTGAAATCCAATTAGAGTTTTCTGTCACTTATGTTGTGAGATTTAAGGATCTGTGAGATTTGATGATCCTTAAAATTGAAGTCCTTGCTCTTCTCATCTAAGTTGCTTGTTTTTGGTTTCTTATATTTTATTTACATCGGCTTCAGGTGCACTATCTAGTTATTGTCCTGAAGAATTTTGGGCTCTATGTGCTGTAGTTTCCCTACTTTGTCATGCACCCCTGTATTTTCTGGGTTGGTGACTTAAAGTATGTCTGGAAACTAATGCAATGGCAACATCCAGCAAGTTTGATCTCTCATCTGGCAGCCCTGATAGACCATTATATGTCAGTGGGCAGCGTGGATCCCACATAGCTGCTTCATTGGACAGATCAGGTAGCTTTCGTGAGAGCATGGAGAACCCAATACTATCTTCCCTTCCGAACATGTCAAGAAGCACATCCACAGTAACCCAAGGAGATGTGATTAGCTTCCTCCAACAATCGCCCTTCGATCCAAAAGAGCATATGTCTATTCATAAAGGGGACTTTAAGGGACATATGAACGTTGTTCTTGGCATTTCACCAGATAAATCTCCCTCTGGTTCTATTAAAGGCAAGTTGCTACCATCTCCATCACCAGAGGACATCAAACGAGTCAAGGCTGGTCTTCGTGAAACCTCTGCCAAGGCCAGGTAGTTCTTTGCATGTTTTTATTTTTTTTTAGAGTTGTAACTAGTTCATGAAATTATGTAATTTACCAGGGCACGTACGAAATCTCTCACTGAAGCCTTATTAGTATTCAACAAGTTTTTTCCAAGCATAGCTTCTAAAAAGAGATCTCGCTCAGAAGCTTATGCCAATGACCGATCAGGTGCAGTGATGTCAAGTGATCGATCAGGCATCGGGCATAGCATGGGTAAGATTGGGACTCAAAGTCATGCCATCCCTGGTGGTTTTGAACTTGAGCAGCAAAAATCAGAAGAGCGGACTAAAAATGCTGTCCCAAATAAGCGCACTCGAACTTCTTTGGGGGATGTGAGGGTATTTATCTTGACTAGTCAGCTTCCTTTTTTTTTTTTTCCCCTTTCCTGTTTATAATTTCATTCAATAGTTTATAACTTCTGCATTTGTTATCATTTTTTGTAGTGGTGCTTGTGTTTCTTGCCACTTTCTGGAAATCTTTAATTGCCATTATGGTTTTTGGTATTCATGTCCTCACTTTTATGCATTTTTGCATGATTTAACCATACCAGATTCTGCATGGCCACTGCAAGTTAAATAGTTCTATGCAACTATCCATAGCCTTTCTTTTTTCCAATTAAGTATAAATTCATGTTGTGTTTTTATGGGTTTCCTTATTTTTTATTGCATGCCTTCATAGATTCAGCTGCCCTTTAAATTTATTACTTTTGTCTGCATTATCTGGTTATACTACTAATGTCCTTTCTACATTGTGTAAACTTGTTGCATTAGTAGTGACCTATGGATTGGGCACTATCCTTCTTCCCTCATGTTATTTATCCTTGAAGAGATGACTGACATGTGATGCTATAAATTTAGATGGATATGCGGAGTAATACTCTTGTCAGGCCAACTGGGGCTGTAGATAGGGATAGGGAAATGCTGAGGCTTCCAAATAGTGGTGCAGTTCAGGGTGAGGATAGGACTTTATCTATTGGAATCGATGGTTGGGAAAAGACAAAAATGAAGAAGAAGCGTTCTGGGATAAAGCCAGATGCTTCTCCAAGTACAATACCAACTAAACCTATGGATGGCTACCGGGAAATTAAACAGGGAATGCAGCAAAGACCTGTTAGCGATGCCAGATCAAGGTTAAATAATGACTCTCATGGTTTTAGGTATGGCTTTTCAAAGTGCTATTGTAAATTCTTCCTATGCAGTGTTTTGGATACATATCATAATAGCATCCATTACACACATGACAAATCTACTTCTTTTATTTTGCATGCAGTTATATTTTGAAGCATCTGTTGGAATTTGTTTAAATTTGGTAACCACACACTATAAATTCTATATGAAAGTGATATTAATATGTACCTTTATATAGGCCAGGAGTGGCTAGTGGAGCTGTTGAAGTTGGAAAATCGGATGGAATCTCCCAACAGACTAGCTTGGGTATCCGTTCATCCGTCCCTAGGGCTGATCCAGATAGCAGTTCCCTTATCAATGATAGGAGGGAGCGCCCTACTGGTTCAGATAAGGAAAGGACGAATCTCAGAGCTGTTAATAAGTATGCATAGCATCCGTTGCTCATTCTTCTTCTACATCAGAACTTTTTCTCATGCTCTTTTTCTTTTAGTCTTCTTGTTTTAAGTCTTATGTTTCAGCTTTACAGTTAAGATGTCCTATGTTTCCTTTTACAGCCCCTTATCTCTGCATCCGGTTATTAATTAATTTTTAGAAGGGCCATGTATTGATGCATGTTCTTTTAATTCTCAACAATTCTCAGAGCAAATGTTCGTGATGATTCAAATTCAGCTAGTCCTACCTCAAATACAAAAATTAATGCATCTATCCGGGCTCCACGGTCAGGCTCAGGAGTTGCACCAAAGTTGTCTCCAGTTGTCCATAGAGCATCGATTTCCAATGATTGGGAATCTCATTGTACAAACAAGCCCCCTGTGGCTGTTGGAGCCAACAACCGCAAACGAATGGCATCAGCACGGTCTTCGTCTCCACCCGTTACCTGGGGAGGCCAGAGGCCACAGAAAAATTCCCGCATTGCGAGAAGATCTAATTTTGTTCCCATAGTTACAAGTAATGATGAAACTTCTGCTTTGGATAGCACATCTGATGTTACGGGTAATGATACTGGGTTGGGATTTGCTAAACGTTTGCCAGGAAATTCTCCTCAGCAAGTTAAGTTAAAAGGTGAACCATTGTCTTCAGCTGCATTATCTGAGAGTGAGGAGTCAGGGGCTGCTGAAATAAAATCCAGAGATAAAGTTAAAAAGTCTGATGATATAGAAGAGAAATCCATACAGAATGTTCAAAAGGTTTCCACTCTGGTCTTGCCATCAAGAAAGAATAAGCTGGTTAGTGGAGAAGACCTTGCAGATGGAGTTCGGAGGCAAGGGAGGACTGGACGAGGCTTTACTTCGACAAGGTCTCTCATGCCAATGACCGGAGAAAAGATCGGCAGTGTTGGAACTGCAAAACAACTTAGAAGTGCCAGGCATGGTTTTGACAAGACGGAAAGGTTAACTTCTTCTACCTGCATATCTTTGTCTGTCTAATAAATGTCCTCAAATTTTGTCTAACAAGGTGGTTTATCAAATTTGTTTATCAGCAAGACTGGTCGTCCACCAACTAGAAAACCTTCTGACCGTAAGGCCTATACACGTCAAAAGCATACAGCAATAAATGCATCTGCAGATTTCCTTGGTAGTTGTACTTCAAGTTTCTTCAAAAAAAGTTAACGAACTTTTGTTCTTTTATTGATTGTTTTTTTCTTCTCCCTTCAATTTTGGTTCTGTTTTCCTAGTTGGTTCCGATGATGGACATGAAGAGCTTGTGGCAGCTGCAAAAGCTGTTGTAAATGCTGGTATCATTCTGAAATTTTCTCGTTGAATCTTTTGTTTATATATTTTTATTAGTAGGAATAATACTTTGATTGTTACTGCAGCTCATTCCTTTTCCAGTCCCTTTTGGAGGCAGATGGAGCCATTTTTTGGTTTTATCTCTGATTCAGACATTGCTTACTTAAAGCAACAGGTAACGCCTCTTTTAATTAGAGAAAAAGCGAAAGAAAGATGTTTTTCTTGCTAGCATATGATGTTTGTAGTGTTGGAAGTATCTAAATATAGGTCATCAGAATGAGTGGTTGTAGCATTTAAGTTTTTCAAGTGCTTTTAGGTAGAATGATCTTGTGCTATTTAATGTTTGTGGTTACACGTTTGTCTCATTACTAGTATGACTTACAAAATTCAAGAATCAGCAGTGCATTTGCTTTCTACGTAAATCTTGTGGATATGGACTTGTTTGCTTTTCTCATGTTGTTTTACTTTTTATCAGGGAAATCTTGAATCTGCAGTGCTGACACCAGCCCAAGTTAATTCAAGTGTAGATTTTACCGTCTCTAATGGATATGTTTCGAATGAATATGAAACAAGGAATATAGAATATCCAATTGAACAGTTAGTACTGGGTACAGGGGATGCTCATGTAATACCCATCTGTCAAAGACTCATAGCGGCGTTGATTTCAGAGGAGGATTATGGTAGTGTAAGTGAAGACCTCAAAGTTGATGCATATGGACCTGAATTTGATCTGGATGGAGAATTGGAATCAAATAACTTGGATCACCATTCACTGGTTAGCTTTCAGGTTGCTGGGCATACTACTTTTAACGGTTATAGAATAACTGGAAAGCCAGAAAATGATGAGCGTGAAACCAATATATTGAGCATCCCTAACAAATCAATCAACTCAAATTTTGGCCATTCGAAAAATGGCTTGATTTCAGATCAAGCATTGATGGCTAGCAGGGCATGTTCAGATTTTCAATATTGTAATATGCAGCTGAATGAAAAAATTCTTTTGGAGATTCAAAGTATTGGAATCTACCCAGAAACAGTGGTAGGTTTAATCTTACAACCAAATGCTTTTTTTACATTTATTTTGTTCAATTGTATTGCTACATTTACCAGTTATTTATTATTTTGTCATCACCAGCTTGTGTTATTTGAAAGTGGATTTTAGCGAAGGCCATAAGAATTCTATATATATTCTTTGGTGTCTCGCTTTTTTATTTTTTGGGGTCCAGGGTGGTGGGGGAATTCTATATTGGGGATTGGTTGATTGTTAAGCACAACATGGGTGCTCTTTCTGTCAGTTCTTGGAGGTTTCAAATCTTGTTTACTGTCCTTTTGTACAATGGTCCCTATATAATTTATTTTGCATGATTTTGTTAAGCCTGATGTAGAGCAGATGAGAGATCAAGAAACCAGTGAAGAAATAAGTAAATTAGAGGAGAAGTATCATGAACAGGTATTTCTGATGCCCGCACGAAATCCTTTTTGCAATATACTTTAATGTGTTCTTTTGTTTTCCTCTTGTGGGTGCAATGTGATATTCTGGGGAAAGGATATCCACCTAGTTGTAGGACGTGGTGGATCTGGGCTAAGAATTGACCTAAATGCAATTGAGTTGCATTATTTAACGTAATTTGTTAATTGTTTGAAAATTGTTCTTGCAATGGATCTACATTATGTAAGAATTTAATTTTATGATTTTGTTTGTTGATGCAATAGGTTTCCAAGAGGAAAAGCTTGCTAGATAGATTGTTGAAGTCTGTCTCAGTAACAAAAGAACTCCAAGAAAAGTATTATATATCAATCCTTTATCCCATTAATTTGTGTTCTTTATTCCTTTTGCTTAAATATTTGTACATATGGTGTAAATAAACAAGAAATTATGTTGTTTACAGGGAGTATGAACGCCGAGCACATGACAAACTTGTTGCAATGGCTTATCAAAAGTATATGGTATTGTCAAATACACTACTTTGGTCTTACTCATCTTAGTTTCATTGTCTTGTGTTAGAGTTTAGAATAACTCTACTGCAATGTTAAATGGTAGGATTGACCTTAAAGAACTATCATATATAAATATATTGTAAGTGTTTATAATACAGTAGGGGTTTAACTTCAGTGCAACAGAATTGAGAACTGCATGACAAATTAGTGTAGGATAGACCCTTAAACAAAATAGAAAGTACTCAAAGCTTTCCATTATCTGACTATTTGGTGAGGGAGTCGGGCGTTGACACTGTTAAAGCAGCTTTGGAACAGCAGATGTGGAAGTATTGAGGGTGATAGTGAAGTTGTGCAAGGAAAAATCAGAGTTAAGAAAGATTGAGGAATTTTGAAGATTTTGAGATAAAAATGTGGATAGTTGGTTGCCTCAAGTGCCTTCATGCCAGAGGCTGGTCACATTACTTACGCTATTTAAAGTACAGTTTAAATTTTTTGCATGCATGATACTAATAGTTATTCCTTGATAGACTTGTTGGGGTCCTAATGCCACTGGTGGGAAGAGTTCCAGTAATAAAATGGCCAGGCAAGCTGCCTCAGCATTTGTAAAACGGACATTAGATCGGTGTCGCACATATGAAGATACAGGCAAGAGCTGCTTCAGCGAGCCCTTATATAGGGATATATTTATTTCTGGGTTTTCTAACCTCAATGATGCACGGTATGGGGATACCACCGCAGAAGGTGATTCTACCAAATCATATGCCTCCATCCGTTATTTGGAAGGTAGGATTTCAGGAATTTTTTTTTGTTTCTTTCCCATTTATGGGTTGCATGTTTATTTGTTGTCGATTTTGATCAATTGCTGAAGATCATAGAGGAATTTACATTCTGTGGTTCCCCTTTGTCCGTATTGGGTGGCAATGCTTATACCATTTCTTCACTTCTGCATCTTCTATAGGTTCACAACAAAGCCCGTCACAATTGAGTCAGAATATGGATAGCTATGATATTATCTCTCAAGATGTGCTGGTGCCTCTAAATCACGTATCTGATCAAACTGGTGTTAAAGAAGACACATGGTCAAATAGGGTGAAGAAGAGGGAGTTGTCCCTTGATGATGTTTGTGGTACTGCTGGTACTTCAAGTGCTCCATCTGTCATGGGAAGCTCTTTATCAAGCAGTGCAAAAGGAAAGAGGAGTGAGAGGGACAGAGATGGAAAAGGGCATAACAGAGAGGTGTTGTCGAGAAATGGAACTGCAAAAATTGGCCGGCCAGCATTATCCAATGTTAAGGGTGAGAGGAAATCGAAAACCAAGCCTAAACAGAAAACAACTCAGCTATCAGTTTCGGTAAATGGTCTTCTTGGAAAGATGTCAGAGCAACCGAAACCCACATTGCCTTCTGTATCAAAATCAAGTGAAATGACCACCAGTAGCAAGGTCAAGGAAAAAGATGATTTCGGATTTGATGCGTTAGATGACCCTGAGTCTATTGACTTGTCGAAACTACCAGGAATGGATGTACTAGGTGTTCCTGATGAACTTGATGGTCAAGCAGGAGATTTGGGTTCATGGTTGAGTGTTGTTGATGATGATGGATTGCAAGATCACGACTTTATGGGCCTTGAAATTCCCATGGATGACCTTTCAGACTTAAATATGATGGTGTGAAGTTGCTTCTGTACATAGTCTTGTTCATTATACCGTTGACAAACAAAACACAATTGTTGTTGTCAAGAAATTACCAGTTATAAGAATAGTCATTCGGCTATCCGATCTACAATTAGGTTATATAGATTCTTTCTTAGGATCCTGCTGCACAAGTTGATTTTTGAGTGAACCTTTGAGATGTTTTGGATTTTTGTCCTGTATAAGTTGGGTGACTACTGTAAAGATCTCTTTGTTCGAGGTACAAGTAAGTATGTCTTAGTGATTATATCTTAGCAAACACTGTATCCTGGTTCTAGTTTTTACAAATCAGAAAAGAATGCCTCTTGTAAATACATTTTATATTCCTAATAAAATCAGCTTTTCATTCAATATAACAGTCTCTCATAGATCAAAATTAGAGGTTTCTCCTTTCTTTTCTCTCTTGGTTTATTGGTTTGTAATTCTCTTAGAGATATTATTGTCCTATCAACTCCTGTGTTTGACATTAGAGGACAAGAACCAGTTTGAAATTTTGGTTCAGCAAACTTAGATTTTATCCTGCCTTTTGTTACTGTTGATATCTATACAGGCTTCTGCTTCTTGCGCATTTGTTGAGCATGCTGATGGGTAAGAGTTTCCTTCCTGGTTCTTTTGAATCTCTCTCTCTCTTTTTCCCTGCATTAGTTTGGCAGTTGTCTGAGTTTTTTACTGTCTGGAATTAATGGTCTATTATAAATTTTTTTGACAAGTTATTTGAAAAGTGGAAGAATTGAAGAGGTAATATTTTTGCAAGATTCATTTGTTGTACTTGATTTCATATTGGTAAGTCTTTGATGGCCAGTTAGATATCACCTATTCATGTTCTACATGTGAAATAAAGGTTTGGTCTGGTTCTTAATGAAGTTGATGGTTTTTGTGCTTTTAGATTGACTGGAAGCTTTAAATGGTTTGCAGTATACTTGAAAGGAAAAGCTTGCGATACTCAGCTCAGCCCTTAAGTCTGGTCTTGCGTATGGCAGGTTCGTTTTCCTTACTTAAATCTGGTTTTGGTCATTTGGTATGAAACGTGATGAAGATAGAACTATGTTATGATTATTCTCTACCAACTGATTATTTCACGTGGAGCAATGTTGTCGTCTTGAATGTGTTGCTTGTGTTCAGAGAAAAATGGGATTAAACATTTCTATTTCAGAGCTCAAGGACATATTTAACGTGCCTCTGTCTCATCGCCAATAAATGCCCTATCATTCAAATATATTCCTTTTATTAGACATTGATTTGTTGCTTCTTTGATTTGCACAATTAAGGTAGTCATCTACTGTATACTCTTTTAACAAGTTTTTAGAATGCAAAGCATATAGTAGCAACATAAGTTTTACTCCTAGGAGGCTTTCTCATGTGTATCCCATTCTCGTTTATAACTCTGCGCCTGCGAAAACTACTTTTGAGTATCATAACAATGGTCTAATTTTCTGTTTCATTAAGCTCTCCTCAGTTGTTTGTCTGGCTTAAAGAGCTCCAGATAAATAACCCATTTTGCTAGTTCTGCTTTCATCTTCGTGGTTTTCTGACAAAACTTTACGTGTATATTATCTGCAGACTGCCAGGGTATTGAAATTGGAAGAAGTTTCAAGTTAGTTTTAACATATCAATATATATCATGTTTAAATAAAACTTTTTTTTTGGAATGAAACATTCTTCATGTTTGGTATTATCCTGCTATTACTAAAAATTAATAGGGATGAGAGTGTTGGATTCTGGTGGATTGCTCTCGTTAAGCAGTTGGGGATCAATCACCATGAAAGTGATTGTTGTTTGCAAAGATGAAGAGAGAAATGAAAAAGGTAAAACGACAAGGGAAGTCGCAAATTTATTCTATTATATCTCTGGGTATTGAGTAAATGGTGTTCATAATCAACCTGTAAGGAGTCCAACAAGAACCGGGCAAGCAAGCTCCTTGGAAAGAAACACTTTCATCTCAAATGTTTTCCAATTTCACCATTCATATCTTTCTTTTCTAAACTGCGAATGCCACTAAAAAGAATGTCAAATACTTGCAATAAAATATTCATTATTTAGGCATTTATTTGAATAAAAA
Organism: Ziziphus jujuba; assembly: GCF_031755915.1. Lineage (NCBI taxonomy): Eukaryota > Viridiplantae > Streptophyta > Magnoliopsida > Rosales > Rhamnaceae > Ziziphus > Ziziphus jujuba. The sequence continues at coordinate 1,212,395 of NC_083385.1, forward strand.
AAAAAGAAAAAAGAAAGAAACAAAGAAAACTCAAATACAGTCATTATTCTTTGACCGAAAATAAATAAGTAAATAAAGTCATTATCCCAATATACCATACTTAAGAAAACCATGTTATCTGAGTCTTTCTTCATTTATTATTGCTTTTGATTTTGTGAAGTTTTCATCCATGAAAGCTGAAAAAAGGAAGAGGGAAGAGTGAAGCGTGAAGAAGAAGAAGAAGAAGCAAAAATTAAATGGAAAATGGACTGATTGCAAGGAGGTTTGGTGGGTCCCGACCCCAAGACTAGGAACACAGGTGTCGACAAGTGAGAGGGTTTGAAGGGATGGTGTCAGAGTTGGACATTGTTTTGGCACGAAATTTTGGCCAAAAAACGAATCCCACAAGGTACATCCATCACCACTAGCCATGATAGATGTTTTCTTCCACCTTTTGGAGGAACTTCGAAAAAAGATGTGTCAAGCTCTTCTGGCCCCCACATACATACAGAGAACAGACCCACTGGGGACCCACAGACTCAGTGCATGTATCTAAATTCAATTCAATTTTATCAAAACTAGATTTTGCCTTAAAGGCGTTTTGATACATCTCCCCCAACCCTCCACGCTAACTACATCTCCATCGTCACCTGGCACATTACGTGGCACATTTACACTGGTCTTTGGACGGTTTATTAAGATGACTAATTTCTTGGAGGGAATAAAATATTTATTAATATATTAGGGATTCAATCTCTACAAGATCTTTTTTTGGGTTTTGTGGGGATTCTATGAGTTTTAGTGTCGTTTTCAATATACTTTATATTACCTAAAAAAAAAAAAAAAGAAAAGAAAAACTGAAATTTAGTATTTGGGTCTTCCTAGTTAAGAATTGTGAGATATTATTTTGTAAGAATTATAACTAAAGTATTAATCGTTTAATAAACATGTTACTTACATGACCCAGAATAATTTGTTATTTATATCCATTAAGACAGAAAATATAACTTGTCCGAGTGGACTACTTTAGTTGAGGAGTCTCAAGCAATTAATTATTCTAAATCATCTCCGTGTTTTTTTTTATTATAAAAAATAAAAATAAAAATAAAAAGGTTGGCAACCCAAAAAAAAGATTCTCTACTATGTTTATTCACAATTTTAACACTTGGCATTTTCCGGATTCAAACTGAGAGACCTTAAAACATGTTCTTCAATTAAATTAGTGACACCTTGCTACCAAACTTCGAAGTGGTCTAAGTTACTAGCAAATTGACAACGAAACATAAACAAATTAATTTTTTTTAGTTACTTTATTTTTGTTATATGAATATTCCGTTTTAGGATTTAACTCCATCTTTGCTTTCGCTAATTCCGTTTCTCTTCTTAACAAAATTGATGAAATGCCTATCTATAATGGACACGTCTTGTTCTTCATCTTTACATAGGCACGTCTCTCTCTCTTCTTCTTGATGAGTCTGTCTAACAACATAATACATCCCTATTAAGCTTCTTCTTCTTCTTCTTCTTTTTGCCACTTCCCAACTCTCTCTCGCAAAGCTCGAATGCAGTTTTTGAAACGGTAAGCAAGATTTCCCAACTCTCCCCCTACTTTTTTTTTTTTTTTTAAAGAAAAGGTTATTGGCCGGTGTTTTGAGAAACGACTGAGAATGGCTTCGAGATAACTAGATAAAGTAGGTGTGAAAATCTGTTCATCTTTTTTTTTTTTTTTTTTTTCCTCCTTTTGTTAGATTGAAGTTGGTTTAAGAGAACCCAAATTACAAGAGGCTGACATGGATTGCCTCTGATTCAGGGAACTCTCAAAGTTCCTGTTGATTATTTTTAAATTTACTTTTATGTTTCTTGGGTTTTCATTTTCTGTTTTTTGAAATCTTTCTCATGACTTTATTTGCCTTGTCATGTGTTCCATAGAGATAGGATAGTGAACCTCGCACCTATTTGAGTTGATCATGTATTCAACTTCCTTTTCTTTTTTATGGTATGGATAAAAGGGTTGGTATAAAGTTGGAAAAAATAATAATAAAGTGTTTTGGTTCTTCCTCTCTTCTCTGCTTGTGGTTGATGAGAGGTGGTTAGATGAAGAATAGTCCAGAGTTGAAAAAGAAGTTGAAAACAGCCTAGAAACTATATATATCTAGCATCTAGTTTCACTTTGATTCCCAGAAAAATGAAAACTTTTATCCAAATTATAATCACCATATTGTCTGCCATTTTCATCCAATTGCTTCTAAGCATCTTCAATCCTTTGCCCATCTTAGATTATTAAAAAATAGTTTTTTTTATTTTTTTTTATTTACTAAATTTGAGAGGTTTAGAGGCTAAGGTTATTGCTATAATAGTGAAGGGAATTGATGGAGAAGGTATCTTCGGCAATTGCAGTCCCATATAGACCAGGTAACTTGATCCATGAAGACTCAGCAGTAAAAACCCAAGTGGGAATTACTGGCCTCAAGCTCATAGCAAATACAGCACCCTTGTTTTCCAATCCCAATACCAAGTCAAATCCGCCTTGTGACTCGATTTCTTGTGGAAATGAAGGTGATGGTGGAAACGATCCACGGGATCAAAACAGGGGAGCAGAAGCAGTTATGTTGAAAACGGACATGGAAAATCAAGATAATCAGATTTCCATCCGAACCAATAAACGGCGAAGTGAGGAACAAGAATCCAATCCATGCTTTCGGTCTCGAGGGAGAGAAACTGGCAGAACATGTGCTGATGAATTCTCAGCTCAAAGGAACAAAGATATTGATGAAAGAATTGGCAAGGCCAATTCGAAAGAATCCAATATTGCTGAATTGGAAGATGGACAAGATATCGTTGCAGTTGATGGTAAAGATAGCGATGGATCCGATGAGTCTGATGCATATACATCATCTACCTCGCTTGCTCAGGTTTCCCAGGAAAAGAGACTGTGTAGAACAAGAAGCCGAAATGCTGTTGAATCGGATTGCATACCCCTTTGGGGTTTCACATCTATTTGTGGAAGGAGACAGGAGATGGAGGATGCTGTTTCAGATGTACCTAGACTTTTGCAAGTTCCTCTTCATATGCTAATGGAGGACTGCCAAAACTTAAATGGCATAAGTCATCACAACCGAACTCAGTTAAGCTCCCATTTCTATGGGGTCTTCGATGGACATGGGGGTTGTCAGGTTTGTAATTTATATGTATTTGTACTTTTGAGTTCTTCAGTTTCAGATTAGTTTGACTGAGTGGGAATTATTTTTCATAGGTTGCTAATTATTGTCAAGAACGAATTCATTCGGCCCTGGTGGAAGAGATAGAAACTTCAAAAGCAGATAATAGTAATGGGAACAGTTGGCAGGAGCTGTGGGAAAAGGCCTTCTCAAACTGTTTTTCGAAAGTTGATGCTGAGGTTGGAGGAGCCCCCAGAGGCAGCAATGGAAGCCGTAGTCTTCAACCTGTTGCACCAGAAACTGTAGGTTCTACAGCGGTGGTTGCTTTAGTATGTCCAACCCATATCATAGTGGCAAACTGTGGTGATTCAAGGGCAGTTTTGTGTCGAGGAAAATCGCCGGTGCCATTGTCAGTAGACCACAAAGTAAAAGCTTTTATATTATATATTATTCTCTCCTTTTAACGGTATTTGATGCCATCTTTTTACAGATATTGATCTTCAGGTTTCTTTTGCTTACAGCCAGACAGAGAAGATGAACATGCAAGAGTAGAGGCAGCAGGAGGCAAGGTCATACAGTGGAACGGTTCTCGTGTTTTTGGTGTTCTTGCAATGTCAAGGTCCATAGGTATGACCAAAAACAACAATAGCCATCGAGCTTCGATTTCTGGTCAATTAAAAGATCTTTCTTGTTTCATTTTGTTTGGTCATCAGGTGACAGATACTTGAAGCCATGGATAATTCCAGATCCAGAAGTAATGTTTGTTCCTCGAGCAAAAGAAGATGAGTGCCTTATTCTGGCCAGTGATGGCTTATGGGATGTAATGAGTAATGAAGAAGCCTGTGATATTGCCCGGAAGAGAATCCTTGTGTGGCATAAAAAGTATGGTGACACCCTCTCAGCCGAAAGAGGTGACGGTGTCGATCCTGCTGCTCAATCTGCAGCAGATTACCTCTCCAAGCTTGCTCTCCATAAGGGAAGCAAAGACAATATCACTGTAATAGTGGTAGACTTAAAGGCAATAAGGAAATTCAAGAGAAAGACTTGAATTTCTTTCTTTATTTCAGGTATATTTCCTCTTTTCTTTTGCTGCCCCACCCCCCCCAAAAAAAAAAAAAAAAAAAAAATGTTTTTTCTGGAATGCGTTAGCATAAAGAATATATACGTTTAGAATCATTGTATGACACCGCCCGCCATTTTTTCAACCGGGCTAAGTATGATCGTAATACCCAATGTATACTGAAAATTTGCAATATATAACTGATTACTTTCTTATGATTTACCCTTTATTTTGTCCATGTTCTCTGTATCAATCTTCTTTTTCTGAGAGCGCAATTCTTTACCCCTCTACAACAATCAAACATCCTAAAATAGAGACGGAAAAAGGAAAACGAGAAGGAAAAGCAGCAACTGACATGGAAGAAATTTTGAAAAGCAGTGTGTCTTGTATTTTAATAATATATCCTGTTATTCAGATTTCCTATTTTTGTTTCTTATTTTTCTCCTTTTCTGTTTGGCCAAAGAGCATAATTCAGTTTTAGGCGCCTAAGTTATCCAAAGAAGCTAACATGCTCAGAGTTTGAAGGTATAAGACACGTGTGAGAATTGATATCCTGGTGATTGCTTGAATGAACCTAACAGAAAACTAAGTCAAACAATGTTACAGTTTTCAGCTTTTTTCCACCCACAATAATCCTAGACCAATAAACAATAATCTCAAACTGTAAGTACAGCCTTCGTCAGACCATGTTGATCAGAATCTTGTTTACGATAGCAAGAATGTATTCAGTTGCTGGCTATAAGCCGGTAATAGAATCGTATGAAATTGGAAAAGCATGAATAATGCATTTCACATCCAACTACAGAAAATTTTCAGGTACCTTTGGCCAACTTTGTTACAGTATCTGTTTTGGTTTGTACAATAAATCATATTCCTTTTGCTCATCATACAGGAAAAGCAAAAGGTACCTTTCCTTGCAATCATAGAATCTCAAGTCTACAGATCAAATATTTCCACCAATCAAACTCTAAGCCATGGGGATTCTCTGTGATCTGCAGACCCATAATAGTACAGAAGTGCTTCCTGTATAATGACGGATTGAGAAATCCATTTATTCCGTCATGTTAACAGTAAGAGCTTGCTATTGTGCTTTCTAAAGTTCTGGTAGATGTTTCATCAACCTTGAGTATCATACACCAGATCCACCTAACTTGAGTTGCCTGAACAGTACAAACTACACTAACATAAGCCTTAAAATGAAAACACGGCAGTATATTTTGCGTTCTTATGTTCATTGTTGAATCTAAAGTTGAGGACAGAACACAAAATTTCAACATACAAATGAGATCTAAAATGTTGCAAGTGGAGATCCTGCATTCTTGAAGTAAGATGAAAGGTCAACGTCCAAATCTTCGTACAAGCTGATGAAAGGATGCATCTGAATATCACATTGAAGGAGGGAAAGACATTAGATTTTGAGAATCCACAGATCAAACAGTTACGGTAACATGCTCTTACAAGTATTATAGACATTGCAAAGACACAGAAATTTTATATACCATAAGTTCATGTGCTGAACATCTATCCTTGGGATCTTTCTGTACACTGAAATTTTTAGAGAGAAACAACGATCCAAGGTAAATGTTAGTAACTTCACAAAATAAATAAGATGAAAACATACAGAGAGAAAAAAAGGGAAACAACCAAAAATCAACCTTGTCAAAAATGGACTACTTCACCAACAAGCAAATAAAATCATTTGAAATATAGAAATTGAAGAAAAATAAATTTTACCAGTTTACTCTGAGACAGGAAAAATAAATCTTACCATGCAGAGATAAATGAGCAGAATTCAGAAGAAAATTGATCAGAAGGTGCACAAGGTGGTGGTTGCGAAACAATCGTGTCCATAAGCTCAAAAAAGTTAGTCCACCCTTCACTTTGCTCTGGTGGTATATATGGGAATTTACCAGTTGCACACTCAAGTAGTACTAAGCCCAAGCTCCATATATCACTTTTGTAGCCATATTTTCCTCCAGTAATTCTCTCTGGCTATGAAATAAATTGACAGAAGCAGTAAGTTGCATGTATGAGAATAACACAGTTGTATCTCAGTATAGGTTCCATAGGCTCAATAAGGAGTGAACATGGTTTAGGAAGAGGAAAAAACTAAGAATTCCCTTGTATACTAAAGTTACTTACAGACATATAGTTGTATGTGCCAAGAAAAGTATTTGCCTGTCCAGAGGTGCTTTCCAGTATTGCACTTACACCAAAGTCAGTGATCTTAACTTCTCCTCGATGGTTTATTAACAAATTTGAAGGTTTTAGGTCCCTATGGATAATATGTTTTTCATGATGAAGGTACAGCAAACCCTTGAGCACCTACAGTAATAGGTAAAACAAAAAATGAAAACATGTTTCAATTGACATTTTCTACATGTAACTTAAATTTGAGATACAAGATTTACATATATTCGCACCTGCTTAGAAATGGCTGCAAGATACGGTTCTGGAATTGTTTTGACCTTCTTCAGAAAATCAGCTAGAGATCCACCATCCATGTACTCAAGGATGATTGAAATTGCACCATTATCATAAAAGGACTGATAACATACAACAACATAAGGGCATTGTGACGATTGATTAATTTTCAACTCCTGCGCAATCAGCTTCCGAGCAGACTCTTCAATATTCATTTGAATTACCTGAACGAGGAAGAATATTAAAAGAATGCCAGAGCTATATGCGCAAATTAAAAATCAGGGTCATTGTGACTGCTCAAAGCATGATTAAACCAGACCATTGTAAGAAAATGATCAATTACAAGTTTGAACCACAAACCGATAAACTTATTTAAGACAGATTAGACAAAAAATAACTTTAAGATCTCTTTTTGATTCCAAACTGAAGAAGGTTGGGAAGTTCAGGGAAGCTTCACCAAACAGATGAATATAGCCAATGGGAATCAATGCGATACAGAAACAGATATGCATCCCACCCATAATAAGTAATAGCCAGTATGCAGCATAGATTTGACTTCCCAAAAAGAGAGCAGAAATGATACTGAGGTTTGGAGAATTACAAGGTAAGAACTAGATTGAGGAGTACCTTTAATGCAAAAAACTGACCAGTCCATTTGTGTTGTACCAGTTGCACAATCCCCCCACTCCCTTTTCCAATGACTTTAATGGTGTCTATGTCTGCCAAGTTCAATTGATTGTCTGTTGGCTGAATCGGCGGTGGCTGAACACATTGACAAAAAACAACTCAAAAAAACGGCCTTTTTTTGGCAGAAAATTACTTGCCGCCGCATAAAACGTATACAAAATATAGAATTCCAATCCTGTTTATGAGTTTGACAGGGTGAATCTCTTCTTTACTATTCATTTATTGTCTATTTCTACAATAACAAAGAAAACCCAGATCCCCTTTTCGTTTTGTATTTGTCTCTCTTTTGTGCTACGTTTTCTCCACGACAAGTAAACAAAAATAAAGACTTCGAAATTTCAAAACACAAAATTTTAGAAATCTTACAACTTCAACTTCACTCTGAGAAACGATTCGAACTCCATCCCTATTCACGAGCAGATCGCCATCCATAAAAGTTCCGCTTTGAGTCCTACCAACCATAAATCCACAACCTCAGTTCCCACGCACAATATAACAACGCATATAATACATATATCCAGACACAAAAAGGAAAAAGAAAAGAGAGACAGAGAAAGTTACAGGAACTTGGCGAAAGAAACCTCTTCAGAAGGAAGGGAGAGCTTGAGGTTAGGGCTTAAGCCTCCCTTCTTCATGGTTTGAGTCTCTGAATAGAGTTGTTCGAAGCTCTTGGCACAGAGTCGTAGCTAGTCTTCGCGAGAAAAAGAACAAGAAACCCAAAGAGAGAGAGAGAGAGAGAGAGAGAGAAAGAGGAAGAGTAAGGGGTTTTAGACAGTGAGATTAACAATAATAATAATAAGAAATAAATATAAATATAAATATAAATACATAGTATTTGACCACTACTTATATCGCTTTAATCGATATTTTAGACCAGTCAGCGTTAACAGAAAATCCAGGAAGAAGATGAAGATGTGACATTGTATTACTTTTCCTATCTTTCTTTTTTTTTTCTTTGGTCCTTCTGGTCCACCGGCCAACCCCAAGTGGCTCGGTTACCAAAAATAGACACGTCAGGTAGACTTAGATCAGCTGCGCAACCACTTCGAATTGCCCAATAATCCCACCAAATTTGGGTCGTTCGAAATTTATGAATTTAGATGTTACAAATATTGCTTACATTTATGTAATTGGTTAGTGAAATCATGCGTGTCAATAAACAATTTTGGATTTTCTTATTTCACAAGTAAACCATTTTTACATACATACCAAACAAATTAATTACAGATAAGGTTATCCATTAGAGTAATCAGCACTGATATCGTTCATTTCTCGTGTCGTGCCAACCCAAACTCAAAATAATATTAAGAAGTCAACCAAGTTCTATAGGGTTTAAAACAAGTATATTACTGGCTTGATTTAGAGCAAGATAATAGTTGCGTGCTCGTGGCTGGACAAGCCGTTTTCAGTACAAGGGGTGGGACACAATCTCATAACTAAATTGGAAAAGTAAGAGCACTCCATCACACTTTCTAGTTCTTCTACTTCCATCCTCACAAAACTCGTTAACTCTTTATTCCAATAAATATACATGTGGGAATATCAAAAAGTGTTCATATCATTACGACAAATCAAAAAAGATACAATTAACACCACCAGCTACCCACTAGACTAAACCTCCCTCTCTTGTCCAAATGTTCAATTAAAAAAAATGCCAAAAAAAAAATAAGGTTGGTAGTCGTTGGGTGGCCAGGCTTCGAACAAGCAAAATAATAATCATTGAAAAAAAAAAAAAAAACTTTATAATAATATTAAGAGGTTCATAGCATTATCCATTTACCATTTGTTCATAGTAACATAAACTAGCAAATGCATTTGTCCATTACTAAAGCAAACACACTTTATAATAATATTAAGAGGTTCATAGCATTATCCATTACTATTTATTCATAGTAACATAAAACTATACCAATAAGTCCCATATCTTAAAAACCACATCCTCCACCTCCATAACCAACATTGACATTAACTTTCTCTTCCGTTTTCACAGGAGCTGTCTCAGGAAGTCCTTGATTATCCTTCAAGCCAGAAGATGAAATCTCTTTGGCTTCTTTCTTCAGATCCACAGTAACAGGCTTCACATCAGATTCCTCCACAGGGGAAACAGTTGGTTCCTTCTTGGGTGTGGTCACGGTAGGAGGAGCATAACTCCTGCCCGAGCAACAAGATGATCTCCTGTCCATCTTCAACCAATTGAACAATATTGTTTAAAATTTAAAAAAAAAAAAAAAGAGGAAAAATTTTAAGATTCCTGTTGGGTGTATGTTGCCTCGTATAAGTCAGCTATATATAGAAGCACATAACATATGAAGCCGATGAGTTATCTCCATTTATTTGTGACAGCTTTTGTGTTATGAAACCCAAGCGTCATATACATTCTTTTCAACAGTATACAGATATGCATTGTTTTTTTGGGGTTTAGTGGTTTTAGCTTTACGAGGTTTTGGAAGTTGGAAGGGTCTTCTTCCATTGGGATTTGAGACCATAAAAAGGATTTTGCCTTGTATTACCTAAGATCTAAGGAGTAGTAATTATTCAAGCACCTTTTAAAAAAGAGCACCCAATTAATGTGCTAAGTTAGCGTATTTATGAATTACCAGGTTTCATTATTAATTAATTAACATGTTAGTAATTTTTGTATGTATTTTCGAAAATATAAGATGATTTTTGTTTATTTTAATTTCAGAAAGAGTCTCCTTGCCAATAATAGAAAGACCATATCAATATGCAGTTGCACCTGAATTCTCTCTTGAGAACAGAACACCTTCTATTTTCTGTCTTTAATTTGGTTGTCTGATCTTATCATATGAACCTTGATATACACTTGCAACAAAAACAAGCCAACTATCATTTGTACAATTAAATGTCGACCTCTGCCACTTTGGATATGTATGTTTTCCCAGCTAGATCGTTAAAACGGCTATTAAGTTGGATATATGGAAACCTAAAAGCCTTTATTATTATTATCATCATCATCATCTTGCAACTAGATTTTGATTAGGATTCAGAATCGAAATCGTTTGTCCTGTCTACATGTTCACATTTACAATAAAATAAATTGCCTTTATTTTTTTGAAATGAAAGTAAATTACATTATATCTTTTTTCTTTTTTTTTTTATAAAACATTATATTAACCTCATTGAATTTTTTTTCCATAGAAAAGGAAGAAAAAAAAAAAAAAAGCTTATTGAAATTTTTATTTCCCAAATATATATATATATATATATTGAAAGAAATTTCACAAATATTAACCTTATAAAACTACTTCTAAAACATATATACGGACAGAATAAAATACATAAATTTGGGCCTTAAAAGTCAAAACGGTGCTGGGAGATATTTGAAAAATGACCGTTGTTAACTTTTGATAAATAGCCGTTACATTTCAGAGACTCGTTGAGGCAAATAAAAACAGTCTCTCTCCTTCTTCGTCTCGGAAATCCAGAAAGACTCTCTTCTTCTTCTCTCTTTTTTCTTCTTCATCATCATTAGTCAACTCCTCTCAAATCTCCGGTTCGAACAAATTGGGCAGAGGAAAAACATTTCTGATCGGTGGAGTTCAAGTTTGAATCTGCTGGAGGTGGAGTAATCTTGTACATTCAAGGTTAAAACTGGGTCGGAATAAATTCGGTAATTATGGCTTTCAATTTTTTTTATTTTTTTATTTTTTTTGGGCATTATTTTTTGATAGAGAAACAACCGGCATATGTATTAACAATTTTATATTCTTCTTCTGCTTTTGTTCTTGTTCTTGTTCTTGTTCTAGTTCTATATCATATGTGTTAATCGTTGCACATTATCATATGTATTTCTCAAGCATCTCTGATTCTAAGAATGTTTTTCGTTCATTATGGAATGGATTCTTGTAGGGTTTAGGGATTTTTACAAATATATATATATATATATATATATATATAACAATTGATTCCCAGAGTAATTGAAACTTATGTTCTTCGCACCGTTACTGCTCTCGGTCTAATGAATGCCCAACAACATGATTACTGCTCTCGCGTAGAAATAAATTAAAATGAGTACTGCTTTAATGTGTATAAATGTATTTGGAATGGAATATATATACTAAACTTTTGGCACTCAGTTCAATGCCTGATAAGTAACTGATATGCTTGCATACATACATGATATAAACATGTAAACAAAATGCATCTACGTGCAGAGACACATGATACTGCCAAGCCCCACCACCCATAGTAATCTTTATTCCTCAGTTGGTGACTTTTGGTGAGTTGTAGAAGAGTATACATAATGTAAAATTGTAATTAGAAACGATAAAATATGTATAGAGACAAATATATAACAAAAATGATTACTAGTAAATTCAGCAAGTCATATATAGTGAGTTCAGTGAGGAAAAGGATACTAGCTTCTTTAACCATTTGGATATCAAATATCTGCAATCAGCATGTGAATGGGGTGGTTTTCAGACTATTTACTTGTAAACATAATTAGTAAATACATTTTCAATTCCATGAATATGTGTTAACTTTCATAAGTTTGTTATTGTGCAGTGAATTCGGTCCTTTGCTTCGGTGGTTATGAATCATTTATTTATTTATTTATTTGTAGAATACAAGGGGCAGTTTCTCTGTTATGTAAATTAATGTATAATCTTTGAATGTAGTTGTGGGTTATGTGTTGTAGAGGAGGATCAAGTAAACTGGAAAAGTACAAATAAAAATGGAAAATTTTTCGCTTGGGAGAGAAGAGACCGCTGCGGGATTGCCTCATTGATCCAGGGCTCTTCTTCTCTTGTGTGTATGTATGTGTGCGTGTGGGTGTGTTGCTTTCTTTCCCCTTTACATTTGCCTCTCAACATTCTCTTTTCAATTTCTCTTATTTTCCAACTCCTCATTCTTCTTCACTTATTCCCTTTTTTCATAATTCCTATCTCTTTTTCTTTCCACTGTATTTTCTCCTTTTTTTTCTTTATATTTTGCCTCTAGTTTTTTTCCCTGCTTTCTCTACATAATTTATCTCTTCTTTGCCTTTCTAATTTCTTTCTTTCTTTTATCTCTTTACTTTCTTCTTTTGTTTTATCTCTCCTTGGTTTCTCACTTATTTTCTTTACTCACTTTTTCTTTCAACATTCTCTTTCCTTTTGTTTTTCCCTCTAATTTCATGCTCTATTTTCTCACTATAAATTTCTTATCTTCTTTTCTTCCTCTATTTTCTTTTCACATTTTCTTTCTATTTTCTCTTTAATTTCTCTTCACTCTCTAGTATCTTTATTAATATTGCCTATGAGTAATTGTCTGTTTCAATTGTTAATAATGCCTAATTTTATAAAATTTCATTTATGTCCTTGAACGGTTATAAAATAAAAAATTACAAAATACTATTAGATTCAGTTAATTTTGTTAAAATTAGATACAAGAAACAAGAAAGAAAAGAAATAATAAGCATATATATATAACCTTGAAACATTCAAAATTGATATTTAAAACAAAAAGTAATGAAAATAAATAAAATAAATGAATAAAAACTATAAAGAAAAATAATATTATATTAAAAAAATGGAAGATTAAACAAGTAAATAAAAATATGAAGTATACTTTTATCAAAATCAAATTGTACTTAGATTAAATACAAAACAAGAAAAAGCTTGCTATAATTTGAGATTAATACAAAAAAAAATAAAAAAAAAGGCTAGTAAATGTTTTTTTTTTTTAAGGAAAAAAAAACTAGTAATTAAAGATAAGAAATTAAAAAAAAAATCATCGATACAAAAATTGTATTTAATAAAAGTTTTTTTTTTTTTGTAAATACTATTAAAAATATAAATAATTTTTTTCAAAAAAATGTGTAAAAATAATTTTTTTAAAAAATATAAGTGTTTAAAAGATAAACAAAAAATGTTTCTAAAATAATGTTTATAATATATATATATATATATTATTAAAATTACAATTATCAAAAAGACTTTTAAAAATTTTTCCTTACATGTTAAGAGTTTGATACAATTAGGGGTGGACTCGGTGCGGTTTGGTTCGGTTTTATAGATTTTTTTAAACCGAACCGACCAATTCGGTTTGGATTGGATACGAAACCAAACCAAACCAACCACCATGTTCAACCCGAACCGAACCAAACCGATGATCCTTGGTCGGTTTGGATTGGGTTAACGGTTTAGATCGGTTTGGATTTCGACCCAATTTTTTTTATTTATGCTATTTTGAGATAAAAATTGTACACATTGGGTTCAAAATTGTATAAATTTTTTTTAGGCCTTTTTAATTATCAATCTTCAATCATATTCATGCATTATATTTTGAATTAAGCATCTTTTTCAAGCTATTATCTAAATTAAATAATTTTAATATACATTCAACTAGCAAAAATACCAAATAAACTAACTATTAACTACAATGCAACATGAAACCATACAACTACAATACAAGTAAGATAATATAAAATAAAACCATATAACTATAATATAAGTCTACAACTACAACCTAATTATACAAATACATCATACACCAACAAATAAATTCTATAACAAATCTACAACCATTATTACTTATAAAATAGAATACAATCCATATTTGAAATCTTAAATTTTAAAATGAACTTATAATTAAATAAACTAGCAATCCATAAAAATAAAAATTATTTTAAAAAGTCTTCTTCCACACTCTTCAATCCCATTCTCACAATAAATAAATTAATAGTTTTATTTTATAATTATATACTATAGTTATATATAAAAGTAAAATAAAATGTTAGTTTAATTGATGATCGGTTTGGTGCGGGTTGGGTTGAATAAATTTCATCCAACCTACAACCCGAACCGACCGTTTCGGTTTTTTTTATATATTTAACCAAACCAAACCGATTAATAAATTAAAACCAACCCAAACCAAACCAAATATGTCGGTTTGGTCGATTTGATCGGTTCGGTTCTGTTTTTGCCCACCCCTAGATACAATTTATCAAAAAATAGAATTAACAAAATCTTAATAAATTATACGTACAAGAAATATCTCATAGGGTAAAAAATTGACAGAAAATGAATACCTTAAATTATCAACATCAAAAATTTATTTTATTAGAAAATGAAAAACTAAAAAAATTCAGAACAAGCAATATTGTATTAACTACAAAAATAAGAATCCAAAATTTGATCAATACAAATACCATAAGATGTAACAAAATACTAAATAAAAAAAAAAACTTAGTAAAGGACATAAATGAAATTTTATACAATTTGGCATTGCTAGCTTTTAGAACAAATGATTAACCCTGTGGTAATAGGTCCATGGAAAGAGAAGCTAGAGATAAAGCAAGAGAAATTAGAGAATGGAAAAGAGAAAGTATAGAGCGAAAAACCAAAGAGGAACCACAGAACGAAAAGGAAGAGAGAGAGAAAGGTCGAGAGAAATGTAAATAGAGAAATTGGAGAGAAACTAGAAAGAGAAGAAGAGAAAAAGAAGGTGAAAGTTACAAGAGTGAGAAAGGAAAGTAAAGAAGGATATATAAAGAGAAAGGAAAGAAGGATATATAAAGAGAGAGAAAGGAAAGTAAAGAAACTACAGAAGATGAATTAGAGAGGTAGAAAATGGGGAGAGAAAGCTAAGAGAAAGTGTTGGGGGGGAAGGTTTTGTCTTTTTCTTTTTTTTTTTCTTTTTTTTTTCTTTTTTTTTTTTGGTTGGAGGTACTGTAATTATTATGTAACTTGAAATATTATGATGAATGAATGAATAATGCAAGCACTTTAGTCTTTAAGCGATAGAATCTATTTTGGCTGGTCATGACATCGGATCTTGCACTTCATGAAGCTTTCCAATTATGTTCAATTCTTAAAATGCCAAAGTTATCACCTGAATGTATAAAAAATTTATCATTTCGTTCAACAACATAAATGAAATGTTAACCAAGGTTTATGTTAAATACTGTAGAAATTAATTAAGTAGGCACTATCAGCACTTAAGAGACCAAATTGCCTCACCATTTCTATTTGGAGTTCCATTCTATTTGGCTTCATCAAATTCCTATAATATGTCTCTGCGTTCCCATCATCAGATTCATTTCCACCTTATGCATATATAATCCTTTCTGTTTTCAGAAACAATACCGACAACACTAGTTACCATAATATGTTAATTTTCGAGAATACCAATATAACATGGTTTTTATCTCTTTTGACATCCTAACATTCTTGCCAATAACAAAAAGCACAGTAATTTTCTATATATCTTTAAAACAGCCAATTTATTGGAACATCAATATTTCAATTTATTTTTTTTAAAACAAACAAAGCAATCCATCAAGGCGAAAGAAAAGGAATCAAGCATTATCGTGTATCAATTCTGTGTTCCATCAGTACAAATCCAGAGCTGTCAATTACTCAATTACCTATAGTGATAGCTATAATATATACAAGTGTTTTAACATTAACATTCGGTAAAAAAACAAAATTAGATGCCTGGGCTAAAAACAATCCCCAAAACACATTCTTATGGCTCATCCCTGTATATTTTAGCATAAAGCACTCTCTATTATAATACGCACTGGTAGATTTTAAGATCCAATAATGTTGAAGGAGAACTTGGATAGCAGCTGTGGGACTCCTGATATAATCGGTCCATATGTCTACAAAACAAAAATGAAAAAACATTCTAAGTTAATCCATTAAATTTGAAACAGAGTATAAGATATCCAAGGAAATTATACCACTCCACTGCCATTAATATTACATTTAGGCACATAAATACATAGTAAGATGAATGATCATGGCCAGGCCATCAAAAAGAAGTTAAAATCAGACCCTATAGTTTTATTTTCCAAAAATCACTCATTTCAGTTGTGTATTTCTTTATATAATAAAATATAAATATAAATAAATAAAAGAAGGTTGACTACATGAAATCAAAACTTTAGGAAAACTGATCAAAGCACCCATTATAAGTTATATTACCTTATGATTTTCGTGAATCTGACATAATGGAACTGCAAGCAGTTTTAGATTTTTTGGCACAATGAACTTCCGGCTTACTGGCAACTTCACAAGGAAAAGTTTTGTGCACTCCTAAGAAATATATATTAAAAAATAAATAAAACATAATTTATTACTGATTTTATACCAATAGGAACTTGAAAGAAGCTGTTTAGGTAGAGCAAAACTAACTACCTTAGGCCTTTTGACATTAGGAGGTAAGTATGGATAAAGCAATGTTTCAAAGTCAGGCCTCCACCACATCCCAAGGCATTCTCCCACCTAAAAAATTAGGGAATTTTACTCATTTTTCACTTCTCAACAAGAAAACAACAGCATCCAGAACTCATAAATGTCATCTTCCATACCTCCCAATCAATCCCATCACCATTCTCACTAAGAGATAGCTTCCTTGACAATTTGCGCCTCAATCCATCAATATCTGGAATTTCAAAACTTTTCCCATTTCAATAAATATTACATAAAGAATGCTGCTTTTCCATTCCTCACTAATTTTAAGTTCAAACATGGTCATCAGGCTGGCTGCTGATTTACCTGATTCACCAGGTCTTAATCGGCCACCAGGAAGTTTAAAGAATGAATTTTTCACTTGCAACAGCAGCAAATGGGGATGTTTAAACAATTCAACCTGACATAGCAAACAATTCAGATTTTCTATTTCATTATTAAAAGCCAAGAATTTTTCATCCAATTATAATCCACAAATTATTTTCCATGCAACTACTAAATAAAAGGGGAAAAAAATTTTGAATTGTCTATTTCAGCCCCTCTTTCAAACATAAACAGATAACCCTGAGCAGAAATTTTAACAATCAAGATTTTTCTTTTTTGAAGAAGAATCACAGAACATAATGGAGGGGTAATATAAAAAAACAAAAACTGACCACAATAACTGCTTCCACAGACGTCCTCAATCCATGAGCAGCATAGCTACAGTAAATATTAAATAAATTGTTTGAATTGAAAAAAAAAAAAAATCAATTGGTGATCGGAAAGTAAAAGAAACCCAATTGAGAATGCATACAGAAGGTAGGAGAAAGTACTTGGATTTCAATCTCTGAGTACGATCAGCTAAAGTCTCTTCCTTGAAATGAAGGGCCTCTTTGGATCCAAAGTAGTAGCTGCTCAAAGGGTATATGTCTATCACACGGCTCTGGCTCTGGCTCTGATTATGAGTCCGAGTCCGATCGCCGCTATTGGCATGACCGTCACTGAATATACCCACTTCTTCACCCATATCTTCAAGATGTTTCTTTTAGCACCAAAATCAGCCTGAAAAATTTTACTCGCAATAAGGGATGGAGAGACAGGGAAGAGAATAAATAGGATATTATAAAAAAAACAAACAATTAAAATAAATAATAATAATAGTAGTAGTAGCACCCACTGGAAGCAAACGTGGCTTTTAGCTCTGTAGCCGTTCAGGCCGACCAGACTACTCTCGAACGTGGCGGTCCAGAGACGCCCGGATTCTTATTACAACTTCAAAATGGTTGAATCTTGTCAGAGTTTGAGTGCAACGGAGGGTCTTTTACTTTTCTTGGGCTTCTGGACTTTTCAACCGACTTTTGTCGGCTTCAATATGATTGGGCCACATCCTAATCCCATAATATTATAATACCAATAACCCAACCCAAAATGAAAGGGGCTTTCTATCAGCTTTTCTTTTGCTCTCCAACATAATTTTGTTAAAATAACACAAATTTTATTTTTTTTTTTCCAATGAAACAAATGATTCTCTATGTCATTTTTTATATGTAAACAACCAATTAATAAAAATTTACATATTGCTGAAATATGTGCTTATCATAATTACAATTTGATTTTTTTTTTTATATTTCCATTTCCACTTTGGGAACCAACGGCCTCAAATATCCTTTTTCAATTGAAAAAACTTTTATAAACTGACCAAAAATTTTGATATGTCTTTCAAGCTAAGAAAAGTAATAATATAGATAAACAAAATGTAGCCCCCACGTGCTTTGCTTTAAGATGATGAAAGTCATCAACACTTTTAAGGTTATATATCAAACCGGTTGATTAATCATAAATAAAACCACCTATCATTTACCCTTATTTTTAAAACCGTTGTTGTTTACCTCTCTTGGTTTCTATTGTTATTTTTGCCTTCTCTGCCTTTTAGTTTTAATAGAAGTACAAACCACTGCATCACAACTAGAACTTCTTTTATCCTTAAACTGTAATTATCCAAACTGAGTCAAAAAAGAGCCTTTTTCCCCAAAAAACAAAAAAAAAATAAATAATAATAATAATAATAATAATAGAGTGAGAGAGAGAGAGAAAGAAACAACACCAACCAGCCACCAACCAACAACCAATCCATGCATCACTAAAACTTCTTGTATTTGATAATTGATTAAGGTTACAGGGAATCCAGCAGTTTGCTAAAAAAAAGTCTCTTCAAAACAGAACACAATGGCCGGCTTGAACCGAGTCTTGGCTATTGTAACCACTATCTGGTGGGATTATAATCAAAGTTTTGACGCTGTTTCCAGCTCTATAAGAATCGAGACACCTAATGTGTCTTTATGGCTTTGCTTGGAGATTGTCTATTTCTTTATTGCTTAGTCCCACTTAGCAATATTAAATAAATCAAACAAAACCAGCTTTTATTTATTCATTGTTCGGCAGGGTCTTTATCGAGTTGGGAATACATGCACTTGAAAAGTGGACCCCAACGAGTGAGACTGATCAATGGATAAGACCCCATTTATCACCATGCAATCCTGATCAATCTGGCGTCGTAGAATGGCCCATTGGTGCACCCTGATCATGATGATTACATTGACTTATTTACATTATCAAATTGATTATCGGAATGATGAGTCCAATCTGATTCCGCCAAAAAAGTTTTGGTCTGTATTCCTTCTTGAAATTTATAAATCAGTTTGAACTTTTACTGATTAAATGTTGATTTTCTTCTCAAGTTTTTACATCCCAATTGGAATTACTCGAAACCAAGTGGTTTAAAAAAATGAATTGTTAAATTGCAGTGGACATTTACCAATCAATATAAATAAATAAAAAAATGGACAATATGATGGTTAATCCATCTTTTTCAAATGTTAGATATTTTCAAGAATGGCGATTTTATCACCAACTATATATCAATTTTGATAGAAATATCAATTTTTATTATAAAACTTAGCGAATATTATTCAAATAACAATATATAAGATTTTTAAAGTTTTTGAAAAGAAGATCTATCATTCACCTTACAAAAAAGAGGCTTTTTTTTTTATTTAAAAAAAAAGAGGCTTTTTTTTTTATTTAAAAAAAAAGAAGAAAAAAAAAAAGACTTTGCAGTCTCTGTATCCACTGTCGTTTCCATAGAAAATAAAAGAAAAATCAACAAAACGTAAGATCTTAACCTTATTTACCGTCACGCTCCCAAAATACCCAGGCGAACCATAAGATATGTTGGTTTTTATCATATTAAAGCAAGAAAAAAAAATGTTGATTTTTTAAAAAGGGAAATATACGCTAATACAGCAAAAGAACAAAACCCATTAGACCAGAAAACAAAAATAAATAAATAAATAAAATTTGAGGGATGAATATATGAAGAAGATAAGGTTTTTTTTTTAAACGTTTAATCCTGACAAAAAAAAAAATTTGCTTTTTTATTTTTGTAATTGTTATTTTTCAAATGGGAAAATAAAAGTATCCCAATAATTGCCGGAAAGAAGTCGCTTCAATATAAAAAGGCACATTTAAAAAAAGGGAAATTATTTGTGAGGCATTAACCAATAAAAATCCAGAGTTTGGCAGAAAAATGAGAGTCAAAGAAGGGCTATTGTCTTCGGAAAAGGTTATCTAATCAAACTTCATGGCTCAGCTACCCACCACAACTTTGCAAAGTACCCAAGAAAGACTTATAATGAAAATTTTAGATTTTTAACAAATAAATAAATAAATAAACTCGGTGATGTTAAAATGATATAAGATTAAAGATTTAATTATAATATAATTTGATATTTAAGATAAGAGACAAAAGAGTGAGTCAATTTCTTTGAGCTTTCAGTTGTTTAACGCTGAAGCGGAAGCTTGCTTTCCATAGAAAACAGGTCTCGGAATCCCAAAAGGAGTCTTCTTTGTAGCTGCCCCTCCAATCTCTGATCCCTGCGACGCCCAGAAAATTTCAACCACAAATTTCCTTTGTCAGTCACTTCTTGCAAATCATAGGCAAACTTCTTTCCTTTCTTTCTTTCTGCTTTTCTAGATTTATTGTAATTATCCATCCTTTTGTGATTTCTCTGTTTGAATTTTGATTATATGTATTGAAATATGTTGTGCTTCAGAATTGCAGATGATGTATGTATTTTGTGCTTTGGGAAACTCTTGGTTATTTTCTTTATGGACATTTAGAAATTTATCTTAATTTCGTTCTTTTTTATTTTTATTTTTATCATTTTCTGTTTTTTGTACGAACGAGTTAAATGGTTTATGGACGGAGATAGGACTTCGATGGGACTTAAATTCTGTAGGTTTTTGAGAGTGCGGGACACGTATGTAGAATATCAAGCACAACATTAAGAAAGGGGACAATTTTGAGAAACTAGGAATCCAAATTCAGTGTTTCAATTGTTTGGAGATGTTTTAGCTGTTTTGCTGAATCTGCGCTTCCTTTCAATAATGCATGTTTCTGCATAATTCTAAACCACTATATTTTTATAACGTATACGGAGGATTTCTTTTAGCAACAAACATCTTGTTGAATCCCTCTTCTTTTCTTTTCATTTTCCATTTTTATGCTCTCTTATTCTCTTGGCAACCATCTGAAGATATGGGATCTTTCTAAATTATAAAAATAAAATTTTGGAGGAATAGATTTGACCTGAAATAACATTTTAATTGTCTGAAATAGGTATAGTGTGGGGTGGGAAGAGAGGTGAGGCTCTCACTTACCAAATACATCTGCTACAGCACACATGGATCAAAGTACTCAAATTTTTCCGCACTTTAATTTTCTGTGGTTGCTTATAGTTATATGCTGGTAAACTTGTGTGAGAGATCCGAAGAATCAAATATATCCTACATTAATAGTTGGCATGCCTACAAATATTTCCTCTATGGTGCTTTGTCTCTCTTATGCCATAAATTCTACCTGCAAAACCTGATTAAATGATAATTTATCTGCTAGGTTCATTTACCTCCCAACCCTGAATGTAGATTTTTGGTGTTGCAGATGTTACTATGGAAGAGCCGAAGAGTTTGAATAACAGCCTTGAATTGGTTAAATCAGTCACTGATAAGAATCTTGATCTTTTGAGGCCATCATCTCGATATTATTCAATGTTTAAAGGTATTGATTCTATTTGGATCTGGTGAAACTGAATAAAGGATTTCTGCGTTTATGCGTGTAAATTGCAGTGAACTCATGTGCCACCAAAGAAATGTTTTTGGTCAGTTTAATTCATGAACAATTTATTCATACATTGTTTATGGATATTTTGTTTGCTTTTTAATCTGTTCGTGTGTATTTACATTGGATTTCCTGGAATGCCTTGACTAGTATTATTTTTCACTGTGTAAATTTTCTATTCTATCAATCTCCACCAGTCTATGGATTACTAATTTGCTACTTTTATTTTCTCATCCTTTTATCATATTTTTCCTCTATTACCTTCGCATCTTCTTGCCTGCTTTCGTTCTTCCAGATTCTCTTACATCTAAGTGAAGTGTGTCTTTAGCTATTTGAAGAGTCCTTTAATTGTATCTCTATGTGCTAATTTCCACATCAATAGTCCCCTTATTAATAATTGGAGTTCCATCTGGTGGTAATGGGCCTGCCCGGCATTTTGTCGTATGTAAATTCTATAATTTGTTAGTAAACAAAATCTTTATAGAAACTGGTGTTTTATCAAGTGTTATCCAGACAAGTGAGGTATTATGGTGATGGTAGGGCTAGAGAGAGATGCTGCAGAGAATGATAAGGGTAAATATACCCTGATTAGAGATGTAGAGGACTTGCAGCCAGGGATTTACGACAAACCTCTCCGGTGCTTCGGCTGTGGTATAGGATGGTTCTCGTGAGTATCTTTCATCCCTGCCTCCTAGGCTTCATTTAAATTCCATTTTCCTCTTTTCATGCTTACTTCTTTGTTACAGTTTTCTTTTGGGCTTTGTATTCCCATTGATGTGGTACTATGGCACTTTCCTTTATCTTGGAAATTACTATCGCAAGGATCCAAGGGAACGAGCAGGGCTAGCGGCTTCTGCAATTGCTGTAACTTTCTAAACTACACTTTGGATTAATCATCATAATTGCTTAGTATTATATTCCCATCACAAATTTATTCTCACATTTTTTAAACATAATTATCACTTTATTGTAGGCACTTGCTTGTTCAGTAGCATTGTTGATTATTGCGGTCGCTCTGCTTTTCTTTTAGCTCTAGTCGATGCAATCTTAAGTATGCTTTCTGTACCTTTCTGGGCAACAAGAAAGCAAATTGAATTCAAAGGAGTTTTTGAACTGAAGAAAGAAAAATGAAAAGGGAAGCCCCTAAGAGAAAAGCTTAGATAGTTCCCAACAACTGGAATGTCTATACAACAAAGCGTGGATTATGGAAAACCATACTTTCATTTCATTTTTTCTCCTTTTTTTTTTCTTTTTTTTTAACCATTTTTACGACTGATAGATACGAGAATTCTCCCTGTTAATGCTGTAATTTCACATTAAATATATCAAATCGATGTTTATAAAACTTCATGATCTTATACTTTTGTTTATGTTTTCTTAATGTCGTTCATGAGGTCGTACAAGGAAGAGTCTGTATTTGTCACCAACAGGCACTGTTTGATAGTGCGTGTGGACATGGGGCTTGCTTTTACTTTGGTTGTGATTAACGCGCTTTTACATTTAAAAGGCTAACTATCCAATTGCTAATCTAAAGTAATCCACTTTCGGGTTTTAAAATTTTATTGATCCTTGTAATATTATTATTATTATGCTGTTACCATTTTTAAATATTTTATGTTACGACTTTTGGACACGATTTTTACTTTTTTAATATGAAGCAGCCTACTTTAAATTCTTAATATATAGTCACAAATTTTAATTAATTTACTTACATGATGCATATTTCATTCGGTTAGCAATGACCAATATCCATTTTTGAGTATCAAAGTATTTACACAAGAGGCAATATACTGGCACCAAACATGCAAAATCCAAAATTTCTCATTTGATTGAGCTTGTAATGAGTCCCTATATGAAAGGCAATGTCCCTTTAAACGTCTCTCTATGCTAACAATGATTTGCCAACACCAAGATAAATAATTCAAATATTTTATTCCTTGGAATTACATGAATGACTCTGAAAACTTTCAAGCAGAAGCGAAGCTCCAAGTCCTGGATATGTGACTTCCACAAAAGGAGGACTGGTTCAATGATAAAGTGAGGAAAGGAGGCCACGCTGCCAAGGGAAAACTACAATGAAAGAGGCTATAGATGACTGTTTCACATACTCTTTTTAATCTTCGGTCACCAGACGGACATACTTATTATCAACATTGAATCTGGAGCTTGAATTGATCTAGCACCCAACAAGAAAGTTATTACAAATCCATAATTAGAGAGAGAGCAAGAGCAAGAAAGAGAGAGAGAGAGAGAGAGAGAGAGAGAGAGAGAGATGACACGCTGCATATCTAACCTTATGCTCAAGCATACTACTAAATTGACACTCATCTCCTGTTATTCCAGAGTCCTGAAGAGCCTTGAGGACTAATTTTTGTAATTTCTTCATCTTTAAAACTCCCTTGGGGTTCTAATTCCCATCAACATATAACAAGAATGCATAAGCAATATTAACAGGCAATCATATAATGCAAAAAAAAATTAGACAGAGATCTTTGTTACACATTCCAGGGAATTAAATGGGTCATTCATCCATGTCAATAGTTTGTCTCACCTATGCACCTAATAAGATATATAGTTAAGCAGTCATATGTATATTTTGATCATTAACTGATCATAACCAGAATCTTTATTGATTTACCATTTTCCATTGACTCAAAAAGAGCAAAGCCTTTTTTTCCTCCGAACTTAATTAGCAAGTTCATTGTGCTAATGGAGAAAAAAAAAAAAATATATATATATATATATAGAATACTTACAGATTTCAAGGCTGAAGTAATTAACTTCTTCCACTTGATCTTTTTAAATTTCTCACCAGCAGAGGCAGGTTCTGGCATTTCATCTGCCTCTGTCTGAATTACTTCCCCATTACCTAATTCAGCCAATGTATCATTCTTGACCTTTTTCCTCGAACTAACACCCTCATCAGATTTTCTCTTTTTCTTTGATGGCAAATTTCCATTCTCTGCTTCAAATGTATTACACCCAGCATCGACATTAGAAGGATCCTGTGATTTCGGTTCCTCCAAACCTTTATTGTCAAGCAATTCACCCTTTAAAGGGTTATCAGATGGAAGCTTTGTATCTGGAGCAGATTCTTCCGTCTGCTTAGGCTGTTGCTGTGCAGCATGGATAGCTCGGGCCTTGGCCTTATGTTTCTTTCCTTCGGCATGAAGAAGCAGGGTCTGCTTGCTAGTGGCCTTGGTATTGCAAAGGCTGCACATGCATAGATATAGCACCACATAAACTCATATCCAAACGCAAATTATTTAAATATTCTTTAGCAATATTTACCACAAAGCAAACTCCTAAAATGAAAACCGCCTCAGAAATTGTATTGATTATTAAATTAAGAAGTACAATATATACAATATATTATTATCCCAAAACATAATATGACAATACCTGCAAAACCAAGGAGGGCGTTCAGACAATCCAACGTTTAAATCAACACCAGGTTGCTGCTTTGAGTCTGTTTTGGGCTTGGCATTCGCACTATTCAAAGGTTTCCCTTCGCCCTTTGGACCATACTTTTCCTGAAAATGGAAATGAAGTACTTAAAGAACAAAACAAGAAAGAAAAAAAGTATCATTTGGAATTCTCAAAATAGTCGAAAGGAAAAAAAAAAAACTCTCCCCCTACCCAATTCTGAGTATTGAGTAGCAACACTTACCGTTCCAATATGTATCTTAGAAAATGATGAAGAATTTCTTTTAAAAACAGTATTACCGTTGCATGACCAAACAAAAGGAATGATAAATAGGGAGATACACAGGGAGAAATAGTAGAACCATTTAGACATACTTTTAGCATTGAATTTGGCAACAATTAGGTTAAGGGTTTTTTTTTTTTTTTTTGGTGTGGTTTTAATTGCAATCTAGTTTAAGAGTTTAAGAAGGGGCAATTGTTTTCTCAGTTTTTCACATCAAAATTAGATAAACAACGAGATACTCAGAAACACACCGCCTCAGTAATACACTGACTATGTCCTTGAACGCTTTGCTGCCCAAATATCTGTCCACAATCAATGCACGATAACTGCAAAGTTAACAAGAACCAAATCAGCTTCTACATTTTTTTTATTGAAAAAATCAAATTCAAGTAAGTACAATTAAAGCTTCTTTTAGATTGCCAATAAACAAATTTTTCAAAAATTTTACAAATGCTTGGAATTGAACGAAGCTTAATCGCGTCGGTCCCTAGATGAATGAATTTATTTACTAATGCTAAGATTTCGTCGAAGACCAAAACAAAGATAGTTTTTTTTTTTTTTTTTTTTGAGAGAAAAAAAGAAAAACCTTGGTTGCAGAGCAGATCTTGAAGTGATTGGGCAACTTCGGCTTCTTCAAATTATCACCGCAATCCTCGCACTGAAACCACACCATCTCTTTTGTTTTGGCGCTGAAATAAACTCCCAAACCGACAGTATCGAAGAAGAAGCAAATGCTCTATCTCTGCGAATTCAATCGGCTATTATGATTAGGGGTTTAAGGCAGCTTCTAGGGTTTTGTTCGACTTATGGCGGGTCTTGTTTCGACTTTACCGACCAATTTTTATTTTCTATTTTCGAAGACGAATCGATATAACGCGTTTGGATTTTCGCACGTGTGGGAAGCTCTTAGAGAAACCGCTAGATGACTTTGCGATTTCAGCTACTATAGCCTCTCTTTTTTTTTCTTTTTCTGAAAACAAATACTTTTTTAGATTAAATTAACGGATGTCGTTATATTTGTTTTTTTAAAAAAAATTGTTATAAATTTTGATATTTATACATTACATCATTTTTTCAAATATACATATATATTTATTAGAAAAATTAAAAATACTTTTTTTAATATTAAATAAATACTATTTTATTAACCAATCATGATTGAACGACATAAAAAATATATATATATATTTTTAATAATTTTATCATTTTTAATGTAATATAACACATTTAATTTGACCTATTACATTAACCGATAGTAAATCTTTGACGCACCACAAAACATGAAAAAGAGTTTAGAGAAATCCATATAAGCATGGTTTCATTCCATACAATAATGTTTTGTGAGTATTTTTTTTTTAATTACAGCATGTTTTGTGGGTATCTAAATTTCAAACATAGCTATCCCCATTTCCTTTTCCTAACACATGTTAAAGCTGTTTACTTTTTTTCCTTCAACAATTATTGTCGCTCCAAGCCAAATTACGATTTTTTTTTTTTCCCCTTCTTTTCTATTCTTTCCTTTTAGATATTTTGCCGAATAGCTTGTAGAAGATATCCTTTTATAGATTTTTAAATCTTTGCCTGAAACCAAACCCAATAATTGTCAAATTCAAAACCTTCCGTTCTAATATATACATATATGAGAATAAAGTCTATATATATGATTACAAAGTCATGCAATACACAAAATAATTTAGACGAAAATGGTACGTATTTATCACGAAAAGGATTTGAACCGCAATCATATATATCCTAAAACTTTATTATATATGAAATGTAATAATCAATGTTCCACATAATTAGACAAGAGATAAACATAAACTCGAATAAAAAATTTCATTAAATCAACATTTTCGTCAATCCAGCTTTTTTTTACGTATAAAATAAATATTGTATTGTCGTTTCAAACACATAATCAGAATAAATATGTGATCCGTATTGAAATCATAAGCGTTACGTGAGAGAACCATGAAAGGGAAAGGAAAAAATAATAGGGAAAAAAAAAAAAAATAGACAGAATTGTAGGGTTTCCGTGGAAGAGAGTTGGAGGAAAATTTGGTGTTTTGTGGTAACTGGTAAGTGGCTGTTCTTCATCAACCTGTCGTTTTCCTGCATAATTAATTGTTCGTAAAGCCAGTATACGTTTCTTGAGACTTGGAGTTTCAATCAAACATTATCCCATAACCATAGCAAAGCAAATCAAAAAGGAAATGTAAATTTAAATGTAAATTAAATTGGTATAATTGGAGTTTAGGAACCCAATAATAATTTATTTATTTATTTTTTAAAAAAAGTGCGGTTTGCTAGCTCCATGGGACCCAATTTCCTTTCTGTTTCTTACTCTTTCAATTTGCGACATGTGGTGGGACAGCAAGAAGAGTTGAGCACTAGCCTTCAAATTATATCTTTTTTGTTTTTCTCCCTCGGCAATGCTTTGGTGTTCTTGCTTGCCATGATTTAAGAGGCCCGGTAATTGTCACGCTTTAATACCTTTTTTTTTCTTCCCCATATATCCCACACACTGTAAAAGATTGGTTTTCGGTGGCATTCATGAAGGGTTGAAAAAGCTGAGATTTTTGAAAACATTGTTCCCTTTGCTTGTTTAGAGCTTTCCTTTTAACAATTTAAAAACCATTAGTTGATGAAGATTATAAAGTTCAAGTTAATTTGTCACTTTTTTTTTCCCTCACATGCTCTATCATAAAAAGGCGAAGTTACTATCTTGAACACGCGCCCACATTTTACCTTTCTTTTTTTTTTTTAATCATTTAGCATATGATGCATGAATTATTCATAAAAACTAAAAGATTTACAATCCGTTAAGAGTAAAAGATGTTGATTAATGTGGCTATGGTTTAGGTTATATATGTTTGTATAATATTTTTGATAAAATGTTCAAAAGGGGCCCATCTTCTTTTTACAATTACCGTTCAAATTATACATATAGAAGAAGTTTTTATTCATATATATAAACAGAAGCACGTTACATGAATTTTATTTGGGTTCCAATTACCTTTTATTACTCAAGTTTTATATTAAAAGTACAAACAATTATAAGCTTCGAGATAAAAGATAGTCTTTCGAAGGGATAGAGAATGGGTTTCTTTAGAGTATACAAAATGGTCAAAGTGGCAGATAGGGGCATGTTTTTCGTGTTTTGTTGTAAAGGTTATGACTTAAATCATTGCCCCCACGCTCCAATCATTCAAGCTAAGGGAGAGAAAATTGACAATTATTCCTCTCAAAAAACCAAAAAAAGAAAGTAATAAAATTTGAAAGAAATTAAAAAATTGTTGGAGCATGTACTTGTCTCTGTACGTTGCAACTCTCTGCGTAGTTGATCTAATTGAATCAGAACCTTGCTTCCACAATAAATTCTTCCACAACTTCATCAGTTACTTTACATATATATCGATCTTCTGTGCAGTCCAAACTTGCCTGCCAAAACATTCTCACAATTTTGGACAAAAAAGAATAATACTGGCAAGATTTCCACAAGGATTCTGTTTTGTCCTTATATATTTCTTTGGGTATTTCTTTTTGTTTTCTAATTCCTTCTAAGTTCCAAACGTAAACCTATATATATATATATATATATATATGCCGAGAAAAACAAAAAAAAAAAAAAAAGAAACCCAGAAACAAATATATTTATATATAGAAGCAGTAATGTCTAATTACTGGTCATCAATTCGTAAAAGAAGAAAAAAATATCTGACTGAAAAAAATCCAAAAATTAACTCGTTAATCATCCAAATCGACATGGGACATTGAGAAAGTACATAAAATAATAGAGGCTTGTTTCATTTAATTTAAGCAAAGTCTCTGCCAATAATCTCACATGCTACAGCTGGTGTCTATAATTCACATTAAATTTTGGTCTCTATTTTTGCCTTTTTGGAGTTTGATGTGTATCATTGTCTATCCCATCTACATACATTTACCCAAAACCACCTAAAACATATATTAAAAAAAAAGAAAAACAGAAACTAAGTATCCAAAACCTGTCGATAAAGCATGTAAATAAAAGAAAACCCATCATTTAAACATGTGAAATAAAAGTGTCTTTGGACTCTTTGCCATTTCCTTTCCAATCCAATTGCAAAATCCAGTATATTACCCTTCTTTTCCACCCGAAAGATTATCATATAGTAATAAAACCGTGAACCAAAATGGGGGCAAAAATAGGCCAAACATTTTTCCATGACAGATGACTCCCACCTAACGAAGATGGATTAAAATAGAGATGCATAGGAAAAAAATATCTGAGAGAAAAAAAAAAAAAACAAACGCATTAATTGATCAGCTTACAACTTAGTATTATTATTATTAATATCATATGGAGTTGAGACAACACAGTATCTCTGTCTCCTAAAGTCAGAAGCTTTCAACAAAGTTATTTTATACTCATCCTCTTCCTTCTCAAGCCAACCCAAACCAACTTCATAAATATAAAAAGCTCTGCAAAATAAAACTCATTACGTTACGCAGACCCACCACCACCTTATTGGACCCAATTTTTCTTCTTCTTCTTCTTCTTCTTCCTCCTCCATGCCTCGCCGTCGTGGCGGAGCGCCACCGATTCTCTCTCCGCCGGTGCTTATCATCCTCTTGCCAATCATCGCTTTTATCGTTTTATTCATTGCCATCCCTCCAGTTGTCACTCTCACATCGCAGAGGCTAATCCGACCCAACGCGGTGAAGAAGAGCTGGGACTGGCTCAATATCTTCCTCGTCTTGTTTGCGATTCTCTGTGGGGTTTTCGCCAGGAAAAACGACGACGATTTGGCTTCTGAGGATGATAGCCATGGTGTTGGTTTGAATGCTCAAAATGTTGCGGAGGATAATATGATTGGATTTTCCGAAAGGAACAAGATCTACGATCCCCTAAACCCAACACCCACTGGAAATGGGGTTGTTAGGCAGTTGAGGCGGAGCAGCAGTTCGTATCCAGATCTGAGGCAGGAATCGCTCTGGGATAACAGCGACGATAGGTCTCACTTCCGCTTTTTTGATGACTTTGAAATCAACAAGTACCACATACGACGTCGTAACGAACCACCTGATCACCTCGAGAGTGCTCCTATCAAGGTTATTCCTGTCGATACTTTCAAGCTCCGCTCTTCCACGCCGCCCAAGTCGCCGGCGCCACCGCCTCCTCCTCCTCCTCCTCCTCCACCACCGGTGGCTCAACGGAAACAGAGGAGAACGAATCGAACAGTCGACCGCAAGGAAAAGGTGAACGTCGTAAATGATAGCAGCGACTCCGTGAAAGTAGGATCTGCAGCACCACCAACGCCGCCACCGCCCCCTCCTCCTCGGCCACCACCGCTTCCACCTTCGCCGGTGAGGATTCAGTCATCCGAGAAGAAGTACCGGAAATTCGAACGTAGAAAGAGCAATGCGAAAGAGTTAGCAATGGTTTTCGCTTCGGTGGTTTTGTATAATCAGAGGAAGAAGAAGAAGAAGCGAAAGACCAACATTTACGACACTGCCACTGCTCTCTCTCCCACCGAACAACAACAACCGCCTTATTACACAACAATACCGCCTCCTTCTCCGCCGCCACCGCCTCCTCCGCCGCCGCCTCCACCTCCATCGTCGTCTATGTTCCATAGCTTGTTCAAGAAGGGAAGCAAAATCAGCAAGAAAATTCACTCAGTTTCTTCGTCAGCCACATCATCATCACCACCTCCACCTCCGCCTCCGCCGCCACCGCCACCAATTTCAACATCGGCGGGGTCATCAAAGCATAACAGCTGGTCAATGGTTCCTCCGGTGCCTCCACCTCCACCACCGGCGCCTTCACGGCAGCGAATAACACGAACAAGGACTACCAGTGCCAGTGGCCGACCACCGTTGCCAACTAAGTCGCCTAATTCCTACGAAGAGAATGTTGTGAATGGCGGCAGTCAGAGTCCACTGATTCCGATGCCACCTCCTCCTCCACCGCCGCCGTTCACAATGCCGGAGATGAAGTTTTTTGTCCGGGGGGATTTTGTAAAGATACAGAGTGCTCATAGTTCTCGCTGTGGGTCTCCCGAATTAGTAGAATTAGAAGAAGACGCTGATCCTTCGTCCAATAAGGAGGAATCAGAGACGGTCAAGGTGATCAACGGTGGAGATGGAATTGGGTCCGCCTTCTGTCCCAGTCCAGATGTTAATATGAAAGCCGACACTTTCATTGCCAGGCTGCGAGATGGGTGGAGGCTGGAGAAGATTAACTCAATCAAGGAGAAACAGAGAATGGGCTGAGGCCCTAAATTTGGGTTAGGAACTGAAAACTGCATGATTTGTCTGCTTCTCTTTTAGATACTTTTAACAGACACACTAATTTTTAACACATTACAGTAAAAGCATACAATATATATATATATATATATATATATTGGTTACTATAAGACTGCGAGGCATGGAGCTCTGATTGTGGGTTCTTTTTTTTGTCCATCTTTTGGAGCACCCTTGCAGGAGTTTGTGAGTTTGGCTTTTTGGATTTGCGTCGTTGATGGCTTGAGTGTGTATAGAGTACGATTGTTGAAGGGCAATGAGCTCTAACTGTGGATTTTTTTTTTATTTTTTATTTTTATTTTTTTATATCACCCATTAGAGATCGAGCCGAAAGAATTCTGAGTTTGGATTTTCGTGGTTGATGATTTAATATTGGTGAATACAGTATGTATAGGTACCACACAAGGACTCCACAGTGGTGGTGTTGGGCTCTAGTTGTGTTTTGTTTTTTGGTTCACCTCTTGGAGCCCCTTGTATTGTACAAGACTAAAGTTTATTCGAGTATTATGTTTGATGCGTTTGACAGCTTTTTTTTAAGTTTTGTGCAAGAATGGTCAATATTGAAAGGCATTATTACTATACTATTAAAACGTTAAGAATATTTGCCGAAAACAATGTGAATATTTTGCATCAAGATGAAGAAAACTAAGAACAAATATATGTTTATCAGGGAAAGATTGCGGTTCCATTTTCTTGAAATTGGCTGATTAAGTAAGCATGGAAAAGTCATCGAAGGAATGAAGTGAAGCAAGTAAAGGTAAGATAATGTATAGGACATGAGGAATCCAAGAATTTTAAGGCAAAGGCTAATGATGTTGGGTTTTACCCTATGCGAACCCATAATAAGAGAGAAAAAAAAGGTTCCAAGTCACGGAGAAATGGTAGTTGGCCACTGTTTATGAATTCAGAATTCTTGAGTGGAGAAGATGGATCTTGTTTCGTTGAACGACGACGTTTGCTTGATTGGGATTTCAAGTCTAGGGGCATTAAATAGCAGCAAGGAGGGTGAGTAAATGCTTTTTAATGGGCGGAAATTATCCGCATTGAATACCTTTCAAGTGACAAGTTAGTTATAAAGAAACAAAATTATGCCGTGTTTTGCAACGGAAATTGCATTGAAAGAAACTGCTATTTGTTTATTTTAAGCGGTTGTAATACGGAATGGAAGATTCCATAGAAGCAGGGTAAAAGTGAAAAAGTTTCCAACGTTGAATAGTACTGGGCCGGGCTTTCCTTATTGGTCCTTTTCAATGTGACTCAAGCCTAGCCCAGTTAACCCCACTTCAGATTGTTTTTTATTTTTTACCCCAAAAAATAAATAAATAAATAAAACCCTCCAAAACGTCAAGAAAATTGAAAAAGCAAAGAGACTTGGGCACTAGGGTTAAGCATCAATCGATGAAACTTGCGGGGCTAAAATCCATCGAAAACGCCCACGACGAGTCGGTGTGGGCGGCCACATGGGTCCCGGCGACGGCGTCCAGATCGGCGCTGTTGCTGACAGGTTCGCTGGACGAGACGGTGAAGCTATGGAAACCGGACGACCTCATCCTTCAGCGCACCAACACCGGCCACTGCCTTGGCGTGGCGTCTGTGGCAGCTCACCCTTCCGGCATGATCGCCGCCTCGTCCTCCCTCGACAGCTTCATTCGGGTCTTCGACGTTGACACTAACAACACCATTGCTACTCTCGAAGCCCCACCTTCCGAGGTCTGGCAATTGCGTTTCGATCCCAAGGTAAATTAATTCATTCACTTACGAGCTCAACTGCAAAAAGGCCCCCCATTTTTCTATTTATAGAGAATTATATATAAGAAGAAAATTTTTTTAGGTCAATTTACTAAAATAGAGTCTATAAGCACATCAACATTTGTATATAGAGTGAAGAACTTTATAATAATTTGGTTCTTGATTCTGTTAAGAAGTTACTTTGATTCTTGCATATGTAATTTTAAAACTCCAAGTAAGCGATGGAAAAAAAAAAAAAATCCTTTGTTTTTAGATTCAAATTCTTCATCATTAACGATCTCTTCATTCAATTTGTTCATTGATTGCCTCTGCTTTTAAGATCTTTGCTTGTTGAGCCATCTAATCTACTACTGGGATAAAGGACATATGTATTCATATTCAACTTGATTTTGCTAATCGTGTAGTCCTTATCCTACATAACAAGTTAACTAGCGAAAAAGACTCTGTGATTGAAAGTTGAGATAGTCCACATTTTTGGATTTTTCGTAACAATCTGTCGCCCTTCAGGGTACGATTCTTGCTGTTGCAGGCGGGGGCAGTGCCTCTGTGAAGCTTTGGGACACAGCAACATGGAATCTGGTTGCTACACTGTCAATTCCTCGTCCAGAAGGACCAAAGCCCTCCGATAAA
Organism: Ziziphus jujuba; assembly: GCF_031755915.1. NCBI lineage: Eukaryota > Viridiplantae > Streptophyta > Magnoliopsida > Rosales > Rhamnaceae > Ziziphus > Ziziphus jujuba. The sequence continues at coordinate 1,246,437 of NC_083385.1, forward strand.
ACCAGCAGCAAGAAATTTGTCCTGTCAGTTGCCTGGAGTCCAGACGGTAGACGCATTGCTTGTGGCTCCATGGATGGAACCATTACTGTTTTCGATGTAGCCCGTGCCAAGTTTCTACACCATCTGGAAGGTCATTACATGCCTGTTCGGTCTCTGGTTTATTCGCCTGCTGAACCAAGGTTACTCTTTTCGGCTTCCGACGATACCCATGTTCACATGTATGATGCTGAGGGGAAAACCCTGATTGGGGCTATGTCTGGTCATGCGAGCTGGGTATTGAGCGTGGATGTTAGCCCAGATGGGGCTGCTATCGCCACAGGCTCGAGTGACCGAACCGTGCGGCTCTGGGATCTCAGCATGAGGGCCGCTGTGCAGACAATGAGCAACCACACAGACCAAGTATGGGGAGTGACTTTTCTATCAGGAGGAGGGGCCTGTCGACTTGCTAGTGTTTCAGATGACAAGAGCATATCGCTCTATGACTACTCTTGAAAAAAAAAAAAAGAAGAAGAGTAAAAATGAGCATCCAGAGTTAATCGCTTCTTCCAAGATGATCTTCTTTAGGTCTTGTAATTTGTATAACATAAGTTGTTCATGAAAGCATACCCTTTTTAGCTTGCGGTAATGGAAACGATCGTGATAAATTGGATAACAATATGTTATAAACTTTAGTTTTTCAGTAGAAAATATGTAAAAATAAAAGGCCCAGTTTAATGTCCATTTGTGAGTGCTAGAGAATTAGCTGAATTTCCCTTGCATCTCCTTGCCGACAAACAATAAAACGCACGTGGAAAAGCTAAAAGATGAGAGGGATTATCCAAAAAGGCATCCGCGCACAGTTCTCATTATTGCTTAGAACCAACTATACGTCATCTTTCAGGGACACAGGGCCCTAATGGCGAATGAATGTAATGATTAATTATGAGACTTTGCCACTTATCCGAATCTTATATATATGTTATTTATCTCAATGAAACATAAAAATCTGTAAGAAAAAATGGATTTTGTTATAGCAATCAACACGATAATTTTGTAAATTAAGAAGTCTGCTTTTATTGTTAACGGTTTCATAGTTCGATTCAATGAACTACATTATATATATTCGGTTACCATGTGGAGATTGAGAGAAAATTACTCCCAGGGATGAACGAATATGAATTTTAACTGTGCTAAGATATGCTTTGGCCCTACCTTCATGAAAACAAAGTGGTAAAAAGGTTCGAGTAATCATGGAGTTGACTCCGTAGTGCTGGTGTGGTTGCTCTACTTGGCCAGACAAAACCAAAATATGGGCTAACGATAAACAGTTTGCCTCGTTATAGCAAAAGAGCCTTTTCTACCTGTTCCCATAGTCTAACAAAGTGTTACAATAAAGTTACTGCCTCGGAATGATAAAATACATCTAAATGGGCATATCCTTAAATATCATGTATATTTTAGACATTACGTTGCGACTTGCGCTTGTATAAAGCTACACATATTTCATCATAAATGGACGGCCTAATTTGCAACCAAAGACTCCCACCTGTTTGTGTTATTAACTGGAATGCACTGGGTATCCTACATGTGCATATAGCTGTTTTCCTTTTTTGCTATTTATAATAGTTCTTGGTTCATAATTATCCTTTTTCTGACAAACAATGCCAAAAAAAATTAAAATCACAAAAATTACTATAACCACTAATTATTTCTTTTTGAAATGCTCTTTCATGCTTGCTACTTCATACCAAAGGTTTCTTTTCTCAGTAAAAGGTCAAAAACACTTTCGAAAATTGCTTGCATACCAAAATAACATAGACCATTTTTACTAATATAGTCAGAAAGCAATGTTCAGATGGCATTACATTCATGTATCAAATGGAATGAAAAGCAAGAGGGTTAAATCTAGATCAAAGAATTTCACTTGCACTTTACATATATGCCAAAAACCACATAACCATTTTGTTATATCACATCCACATTTCCCAAACCACCGACAGAACACTTTCAACTTCATGACACGACACCACAATATATGTTTCTTCATACAAAGTCATGACATGACACTACCACCACATGATTATTGTAACAACTTTGTTCCATACATTTGGGAGGTGAGGTGCTAGAAAACTCTTTTACAAACCTAAAAATTAGCTCAGCTATTTTTCAAATTAGTGACTAATTGCTGAAAATGATGAGCAAATTAAGATGAACAAACAGAGAAAACAACTCTTCTTTATTTGCTTGTGCCATTTTCGTGTCATATATTTATTTCGCAGGCAAAAAATTGTAAAACAACATTCTAGTCTCTTCAAAAAGGACGAAAAGTATTTATACAAGATCAGTCTTACAGTGATACATACTCGCAACATCCCTATATAAAAACTAAAAAGGATATACTTCAAAATATAGGCCATTTACTACAAGAAGTGCAATTACAAAAACATAAAACAAAGCATTTAAAAAAGAAAAAGAAAAATAGTTCCTGCTAAACAAACATACAGAGTTTACTGGCGTAGAAAGTCCTTGAGAACATCAATGACGGACCCGAAATCCGCCTTCACTTGCACCGGTGGATTAGCCAATCGGCAAGCCATGTCCCGGATTGTCTTAGAGTGATAATCAATCTTAGACTGCGTAAACTTCAGACCATGGGCCGTGCTAACCACCACTGTCCGATCACGGGCACCGATAACCCCACTTTTCCTGAGCTTAATCAGAGCCGTTAAGGCAACCCCCGTATGCGGGCAAATGAACATGCCTGTAGAATCAGCTTGCGCCATAGCATCCATGAGTTCCTCCTCGGAGGCTTCCTCGACGATCCCATCAGAATTCTTCAGAGCAAACACCGCTCTGTCGATTGAAACAGGGTCTCCAATCTGTATAGCGGAAGCAAATGTAGAATTGGCCCTCACGGGATTGAATTCTTTATACCCAGACTTGTAGTACAAATAAAGAGGGTTGGCGTTGGCGGCCTGAGCGCAAACTAGCCGTGGAATCCTATCAACAAGGCCCAAATCTTGGCACATTTTGAAGCCTTTGTAAAATGCATATATGTTTCCAAGATTACCGCCAGGAACGATAACCCAATCGGGGACTTCCCAATCAAATTGCTGCAAAATCTCTATCGCAGCCGTTTTTTGGCCTTCGAGCCTAAGGCTATTCAAAGAATTAGCCAAATAGATTGGCAATTCGGAGGTGATTTCTCTGATTAGCTTCATGCAACCGTCGAAATCGGTATCGATGCTCAATACAAATGCGCCATTGGCAATGGGCTGGACCAGTTGGGCCATCGATATCTTGTTCGCGGGAAGGAAAACGATCGAGGGAATTCCCGCCGCGGCGCAATAGGCAGAGAGCGCTGCTGACGTGTCACCGGTCGAAGCGCAGCCGACTCCGACGACGGGTCGTTTCAATTTCCGGAGTCGGTTGACTTGGCTGACCAAAACGGTCATGCCCAAGTCCTTGAAACTGCCGGTGTGACTGATCCCGCAGTGTTTCACCCACAGATCGTTCATGCCCAGAAACTGTTTGCCAAAACGCTCGGCCCAGAAGAGGTTCGAGTTCCCTTCAAACGCGCTGACGATATCATCGTCATCAATCTCCGGCAGCACCCACTCTTTCTTGCTCCATACGCCAGAACCGTATGGCCAAGTGGTCCTCCCAACGCGCGAATCGAATAGGCTCCTCCAGTACGCTCCGTCGAACTTACCCAAGGCGTCCATGTCGTGCTGCACGTCCAAGAGGCCACCGGAACGGCTGCGGTACACAATTTCATCGAGCGGGTACGACTCGGCCGAGTCGACGCCCGCGTTGAAGGGAACGTACTTGGCGTTGAAATTGTTGGCGGCGTCGGGACGATGGCGGCGAGCCTCGTCCCTGATGTTTTCATCGGCGGCGCGGCGGACCTTGGGAGCCGCCGCCGCCACTGGGGGAGAGTTGGTGTTAGTGGTGGAAGAGGAGGAATCGAATGTGGAGGAGGTGCAGGTTATAAAGGAGGAAGGGCGGTGTTTGGTTGCAGTGTAGAGGTAAGGCGGCTTGGGATTTGGGTTGAGAGAGGAAAGAGAGGCGCGGAATAAGGAAGACGATGCCATTTCTGAGACACAGAGGTTGACGATATGTAAGAGGCGGCGCCTGTCTGGGTTCTATTTTGGGACTTCTGTGGGTGTCGCTCTTTTCTTCACTGACTCTTCGTTCTTCAGTCTTCACATATACCTGATGACTGGGTCCCTTTGTTTACATCTGGCCAAGTTAACATGTTTACTTTCCGCTTTCGCATGGCAAATGTATTTCTTCTTCAATTCCACTATTTTCTATTTTCTTTTTTCCCGCCCAATATGAGAGACCCCATAATGATTTATAAATTTCCCTGGTGAATGGGAAAAATATTTAATAATATGATGTTCGAATTGGGATTCAGTTTGATTTTGTCCAAATATTTTTATTTAAAGTGCTTTAATTGGCCCGATTTTGTAGGAAGGATTGGTGGATTTTGTGGTTTATATATAAATACAAGCTCACCAATTTTCTTATGCAGTCACATGTCTACTCTTGCTAATTACTATGCATATAACAAAAATTATTAATAATTAATTTATTATTATAATTCAAAACGTGTTTCTTCCATTTTCATGATTCTAACTGGATCTTTTGGACACGTCGTTGGTATCGGATTCCATATTAAAAATGGAGTCTACACGAATAAATTTGAGATCCACGATCATGCTAGCTGTATATTATTTTGATTTTCCCCATTTTAAAATGTTGTTCTTTCCCATCTCATCCAAGTAAAGCAGGTTGGTTGTGCCGATTTTATTTACTGTTTGATTTTTGATTTTTTATGTGGACTAGCACAGTATAGGCACCCATTGTCTAACAGTTTGACTTTTCAAAATATTTCTTGAAACAAATCATGTTTTAATATAATTTACCAAAAAATCATATTTAAAATAGACTGTAAGGATTATATTTTGATATTAATTAGTTATGTAATCTATGAAATATATGCAATAAGATTGAACATCTATATAAGGTTAACTCTTAATCGAGATATGTTAAAAAAAAATATATATATTAGTGACACACTTTAATTAAGAAAATAATATTTGAAGTGTGTTAGAAATATGAGGTAAAATTTTAATTGCATTTGTAAACTAGTTGCATCACTTATCCGAGCTAGCATTGTCTTTATGTCTACTATATCATTTGCTTTCTTTTTTATTGACTAATAAAACTGATTCACCCAAAAAACAAAAAAAAATCGAAAGTAAGACTTGAATCTCCAAAGCTTAATTTTGAACCAAAAAATAAAAAATAAAAACGATCACAAACTTTTTTTTTTTTTAATTACTAATCTTATCCAATAGCAAAGCGATGTATGCAATGTTTTATTTCTCCCTCAGGGGATGATTATGTCATTTTAACAATATTTATGTCGTACTGTTGAATATCGGTTCAGTTTCGGAAATTTGATGCTACGCCAACCCTGCCCCCACATGCTTGGAGCCTCTTATACTCTCCCTTTGTTTTGTTCTTTTTTAAATAAACTTTTTACGTTTCTACGATCCCATCACAAAACTTTCATTACTCAAGATAATTCCTAGTTCTTATAGTGGCCTGAGTTGGTTGGTAGGTAAGCTGCGATATAACATTTTGCGGTGTCATTGTTTTACACTGAAAGTTCTCTCGCGCCCAAATATATAGCTAAAATATTTAGTCGCCAGCGAATTGGGGTCGGATATCAGATTGTAATGGCGTCGATGTGCATTATTCTTAAAAAGAAAATAAATAAATTTGTAGTTAATTAATTCCTTTGCTAATTTACGAATTTAGCCTGGATTAATTTCAATGAAATTAAGTGGACGAATTTAAATGGTTCTCTTGATTATTTTACGACTCGGCTTTCCTGAAAAAGGTTTTTATTGATTAATCGATGCACAACTTAATCTAAGAAAGCCAGATATGGAGGACATTTCGATACAAATCAAATTCGATTATTCGCAAAATAATAAAAAGCTCATGCACATAAATTTATGTTCAAAGAGCGTGATAAGCCTGCTCAAATCTCTTTCATCAAAATATTATATGTCCTCTTTTTTCTTTTTCTTTTTTAAAAAAGAAAGACAAATTTTGTTAAAACAAGTAATCTATTTATTGCTTGAAAAATCAAACTTATTTTGGATATATATTAATAGATAATCAAATATCAATAGTAAACGTTATATGATTGATCACATCGAATACTTCCAAACCAGCATTAAAATTGTAATATGCTATTAATCTCTATTTAACGTTTTTAATCATAAGAAATTAACCCCAAAATCTAGACACTATATTAGTTATTAAAAGGTTAAATTCTGTTAAAAGATTGTCCTACAATGGCAATCAATTGTGAAATATGGTTGAAGGGTATTTCCGTAAATAGGTGCAAAAGATTGAAAAAAAAAAAAAAAAAGGAAAAATCGAAAATACAAAATTTTGCTCTCAATTACTGTCGGTTTTATAGCAGAGAGCCATTTTTGTGGAGGCCACGGATGCCCAAACAGTACGGCTCCTCTCCCAAGGACTCGAGCTGACCAGACCAGTTTAAGGAAAAGAAAAAAAGTATAAAGAATAAAGATTTGTAGAGAGAGAAAGGCATGGAAATACAAGACTAGAGAGAGAAAGACAAAGACAGAGAAGCTTAAAAACTTTTGCTTTTTCGGCATATATATAAAACATCCATAACCTTATTTTGAAGAAAATTCGAAACCCAAACCAAAACTTAAAAAGCTTCGAAAAGGGGGCAAGAAAAAAAAAAAAAAAATCCCCTCAAGAGTGCTTTGTTTGCTTGCTATTATCGTCTTCTTCAGCTCAAACTTAAAGCCGCCTTTTATTTTTCATCTTTCATTTTTAATTTTTAGTTATTTTTCTTCTGTTTTTATTTCTTTTTTTTATTTCATTTTCTATTTTTCCCCTCTCTCTCAAAAATTCCGTTGAAATTCCAAAAAGCTACCATTCCATTTCTCTCCGATCTGACTCACCGAGTTACTTCTCTTTCAACTCGGCCTTTGTCTCGGATGAGTTAGCGGGTGAAGATCGCCGAGTGTATTCGCCATGGTAAACTTGAACAAAATATCTAATGCTTTGATTGATTTTGATTTATTTGACTCGTTATTAGCTGAGTTCAATCGCTTGCAAGATGTTTTTAGGAATAACTTTGATTGTACTAGTCCTTTTTGAAATCAATGTTGTTATGTACAACTCTGGCAAATCTTGTTTTTCAGATGATATTTTACACATTTCGTTATCGCTTAGCTCTTTGTAGCTATAATTATATGATAATTTCGTGCACCTTTTATTTCTGCATTGTTAAATTTTAGGTTTCGATGCAAAAACGCCAAATAGGATTCTGTGAAATTGGGTGAGACAAATAGGTTGTAATTCCGGTATTGGAAAACCCTGGCTAATAATAATGAATTTCGAGATGATAGTCTTAGTTCGATCATGCTCTAAGCTTGTAATCAAGCAAGATTAATTGAACTAGATAGCCAAAAAGAAGTACTTAAATGAGAAGTTGGTGTGGAAAAGTTAATTTTTTTTTCTTTTCCCTTTTTTGTTATGATTAATTTGATTATCATGGTCAATTTATTTGGTTAACGAGGAATTCTGCAAAGTTTAGGCATTATTTGCTTGTATTCCATGCTGGTATTAGCACCTCTGCTGTAACGTTGAGATTGGTGATTGAGATTATGCTGTGTGTTTTGTTATTGTTCTCTGTTATGAAAGCTCTAAGGTTTAAGGCCTTGAAGAAGTTAACTTTTATTTTGATTGCTAAACAATTTTGCTATGCTGTGGACTAAACTGTATAATGTAGTCTCTACCGGTTCGACTCTTGATGGACAAGCTGTTTTACATTTCTGATAACTGGTCTTCGCAGGCTGCACCAGTTAATATAATTGTAGGTTCTCATGTATGGGTTGAAGATCCAGTGGAAGCATGGATCGACGGAGAAGTTTTTCGAATCAACGGCGAAGAAGTTCATGTTCATACAACAAATGGGAAAACTGTAAGTTGAACTTGACATGTTTGTCATGTTTTATTCTGTTATTTATGACAACATAATTTTATTGATTAATATATTATTATTTTCTGATCAACACCTTAATCTATAGATTTAATTGTACATTTCAATGCTCGGTTCTGTATGCTTCTGTGGAAAACAATGCCAAGTTTTTCTTTTTTATGTGAATCCAGTTATGTTTTGTTATGAAGTAAAGTCTATGAAGTTCATTTAATCATAAAAGAGAATGATATTTATGTGGATAGAAAATACTCAAAATCCCTTGTTTTATACATGAATATTTTTTATTCTGAGGTGTATTTGTTATCCTCACTGAAAAACTCATTGCAGTTAACCACAAATATCTCAAAAGTTTTTCCAAAGGATACTGAAGCTCCTCCTGGAGGGGTAGATGACATGACAAAGTTGTCATATTTGCATGAACCTGGAGTTCTACATAATTTGGCCACCAGATATGAACTCAATGAAATATATGTAAGTTGCTGAAAACTTTGTCCTAATGTATATGATAAAGTGGATTCTGAGTGAAACAAATGAAAAAGTTGTTAATAGTCCTGTTGTACGTTTTCTTAAATATCTTCCTCAGACATACACTGGAAATATATTGATCGCAGTCAACCCATTTCAAAGACTACCACATTTGTATGATACTCATATGATGGAGCAATATAAAGGAGCTGCATTCGGAGAGTTAAGCCCTCATGTTTTTGCAGTTGCAGATGTTGCATACAGGTAGTTTACTTTGTGTATGCTAATGCAATGCTCTCTTTCCCCAGTCCTCCCAGACAAAAAATAAAATAAAATAAAAGGAAGAAGAAGAAGAAGAAGAAGAAGAAAAGTTACTAAAGTTTAATTCTATCTATAATAGGGCAATGATTAATGAGGGGAAGAGCAATTCAATTCTTGTTAGCGGAGAGAGTGGTGCTGGTAAAACTGAGACGACAAAGATGCTTATGCGGTATCTTGCATACCTTGGGGGTCGATCGGGGGTAGAAGGACGGACAGTTGAGCAACAAGTTCTAGAAGTATGACAAAGCTACTTTTCCTAGAATATTGTACTTCTGGAGTACTATCATTTTACTTAGTTGTGTTTGCATGCATACAAACAAATTGCAAACCATAATTTGTATTGTTTGACCGGTTTGATGACAGTCCAATCCAGTCCTTGAAGCATTTGGAAACGCTAAAACTGTTAGGAACAACAACTCAAGGTATGTTTCTGTTCACTTTAGGCTTCTGAGCTCTTCCAGTTTATTTTCATTTCCCTGAAACAACTCTAGAAAAATATATTTAATGGTTGAACCTCCGTGGTCCAACAGTCAATTTGTGGTTAAACTGTCCCAACTGGTGATTAATTATGGTTCTGGAAACTCTGCTTTTCAGCACCTAATATTTTGTTAATGTATATTTTGCTTATAATGCTAAGAGAGTCTAACTTTATGAAGGAGCTAGTTTTACTGCTTCCTAATTTTATTCTTCAATCATAATTCAGTCGTTTCGGTAAATTTGTTGAGATCCAATTTGACAAGAATGGGAGGATATCTGGAGCAGCTATAAGGACTTATTTGCTTGAGAGATCTCGTGTTTGCCAAATTTCAGATCCTGAAAGGAACTATCATTGCTTTTACCTTCTGTGTGCAGCACCACACGAGGTAGTTATAATAAAAATTGATAACATAATACCTCAATTCCCAATTGGTTGCATATCAGATATGCTAGTAAATTTTATACTCACTTTCCTAAAACTTGCATCTGTTAGGCCATAACATATCTTGTCCGTTTAAATTTCAGGATAAAGAGAAATATAAGTTGGGAAACCCTAGATCATTCCACTACTTAAATCAATCCAACTGTTTTGAGTTGGACGGAGTAGATGATGCCCATGAATATCTTGCCACCAGAAGGGCAATGGATGTTGTTGGAATCAGTGAGGAAGAGCAGGTCAGTTGTCTAAGATATAATTGGTGTGTGGTGTTGCATACATTAGTCTCATTGGTGATAAATAATTCTTTTCAGGAAGCAATTTTTAGGGTTGTAGCTGCAATACTGCATCTTGGAAATGTTGAATTTGCTAAGGGAGAGGAGATTGACTCCTCTGTCATCAAGGATGAGAAATCTAGATTCCATCTCAATATGACAGCTGAACTTCTTAAGTAAGCCTATCTAATGCTTTCTTGCATTGTATCCTGTATTCATGCTTGCTTGTTATTGTCACACATTTCAATTAAATTTTGCTTCTATTATAGGTGTGATGCAAAGAGCTTGGAAGATGCACTCATTCAGCGTGTAATGGTAACACCAGAAGAGATTATTACAAGGACTCTTGATCCTGTTGCTGCAATAATTAGCAGGGATGCCTTAGCGAAAACTGTTTATTCACGCCTGTTTGATTGGTATGTGAAATCGGTTTTTATATGTTTTTTTTGCTGTTTGTTCAATATTTTAGGCTCTAATCAAAATTTCCTAAATTATTAGGCTTGTGGATAAAATCAACAATTCCATTGGTCAAGATCCAAATTCAAAATCATTGATTGGAGTTCTTGATATTTATGGGTTTGAGAGTTTTAAGTTTAATAGGTAAGCCATTAAATACATTTGGGATTTACAATCTAGTATCTGGCTTTGCGACTGACAACTTGCCCTGTTGAATAGTTTTGAGCAGTTCTGTATTAATTTTACAAATGAGAAGCTGCAACAACATTTCAATCAGGTTGGTAACTTTTTGCTAAAATATCATCCGCTAATTTCAATACTGGTTTTGTTGTATATTAATATTTAAATGGCATGGCTGCAGCATGTCTTCAAAATGGAACAAGAGGAATATACAAAAGAAGAAATTAATTGGAGCTACATAGAGTTTGTTGATAACCAAGATGTGTTGGATCTAATTGAGAAGGTGATATTTCATTGCATCATACACGTCGTATATGTTAAAGCAGAAACATATAGAAGCTGCACACATTTTAGTATCATTCGGAGTATGAGTCAGATAATACAACTAAGTAATTCCATTTTTTGCAGAAACCTGGAGGAATTATTGCACTGTTAGATGAAGCCTGGTATGCTGCTTATGTTTCTACTTAATCATTCCTTCCAAGTTTGTTGGGATGTGAATTAATTTCATGACCTTATAGTGTCTACTCTAATATTTATCTTTCAATCTATTATGAGTTTTTCTTTTTTTATTCATCTTGTAACTCATGTTTGTCACATTTTTTTCACGCAGCATGTTTCCTAAATCCACACATGAAACTTTTGCTCAGAAGTTATACCAAACATTCAAAAACAACAAGCGCTTCATCAAACCTAAGCTTTCTCGTACCAGTTTCACTATATCTCACTATGCAGGGGAGGTAAATATGTCTGGTATGTATTCATTTCAATGTCAACATAAAAATACTGGAAGTTTTGCTGAAAATGTCACCTTTTCCAGGTAACCTATCTGGCTGATCAGTTCCTTGATAAAAACAAAGATTATGTGGTGGCAGAACATCAGGATCTCTTGACAGCTTCAAAATGCTCATTTGTGGCTGGCCTATTTCCTCAACTTCCAGAGGAATCATCGAAGTCATCTAAGTTTTCCTCCATTGGATCACGCTTTAAGGTCTCTTTGGTCTATCTAATCTGCAGATTTTGCAGATTTTATCTTCTGCAATTTATATTTACTTTTGGAAAATTGATTGAGATGATTTGTCAAAAATGCAGTTGCAACTTCAATCTTTGATGGAGACATTGAATTCAACAGAACCTCATTATATCAGATGTGTAAAGCCAAATAATGCTCTGAAACCTGCTATTTTTGAGAACTTCAACATAATCCAACAATTACGCTGTGGTGTGAGTATATTCTTCCATAAACTTGCTTTCTTATGTTTCATTTGTCTTAAATTTTGCAAAATTAAAATTTATCTTGTTAAGCACTGTTATTTGCCAAACTAATGTTCATGTTTCTCTTAGGGTGTTCTCGAGGCTATAAGGATTAGCTGTGCTGGGTATCCTACTAGACGGACATTTTATGAGTTTCTTCATAGATTTGGGGTTCTTGCACCAGAAGTTTTGGAAGGAAAGTAAGTCAGTTTTTTTTTGGTTTACTTGTTGTTCTGTATACAAGAGTATATGTAATGTGCAAGAAGTTTTGATGACCCAGTTTTCCTTCTTGTACAGCTATGATGACAAGATTGCATGCCAGATGATCTTGGATAAGAGGGGACTGAAAGGTTATCAGGTGATTCAAATTACTCTATTGATATCTGTCATGACCGTGCTATTGTTTTTAAACCTCAAATGGTCTAATTGAAGTTAAAAGTCATTAATACTTACAGGCTATGGGCCTCACATAAATTTTCGAAGTTCTTAGAAAATTTTGAATGACTAGGTCTCCTTTCATATCAAGTATCTCTACAAAATTAGTAAATGTTTTGCAGTGGATGCTAGTTTCCTGCCATTTTGAGTAATTGCTAGCATATAAGTACTCGTCTAAAGTTTCAAAAGGCTTCGCATAGTTACAAATTTTTGTTGACTATTTTCCATATGTAATGAATTTACCAATAGATTTATGACATTCCAAACTCTGTTCAACGTGGTTTGGCAGATAGGCAAGACAAAGGTCTTCCTACGAGCTGGTCAGATGGCTGAGTTGGATGCAAGAAGAGCAGAAGTACTTGGAAATGCTGCTAGAACTATACAAAGGCAAATACGAACCCATATTGCACAGAAGGAGTTTGTTGCATTGCGTAAAGCTGCTATTCAATTGCAATCTTATCTGCGAGGTATCATATTTAGCTAGATAAAAATGATACCTGCCTGGTACTTTTTGCTTCTTATTACACAAGGAGTTTTTCTGCTTGCTGAAGTTTGCATCAGTTGAAACTGTGCAAATGAAAAAACTATATTAATGTAACCAATCTTGTTAGTTGTTCCCCTTGCCAAGATGTAAATTTCTCAGTCACTGGTACTCTGTCAGTCAACGTTACTGTGTCACATGCTTGTATATTTGTACTTCCTTATGTTTAAACCAGCATATTCATGATGGAGTGTTTTCTAAGTAGAAATTCATTTCTATTGTTAGTTTAGCTAATCATATCTCCTATCAAGTCTTAACCATATTCTTTTTCTTGATTCTAATTAGGTGTTTCTGCCCGCAAACTGTTTGAGCAATTGAGACAAGAAGCAGCAGCTTTAAAGATACAGAAGACCTTCCGATGCTTCACTGCTAGAACATCTTACTTAACCATACATTCATCAGCAATCAAACTGCAAACAGGGTTAAGGGCAATGACTGCTCGTAATGAATTCAGATTCAGAAAACAAACCAAGGCTGCAATCATTATCCAGGTACTACTGTCACATATCATCTGATTCATTTGTCTATAGAGCTAACAAATGGAATTGTTGCAACTTCTGGATGAGCGTTTGAAATTTTTATTGCTATGATGCAATATGCATTACGCTTTATTGGTGGTCTGCAGGCTCATTTGCGTTGCCTTGTAGCATATTCTTACTATAAGAGTCTCCAGAAGGCTGTAATAGTTACTCAGTGTGGTTGGAGGCGAAGGGTTGCTAGGAGGGAGCTCAGGCTGCTTAAAATGGTTTGATTGCATTCATTTATGTGATTTTATCTATCTAGTAAAGATATAATGAATTATCCATTAACTCTGGAGGTTCCCCTGTCCTGATTCCTTTCAGGCTGCAAGAGAAACAGGGGCCCTTAAAGAAGCAAAAGACAAACTTGAGAAGCGTGTGGAAGAACTCACATGGCGTTTGCAACTTGAGAAGCGATTAAGGGTAAGTTATCCTGTATCAGGCACTATTATCTTGGTTTATGATATACTAGAGCACAATTTTACGAACAATATAATCTGTTTGTTTCCACTTGAATTGCAGACTGATTTGGAAGAGGAAAAGGCCCAAGAAATAGCTAAGTTACAGGAGGCTTTGCATGCAATGCAAACACAAGTAGAAGAAGCATATGCCAGAGTTGTGAAAGAAAGAGAGGCAGCTAGGAAAGCTATTGAAGATGCACCGCCTGTCATCAAGGAGACTCCTGTGATAGTTCAAGACACTGAAAAGATTGATTCATTAACAGCTGAAGTGGAGAGTTTGAAGGTAGGCATCCATGCAAATTTTGTGCCTGATGGAGTATCCTCTTCTTATGGTTCTTTTTGCATAACAATAGTGCTTGTTGACAAATATAAATATATATATATATATATTTTGCTAATATATGCTTGATTTTATTATAGAGTCTTGGCATATATCATTCCACAGTTTCCTTAATATCTTTTTATGAAAACATTATTATTATAGATGAGTGTCCTAGAAATTGAACCTTTGAAATATGATGACTTGATGAATCCTCTCGTTACTGTACAGGCTTTGCTGCTATCAGAAAGACAGGCAGCAGAGGAGGCCAGAAAATCTGGTATGAACGCAGAGGCAAGAAACACAGAGCTTACAAAGAAACTGGAAGATGCAGGGAGAAAAGTGGATCAGCTTCAGGAATCTGTACAGAGGTCTGTTAATACTTGTGATGTGGAACCATCTATTATCATATATTGCTATTGTGAATGATGTATCATATGGACAGTTTACTTAGATTGCAGAGTAAATACCTTTTGATTAGCTTTAAACCATCAAAGTTCATCTTATTTATTATTCTCTATAATTCAGGCTAGAGGAGAAACTTTCCAACTCAGAGTCAGAGAATCAAGTACTTCGTCAGCAAGCATTGACTATGTCACCAACTGGAAAAACTTTATCTGCAAGACCAAAGACGGTGATGATTCAGGTTAATGGAGTATAATTTTCTTAATTGTGAGACGTGTGTTTTTGCTATCAAATAAGCTTACAGAAATAATGCAATGTTTCATGAAATTTGCAGAGGACACCAGAGAATGGTAATGTCCATAATGGAGAAGTGAAGGTTTCTTCAGTAAGTGGACACTATGCTGCATTGACTTGTTAGGAGATGAAAGACAAGTTGTACAATTGTGTAGACTCAATGCTTCTTTTCTTTTTTGTTCAGGATATGACTCTTGCTATATCACATGCTGCAAATGCACGTGAGCCAGAATCAGAGGAAAAACCGCAGAAATCTCTCAATGAGAAGCAGCAGGTAATCAGCCATTGACTTGCATGTAAATAATTTGTGCTCCAATGCTTTGGTCTCTCACATTCTCTTTCTAATTTGTTACTTGCAATCTGTTTTGTGTTTCAGGAGAACCAGGACCTCCTGATCAAGTGTATATCACAAAATTTGGGATTCTCAGGGGGCAGACCTGTTGCTGCCTGTGTCATATACAAATGCCTTCTTCACTGGAGGTCATTTGAAGTTGAAAGAACTAGCATTTTTGATCGCGTTATTCAAACAATAGCTTCAGCTATAGAGGTAAGTTGCCGTTTTCTAGATTTGTGAAATTTAGCCCGATCATCAAACTTCCAATTTCATTACAAACCATTTGTAGTAAGAACAATCAACGTCTACATCTTGCTAATGCTGATGACTTTGCCTTATTTAAGGTCCAGGATAATAATGACTTCTTAGCTTATTGGTTGTCAAATACATCGACTTTATTGTTGCTGCTTCAACATACACTTAAAGCAAGTGGAGCAGCCAGCTTGACGCCACAACGGCGAAGAACTACATCAGCATCTCTTTTTGGGAGGATGTCTCAAGTATGAAATACTGGTGTATACTTTTATTAAATGCCTACTGTCAAGAAATCAATCATCTTATGTTGTGTCTCATGCTTCTTCTCTCCATTTTATTTTTCCCTCCTTAATATGACTCTTTAGGGTTTAAGGGCTTCTCCTCAAAGTGCCGGAATCTCATTTCTTAACGGTCGTACACTTGGTAGGCTGGATGATTTACGCCAAGTTGAGGCTAAATATCCAGCATTGCTGTTTAAGCAGCAGCTGACTGCCTTCCTCGAGAAGATATATGGAATGATAAGAGACAATTTAAAGAAAGAGATCTCCCCGTTACTTGGGCTGTGTATCCAGGTAGGTGGCTGGCAAAGTTTTTTTTTGATTTATTTATTCTACAATAGATATTTATTTAGCTGGAAAGAGATTTGGTATCCATATATTTAACTGAATGATTGTCATATATTCTCAAACAAATTAGGCCCCAAGGACATCGCGGGCAAGTTTAGTGAAAGGACGCTCTCAAGCCAATGCCATAGCTCAGCAAGCTTTAATCGCTCATTGGCAAAGCATTGTGAAAAACTTGAACAATTATCTGCAGATGATGAAAGCAAACCATGTGAGTTCAATGTCTAAAACAAACATCCAAAAATGTGATTCTTCTTTTAGGAAACAGTTCTGGATACTTATATGGTCTGCTTTTACAGGTGCCACCATACTTGGTCCGTAAAGTGTTCACTCAGATATTTTCATTCATCAATGTTCAACTTTTTAACAGGTATAGATTTGATAAATCAATCTCTTTCTCCTCTTTTATTTGTGTTCCATCACAAGTTTATTATTGTTTGTTTAAACATCACTTACATCTTATGTAATCATTGCAGTCTTCTTTTGCGGCGTGAGTGTTGTTCATTCAGTAACGGGGAGTATGTGAAAGCGGGTTTGGCTGAATTAGAACAATGGTGCTATGCAGCAACCGAGGAAGTGAGCAACTTTCAAGAGTTATGAGCTTTATTCCCAGCGGTTTTTCATAATCTTTTGTCTGAAAACTTTATTTTTGTCCAGTATGCAGGTTCAGCTTGGGATGAACTGAAGCACATTAGACAGGCAGTTGGATTTTTGGTAAGAATAATGCTGTATCTAAAATGATGAAGCATTTACATCCACAATAATTGTTGACCAATTTTCATTCATCAATTTCCTAACAATGCAGGTCATACATCAAAAGCCCAAAAAGACCTTGAATGAAATTACCAAGGAGCTCTGCCCTGTTAGTTCCTCCGCCTCTCAAATTTCTCATTTCTTTCAAATCTATCCCTTTTGTTTTCAATTATCTGGCTCGTATAATAATAGTATATATTTTGGTTATGGCATCTTTAGGTGCTTAGCATTCAGCAGTTGTATAGGATCAGTACGATGTACTGGGACGATAAGTATGGCACACATACCGTATCTTCTGATGTAAGTGGACCTTAAATTGCATTCCCATGAGAATACATTGTCTTATATAAGTAACTTGAAAGCTGTCGATGTTACAGCATTCTGAAAAACCTATTCTCCCGACAGGTTATTTCGAGCATGAGAGTCATGATGACCGAGGACTCCAACAATGCCGTTAGCAGTTCTTTCTTGTTGGATGATGACTCCAGGTTCTTCTGCATTTCATTTGATCGATAAAGCACAATTTTATCATCTTCTTATTGTTTATTGATACGTTTTACGGATGCTTTTGATGCAGCATACCATTCTCAGTGGATGACATATCCAAGTCTATGAAGCAAGTAGAAATTACTGATATTGAGCCTCCACCGTTGATCCGTGAGAACTCAGGGTTTGGGTTCTTACTTCCACGAGCCGAGTAATGTGGATACCTTGTCGTCCACTTCTTCATGGTTGTCCGCAAAGACCATTTTTGCTTTTTGCACATGAAAATTTTTAATGTGCCGAAACACTGTGCATACAGTATCTCATTGTTTTCTACCATCCAATCCATGTGTATAGTAGTTTTTTTAATCTTTTTTTGGGGTTATAGACCCAACCCGTCTTGGAGTGATGGGTCGGGTCAATTCATTCTTTTTCCCTCTTTAAGTTCCATCGACACGAGAGGGTATTTGTTCGGAAGCCAATATCACTTTATTGATGTGATAATGTGCGAGTTGGGGGTGTCGGGCACTGATGGTGTCCAAACAATTTACGATACCATACCCATATCCTCATGGGCTTCTTTCATATTTTTATTTTTATTATTTTTTTTTTATTTTTGGTGGGTTTCAGAGTTTTGTTTTTTTAGGGGTTTCTGAGTGAAATGCATTTTATAGGGCATTTATTTGTTGTATGAAGAAGAAGTTAATACTTTTTTAAGTGTTGTAACATTCATAATTTTTTTAATTCCTTTTAAATGGTTAGATCAAAGTCTATTAGTGTATCTCTGGAATACAGAATAATCGTCTTCTTTTTATCTTACATCTTATTTAATTACGCCTTGAACTTTTTATATTAAAGATTAAAATATGTTTTAGACCTTTCTCATTAAAATACGAAGGATAGGTGGGAGGAAGTTGAACTAGAGAAAAAAAAACTCATCCGGCAGACTAACGAAACCAAGTGTTGGCGCCCTCTGGCTGTTACTCAGAAGAAACATGCAACCAACGCTACCGATATTCATGAATTTCAGTTCGTCTCAGCAGCTATAACTGAAAGTTATGCTTGCATTACAAATATCAATCAGTTTAATAATCTTATTGCAGACCCCTTTAAATATTTGAACATTTTGTATCATCTCTATCAATAATTTCCAAGCACCAATTCTCTACAAAATCTCGATCTCAATGTTATGTAAGAATGTTCAGGCTTCCCAAAAATTATAATGGCATTTGAGGACCATATTATCAGACTAATTAGCATCGATTGAAGGCAAAACAAACGTCAAATGTTACAAAGCTAATTTCAGGGCATACCAAATGAAAAACATTGAGGCACGACTAACAAGCTTGATATAACAAACATGTTTAAACACAGGAATGTTAGAACCTAGAACTGTCAGCTCTCAGTAGAATTGTGGTTCTCTATGGTGGTATTTTCTGCAACGATGGAGGGTTGGTCTTGTTGGGTTTGTACTGGATGTGCCTCCGATTTCTTCTTCTCCTTGAGAATCACCTGCCTAGGCATTACTTCAAGTAAAAAGCTTCCTCCATTCCATACAGATGCAGAAACCTTGAGTAATTGGAAAAAAGCATGCAATTCATATGACAAGAAGATGGGGACTGTCAATGCCATGGTTGCCACAGTAAATATGGCTTGAAGCAAAATGTACATGAACAAGCGGTTTTGATCTCCAAGCAAACCGCTTAAGCGCCACCATACATTATTTGCTTTCTGTGCCTTTTTCGAGAGTTCCCTACAAAAATGCAACAAGTGCATCAACAGTGCAGAACAAAAGGCGACAAAAGGTTATCCACAATTGTATAGAGAGAGATTGCACAAAATTTTAGAAGGGCTGAGGAGAAAGAACCTGTAAGAAGTCATGACCTCCGGATCTCTTAGCAGCCTTTGTCGACGTAAAACATTGACAATGAGAAAATATAGAACCTGCCAAAGGGTATATGCAACTAAGGGGACCATAAATAGCCATGCCCACAGGTAAGATTTGTGTTCCACATAAGGCCATGAAGCTCTCGGAGAAGTTCCTTCTGGATGCATGGCTGCAAAGGCTGCTGGATCCCACCATCGAATTGTGAAGAAGACTAGCCCTGTAAAAATCAAATCTTTAGCATTTATGGTAATTATGATAACAGATCACCCAAGTTTATTACAGGGCAAAGTAAAATTGGCTGCAGGAAGAGCCCAAACAACCATCTTGATAGCTCTGGGGCAGCATCCCTGTTTCTAATTGACAGAGTTGCAGCCCCACTGAGAACCAACTTTCTCAAATTCACTACGCAAAAGTAGTTGCTTAATAAACAAGGAGCCACGTATTATTTACCAGTAGATACTATTTTGAGACAGTTGCTACATAAGATCATAAGTAAAGCATGATATTCTGTTCAGCTGGATTTGTACTAAGATTTCAACCAGTTAAAGTACAGCGAAGTAAACAGTACATTTGTTTCATTCATTTTTAACATCATTATATAGTTAACAGCTTTGCTCTTTCCTTCTAAAAAGGCCAATCATAAACAAAAACGTGTACTCACCAGGTAAAAGATGTATAAGGACACTAACAAGTTTGTCAAGAGAACTAAAAACCAAGCTGCATCGCCATACAATCAATGCCCATGCTAATGGACCCTGCAGGCACAGAGGAGTCAAAACTTGTACGAGTGCAGTTTGTCCCTTAACTCAGAGCAAAATAGCTAAAAGACTAGTTGCTAACCTCAGCAAATGAGAAGCAAACCATGAAAAGCTTTTCATCCGTTGGATACAGAAGGAGATGAACCAAAAAAATTGTATTGGCATAATAGCAAAAGTCCTAAAAAAAAATTTTTTAAATTATGTCACTTCCTCATTTTCATCTTTCAACTACCACACAAAAGAATAATACAAAATACAAAAGAAACCTGGGGTATTAGTTATATGAAGGTGTTTTGGAAAACAGAAAATTGATTGAACGAGGCATGGATAAAATTGACACAGAATGAAAGGCCTGACTGATTAAGCGGTACACCAAGTTTTCAATTGAATAATTGGAAGTAATGTATCATCATTTGATGAATCAAATGTATAATGCCATAAAATTACAACAAAAATTAAAAAAAAAATGGAATGAAAAACAGGCTCAACCTAATCCTTTTGTATCTTCTCCTCATCCTTACAGTACCCATCACTAAAACCTAATTATATGATTCTAAACTTTTTCACTATTCGTTGTAACCCCCAACTACTAATCGAAGTAAAAAACCAGCCATTTATATAATAAACATAGGAAAGCCCTCAAACTCCCATTTCCTTAAAAGACCCCACCTACGGTTCTATATTGCAACTAAACGAACATATATATATATATATATATATATATATCTAAAGGAAATATGAAATCTACCAAAAAAAAAAGAAGAAAGATTGCAAGACTTACCAAAAGATAGTAATGCCATTTTTTGTATCGATAGTATATCCACCTAAGAGGAACAAAGATTACATAGAACAAACAATACACATAACGAATATCTTGCGGTCCTGTAACCGAGAAATCACGCATCACATAAACTGTCAAAGAGTAATTAATTCAAACCACCGCATTCATCAAAATACTACTTTACTCACTTGCTCCTAAAAGGAAGCAAAACCCACCGAAGCTGAGGACCCCCAAAAGATGAGTCACCTAAACACGAAAAATAAATCACATATGATATGAATCACAAGTCCTGGCCCAAAAAATGCTTACGCACCGAAAACCTCTCAAAAGAGAATTTATCTGGTACCCTCACAAAGTACAATTCAATTCCCATTAATTAGTTTTGCATGAACAGGGGAAAGAAGACCAACCTTGTTGATGAATCTTTCGTGTTCTTCCGCTTGTTTGGCGATCTTAACAGCCTGTTTAGACAGGATCTGTTTGGTCTGAACCGCTTGTTTCGAGAACATCTCTTTCGTCTGAGCCACTTTCTACGAAACCAAACATATCCAGATCAGTAATAACCAAATATAATCACGACCCATCAATTGAAACCCAATCAATTCACAGATTAACCGCACCTTAGATCGATCCTTTAAATTTTGCTTCACTTTCTGAAACGAATCGCCATTTGCATCCTCCACAAGCTCTTCATTGGACGACATCTCTGTTTTTGAGAACTAGTCAGACAAGATAGCAGAAACAGAGAAAGATGGAACAAGACAATGAAGATGGCGCTTGGATTGGTGTATATGAATATAAATATAGGGAGACAAATCTTTATATGTTCTTCCACAATATAAACAGACTCGTTAAACATCATTTTACTTTTGGGTTAAGCTTTAGACATTTCTGATTTTTGATAAAAGTGGAATATTTAGCATTATTCTTTTTTCCATTATTCGAATTTGGTATCGCAAGCAAAAACCAAATGCGATGAGCCTATTTCTTTTTCCATCTTTATTTATTTATTTATTTATTTTTTTGGGTCGGCCATTTTAACCGCTCTTTATTGTGTTACCCAAATATGAATATGAAAAATGTCCGCGCTCATAACGTTTGATTATTTAATTATAAAGTTTATTTGCGTGTATATTTAATTTTAAATATTTTTGTTATATGACAAAATGGATAATTTGATGATTGAGTATCTATGTTTTTAAATAATAGAATCAGAATAAAAAAAATTGTTTTATATATATATATATATATATTTGTTTTTTTTTTCATTATTGGTGTAGGCGATATGAGATCAAGTTGCAAACCATGTTTCACTGTTTCACCAAGGATGATAATTGTTTAGAGCATTTATATAACTTTTGGATATATATTTTATTGCAAAAAACAAAAAAAAATCTTTTTGATAAATTATTCTTGAATCTAGAACCAGTTTTTTTTTTTTTTTCCTATGGATTGAATTCTCTTATAATATACAATGGACAAGACGAAGTGGATTAAACATTTCTATTTGTGCAAAAAAAATACGAATTCGAATTATATTTAAAATAGAAAAAATAGATAATTTATTAAAAAATAAAAATATACGATGGGTATAAATGTCTTTGATCAGACCCACTAAAAAATCTTCATGCGTGTTCATATATGATTGAATATTTGAAGGTACGGTTGCATTAGGATACACATGTCGTAGACGAACGTGTTAGATTTAACAATCTCCAAAAATGCTACTTCTTTATCCACGTAGAGCCCATGGGAGACGTGGCGGCTTAGCATTATTAGCCGGGGAGGAGGGAAGATTAACCAAACCAAACAAATTAAAATTACTAAAAATCGTATTGACAGGCTTCGTCGGTGTACAACTATTGAAAATCTCTGTTAGAATGTGTGTATTGTAATTCTTATAAAAAAAGGAAATTTAAAGTACCAAAATCAACCCATGACATGGCGACATACTATTGGTTATTGAATCTGTAATGAATCTAGCGGCGAATTTGGCAGCGGAGAGGATAGGCCGGGTATGGGCTATTCAGCAACTCAAGGAGACGGAGAGCAATGGCACTGCATTAGGACAAACACTCGCTGAAAACCGATAAGGGATATGGTGGTTGGCTTATCTCTTTCCCAAATTGAAAGCTCACAATTTCCAATTATAATCGTAACAATAAAGGAATGCCTTGTGGTTGAATAGAATTCTGTAGATGATATTCAATAATGGTTTAACTCTGTAGACGATATTCAATAATGGTTTTCTTTTAAAAAAAAAATCTCAATCAAAATGATACGAACCTATATTTATATTTATGTTATTATTATTATTGTTATTTGGGTTTGTTGGTATGTTGTATTTTATTGTAATAAATTGTATTAGAATAAATTGAAATGGATTGTATTGAAATGAATAATATTGTATTGTGTTTTTGACATTGTAATGTATTATATTATTTTTTATTAAATAAAAACAAAATATCTAAATTTATATATTTTATTAATATTAATATTTTTTAATCATAATTATTTTTATTGAAGTAGCTTAATTAAAAACATTTATCCAATTAGAAGAAAAAAAAAACTGCCACATATCTTCATCAACAACACAAATCCAGCTCTCCATATCTGAAAAAACCACCAGATCTTATTAAAAAATAAAAAATAAAAAAGAGAAAGAAAAATCTATTGTTTGTGTTCATCCAGGTCCCAAATAAACCTCGTACCCATCTGGGCAATTTGACTGTTAGTTCCAGATTTGAGTTTTTCTCTTTGGAATTTCTCTCCTTCTCTCTTCGTTTTTCTCTCTTTGGTTTCTCATCTTGTTCTATTGTTTCCTACTCCAGCAATGTCGCACCAGAAATTCATTAAAAAATTAAATAAAAAAAAAAACCCAAAAAATCGCAAAATTCCAAAAACATCAATCTTTACCAGCTCAAAAATCTTCTTCCGTCTACATATACAATCTTTCATCAAAATTTTACAACGAAATTCAAAAATTGTCAAATTGTTGGCACCTAAACATGTGAACAGATCAACCTCTCTCTGATATGGTACGATTTAGATGGGGAAGATGGAGGTCTTTTTATTTTTTTATTTTTTTGGGGTTAAACTCGCGTCTGTGTTTTGTATTAGATAATAATGCCAGCTATTTCTTTGGAGGAATTCTTCAGCACACACCGTATACTGACATGGAATCTGATGTGGTACACACTATCAATAAAAAACATAACATTTCTCTCATTTTGCCACATCGGCAACTATACACCTTAATACCGTTACTTCTATAACACTCTTCTTCGTTGGGATCTCATTTATCTCAAATTTAGAAATATTATCATCCAAAGCAACCTTAGTCTCTCTAGTAAGTATTATCATTCAAAGCAATCTTATTTTTTCAGGCAAGCTCAAATCTTATGTTTTGTTTTTAAGAATACAAAAACATAATTTTTCTTTACACATAGATCATTCCATCTATTATTTAATTTCTGAAATTTATATTTGATGTGTAATCTAGTCACCAAATAAAGGTTAATTAATAGATATGGTTAAGAATTAAACATTTGAAAGCAGATTGAAAAGAATAATATTGAGGTGGGCATAAAACTCACAAAGTCATTTTTATTCTACAAATATAATTGGACTTCTTGATTATTAAAATTCTAGATATTAAAAAAAAATACATATATATATATATATATATATATATTTTCGAAAAGATTTCTTGGTTGAGATGGGTGCCTGTCTTGGATTTTCGACTAACCAAACAAATGGTATCATCAAAGGGGATAGACCATATTCCCTGGTGATTGGTGGATGATTGATGGGCGAACAATTTGATTCTGGTTCTTCAAATATGGCTATGGGAAAATCCACGAAAGGACTATAAATCAAAGTGGGCAAGACTTGGATGCTCTATATTTCAGGTGAGAAATCCTTGTAAACATTTTAGTAAATTGATTTAAAATGAAAATCTGATGGAGAAGAAAGTAGATGGCTAAGGAAAAACAAAACGGAAAAATTATGAAAATAGGATCGAACGACGTTAAAGAGATATATGTCATTTCTCTATTGGCCATGTGTGCCATGTCAGATTCCACGTCAGTACAATGGGTGTACTGAAAAATTGTATAGAAAGTTATCCAGCTCCTCTTGTATTAAACTGGATCCCACTTATTAAGTTATCCAAACCTTTTTTTCTCACCAAACATGTGATTGGGACCAGCTAATACAATATAAAGC
Organism: Ziziphus jujuba; assembly: GCF_031755915.1. NCBI lineage: Eukaryota > Viridiplantae > Streptophyta > Magnoliopsida > Rosales > Rhamnaceae > Ziziphus > Ziziphus jujuba. The sequence goes on from NC_083385.1 coordinate 1,271,420, forward strand.
TTTTATACAACGGCACGCCAAACGAGCCCTTTATGGATAGAAAAATATGTTTTTATTTAATTATTAGTTAGTAATATTATTATACATCAATTAATATCCATGATTGATATTATGTGGTGGTGATTATTTATTTTCTGTAATTGTGATGGTGGTTATTTATTTGAGCAGCTGTGATATGATGAATATAAAAGTCTATTAGTTGTACATTGAATGTATGAATGAAAAAAGTTTAACTCTTAATTCAATTCTATCTCTATAATTTTAAAAAAGTTTAACTCTTAATTCAATTCTATCTCTATAATTTTATCTCTTTCTGTTCTCTTTTTATCTCTTCTTGTTAGAAAGAACATATCACAAAAACCTTTTAAATTAAATTAATTAATAGAATGATGGGGATTCGTCAAAATTTTTTTAACATTGGAACTTGCAATAGATAAGTATTTGAGAAGAGATATTCATAAATGATTTTTTTTTTTTTCCCTCTTTTAGTACAATCAATTGAACATCATCTTCCATGTAAGAATTGAACCATAAAAGGCTCTTCTATAACCAGGCGCACCAAAAAAACATAATTTGCGAAAGCATGTGCCACTCTAGTAGTGCTATGGAAAGAGAAAATACAATCAAATAAAATGAAACATTCTACAATTAGAATCGCCTATGCAAGAAAATATTCAGCTAACAATGATTCCTCATCACTGTAATATTATAATTTATATCATATGTAATCTGTGTTTCTGAAAAGCAAGACTAAGATGATTTCCTATCTCAAATCTTCTGTTACTGCCTTTTAATTTTGACTTGATCGATCGGGATTAGTTTATTATAAAGTCGATGAAAAAAATGCACCCTTCATTTTAATTAGAGATTTTTTTTAACTGATTGTTATTAATAAGAAAAAACTCACATCAACTTCATCAATTCATAAAAACTATATATTTTTTATAATTTAAGATTTTTTTTTTAAGAGAGAAATTAAAACCTAGATTTTAATGTTTAAGCTAGTTTAAGATGACTAACAAGACTTTTGTTGCTGTTATTGGAAGTAAATTCTCTATTATTATTATTATTAACAGAAAACGACACCATTATTTTTCCTTTGTATTACTTTATTCATTAAATGGAGACATTTCTATTTTGCTTTTATTATTTTGTTTTACAAATAGCTCTCTTTTTTTTTTTCTTTTTTTTGGTGAACCTCTCACTAATTCATACCCCTAAGAATGAAAATATTAAACATATTTTATAGGAAAATATTTTATTAGTTAATGTTGGATAGCTTAAATTGTTTGATTGTTATTTATATACATATAATTTGAGATGAAATATTCCATAAAAATGTATATTATGATATAATCGGATGTTAATCGAATAACATAGGAACTCCATTGTTATTTGGTAAAAGCCAAATGCTTTTTACATGTATTTTGTCAAAATAGTAATTTTGATTCCATTGCTTCATAATTTTTTATTTTTATTTTTTAAGTGAACCACAAGGACCTTCTCTTTGTGTTTTTTAAAATCGACCTTGGCTTTGTTAAATGGAACTTTATGGTGAGTTTTGACCTTTTGGTGGTGCATCCATCATGTTACATGATTTAAACATGCTAAACATTAACTATTAATTAAAATCCCCAAAAAAGTTTTTATAAGCATAACTTTTTTTTTAATTAATTTATAAGCATACAACTTTAAAGTATATTTGATTTTTTCCTTTTTTTTGTTTGGTGAATAATCTTCACCTTTTATGTTTGTTAAGAAAAGCATCATATTAATTGCATGTTTTCCAAAAAGAAAAGAAAATAAAGGAAAAAAAGTAAAAAAAGAAGAAGGGAAAAAAAAAAAAAAAACACATGGTATGGATGCATTGATTCATAACAAAGTTTACTAATGCGACTCAACTAAAAGAACAAAGAGGAATATTTATAAATACCAAAACTTTTGAGGGGTTAATACAATAAAAGAAATTAAGAGCACATTATGTTATTCATTCCATTTATTATAGCTTCTTATGCTCCTTGTGGGGTTGTCTGAGTCCGACCGTCGCGATCTCATCTACAGGTTGGCACGTCATTTAAAAATTGGGAGTGGGCCATAGTGGAGCGCCCCGTTTACATTTATCTTCCTATTTGAATTTGAACCTTTTTTTTTTTTTTTTGGGTTTTTTTTCCCAAATTTGAGGTTAAAAAAAAGTTTTTATTAAATAAAAATTGAAAACATCGCTCACGAATCATCTGCAGCCAGTCATTCAATTAGGTGGCCAAACATGAAAATCTTTCTTTACCGTGTCCGACAACCACAAGCCCAGCATAATGTACACGTGCTGCGAATTCGCGTGAAGAAAATGGCTCCTTTCCAAAAATTTTTAAATCTTTGAAGCTTCTTCAAGGAGGGAATTATATCCATAAAGAATACGAAAAATTGGTGGGCCCAATTTTGGCTAATAGTTATATAATTTTATTAAGTTTTAAATTAATTATTGTCCAAAGTATATGATTGAAGGACGAATTATGCAAATCCTAGACATATCCTGTGACTATGTTAATAAGTAAAAATACAATATAAAACTAGCTCTACTTGTTATTTTTATAATATAATTTCTACTTTTTTCTTACGTTTTATTTAGGAAGAAAAAGAGGAAACCATGTAAAAATATTTATTTAAAGATATTTGATAATTTATTCTATAAGAATTTATGCCAATTTGGAAAAGTGACCTATTCCTTATTTACGCATGGTTTCACATTGTTTGAAATAGTGCTAATAGTGGAAGCAAAGTATTTCCAAAAGTTAAAAACGCATTTGGAAAAAGGTAAAAAGTATAATCGATGAGACCAAGGTTGGACAGCGAAGCTTCTCAACACTCTATGTGATGGCCTTTGCAAACAAAAAGACAAAACAATTGTTTTCTCTTAATTAATATTGGTGCCACAGATCCGCAAATTTGTTTATTTTACTATTTTTCTTCATTACTTTTGTATTATTTTTTCTCACCTCAATATTTATTTGGTTGTTGAAGAAAATCAATCACAATAAACATAAACCTAAATCCACAATAAAGTAGAGCTGGTGATTCCTTTTAAAATTGTATGCTCATTTTATTTTATCTGGATTTTTTATTATCAAATTAGAAAGAAAAAAATGAATAAATGCCCTTACAATAGTTTACTTAAACACAAAAATTTTAATAATGTTTTAAAAAAGAAACAACAAAAAGATGATCGTTCCTCTTCGAAAGCACTTGGAAAAAAGAGATAATTAATTAACAATAATATAAATACAAGAAAAATTGATGTTTTAAGCGATATCTCTACAAAGCACACATATATTTCTATATTGAATTAATTGATCTATAATTATTTGAAATTCTAATCATTAGTAAGACTATCTATTTTATATTAGAATAAACTCCATTAATTCAATTATAGCTTTTTTAATTATAAAAATAGATATAAAATATTTTAACCGGACTAACAAAAAAGAAAACAAAAAGAAAAAAAAAAGGGGGAGAAAATGTTTTGCAAAAGAGGAAATATAGGAAAGTGAAGTGGATAAAATTACAAATTTTACAAAACAAGGGCGGCAACACAAAAGATAAAATTAAAAAAAAAAACAAACACACACACACAAATATTTGGTTTGAAAGACGCAGCGGCAATTCAAAGAGGAAACGGACAGACAGAGAGAGTTTTGGCGACGGAAGCGCGGTTCAGAGCAACGTAAGCTCTCTCTTTCTCTTTCTTGTAATGATTTTTCGGATTTTTCTTCCCTCGCTTATGTGTTTCTCTCTCTAATTTTTCAAATTCCTATTAGAAATTCTAACATATTCCAGTTTCAATTATCAGGGGGAAAAAAAAAAAAAAAAGAGGCTAAATGACTTGGATCGGGTAATTTTAGGGTTTCTGCTCCTGCTTCACCACCGATTTTTGGTCCACAGCAAGTTCCATCCGGTAATTAAATTTAATGGGGTTTTTGGGTTTTCGTTTATTTAGTGCATAAGCCTAAGATTTCAATGTAATTTATGTTCCATCGACTGAATAAATGAGGGAACTTTTTATTTTTGAAATAATGAAGTTTTCTGTTTGATTTTCTACGTGGTTTTTGCTTTAGCCTGATTGCTCCTTTTTTTTTTTTTTGGGTTTGGTCTTGAAATTTATGTGAATAATAATAATAATAATAAAAATAAAAAGATGTCAAAAGCCGAGGCTGCGAAGAAAATTGGTGAGGATTCAGGTAATGGGAAGTTGTTGAATGAGATTGAGGCTATAAGTAAAGCCCTGTACCTGGATAAAAACCCCTCTAGAAGTTTGAACCATTCGCTGAATAATCCATCGAAATCTTCCGGAAAAACTCATTTGGTAGATTCCAAGGTGAATGCTAAACGAGGCAACGAAGAGCCACCACGCAAGGAGAAGAAATCCATTTGGAATTGGAAGGCCTTGAAGGCATTTTCTCATATCCGAAACCGTAGATTTAACTGCTGTTTCTCTCTCCAAGTCCATTCAATTGAAGGGTTACCCCCGAATTTCGATGATTTGAGTCTCTGTGTGCACTGGAAGAGGCGTGATGGTGTTTTGGTTACTCGGCCAGTTAAGGTTCTTCAAGGAGTCGCAGAATTTGAAGAGAAGCTTATTAACACATGCTCAGTTTATGGCAGTAGGAATGGACCCCACCACTCGGCAAAGTATGAGGCAAAGCATTTTCTGTTATTTGCTTCTGTTTATGGTGCTCCAGAAATTGATTTGGGGAAGCACCGTGTTGACCTCACAAGGTTGCTTCCCCTGACCCTTGAGGAATTAGAGGAGGAGAAGAGCGCAGGGCAATGGACGACAAGTTTTAAATTATCTGGAAAGGGTAAAGGTGCTAGGATGAATGTTAGTTTTGGGTACATGGTAACTGGGGATAGTTCCAGTGCACCTGGAAATACACAAAATGTTCCTGAGCTACTGAATTTGAAGCAGGATAGTCTGAGTATTAAAACTGGGACAAAATTCGGACTAGGTGATGGAAGGGGAAATATGCGGCGTGTTGAAAGTCTGCCTAGTTTATCCAATCATCGGCGACATTCTTCATCTCGATCTGTAGAGGAAATAAAGGATCTTCACGAGGTTTTGCCCGTATCAAGGTCGGAACTTGCCAGCTCTGTAAATATACTATATCAGAAATTTGATGAAGAAAATTCTGCTAGTCCAGCAGATTACAAGTCGGAAGTTGGTGATTTCACCGAGCATCTTGAGCCCAAACCATGTTCCAGCCCGTTGTCTGATTCTGGTAGAGAAAACATAGGCAATATAAGTGAAGTTAATGACTTTTCTGTAATCGAACAAGCTGTGGAATTGTCATCAGAAGAACCAGTGAAGTCAGAGGATGTTATCAAAGAGACTGCTGATGTTTCTCTAGCAGCCCGTCATGATGTTGAAATTGACACTGGTGTTCAGTTAGCCTTTCAAGAGGATCCTAAGCTTAATTCTGAGGGCCAAGATGAAAAGAATGGTAACACTGTAGATGAGCTTTTAGTATGTAACTGCTCTTCTGAAAAGGATGACATGTGTACAAAAGAATCACTCATGAAAGAGTTAGAGTCAGCTTTAAATAGTGTGTCAGATATGGAGATGGCAGCTTTGGAATCTCCTGAAGAGGAAGATAATTATAAGGAAATTAATTTGGACAATGAGAGTAGGAAGGGGAAGTCACCTAGCTTAGACGATGTTACAGAGTCTGTTGCAAGTGAGTTCTTAAACATGTTAGGGATACAGCATAGTCCATCTGACTTGAGTTCCGAGAGTGAACCTGATTCCCCAAGAGAGCGTCTGCTAAGACAATTTGAAAAGGAGGCTCTTGCTGGTGGTTATTCTTTATTTGATTTTGATATAGGTGACAGCGATAAAGCAGAATGTGGATATGATGATGCAGCTGGGTCAAGGTGGGAAAATACAACAGAGGCTTTTGAATTTACATCAATGATTCAAGCTGCCGAAGAGGAGCACCTAATAGCAACTCAAGAAGCAAGAAGCAAAACAAAGGCAAAGATGTTAGAAGATTTGGAGACAGAAGCCTTAATGCGTGAGTGGGGCTTCAATGAGAGGGCTTTTCAGCATTCTCCAACGACAAACACTGCAGGATTTGGAAGTCCTATTGATTTACCTCCTGAAGAGCCACTGGAATTGCCTCCTCTTGGAGAAGGGTTAGGTCCATTTCTGCAGACAAAGAATGGAGGTTTTTTGCGGTCTATGAATCCCTCAGTTTTCATGAATGCTAAAAGTGGTGGAAACTTGATAATGCAGGTTTCTAGCCCTGTTGTGGTTCCAGCAGAAATGGGTTCTGGGATAATGGATATATTGCAGCGTTTGGCATCAGTGGGAATTGAAAAGCTCTCTATGCAGGCAAATAAGTTAATGCCGTTGGAAGACATCACTGGAAAGACTATGCAACAAGTAGCATGGGAAGCTTTGCCTGCTTTGGAGGGATCTCAGAGGTTTGTACAGTTAGAAGCCAAAAATTTTCCTTTACATCATGTCATTAAGTTGAATGTGTCTTAAATACATCTTATTTCCGTATTGGTGCAGTGAATGTTTATTGCAGCATGAATCAATGGTGGACCGAGAGAAATTGGGTGGACCAATGAGAGTTAAAGGAAAATCATCTGGGTTGAGGTCCAATAGGGCTATGTCAAGCTCAATCAGCAACGAGATGGGCTCAGAGTACGTTTCTCTTGAAGATCTTGCTCCTTTGGCTATGGATAAGATTGAAGCACTTTCAATGGAGGGGTTGAGAATACAGTCCGGGATGTCTGATGAGGATGCACCTTCAAATATTAGCGCCAAGTCTATAGGAGAAATTTCAGCTCTCCAGGGAAAGGGTGTTGATATCAGTGGGTCCCTTGGCTTGGAGGGTGCTGGTGGATTGCAACTGTTGGACATAAAAGACAGCGGTGAAGATGTCGATGGACTAATGGGCCTATCTTTAACTCTCGATGAATGGATGAGACTGGATTCTGGTGACATTGATGATGAAGATCATATCAGTGAGCGTACATCTAAAATTCTTGCAGCTCATCATGCTCATTCGTTGGACTTCATTCGTGGGATGAAAGGGGAGAGAAGACGGGGCAAAGGATCTAGTAAAAAGTGTGGTTTGTTGGGGAATAACTTCACAGTTGCACTAATGGTGCAACTTCGTGATCCGATACGAAACTATGAGCCAGTTGGAACGCCAATGCTTGCTCTTATTCAAGTAGAGAGAGTTTTTGTTCCACCAAAGCCGAGAATATACAGCAAGGTTTCTGAGCTTAGGAACAATAATGGAGAAGATGATGATGAGTCTGAATCAGTGGTGAAGGAGGAGATAAAGGAAGAGAACAAAGCTAAATCTGCTGCAGAGGAAGGAATTCCACAGTTTAGAATCACTGAAGTCCATGTTGCGGGTCTGAAAACCGACCCTGCCAAAAAGAAACCATGGGGTACTTCAAGCCAGCAACAGTCTGGCTCCCGCTGGTTGCTTGCTAATGGAATGGGGAAAAGCAATAAGCATCCGTTTATGAAGTCAAAGCCTGCTTCCAAATCTAATGCCCCGTCAACGACAAAGGTTCAGCCTGGTGATACCTTGTGGAGTATCTCATCTCGTGTTCATGGTAACGGAGCGAAGTGGAAGGAATTGGCAGCTTTGAATCCTCACATACGCAATCCCAATGTTATTTTCCCCAATGAAACCGTCAGATTGAGTTGATGAGTGGGATAGTTTCACCCTCCTATGATAAACGTTGAATATCATTGCACTATGCTCTACCGAGTCAGATTCGAACCCCCATCATTACCATCTTGAGGCCGAGCTAGGTCGATGGGTCACCTTTTTGGGCTTTTGTTTTTCCACTTCCGTGTATGGTCAAGGCCAGCCAGCCAATAGGAAGTGAGTAAAAAAAAAAAAAAAAAAAAAATTGGTTGTTGTTGTTTCTTTCATTTTTATTTGTAAATCATTTACGTTGTATATGTATTTAAAGTATTGTCGTATGTGTGTGTGTGTGTGGAAGTAAATGGGACAACTCACTCTCACCGCACCACGCAAACTTCAACTGCAGGGCTTGCAGCTTTTGCTCCGAACGACAGCTTGGGCTTTCGAATAGATTTGCTTTCAGACACTTTGTGAAAACGTGATTTGATCACTTCTCTATAATCCAATAAGAGGTCTCCAATTGGTTGCCATTTTGACATTGCATTCTCAAATTATAGCATTCGAGCATCTTTTTACAATTTTACCAATATTATTTTTATGTCAAATTTAAACAAAAAATTTGTAATTAATAAAATTTATTATTGAATTTTATTTTTATAAAGTATGTGGAAATGAATTAGTGCATAAAATGAAAGAGAGAGAGAGAGAGACTGCTCTGTTTTTAGGGATTTTAAAGAGAGATACACCCTGCTCTGTTTTTAGAGAGAGAGAGAGAGAGAGAGAGAGAGAGAGAGTAGGGTCGCCGGAGGAACTGCGGTTGGTTGAATAATAAAATTTATTATTGAATTTTATTTTTATAAAAATATATGGATTTTTATATCATTTAATGAATTAATTAATATTATTTTTGTTTT